>NC_059124.1:4770629-5421409 GCF_020740685.1 Jaculus jaculus | reverse complement strand
GCTTTTCTTTTTCCCTTTTCTCTTTCTTTTCTTTCAAGACGCAATATTTTATAGCTTAGGCTGGCCTCCAGCTCCCTAGTAGCTGAAATGATCTTGCAAAGCACTCAGGAAGCTAAGAGAAGATCCTAGAGAATTCCAGGTCAGCCTGGAGCATGTGCATTTATTTTGAGATACTGTTTAAAAAATAGAGAAAGGGGCTGGGGAAATGGCTTAGCTGGCTAAGGACCCAAGGACCCCGGTTCAGTTCCCCAGGACCCACGTTACCCAGCTGCACAAGGGGGTGCACTCCTCTGGGATTCTTTTGCAGTGGCTGGAGGCCCTGGCGCGCCCATTCTCTCTTTCTCTCTATCTGCCTCTTCCTCTGCCTCTCAAATAAATAAATAAAATTAAAAAATAATAATAAAAATTAAAGAAGGAAGAACTAATCATGTGGGGTCAGTGTCTGAGTTTAGGAACATCCAGATGGAGTCCTGAGTGCAAACGGCCTGTCACCCTGGACTGACAGGTCACTGCTCCCTGAGGAGCTGCTCCCTCTCAAAATCAGGACCCTTCAGGTGTTCCCTAGGAGCCCCCCGGGGGCGCGTCCTTACCCTAATGCAGTGGGACATATAGTTAAACACCGTGGCTTTGAGGGTGAAGGCTTCTCCTCGCACGACAGAGTAGGGCAGGGTGAGCTCCAGGAAGAAGGGCTGGAAGGCCTGAAGAGAGATGGTGGGGGACAGGCCGAACCCCGTGGCCCTGGACAAGCACAGCGCGCTGGCCTTCCACTCCGTGATGGAGTCGGGGACGGTGACCGCCAGCTCAGTGCCACCCGAGGAGCTACAGGGGAGAAAAGAGGAGAGGAGGACGCTGAAAACAATATATATATATATATATATTTTTTTTTTCCCGAGGTAGGGTCTCACTCTAGCCCAGGCTGACCTGGAATTCACTATGTAGTCTCAGGGTGGCCTCAAACTCACGGCGATCCTCCTACCTCTGCCTCCCCAGGGCTGGGATCAAAGGCGCGCGCCACCACGCCCGGCTTCAACAATCTGTTTCTTTAGTACAGAACATAATAGCTGACCCTAGACCACGGTAACACTAAGTAACCAGCATGGTCAACTGGGGCTCCCAATGAGGTCTGCCTGTGTTCATCTCCCCTCCTCTTCGTCCTCTTCCTCATTTTTGTCTCTCCTCTCTCTTCCACTGTTCTTTACTTTTCTTTCTCCCCGCCCCCCCTCCTGTTTTCTACTATTTTTATCTCACAGGCAAATTAGGAAAAAAAAAAAAAAAAAACATTGTTTGGCTGTGAGATCAATGAACTGCGACTTAACCATTTACCAGAAATGAACAGGGAGGCGTAGACTAGAGAAGACTTGGAGCTTTGTTGAGCTAGGCTGACACCAATGCCTTCGAGCAGGATTTCTGTTTATTTTTATTTATTTATTTGACACTGACAGAGAGAGGAAGAGACAGAGAGGGAGAGAGAATGGGCGCGCCAGGGCTTCCAGCCACTGCAAACGAACTCCAGACGCGTGCGCCCCCTTGTGCATCTGGCTAACGTGGGACCTGGGGAATCGAGCCTCGAACCAGGGTCCTTAGGCTTCACAGGCAAGCGCTTAACCGCTAAGCCATCTCTCCAGCCCTTGAGCAGGATTTCAATTCTCATTGATACTAAATTCCACACCACACCCAACTCACTCAAGGGCCACCAAATCCCAGATCCACGTCTCAGGGAAATGTTTGCGGACGGTCTCTCTCACTTGCGTGGCAGAAGTCTCTGCTGTCATGGGCATTGGGTGAAGCATTCCTGCCATAGGTTGTGGGACTACTGAGGGAAGAGCACAGGAGGCCCGTGTGAGACTCGCTCTCACCCTCACCATCCATTTCTTTCTATTTTTTTTCTTTTGGCATTTCAACATAGGGTCTCACTCACACGATCCTCCTACCTCTGCCTCCCAAGTGCTGGGATTAAAGGCGTGCGCCACCATGCCCAGCTTAATTCTTTATATAATAATAAGTAAGCCCATCTATTTCATTAGTATGCAAATTTTTTAGCCTCTTTAATAAGTAATCTATATATTATATATATATGTATATGTATGTGTGTGTATGTATGTATGTATGTGTGTGTGTGTGTGTGTGTGTATGTGTGTGTGTGTGTGTATATATATATATATATATATATATATATATATATATATGCTGTTTGTTTTTTAAGGTAGGGTCTCACTCTAGCTCAGGCTGACCTGGCATTCATTATGTAGTCTCAGGATGGCCTTGAACTCATGGCGACCCTCCTACCTCTGCCTCCTAAGTGCTGGGATTAAAGGCGTGCGCCACCACGCCTCGCTCATAGAATTGTCTTAGTTGATTTATCAGTTTACATTTGATTTGCATACTTTCTTTTTTTCTTGGTTTTTCAAGATAGGGTCTTGTTACAGTCCTGGTGTAGCCTCAGAATGGCCTTGAACTCACTGTGATCCTCCCGCCTCTGCCTCCCAAGTGCTGGGATTAAAGGCGTGCGCCACCATGTCCAGCCTGCGTACTTATTTTTGCATGTGTGTGGTGTGTGTGTGTGTGTGTGTGTGTGTGTGTGTGTGTGGAGGCCATCTTTCTCTATTGCTTTCCAACTTATTTTTCTTGTGGTAGGGTCTCTCACTGATTGCAGAGCTCACTGATTTGGCTAGAGAAATTGGCCAGCAAGCCCTCGCTGTACTTTCTCAGGGCTGTGAGTACAGGCTTGTGCCGCCACACCCAGCTCTTAGGTGGGTACTGGGGGACTCAGAACTCAGCTCTTCACGCTTGCAAGGTCTTACCCACTGAGCCATTTCCACAGCTCTTCAGGGCCTGTTATATGTAGTTCTATGATAAATGCTACACAGACATTTCTGAAGAGAAAAGTGGGAAAAGTCTAAGAAGCCCTGTTACATGTCATGGAGACTCAGGAGGAAAGAAAAGAGAATGAGCTTTAGCTTGGCCAGAAAAGACTTACTGCCTGGATCTTTCTTAAAGTTTTTATTTTATTTTTTTAATTGTAGAGAGAAAGAGAGAGAAAGAGGGAATTGGAATACCAGGGCCTCAGCCACTGAAATCGAACTTCATCCAGACACCTGCGCCACCTGGTGGACATGTGCGACCTTGCGCTTGCCTCACCTTTGTGCATCTGGCTAATGTGGGATCTGGAGAGTTGAACATGGGTCCTTAGGCTTTGCAGGCAAGCGCCTTAACGGCTAAGCCACCTCTCCAGCCCCCACTGCCTGGATATTAATATGGTCATTGGTGAACAGAAAGCTGAGAATGGGGAGTGGGTTCCAGGGAAAGGGATGTGCATATTCACACAGGTGGGAAGACAGGCTTGTGAGTAGAATGTTTATTTTGGTTGAATGTCTAACAGAGCTGAGCAAATAGTCAGTGCTACTGTATAGAAAAACACCATTAGGTTAGGACAGTTAAGCCTGTGACGGTAAGACTTAGTGTGACAAAAAAGCACATGGACTCCCAAATTGCTCCTTTAGTGACAAACACAAACAGTACGAAGCTTGGCCACTGGCAAGGGTCTCCTGAGTGCTAACGTATCAGCTCTCATCATGGCTAACTTAGGCAGTGAATTTGCAGTCGGTAGGTCAGGAAGGAGACTACTGAAGCCAGACTATTGAAGGCTAGGATGAAAGGCCAAATTTGATAAGAGAAAGAGATAAGGGAGGAGGGAGAGGAAGAGAGAAAGGGAAAGGACAGAGAGGAGAGGGAGAAAGAGAAACACTCATCACTTCCGAGTCCCATTTTCAGCAAAAAAAAAAAAAAAAAAAAAAAAAATATATATATATATATATATATATATATATTGCTTGTGAACAACTTGCCAAAGAGGTTAGTGCAGAGTCACAACATCCAACATGGAGAAAACCAGCTTTGTTTAAATCCTCCCCCCACCCTGGTAAAGCATCATTTTTCTTCTTTTATTCTGGCAGACCAATAAATCATGCGCTTACCTCTTCTATAGTCCATAGACGATTCTGCATAATAGGGTTGAGGCAGTTGACAGAAATGAAGTTAGTCTCAGAACTTCACGTCTCCCTCTCTCCCCTACCCTCTCCACCCGCCCCCCACCCCAAACTCAACAGGAACCCACCTGGCTCCTTACCTAAGCACTGGCCTACACCCTCTAGGCTGCCATCCCTCCACAATGGCACGAAAGTCTCCGCAGATGCCATTCTCTCTCTCCCTCCCTCTCTCTCTCTCTTTTTCTCTTTCTCTCTCACTGCTCTCTTCCTTCCCTGAAGGTACTTGTGTTACCTCTGGCTGAACCATCTCTCTCCATCTGTCTCCACCTCCTGCCTGCTCTCTTCCCAACACATCTGCCACCCTCTCTCTCAGCTTGGGAGTGCCCCCACCCACCCATCCCCTGCCCTTTCCCAGCTTTACCACCAGCCACCTCGAGCGAGCGGAAACCTCAACTTGCTCTCTCCCTAAACCACCCCAACAAGCAGCTTCGGCGTTCTGTGGGTTCCTAGCCTCTCCCCACAACCCAGCCACCTTGCTCAGACTTGCTAAGAAAATGTTTCTCTATACCAATAACCTGCACCCGAGAACCTCTCTGTGGAACAGCCAATCCCCCACTCTATTAAAGCACGCTTCCCCACTTTCTGGTTTTCGAGCATACAAACAGAACCACATCTTTACCTACTGCGTAGGCCATAGGTGCTCCTGGATAGGTGGAAGGGGTTGACAAAAATGAAGTTAGTATCGGAATTCCCTTCCCATGCCCCTCTCTCCCCCACCCACCCTCCAACTCAACAGGAGTCAACTTGGCTCCTTCCCAGAGAGCACTGGTCTACACCACACACTGGTGGCAAGGCGCTCCCCTCGCTGGGCAGTCACCCCTCCCTAAAGGCATAAAAGTCTCCCCATATGCCTCCCTCTCTCTCTCCCCCCTGAAGGTGCTTCTCTCTGGTTGTACCACCTCTGTCCATCTGCCTCTGTCTCCTCCTCCCTGCTTTCTTTCCCCCCTATGTACACACCTCTTTACCTCCGTCTTTCTCCTTTCTCATTCTTCTCTCCTCCTCTCCTTGCGAGCCCCGCCCCCACCTGCTCCCCGCCCTTTCTCAGCGGGGTCACTTAGCCCCCGTGAGTGACAGCCTGGCCTGGCTCCCTCCCTAACTGTCCCCACCAAGCAGCTCTTGGACGGACCGTGCAGTCCACTGTGGACTCTCCTGGATCTCTGACCCCCACCCAGGCCTGGACTACCCTGCCCTGAGACGCTAAACAAAATATACTTATTTATGCCAATAGACTGCGTCCCAGGCCCGCGGTATGGAACATTTTTTCTTCCGTTACTCTAGCAGACAAATGACGTCCTTACCATAGCCCATAGGGACTTCTGGATAAGGTTGAGGCAGTTGACAAAAACGTGGCTTATGGATTTTAGAGTTGGTAAAAATATTTAATCCTATAGACTGAAAAAAAAAAAGAAAACATCAGATGTTATGTTAAAGCATACTGGGGGGAAACATGGACATCCTGATACTGGGATTACTTTCCTGAGTTTAGATTGCATTTTCACTGCTGCTTAACCCTCGGCTTGTGGGGTCGCTGTACCCATGTAAAGTTTCTGCACAGTTAGGAGAAAAGCTGCTTAGCAACACTGAGAGCCCTGAGGTGACGTTCACCTGGATAGCGAATGTGAACCGTGATACAAGCCCACGTCTGATTCTTGTTTTATTTTATTTTTTAAAAAATATATTTAATTTATTTATTTGAGAGAGAGAGAAAGGGGGGGGGGAGAGAGAGAGAGAGAGAGAGAAAGAGAGAATATGGGCATGCCAGTACCTGCAGCCACTGGAAACGGACTCCAGATGCACGTGCCACCTTGTGCATCTGGCTTATGTGGTTTTGGAGAGTCGAACCGGGATCCTTTGGCTTTGCAGGCAAGTGCTTTAACCGCTAAGCTGTCTCTCCAGCCCCCTGATTCTTATTTTTAAATATTGTCTGGCATACTTTGATGCCTCTGTAGTTATCCAGATGTATCCAACTAATTGAATGTTTTAGTCTTAGATGTTATCTTCCTTTTCCTCACAAAATATCTGCATGCATATGAATGGATGTGCATATATATATATATGTATGTATATATATATATGTATGTATATATATATATATATATATAATGTATGCATATGTAGAGAGCTTATGAATTTATTGCAGAGAGAATTTTTTCCCTTGAAATTGTAGGTTACATTGATTTTGCAATTTATCTATTGGAAAATATGCCTTTCCTAAAGATCTGTACTCAATTTACCCTTCAGAGATTGTCCTTTCTCTCTCCCTCTGTTTTTCAGTTTGTTTCCTGTGTCTTTTTTTTTTTTATACATTTAAAAAATTTATTTATTTATTTATTTGAGAGCAACAGACACAGAGAGAAAGACAGATAGAGGGAGAGAGAGAGAATGGGCACGCCAGGGCTTCCAGCCTCTGCAAACGAACTCCAGACGCGTGCGCCCCCTTGTGCATCTGGCTAACGTGGGACCTGGGGAACCGAGCCTCGAACCGGGGTCCTTAGGCTTCACAGGCAAGCGCTTAACTATTAAGCCATCTCTTCAGCCCCAAACAGGCAGCTTTAATATAAATTTTAATTTATTTGCATGTACTTGCATTTGTATAGGCATATGAGTGTCTCTTGCCACTGAAAATGAGTGACAGAGGAATGTGCCACTATTTGGGTGACTGGGGAATTGAACCTGGGTTGGTAGGCTTGGAAAGCAGGTGCCTTTAACCACTGAACCATTTCTTTGGTTTTTTCATCTTTTTTTAAAAAAATGATTTTTAAAAATTTTTTATTCATTTTTATTTAGTTAGTTGAGAGTGACAGAGAGAGAAAGAGGCAGATGGAAAGAGAGAGAGAGAGAGAGAGAGAGAGAGAGAGAGAGAGAGAGAGAGAATGGGCACACCAGGGCCTCCAGCCACTGCAAATGAACTCCAAACGCTTGCGCCCCCTTGTGCATCTGGCTAACGTGGGTCCTGGGGAATCGAGCCTCGAACCGGGGTCCTTAGGCTTCATAGGCAAGCGCTTAACCGCTAAGCCATCTCTGCAGCCCTTTTTCATCTTCTTAATTGAAAGGTTACTTTCAGTGTTCCTGTAATACTACTGACCCTACACCAAAGGCCAAACACTGCAGTTTATGTTTAAAATTATTCTTTCATTAATACAACAAATATTTATTGCACAAGCGAATACCAATGAGGTACTCATATATTTAAATCTCTAAAAGTGGGGGAAGGAAGGAAGGAGGCAGAAAAGGGAAAGAGGAAAGGAGAGGGTTAGGAAAGAAGAGAGAGGATGAATTAGCTTAAGATCAGTTTGATTAATGCTTTGAGCATAAACAGTAAACCATGTGATTAAAAATAAAAAACCTATTTTTTAATATTTAATTAATTAATTTGAGAGAGAGAAAGAGGTAGAGAGGGAGAGAAAGAATGGGCATGCCAGGGCCTCCAGCCACTGCAAAGGAACGCCAGACGCATGCGCCCCCTTGTGCATCTGGCTTATGTGGGTCCTGGAGAATTGAACCGGGATCCTTTGGCTTTGCAGGCAAATGCCTTAACTAACCACTAAGCCACCTCTCCATCCCCAAAACACATGGTGTTTAAGACCCCAGAGAAATTCATGTTTGGATCTCTGTACATATATAAAGTAGTCTCTGCTTCTGAGCTTTTCGATTTTTTGAGAGAGAGAAGGAGAGAGAGAGGGAGGGAGGGAGAGAGAGAGAGAGAGATTGAGAGAGAGAGAGAGAGAGATTGGAGATGGGTGCGCCAGGGCCTTTCAGCCCCTGTGAACAAACACCAGACGGGTGCGCCCCCTTGTGACTATGCTCGGTGTTGCATGCTTGCGTCACTGTTGCGAACATGGGATTGGGAAGACAAACAGGATTTCTTAGGGTTCACAGGCAAGTGCCTTAACTGCCAAGCCATCTCTATAGCCCTTCAAATATTATTATTTCTTTTTATTTTAAAATTTTTATTTATTTATTTATACTTGCTTTTTTCTTTTTCTTATTTTAAATGTTTTCTGTATTTTAATTTATTTACTTGAGAGAAAAAGAGAGGGAGAGAGAGAGAGAGAGAGAGAGAGAGAGAGAGAGACAAAGACAGAGAGAAGAGAGAATGGGCACACCAGGGCCTCCAGCCACTGCACACGAACTTCAGATGCATGCGCCCCCTTGTGCCTCTGGCTTACGTGGGTCCTGGGGGAATCGAACCTGGGTCCTTTGGCTTTGCAGGCCTTAAGTGCTAAGCCATCCCTCCAGCCCCCAAACATTCTTATTTCTGTTATTCATTGTTTTGTTAGAGTGAGGGGAAGATCAGAGCCTAGAGCTCAGAGGCTCCTTGGTTGGTGTCAGTTTTGGGGCCTGGTTACCTTAAAAATGCTGAAAACATCATCGTCGCTCATGTCCTGCTTTGGCGTGTAAACGACCCCGTTGTGAACGATCTCATCGGCATTGAGGCAGCTTTCCTCATCCTCAGCCGTCGGGTTTACATAACCCATGCTAGGGAGAGCCTTTGCTGGTAGCAAGTTATACACCTGCAAATTCGAGAGAACAAAGGAAAATTCTTGCTTGTTTTATTACTTTAAAAATATTTAGCTGGGTGTGGCGGCGCACACCTTTACTCCCAGCACTGAGGAGGCAGAGGCAGGAGGATCACCATGAGTTCAAGGCCACCCTGAGACTACATAGTGAATCCCAGGTCAGCCTGAGCTACAGAGAGACCCTGCCTCAAAAAACCAAAGACACCAGCAACAACAACAAAAAATTTAAAAAAATTTAAACATGATAATGTCCAATATGGATTTAAGAGATTCATGTTTTATTTTGCTTTGCTGTGATTGTGATATGGACAGAACAGAGTCACAGACAGGTATTAAGTGTCACAGTTCTTAATCTTTTTATGTAAATTTAGTATTTTTTTTAAGAAAAAACTTTGTTTATTTGAGAGAGAGAGAGAGAAAGAGACAGAGAGAGGGAGAGAGAGCCACTGCATATGAACTCCAGACGCCTGCGCCCCCTTGTGCATCTGGCTAACGTGGGCTCTGGAGAATCGAACTGAGGTCCTTTGGCTTTGTAGGCAAATGCCTTAACTGCTAAGCCATCTCTTCAGCCCCCAAAAATTAATATTTAGGAAGATGAAATGTGGTGGTTTGGATGTAAAATCTTCGTTATAGGCTCTTGTGTTTGAAAATCTCATGGCCTGCTGGTGGTATTATTCTGGAAGGTCGTGGAAGCTTGGTGGTGCATCCTTGCTGGGGTCATGTGAGTTTTCTTTCTTTCATTTTTGGTTTTTCGAGGTAGGGTCTCACTCTAGCCCAGGCTGACCTGAAATTCACTGTGGAGTCTCAGGGTGTCTTTGAACTCATGGCGATCCTCCTACTTCTGCCTCCCAAGTGCTGGGATTAAAGGCGTGCGCCACCAGGCCCGGCTGGAGGCACAATCTTGTCAGAGGCTGGCTTGCATCTTGAACCTCCTTTCTGATTTTTCCTTTTCTTTTCTTTTTTGTTTGTTTGGTTTTTCACTGTATCCCAGGCTGACCTGAAATTCACTATGTAGTCTCAGGGTGGCTTTGAACTTATGGCGATCCTCCTACCTCTGCCTCCTGAGTGTTGGGATTAGAGGTGTGTGCCACCATGCTCAGCTCCTAAACTGTTTTTTTCTTCTTCTCCAGATTCTGGCAATTCTACTTACTGATTGTACTCCAGTGGAGGTTCAAGCCCTTTCCCCTGAGCTCCCACAGAGTCCCTTGGAACGGGCCACCTTGTACTTCTCCGCCCTGTCCCCCTGCTGTTCCCATGAGCCCTGTGCCATCAATAGCGACAAGCCGGGACATGCTGGACTCCTGGAAGCTACTGACGAGAGCTCCGCCCAACATCAAAGATCTGGCATTGTTGATGTGTTCGGGCAGGACGTGGATGCCGTTCTGGGCTGGATGGCTGTAATGAGCCACGCTAGTCCCCGAACGAAACAGCGATGTCCCCCCGGGCAGACCAGTCTCAGGGCCAGGCTGTTGTCTCTGAGCAGGACTGTTACCTCATCAGAAAGAGTTACCTTAACAAGCCCCAACTGTCACTGTTCCAAGACGTTGAAACACTGTCTCCCTTGTCCGCATAGATCCCTCAAAACAGCCCTTAGGGTATCTAGTGGGAGCCAGTTCTTTCTCCAGTCTTGCCTGCTCCAGCAGTACACCAGTATACATGATGCTTTAGCTGTCTTGATCTTGCCACTGTAACTCACTAGCCCAATATGATATTTTTTTGGTAATATTTATGTGAGAGACAGAGAGGAAGGGGGGGGGGGAAAGCCAGGTGTGGTGGTGTATGCCTTTAATCCCAGCACTGGGGAGTCAGAGGCAGGAGGATCACTGTGAGTTCAAGGCCAGCCTGAGACTACATAATGAATTCCAGGTCAGCCTGGGCTAGAGTGAGACGTGTCAAGTACTTTGTTCAATGACTGTTGGATTACACGCTGCCCGTTTCTCTAAAGATCTTGCCGTTTCCAACCGCAGCCTTGCACGTGAGCATTTGGTGACATGGAAGACTGAAATGCCACTTACTGACTGAGCCGAGAGTTCATCTTCTGGCTTCATCAGAAACACACTCTGGTCCACTGCGCGGAGGGCGCAGAGGGACAGCGGAGTGGCCGTGACCTTCAGGTGGGTGTCTGAGGCTGGCAGGCTCTGAGCTGAAGAGAAACTCAAATTTACCTGCAATGAAGATATGATTATAGCAACATTTATTTGTTTGAGAGCGCCAGACAGAGAGAAAGAGGGAGAGAGAGATAGAGGGAGAATGGGTGCACCAGGGCCTCCAGCCACTGCAAATGAACTCCAGCTCTGTGTGTTCCCTTGCACATCTGGCTAATGTGGGTCCTGGGGAATCGAACCTCCAACCTTAGGCTTCACAGGCAAGCGCTTAACTGCTAAGCCATCTCTCCAGCCCTCGTTCTCATTCTTTCTTATCCTTTACACAACATTCTTTCTGTGTGTGTGATGATTAACAGTCTCAACCCTCTCTTCTATTTTATTCTACACTTGTTCTCTATCTTGGAGCAGGATTAAGAGAAGAGCTTTCCCAGGAATTCCCAATTAAACACCTTTGGAATAGCCTGGATTAGTCACTTCCATAACTGGTGAACTACGAGTTGATTTTGAAACCATTGAAATCGAATCTTTTATGATGTTGAAAACACTATGGCGGTACTGACCTCTCTCTGTATGGTGTTTTGTTTTCTTTTTTCAATTTTTTTTTAAATTATCTTTTTTTTTTTTGTTTTGAGGTAGGGTCCCACTCTAGCTCAGGCTGACCTGGAATACACTATGGAGTCTCAGGGTGGCCTCGAACTCATGGCGATCCTCCTACCTCTGCCTCCCAAGTGCTGGGATTAAAGGCGTGCGCCACCACGCCTGGCCAGTGTAGTGTTTTGATGTGAGAGACTCTGTGAAATCAAACAACTATGGCGATAGTCACATGACATTCAAAAGCAGAGTGGTACAAATAATTGCCATTAAGGGTTTAATGGGCCATTAAAAAAAATCAAATATCTCATATACTCCTTAGATTTAACAGGTCTGGAAAATTCAAAAAACTAAATAATATGCATCTTAAGACTTAACTGTTTTGAAATAAAGAACAAGAAAAGTGGGAAATAACGGAATTTTTTCAGAGTTCTTTTTTTTTTTTTGAGGTAGGGTCTCACTGTAGCTCAGGCTGACCTAGAATTCACTCTGTAGTCTCGGGATAGCCTTGAACTCACCGCAATCCTCCTACCTCTGCCTCCCAAGTGCTGGGATCAAAGGCGTGCGCCACCATGCCCGGCTTTTTTCAGAGTTTTGCTTTAGCTTTGGCCAGTAGGAATTTAGTGATTAGTGAATATGTTGGTTTCTTTTCTTTTTGCTTATTTCCTTTCTCTTTCTTTCTTTCTTTTTTCTTTTTTTGGTTTTTTTTTCGAGTTAGGGTCTCGCTCTAGCCTTGGCTGACCCAGAATTCACTCTGAAGTCTCAGGGTGGCCTCAAACTTACAGTGATCCTCTTACCTCTGCCTCCCAAGGGCTGGGATTAAAGGCGTGCGCCACCACGCCTGACTCTGATTCAAGTCCTACAGAAGTGTCATCAGCTAATGGTCTAGATCTCCAACTGGAAACTCTTTGGCTTAGAATGCAAGGTCAGGATGTTTACTTAGGTGACACCTTACTTGGCTGCTGGACTTCATTGCAACAATGTAGCCATCTCAAATCACATTATCCTGAGCCATGTATAAAAATAAACATCACGCATCCAGATCCTTACTATAACATATTATGATCACTGCCTATGGAGAACTCTATTTTAAACATGTCTTTAAGGAAAAAAATTTAAGTTCATTCAAATAAGTTTGTAAGTGTCCATGCCAAATGAACAAATCAGGTATTTGGGATTATGATTGACTGAAAATATTAACTAAGAAATGGTCACGTTCAAAAGTGTAAAATTGTCTATGTGAACACTAAAGGAAATTTTGGGCCAAGTTTTGAAGGAGACTGTACTAAGTGTATTAATCAAAGTTATCCTTAATAAATAAGTACATGTAGTTTGGGATTGCAGCGAGAATTTGGGGGAGATGCTGAAGGAATAGTTGTTTATAGTTTTGGTTTAATTACTTTTGGTTTTTCGAGGTAGAGTTTCACTCTAGCTCAGGCTGACCAGGAATTCACTATGTAGTCTTAGGTTGGCCTCGAACTCACGGCAATCCTCTTACCTCTGCCTCCCAAGGGCTGGAATTAAAGGCGTGTGCCACCATGCCCAGCTTGTTTTTACTTTTATTAAAAATGGAAGTGTGGGGGCTGGAGAGATGGCTTAGCGGTTAAGCGCTTGCCTGTGAAGCCTAAGGACCCCGGTTCGAGGCTCGGTTCCCCAGGTCCCACGTTAGCCAGATGCACAAGGGGGCGCACGCGTCTGGAGTTCGTTTGCAGCGGCTGGAGGCCCTGGCGCGCCCATTCTGTCTCTCTCTCTCTCTCTCTGCCTCTTTCTCTCTGACTGTCACCCTCAAATAAATAAAAATAAACAAAACAAAAAAATTTAAAAAAAATTGAAGCAAGACTAGTTGGAAAGAAGGGATTCAGTGGGTTTTTTGGGGGGGGTGCAGGAGGAAGAAAAGGCAGGGTGGTGGGAGGGAATTCTGATTTTAGTATCTTGCCTATATGTATAGAAGTTGTCAAAAAGAAGTTTAAAAAATGGAATGTGTAATGTATGCCCCCCCCCAAAAAAAATCAGATGGTCCTACATATGGTAGTTTTGTTGCTTAGGAGAAAGGGCTTAGATGGAGAGTTTTCTCATTTTCTTTTTTCCATCCACTCTTCTACATCCAAAGCCCCGACTTCACTGGGGAAGCCCGCATGCGGCTCTTCCTGCAGCCTCAGCCGCATGGAGGACCAGGGTGAAGAAAGCGGCCAGACTCACCTCTGCGCGGGGAACGGGATTCCATCTCAGGACTCAAACTGTCTCCTTTCTACCTACTTCTCATGTGTCCCAGGTTAGCCTCCAGCACGCTATGGCACCCAGGCTGGCTTCATCCTTTCCAGTGCTGGGACCATAGATGTGCATTGTCATGACCTGCCTGTTTTATTTTCTCTTGCTTGTCCCCACCCCCAAGTAAATATAAACAAGCATTCACAGGGCTAGCTGCTAGAAAAATAATTTAAGACTATCATTTTTTAATATTCTACTTTATTGTTTGAGAGAAAGTGAGAAAGTGGCAGATAGGAAGAATAGGTGCGCCAGGGTCTCATGGCACTGCCAAGGAACTCCACATGCATGAGCCACCTTGTGCATCTGGCTTTATGTGTGTACTGGGGAATCGAACCTGGGTCCTTAGGCTTTGCAGGCAAGCACTTTAACTGCTGAGCCATCTCTCCAGCCCCAAGCCTATAATTTTTTTTTTTTTTTTTGAGTTTTCAAGGTAGGGTTTTGCTCTGACAAAGGCTGACCTAAAATTCACTCTATAATCTCAGGGTGACCTCAAACTCATGGCGATCCTCCTACCTCTGCCTTCCGAGTGCTGGGATTAAAGGCATGTGCCACCATGCCAGGCCCCAAGCCTGTTATTTTAAATGCATATGTTGAGTCTTTCTTAAAGGGAAGACATTTTAGATGGAATAGTTTTTCTCTGTTCCAAACAAAGTTGAAAACCGAATATTGGTGTGAGGAGCTATGTCTCAGTTTGACCTGGATGCTTCCCCATATATATATATATATTTTAAAGTTGTGCACACCTTTAATCTCAGCACTCGAGAAGGAGAGGTAGGAGGATCACTGTGTTCGAGGCCACCCTGAGACTACCCAGTGAATTCCTGGTCAGCCTGAGCTAGAGTGAGACCCCCCACCTTGAAAAACCAAAACAAAAAAACCTCCTTCCTCATATTCTGAGGAGAGAGAGAAGGAATGAGAGAATGGGCATCAGAGCATCTAGCCACTGCAAACAAATTCCAGATGTATGCACCACTTACGTGGGTCCCAGGGAATTGAACCTGGGTCCTTTGTCTTTGCAGGCAAGCACCTTAACTGCTAAGCCATCTCTCCAGCCCCACATTTCATTTTCAGTCAAGTGTTTTGGTAACAGAGCATTTCAAAATAAAAACTACTAAAAGTTTTCAGTGGAATTGATTTTCAAATCCAAGTGAGTTTTACACTAGAGCGAGAGACTTAAAAGACATTCGGCTGGCGACCACCTGCTTTGAGTGATGCCCCTGAACCTTCAGGGTGTGACATCACCATCTAGCTTAGGCGAGGTTGGGAGGAAAGTTTCAGGAGTTCTGCACGATAGTCTTTTAATGGATATAACTTCCCTAGTTCCACACTTTAGAAAGAAGAGAATAGGGCTGGAGAGATGGCTTGGCAGTTAAGTCGCTTGCCTGCAAAGCCTAAGGACTCATGTTCGACTCTCCAGATCCCACATAAGCCAGACCCACAAAAGTGAGGCAAGTGCGAGGTCTCACACGCCCACTAGGTGGCGCAAACACCTGCAGTTTAATTGCAGTGGCAGAAACCCTGGTGCGCCAATTCTCTCTCTAAAATAAGAAAAAAGTAAAAAAAGAGAATAAAAGGGTCAGGAGTAAACCAAACTCACCTTATTGGCAAAACAGTTTTCAATTTCGAGCGTTTGGGTGTCTGCAACAATTTCTCCATTAGGCAAAATCGTGTATATGAGCAATTCAACGCTGGGGGCGATGTCTGCTTCCACTTGAAAGGACAAGGGAAAGACCCCGTTCACTGGGAAACAAAGAAAGCCCAGGATTACAGATTGGGCTGAGATTCTCAATTATGTGTAAAACTGATGTGACTATCCGCATTTGGAGCATGTTGAACCAGGGGAAGACTTGGGTCCATGCCACAGGATTGGTAGTGGTTCTTAATAAAACTCTGACTGAACTAATATTTCTAAAACATCCGGGTTTGTTTCTGCCACTTACGTAGGAAAGAACATATTTTAGTGTCTGTCTCTATTTCCGGAGCAGGACACCTGGCATTCTGGCCTGGTCACTGCAGACACAGGTCCCCCAGACACAGGCAGACACATGGGGTGCTGCAAGAGTGCCTACGCTGGCCCCCACACACACTGTGGTGGTTTGAGCCAGGCGTCCCCCATAAACTTAGGTGTCCTGAGTGCTAGGTTCCCAGTTGATGGGGATTTGGGAATTAACGCCTGCTGGAGGCGGTGTGCTGTTGGGGGCAGGCTTATGGGTGTTATAGCCAGTGTCCCCTTGCCAGTGTTTGGCACACGCTGCTGTTACTGTTGTCCACTTGATGTGGGCCAGGGGGTGATGTCCACCCTCTGCTCATGTCGTCACTTTCCCCTGTCCTTGAGCCTGTAAGCCAAAAAAAAAAAAAAAATCCTCTTTTTTCCACAAGCTGCTCTTAAAATTTTTATTTATTTATTTGAGAGCGACAGACACAGAGAGAAAGACAGATAGAGGGAGAGAGAGAGAATAGGCACGCCAGGGCTTCCAGCCTCTGCAAACGAACCCCAGACGCGTGCGCCCCCTTGTGCATCTGGCTAACGTGGGACCTGGGGAACCGAGCCTCGAACCGGGGTCTTTAGGCTTCACAGGCAAGCGCTTAACCGCTAAGCCATCTCTCCAGCCCACAAGCTGCTCTTAGTTGGGTGATTTCTACCAGCAGTGTGAACCTGAGTGCACACACACACACACACACACACACACACACACACACACACACGTCACCTTTCCTTGGCCATGTTTCTATGCTGAGATTTGCATAGCATCATAGGGAATGGGTAACATTACCTCTAAAACTAGGAATTAACACCAGGAATAGGACAAGGCTGCCTTCTCACCATTTTTATTCAATATATTAGAATTTTTAGCCAGAGCTTAACTTTATGTGGCAATAGCGCCTTTGCGGGTGTGGTTACACTGGAGACCCTGAGACGTGAAGAGTGGCCGGTAGCCAGGAGGAATCAATGTCTTTAGGAGTGTCATTATGAAAGGCAGGCAGGCAGGTGGGATTTGAAGAGGATGTGCTGTTGCTTTCATAGGCAAAGGAGGGGACCACAGAAGGATAAGATCATCAGTGGTTGCTTCGTGCCAGTCAATTTGGTAATCCATTACAGACAGCAACAATAGGAAACCGATGCTTACAGGCATGAAGAAAATATTTTCTTTGGTTATTTTTCTACATTTTCAATTTTTTTTTTGCTCTTTAAAAGCTATTATGAAGTCACTATATCTATTTCATGCCAGGAATCAATAAAAACACAACAATGTTATAAACAGAAGAAAAAGCACTAGTTGAGTTGGAACAACCCCATCATGCCATCCCGTTCCGTCAGCTCCTCCTCGCCAGGGGGGAGAGAAGGTTCCAGCCATTCCCTGTAATGTGAACACAGCTCCAGCTAGCTGAGCTGTTCAGGGCCTGGCAAGATGAGAGGAAACAAAACAGAAAGGCTAATGCTTACTGTTTCCTGGCCCAAAGAACAGCACGTGGATGCCCGATCTGGCGATGCTTCCTCTTGCTTTGAACTGAAGACAGAAGGACATATTTTTATTACTGTCTTAAGGCTGATCTACCTTACTTCAATATATTCACAATGTATGAGTAAAAATATTGCTACTTCAACCCCCGAAGTTTTCATTTATTTATTTGTGTGTGTGTGTGAGTGAGTGAGAGAGAGAGAGAGAGAGAGAGAGAGAGAGGGAGAGAGGCAGAAAGACAGGTAGACAGACAGATACAGAATGGGCACACGAGGGTCTCCAGCCATTGCAAATGAGCTTCCGACGCATGCACCACTTGTGTGTCTGGCTTACATGGACATGGGGCAATCAAACCTGGGTCCTTAGACATCACAGGCAAAGGGTCTTAACTGCTAAGCCATATCTTCAGCCCCTGGAAGTTATTTTTGATCATTAAATATCCCTTCCAATATTTTCTTGTATGTGCATGTATATTTGAAATAACCAATATATACATTTACAATGTTTTTTTTTAAATTTTATTTATTTATTTATTTGAGAGTGACAGACAGAGAGAGAAAGACAGATAGAGGGAGAGAGAGAATGGGCGCGCCAGGGCTTCCAGCCTCTGCAAACGAACTCCAGACGCGTGCGCCCCCTTATGCATCTGGCTAACGTGGGACCTGGGGAACCGAGCCTCGAACCGCTAGGCCATCTCTCCAGCCCATTTACAATGTTTTAATAAGTTGTTTATTCTAGAGAATAAGTAAATATATTTAATATTAAATATATAAATATAATTTAATATTAAATATATAAGTATATATTTAAAATATATGATAAAAGAAATATAAATAAATATTTCTTGTAAAAATATATTTATTTATTTGAGAGAGAGAGAGAGAGAGAGAGAGAGAGAGAGAGAGAGAGAAATAGGCAGAGAGAGAATGGGTATGCCAGGGCCTCCAGCCACTGCAAATGAACTCCAGATGCATGCACCCGTTTGTGCATATGGCTTACATGGATTCTGGGGAATTGAACCTAGGTCCTTTGGCTTTGCAGGCAAGTGACTTAATCACTAAGCCATATCTCCAGCCCCAAATTTTTGTATTTCTATAACTATTTCCAGTGGCTACTATATGCAAAGCAATAAATAGTGAAAGCAGATATAAAATACAAGTATTCTCTATTGTCGATCCTATTTTTAAAGTAAACATATTACACATCTATGTACCAGAGGCTCAACTAAATAATGTGATTTTAAACTATTTGATTTGCCTAACAATTCCATGAACCATTTTTTCCAGTGTTTTGGTGAGATGGTGGATGTTTCCTTTCATAGATGAGGTCAAGTAAACTATCCAAGGTCACATGGCTATAAAGAAGTAAAACTGAAATTATTATTATTATTATTTTGTTTTTTGAGGTAGGGTCTCACTGTAGCCCAGACTGGCCTGGAATTAACTATGTAGTCTCAGGGTGGCCTTGAACTCACAGTGATCCTCTTACCTCCGCCTCCTGAGTGCTGGGATTAAAGGCGTGCGCCACCATGCCTGGCTCTAAAACTGAAATTATTACATTGATAATTGGTTACTTCTTCATAGGATTAAGGCAATGTTATTTACAGTTAATGTTTCAGTGGTGACCAGAACAAATGAATTAGAGCATCAGTAGTTTCAGAAGAAGCAATTCATCTTTCAGCATGAAAAGCAAAAGCTTGTTGGAGGGATGGCTTAGCGGTTAAGGCATTTGCCTGCAAAGCCAAAGGACCCAGGTTCAAGTCCCCATGACCCATGTAAGCCAGATGCGCAAGGGGGCGCACACATCTGGAGTTCGTTTGCAGTGGCTGTAGGCCCTGGGGGGCCATTCTTTTTTTTTTCTCTCTCTCTCCCTCTTTCTCTGTCAAATAAATAAAATAAAATATTAAAAAAACAACAAAAGCACCTATATTGATATTGATATTTTATAAAACTTATAACTCAGACAGGAACCCTGAAATTTTGGAGCATACACAATCAGAACAAGATACGTGACTCTAGTTCTTACCACAGAATAGAAGGCTAACTCTTTTTCACCCTTCAGGATCTCTTCATTCAAGATGTAGTGTGCCCGCATCTCCTGAGTTTGCCCACAGGACAAAGTACCAGGAACAAGTTCGAGGTGGACGTAACTCTTGCTTGGGGAAAAGATGTGGTTGACAGAATGCTGTGCTTGTGTGTGATGTTCATCGAGCCACCAGGCAGTGAAACAGAAGGTAGTCTGTCTGTAAGTGACCTGACGGAGAATAAATAGCATGTTTGTAGTTAACATCTCTTGTTCATCAAGCCACCCATTTTTTTTTTTTCAAGTTAGGGTCTTGCTCTAGCCCAGGCTGACCTGGAACTTTGTAGTCTCAGGCTGGCCTGGCCTCGAACTCATGGTGATCCTCCTACCTCGGCTTCCCTGAGTGCTGGGATTAAAGGTGTGTGCCACCATGCCCAGCTAAACCATCAGTTTTTATAACAGATAGTATTCCAGCTGGGTATGGTGGCACAGGCCTTTAATTCCAGCACTTGGGAGGCTGAGGTAGGAGGATCGCCGTGAGTTCACCACCCTGAGACTACATAGTGAGTTCCAGGTCAGCCTGTGCTAGAGTGAGACCCTTCCTTGAAATACCAAAAACAAAAACAAAAACAAAAACACCTAACAGGCAGTATTCTGCTTATAAGTGACGTGATGAAAAATAAATAACATGTTTGTATTCATTTTCTTTCTTTATCATATCGATTATCATATATCAATCTACCTCCCATATCTCCTTATCATCTATATCTATATCATCATCTATCAATCATATCTATCTCTCATCTATTTATCTACCAATAATCTAACATCTTTCAATCTTCTATCTATTTTCTATCCACCATCCATGGATCATGTTCTAATGACATAGGATTTTCAGAGTTTTTTTTCTTTATTTACTTGAGAGAGAGAGGAAAAAAAAAAAAAGAAAAAGAGAGAGAGGGAGAGAGAGAGAGAGATAAATAGGACACAGAGAGAGGGCATGCCAGGGCCTCCAGCCATCCATGGATCATGTTCTAATGACATAGGATTTTCAGAGTTTTTTTCTTTATTTACTTGAGAGAGAGAGAGGAAAAAAAAAAAAGAAAAAAAGAAAAAGAGAGAGAGGGAGAGAGAGAGAGAGATAAATAGGACACAGAGAGAGGGCATGCCAGGGCCTCCAGCCACTGCCAACAAACTTCAGACGCTTGCTCCCCCTTGTGCATCTGGCTTACGTAGGTCCTGGGGAACTGAACCTGGCACTTTTGGCTTTGCAGGCAAATGCCTTAACTGCTAAGCCATCTCTTCAGCCCTGGATTTTCAGATTTTTATAATGTAGGGCGTCATAGTGCTTAATTTACATGCCATCCTTCATCCTCTTTTCTTTTGTCCCCAGAATCTCCATGTTTCTCATGATTCGTCCTTTAACCTTTGCCTTTTCAGCCCGGTGTCTATATTTCTACTTACAACAACTGTCATGAAGGAGGATGTGAAGTTGGTAGTGTCAATGGAGATGTCGGCCAAGCCACGCTCATTGGTAGTAAAGGTGGCATGGTACCCAGCTACATGCACATCCACAGTTATATTCTTATTGGGCATTGGCTGATCCTTTGCATCGACAAGAAGAACCTAGAAATAGGACAGTGTTAGCTGGTTGCAAATGTCAGAGAGCAATGACATCTTTAGAAATTTTTATTTATTTATTAAATTGAGAGGAAGAAAAAGAAGGAGAGAGAGAGAGAGAGAGAGAGAGAGAGAGGGAGAGAGTGAGAGGCAGATAGAGAATGGGTGCACCAGGGCCTCCAGCTACTGCAAATGAACTCCAGACACATAAGCCCCCTTGTGCATCTGGCTTACGTGAGTCCTGGGGAATCGAACCTGGGTCCTTTGGCTTTGCAGGCAAGTGCCTTAACCGCTATGCCATCCCTCCAACCTGCAATGGCATCTTTTGACCACATCACACTCACTTCTTTCCCTCTTGCTTTCCTCCTCTCTTTTACGAAAGGTCTTAGCATCTGAAAGTAAGACTTCTTGTTTTTGAGCTTTGAGCTGTGATGCTTATTTTATTTTTGTATGTATGTGGCACGTATGTGGTATTGTGTGCACACGAGTTCTATTTTCTTTTTCTTTTTTTTTTTTTTTTGGTTTTTCGAGGTAGGGTCTCACTCTGGCTCAGGCTGACCTGGAATTCACTATGTAGTCTCAGGGTGGCCTCGAACTCACAGCAATCCTCCTACCTCTGCCTCCCAAGTGCTGGGATTAAAGGCGTGCCCCGCCATGCCCGGCTACAACTTCTATTTTCTTCACTCACCCACTTGCTTCCCAGACATGGAGTCTCTCACTGAACCAGAAGTTGGTGTTTTTGGTCAGTCTGGCTAACCAGCAAGCCCCGGTGATTCCAGGGTCTCCACTCCCTATAGCTCTGTGTGGCTTTGCTCAGCTGTTTATTTGGGTACTGGGAAATCAAATTCGGGTTGCATCAGGACCTCTCAAGCCTTCATGCCTGTGTGGTAGGTATACTTACCATTAAGCCACCTCCCAGCCTCCTGTGAGGTTTATTTATTTATTTTTTTCTTAAAATTTATTTATTTGCAAGCAGAGACGGAGGTAGAAGAGGGATGGAGAGAACTGGCAAGTCAGGGCCTCCAGCTGCTGCAAACAAACTCCAGATTCATGTACCACCTTCTGCATCTAACTCTACCATGAAATAATAAACCAATCAGGGATGGAGAGATGCCTTAGCAGTTGAGACACTTGCCTGCAAAGCCAAAGGACTCAAGTTTGATTCCCCAGTACACACGTAAAGCTAGACGCACAAAGGGGTGCATGAGCTTGGAGTCTGTTTCCAGCAGCTGGAGGCCTGGCACGCCCATTTTCTCTCTCTGCCTCTTTCTTTCGCTCTCAAATAAATAAATAAAGTAAAAAATAAAACAAAGAACATATACCATCTAAATTAAGTACTATACCATCTAAATTAAGCACTTGCTTTTAAGTTTTTGCTTATATATATATTTTTGCCATTTTAAACAAGTGCTTGCCCATCTTTACATCTAGCTGGGAAATTGACATGGTTCAGGTAAGCAAGTGCCTTTAACCCATGGTCTGTCTCTCCACCCTTCATATATTTTCTCTTAGCTGTAGCTACACCTGACACCTTTAAGTTCTTTGTTCTTGAAAACCTACTTCATACTTATGATCTCCCCATTTTTCCTTCTTTAATTTTAGCCAAATTATATACATCCTTTTATTTTTCTTAAAATTTTCTTTCTGCCTTCAATGGCCTTGCCAAACAATATTTATTATATTATTTATTTATTTTTATTTTTTAAAGTTTTACTTATTTATTTGAGAGCAACAGACACAGAGAGAAAGAGGCAGAGAGAGGGTGAGAGAATGGGTGTACCAGGGCCTCCAGCCACTGCAAATGAACTCCAGATGTGTGTGCCGCTTGTGCATCTGGCTAATGTGGGTCCTGGGGAATTGAGCCCCAAACCAGGGTGCTTAGGCTTTACAGGCAAGCACTTAACCACTAAGCCATCTCTCCAGCCCAAACAATATTTATTATAGTATTTATTTTTTCTTATTATTTTTGTTTGTATTTGCTATCAAGTATTGGGATGGAAGTAAAATGTAAAGTTTAAATATAGATATAAAATAAAAAAACCTAACATGCAGAAATTGTCCATAAGCTGTCAATTAAACAATTTAGTTTTGAGAAAGCATATTGAAAAATGCCTAAAATCCTTACATCTCTATTTTCCTCTTTCTTTCTTTTTTTTTCATTTTTTGAGGTAGGGTCTCATGTTAGCTCAGGCTGACTTGGAATTCACTATGTAGTCTCAGGGTGGCCTCGAACTCATGGCGAACCTTCTTTTACATCTCTTATGTAAAAGAAAATTAGCAGTTTATTAACTTGTATTACCAATCCTAAAGTTTACCAATATTGTTATTATTATTTGTTTGGTTTTTGAGGTAGGGTCTTGAACTCATGGTGATTCTTCTACCTCTGCCTCCCAAGTGCTGGGATTAAAGGCATGCACCACCATGCCCGGCCAATATTGTTATTATTGATGCTGAGCTTTGAAACTGTAAAAACAAAAAAACCTTTTAAAACTTGCAGTAACTAAAAGATGGTATCAGGGGCTGGATAAAAGGCTCAGAGGTTAAAAGCACTTGCTTGCAGAACCCGACTGCCCTGGGTTTGATTCTCAGTACCCACACATGGCCAGAGGCACGAAGTGGCACATATGTTTGGAGCTGGTTTGCAGTGGCGGGGGGTCCTGGCATGCCCATTCTCTCTCTCTTTCCCCCTGCTTGCAAATAAATAAAAATATTTTAAAGATGTCATCCTCTAGAATTGAAGAGTCTTGCCATAGCTTGGATCTTGAATTTGTCCCAAGCGCACATATGTTAATGTCGGGGCTGGGAGAGCTGTTCTGCGGGAAGGCGGGGGTTCTTCCCGTCACTGTGAGTGTGTCTTCAGGGGTTGCTGTAGAGCTCTGGCCCCTTTCTTTTCTTTTCTTTTTTAAAATTATTTATTTACTTATTTGAGAGCAACAGACACAGAGAGAAAGACAGATAGAGGGAGAGAGAGAGAATGGGCGCGCCAGGGCTTCCAGCCTCTGCAAACGAACTCCAGACGCGTGCGCCCCCTTGTGCATCTGGCTAACTTGGGTCCTGGGGAACCGAGCCTCGAACCGGGGTCCTTAGGCTTCACAGGCAAGTGCTTAACCGCTAAGCCATCTCTCCAGCCCTCTTTTTTTTTTTTTTTTTTTGAGGCAGGGTCTCACTCTAGCTCAGGCTGACCTGGAATTCACTATGTAGTCTCAGGGTGACCTCGAACTCACGGTGATCCTCCTACCTCTGCCTCCTGAGTGCTGAGACTAAAGGCATGCACCACTATGCCTGGATTGCTTTATTTTCTTGTATTTGGTGATCTTTACTTTTTATTTTTATTTATTTTACAGAGAAAGAGGGAGATAGATATATATAGAGAGAGGGAGAGGGAGAAAGAGAGAGAATGGGCGTGCTAGAGCCTCTAGCCACTGCAAACAAACTCCAGACTCATACGCCCCTTGTGCACCTGGCTTATGTGGGTCCTGGGGAATTGAACCTGGGTCTTTTGGCTTCGCAGGCAAATGCCTTACCCTCTAAGCCATCCCTGCATCCTGATCTTTACTTTTTATATTTGCAATGTGTTACAATTTTATACTCTAAATATTCTTTTTACTATTTATTTATTTGAGGAAGAGAGAGAAACAAGCAGATAGGCAGAGAATGGGCATGCCAGGACCTTTAGGCATTGTACATAAACCCGAGATGCATGCACCACTTTGTGCATCTGGCTTATGTGGGTACTAGGGAATCAAACCCAGGTCCTTAGGTTTTGCAGACAAGCACCTTAACTGTTGAGCCATCACTCCAGCCCCTAAATATGCTTTTTATAGTACATTTTTTATTTGCACAGATAAGTTTTTTTCTTAAACATCTTGGGTCCTAAAATACAATTATGGGGAAAGGATACTTTACCTGCCCAAAGAAAGGTATTCCACGTCTGTAATGTGAATCTACTTTAGTAAATTTCAGTGTACTTAAGACATTTGTGATTTCACTTGATCCATAACCTGTTAATTCAAGCCCTGAAAAAGAAAAAAAAAAAGGGGGTGGGGTGGGGAGAAGTCCAACAGTTCTAGGTATCCCAAACTCACTTTCTCCCTCTACCTTAGCTTTAGCCCATTACAATGAAATACATTCCCTTTCCTTGTTTTTCCAGAATTTATACTATCCAAGCTGTTTGACAAGAGATTTCTGTTTTTGACAAGAGATTTGATATCAGCTTCACTTTTATACAAAATATTATTAGTAGTCACTCTCCTTGGTTTTATAAGTATTCTACTTGTTCCTCCCTCATAAATTTTCACCGCTTCTGTGATCTTCCCCCAGCTTGGATTCTCTCCTCACGTTTCCCTTCAACTTTTTTTTTTTTTGGCCAACAGAGATACCTCACACTCATGTGGGTCAAATACTTTAATTTTTTTTTTTTACACGAGACATCTTTAATCGCAATGAAATAAAATCTGAAATCAGTCTAAATCACTTGAAAAAGTAAACATGAGCTGTAATATTATACCCGTAGAGTGATTAATTCCATTCATTGTCATTAGAAAGTGTGCAAAAATATTTATTAAGGGCTTAGCCTGCAGAGGCATAACATAAATAGATCAAGTCCTCCTGAAATGTAATTCGTGTTTTTTTGCACAAATATTTCCTCAAAAAGACATTCATTTTTTTAAAAAATATTTTTTGTTTATTTATTTGATAGTGACAGAGAGAGAAAGAGGCAGATAGGGAGAGAAGAGAGAGAATGGGCACGCCAGGGTCTCCAGCCACTGCAAATGAACTCCAGATGCGTGCACCCCCTTGTGCATCTGGCTAACGTGGGACCTGGGGAACCGAGCCTCGAACCGGGGTCCTTAGGCTTCACAGGCAAGCGCTTAACCGCTAAGCCATCTCTCCAGCCAAAGACATTCATTTGTTCACTGCATGGCCTTTCTAAGTCATAGCCTGGTTCTTCTCTAGTCAGTGAAAAGTAGCCTGTAATGTTTTCTCATTCTCTAAGCCATGCTACTGTCCGTGTCTAAAGGATCTTGGATGTGGCCCGTACCTGTGGTTTTTACACTCTAGGATTTGTCATAATGAGCTCTCAGTAGTACTGAGTACTTGTCTTTAGCAGTAATGAAATGCTTCCTTCCTGTGGTCCCTAAACAAGTCTACTCTTTGACACTCCCCCATTCCCATGGCTTCTAATTTTATTGTTCTTGTTTACTACTCTTCAGTTTCTTTTAAAAAAATTTATATTTACTTATTTGAAAGAGGAAGAGAGGGAGAGAGAGAGAGAGAGGGAAAGAAAGAGAAAGAGAGAGAATGGGCACGCCAAGGCCTCCAGGCACTGCAAACAAACTCCAGACGCATATGCTACCTTGTGCATCTGGCTCATGTGGGTCCTGGGGAATTGAACCTGGGTCCTTTGGCTTTGCAGGCAAGTGCCATAACCACAGCACACTGTTTAATTTCTCACATGTAGCTGTTTCTTTCCCGAGTCCCTCTGTTCTGAATTTAGCACTGTGGAGTGATCTCATTTTTAGAGCACTGGCATTTGCTCTTAGGTTCTAGACACAAGGGCATGGCCTCACGTTTATGTCTCCAATTCTGATTGTGTAATGAGTCTCTTTTTAAATTATTGGCTGGACCTACCGGTGTGTGCATAATAGTTTGAGCTCTGTCGGTTTGCTCTAGCTGCTGGTACTGGCCGTTTGGTTTTGGTTTCTCTCTGCTTGGATCTATGAAAGGGATCCAGCTTTTCCCCGCCATTGATGGAACTTCCCTGGATCTGTCAGCCTGAAATAAACCTGTTCCTCCCCCCCCAAAAAAATAAAAAATAAATAAATTATTGGCTGTAGACTGGGGCTCTAGGGAGGAGCCAGCAGCATATCCAACTACCTTCTAAACATCGGTGCTCCGTTCCCATAGGTCGGTACTGTTCGTAGCACCAACAGAGAAGTTTCTTGATGCAAAGAGTAGAGGTGACTACAGAGATTCACAGGTGGCAAAGCTGCCAAGAATAAGTCACTAGCTGGTGCTCAGCCCTAAACATGACATCTAAGCCAACCCTCCGGGGACCAGGGAAAAGGGGTGGAAAGACTGTAGGGGGAGGGGGATGCGAGGTGGGGCTCTCGGACGCTGTCTTCTGGGTATGACCGAGTTGTTACACTCATGGACTCGCAGCTGATGAGTTTCCTGTATATGACAGAACCTGTCAGCATCTCATCACAGGTGAGTGAGGAACCCATAAGAGCCCAGAGATAGTAGCGGAAATATATGATTACTGGCGAGGGGAAGTCATGTCCGTTAGGAGGGAGCCACTGGAGACTGCCCATTCTCCAGTAAATGACTCCCACCCATAGATTGTATGAGTGATCCTAGTTTTTTTTTCAGATTCTAGGATGAGCTTTATTTATGTGTATATTTAATTTTGACTTGTTGACTTATATTAGCCCCTATGTCCCCTGTCTAACCGCCTTTCATGACCTAGAGATGTAAAGGTTCAAGAAAGAGATTCACGTAACTCAGCGCTTCTCAAGTTCTCGCATCCCTGCATCTTGAGGGCGTGACCCAGCTGTTGCTCTAAGTTCTGGGCAAGGGGAGCCCTCTCCACCCAGAGAACCCCGGTGAAGCTAAGGTCTAGCTTGAGCCTCTTCCCAAGTGCTCACGCAAAGGGATAACAGCCAGCCTAGTGATAGCAATTAACAGTAACAGAACAGTGTCGGTATAACCATAAAGCAGTGACCCAAAAAGTGATCGAGATAAGGCTGGGGTGTTAGCGTGCAGTGACCCTAATTTAAATCAATGGGCTGAACAATATAATATATACAAGGCATGGGCACAGGATGGAGAATTAATGGGAAGAAGAAGGGTTTGGGTGGGGAAGAAAAAAGAAGAGCATACGTGGGGGGATCAAAACGCATGGTATACACGTATGAAATTGTCACAAATAAAAAATTAATTTATTGGATTTTTTCTGAAACATATGAGAATAGAAATGCTTTTCAGAATGTCAGTTTTTTTTTCTGTGTGTTTCTGTGTAAACTGTGTGGATGTGTGTATTCAGGTGTTTGTGGACATGCTATGGGGTAACCTCAGACATTGTCCTCAGAGGCTATCCACCAAATTTAATTTTTTAAAATGATTAAAAAAAATTTTTTTGTTACTTTTTCTTTTTACTTATTTATTTGAGAGTGACAGACAGAGAGAGAAAGAGGGAGGGAGGGAGAGAGAGAGAGGGAGAGAGAGAATGGGCATGCCAGGGCCTCTAGCCACTGCAAATGAACTCCAGACACATGTGTTCCCTTGTGCATCTGGCTAATGTGGGTCCTGGGGATTCAAGCCTCGAACCGGGGGTCCTTAGGCTTCACAGGCAAGCGCTTAACCATTAAGCCATCTCTCCAGCCCTCAATTTAATTATTTTAATGAGAGAGAGAGAGAGAGAGAGAGAGAGAGAGAGAGAGGTCACTTAGGGTCTCTTGCTACTGCAAATACACTCCAGATGATTGTGGCACATGGAGACCCAAAGATGTTTTGGGTATACTGGGACTATGAAAGGGTACCATAGAGGCTGTTGGCTAAGGATGGATGTTTTCCCTGGCCACTCAGTCCAGCTGGAGGGATGGAGCTGGAAAATCAGAAGACTGCCGGTCACTGGTTATGATATCAGATTTGAGCTGCATATGTTTGAGGTTTGCTTGATGGTTATTATTCAGTTTGCATTGTTCCAGTCTCTCCTTGCATTGCCTTATAGCAGTTGAAAATGTTTACTCTGTGCCTTTATATATTGAAAATATACAACTTTTGATTTTACAGGACTCACATCTAAGAGATTATCTTTTTTAAACTTTTATTTTAGGTAGGGTCTCGCTCTAGTCCAGGCTGACCTGGAATTCACTCTGTAGTCTCAGGGTGACCTTGAACACACAGCAATCCTCCTACCTCTGCCTCCCAAGTGCTGGGATTAAAGGTGTGCGCCATCACTCCCAGCTAAGAAATTATCTTAAATCTCAGATGAAACTTAGGACTTTACATCTTAAGTTGGTAAAGACTGCGGGGATCTTTGAATTTGGACTGAACATGATATATAATGTGAGCTGGCTATGATGAATGTTTTGGGAGTCAGGGTCAGAATGTGGCAGTTTACGTGGATGTCCTCCAGTTGATTCAGGCATTTTATTCAAGCGTGAAACTTGGTGTCAAGGTGGGTAGATCCTAGGGTCCAGGCCTAAGGGATGTGTGTGTGTGTGTGTGTGTATTCCAGTCTAAAGATATGCCAAGTGCCTAAGCTCTGCCTGGGGTTCCTGAGCTGTGCTTGCTCCTTTTATTTTGGGGTGTCTTTTTTTCTCTCTGCCATTATGGAACTTGCCCTAGATCTGTAAGCTTCAAATGAAGCTCTCTGCTACAGGCTGGAATTTAGTAGCAAGGCAAGACCAGCTGGCCAGCGAGCCCTGAGGACCCTCCTGCTTCCGCCACCCCAGGATTGAGATTAGAGGCGTGCGCCACCCGCCTGGCATCTTCCAGCACATGATTCGCTTTTCTCCACAGCTTACATCCTCAGATTTTTCCTTGAGAATGACACTATTTGTTCATGCCTCTATGCTTTTTTTTTTCCCTCACCTGCCAGTAATCTTTAAACCATTATGCATTCTGAGTCTCGTGCTAAATGAGGCATCTATATTACTCCTTCAAAGGCTCAGGGGACACTGAAGAAGAGCGGGCAGAAAGAATGTAAGAACCAGAGGATGAGGAGGGGTCCCGAGGAATGCTGTCTGGCCATGACATGGTTGCTACACCCATGGCCTCACAACGATGTTGTTATCCGCACAAAACCTACACAGTATCAGGCCCATCAACCTTTCATCAAGGGCAGTGGAAGAGGTTAAAGAAAAAAAAGATAATATGACCACAGAAGAGGAATGAGTTGGAAAGAAGGGATTTGGCGGAAGGGAGGTGGGAGAGGGGGCCAAGGGAGGGTCACAGGAGAGGATTATGATCAAAACATGTATCATCATACCCATGTATGAAAATTGTCAATAAAAAGACAAAAGATTACTCACCCTACATAAAGCAGTTCAAATGCTAGTTTATCTTACAAAGCTTCCCCTGGCTTTATATTGGAATTAGTTATTTTTCTTCATATCTGTTTGGCCTTTAGTTGTTATAGTCCTTATGGATTTTTTTTTTTTGCCATGGTTATACACATACACAAACATATAAACCGTCTACTTTTTTTGTTTGTTTGGTTTTTTGAGGTAGGGTTTCACTCTAGTCCAGGAATTCCATGACCTGGAATTCACTATGGAGTCTCAGGGTGGCTTCGAACTCATGGCGATCCTCCTACCTCTGCCTCCTGAGTGCTGGCGCCACCACGCCTGGCTTTATACCTTGTACTTTTAAATACCTAATTCCTTCAGAGCAGAGATCATGCCATTTTTAAGGTCTGCCAAAATTATAATGTGCTTATGTGGAATGTAAATATATTGTGTCATATTATATAGTGCTAGATAAAATATATTCTTTAAATGGAATGGAACTTTGATAACTATCCACTGGGTTAATATACATTTAAAAGTCATACAAACCTGTTCCCTCCTCTCTGACCTTGGCTTCCACTTGTATTGTCATGTCATACCCTCTTTGTCTCAGCTGAAATACTTTGGTTTTTATGAGTTGTGTGAAGCATCCTTTATTGTCTGCCTGAAGAGAAATGGAGAGAATTAATTACTAAGTCCTCTTCTTTGCTATCAAAAACGTTGGTTAACACGAACACCCACGATGAGCTGTTGATCAGAGAGACCTACGAGGTCTCTCAAAATAAGACAGGCTTCTGTCAGAGCACTTGATTACCCACCAGAGGTTAATGGTAAGACCCTACTGCTGAAGACCATACGCTGTCTGCACGGACCATGGAGCGATCTGGCTGGAATCCAGAAGAGAGCCAGTCCCCAGACACTTAGTCCATCTAGTGCTGGAAGGCACTGCATGAGCTACCAGGGGAAAGTGGCCAACATCTGTCCAAGCATCTCGAGGTCTAAACTACACAGAAGCAAACAACCGGATATGATGCTCACACAAGTGCAATAGTGGCACACAGCCATGGTGGGTAACCAACTGCTCTTGGATTGGTTAACAGATCTGCTCAGTGGAAACGAAACCATAGGTGGAACTGGGAAACAAGTCAGAATCATATCCAGATAATGATTTTACTTTCCAATATCAAGCTGCCACTAATCTTGGGCTGTAAGAGGGACTACACCCATTAAATTTTCTCTAGATTAATAGTGCTTATCTCATTTAACCTGTGCTGACTTCATTCTTTGCTGGAGAATCTGCTTCTCTTTTTCAGATGGGAACGGGACCTCAGGGGGTAAATGGATCCATTGTACTTTAGCCTGATCCCCGCTGAAACCACCGAGGACTTGGGGAAATGAGCAAGAGAGCTGCTTTCTCAGTGAACCTGATATTAGCACAGGGGTGAAGGAGATAGACACTGAGGACACTCAACACCTACCAAATCAGAGATCCAGAGGCTCCTATGAGCCCCTCACTGAAGTAGACTTAAAATGCATCCAACATGGCTCAGGGACTTTTGTAGCAGAGGGGGGTGGAAAGATTGTTAGCACCACAAGTTGGAACATTATGTAGAGAGACATTGCCTCTCCCCCTAACTGACTGCTGCCCCCACAATGCATGACCCACAATCCACATGGGGATGACCTGCATCCCCACTGAGGAGGACCCCTTCGGAAAAAGGGGCAGGAAGGAGGGAAAGGATGTTATCAACATGTCTTGTTTACATACTAAGTATGTTCATAGCTAATAAAAATAAAGTAAAAATTTTTAAAAAATTATTTATTTGAGAGCGAGAGGATAAACATGCCAGGGCCTCCAGCTACTGCAAACAAAATCCAGATGCATGCACCCCCTTGTGCATCTGGTTTACATGGGTGCTGGGGAATCAAACCTGGATCCTTTAGCTTTGCAGGTAAGCACCTTAACCGCTAAGCCATCTCTCCTGCCCAAAACCTGTGTTTTAATAAAGATTTTTTTCAGGCTGGAGAGATGGCTTAGCGGTTAAGCACTTGCCTGTGAAGCCTAAGGACCCCGGTTCGAGGCTAGGTTCCCCAGGTCCCACGTTAGCCAGATGCACAAGGGGGCGCACGCATCTGGAGTTCGTTTGCAGAGGCTGGAAGCCCTGGCGTGCCCATTCTCTCTCTCTCTCTCCCTCTATCTGTCTTTCTCTCTGTATCTGTCGCTCTCAAATAAATAAATAAATAAAATTAAAAAAAAAAGATTTTTTCTTTTATACTTATTTACATGCAGGTATTTATTGGGAATAAAATTCAATCAAATAGGAGCTGAGCGTGGTGGCACATACCTGTAGTCTTGGTACTTGAGAGGCAGAGGCAGGAGAGTCTCTGTAAGTTTGAAGTCAGCCTGGATGAGATAGGGAGTAACTAGGCATGCCTGTGGCAGAGTTAGACCCTATATCAAAAACCAAAGCAGGGCCTGGAGAGATGGCTCAGTGGTTAAGGTGCTTGCCTGGGAAGCCTCAGGACCAGGTTTGATTTCCCAGGACCCACGTAAAGCCAGATGCACAAGGGGCACATGTGTCTGGAGTTCGTTTGCAGAGGCTAGAGGCTCCGGTATGCCCATTCTCTGTACCTGTCTCTATCTTTCTCTCTCTCAAATAAATGAATAATATTAAAAATCAAAGTAATAATTGTTCATATTTAATTAATTTGTATATAGCTGTTACGATTCATTTGAAAATAAAAGCAGTATTAGTCCCTCATGCATTCAAGATTTGGGCAGCTAGATTGCTCCCATGTCATCTGGTTCATCAATGCTTATCTCATGGTCTGTCACTCTTTTCCACTGGGGCCTGATATTTATTCCCTCCCCATGCAGTTTTGATGATATTCATTTCTGCATCTTTGTAGTGTTTGCTTTTATCACCACATTCTGGATTTTTATTATTCTGCCTCTCAAATCAGAATTTATACACCTATCTTTTTTCTTTTGGTTTTTCTGAGGTAGGGTCTCACTCTAGCCCAGGCTGATCTGGAATTCACTATGTAGTCTTAGGGTGGCTTTGAACTCACAGTGATCCTCCTACCTCTGCCTCCTGAGTGCTGGGATTAAAGGCATGTGCCACCACACCCAGCTATGCATCTATCTTTTTTTTTAAAATTTTTATTTATTTGAGAGCGACAGAAAGAAAGAGAGAGAAAGAGAGAGAGAGAGAGAGAGAGAGAGAGAGAGAATGGGTGCTCCAGGGCCTCACGAACTCCAGATGCATGTGCCCCCTTGTGCATCTGGCTAATGTGGGTCCTGGGGAATCGAGCCTCGAACCGGGGTCCTTAGGCTTCACAGGTGAGTGCTTAACTGCTAAGCCATCTCTCCAGCCCTGCATCTATCTTTTTTTTTTTTGAGGTAGGGTCTGATCTGGAATTCACTATGTAGTCTCAGGCTAGCCTTCCTTCAGAATGCTGGGATTAGTGGCATGTACCGCCACACCTGGATAATTTTTATTATTATTATTTTGAGATAGCATCTCATGCAGCCAACGCTGGCCTTGAATTTGTTATGTAGACAAGGAGGGTTTTGCACTCATGATCCTCCTGCTGCCGTCTCCCCAATGCTGGGGTACAGGCGCGCATCGCCATACTCGGCTACAATCTATCAACCTAATATATATATATAATTTTGGTTTTTTGAGGTAGGGTCTTGCTCTAGTGCAAGCTGACCTGGAAAATTAGTCTCAGGCTGGTCTCCAACTCACAGTGGTCCTCCTACCTCACCTCTAGTGCTGGGATTAAAGGTGTGAACCACCACTTTCTTTCCTGTTCTTTCTTTTCTTTCTTTCTTTCTTTCTTTCTTTCTTTCTTTCTTTCTTTCTTTCTTTCTTTCTTTCTTTCTGTCTTTCTTTCTTCCCTTCCTTCTCTCTCCCTCTCTCCTTCCCCCTCCTTTCTTCCTTGAGAGAGAGCAAGAGGCAGAGGGAGAGACAGAAAGAATGGGTGCACCAGGGCCTTCAGCTGCTGTAAATGAACTCCAGATGCATGCGTCCCCTTGTGCACACTGTGCGTCTGGCTACGTGGGACCTGGAGATTCAAATGTGAGTCCTTAGGCTTCGCAAGCAAGTGCTTTAACTGCTAAGCCATCTCTCCAGCATCCATCCATCTATCTATCTACCTACCTACCTACCTATCTATCTATCTATCTAAAGAATTATTAAATTTATTTATATGGAAATCATGAATTATGGGGTCTATTTAAGGGAGAAAACACAAGTTGTGGGATTTAGGAAACAAGCTATCATATGGAAACACTATACTTTATAAGTTTCACTCAAGAAAAATTGAGGGGCTTCAGGGAGCAACTGGAGAAGAGCCACAAGCACGTGGAGGATAGAACTTCGATGTACATGCAGCGGGCCTAGAGCACACATGGAAATGAGAGGGGAAGCAAGCATCACGGCACAGGCATCATCCTAAGGGTGACTCTAGCTCCTGAACCTCCTGCCTCTGCTTCCCAAGTGCTGGGCTCAGAGGCGTGTCCTGCCAGCACGAGCTCCAATGCTGCTTTTCTTCTAGAAAAAGAAGAATCCATTCACTCAAGACTGAAAGCTAAGGGATTGGGTCTGAGAAATGAATCAGGTTAGTATACTTGTGCTGTTTGCTAACCTACATATATAGTTTTTTGATGCAATATATTCTACTCTCAGCTATTTACCTTAATTAATTAAAAAATATGCTGGGTGTGGTGGCACACACCTTTCATCCCAGCACTCGGGAGGCAGAGGTAGAAGGATCACATTGAGTTCAAGGCCACCCTGAGACTTCATAGTGAATTCCAGGTCAGCCTGCTCCAAAGCAAAACCCTACCTTGAAATTCCCCCAATTTTTAAATTTTTAAAAATTTATTTATTTATTTATTTGTTAGAGAGAGAGAGAGAGTAAGTGAGCAAGAGAATGGGCATGCCAGGGTATCCAGCCACTGCAAACAAACTCCAGATGCATGCACCCCCTTGTGCATCTGGCTAATGTGGGTCCTGCAGAATCAAACCTGGGTCCTGTGGCTTTGCAGGCAAACACCTTAACTGATAAGCCATCCCTGCAGCCCCCAAAATTATTTTTTTAAATGAGAGACAGAGAGAGAAAGAGAGAGAGAGAGAGAAAGAATGGGCATGTCAGGGCCTCTAGTCACTTTACAGGAACTCCAGACTCATGTGCCACTTTGTGCATCTGGCTTACATGGGGAATCAAACCTGGGTTCTTAGGGCAGGCAGGAAAGCACCTTATCCGCTAAGCCATTTCTCTAGCCCTCCTTAATTAATTTTATCAAGCCTCTTGTGGGATGTAATGGGGGCTTCTAATCTTTTATCCATTAACGTCTTCCTCTCTTGAGTCATCATTTAACATTCTTCCATTCGTGGTTTGACAAGAGCATGTTGCTTATTTCTCATAAAGCCCAGTTCCTGACACCCATCTTGTTGTTCTATTCGTTGGACAAAAGTCAGCTTTGAATATTTCTCTCTTCTTTTATCATTTACTCTCGGCATGTTGACTGTTGTTGGAAGAAATGTGCAGAAGTGGTCAAGTGAATGTGAGTGCAGCTGCATGACCCGTCCCTCACTGGGCTCCTCCCATGCCAACCAGGCTCAGAAGACTTCCCTGGTTCCACGTTGTGTTGTGTTCAGTTTTTTTTTCTTTTTTTTCGAGGTAGGGTCTCACTCTAGCTCAGGCTGACCTGGAATTCACCGTGGAGTCTCAGGGTGGCCTCGAACTCACAGCGATCCTCCTACCTCTGCCTCCTGAGTGCTGGGATGAAAGGCGTGCACCACCGCGCCCGGCATAAGTGTTGTGTTTAGTTTTGTAGCTCATAAGCAAGTTAAGAGCTGGTATCAGAGCCCTGGGAAGTGGTCTCCACATACCTGTTGGCTGAATTCTTCACAGATACTTTGTGAATGACTACCATAGCAGGTGGAATGGAACGTTGCATATCTTCTGCATACATTAATTGTTACCAGGCCAGGCACAGGCTTCCCATATGTGTATCTGTAACAGTAAAACACACCCACACAAAAGATATTTAATGCGAGTGGTACTGATGTTTCTTTGCTTGATTAGACCCATTTAAACATCTATCTTATTCATCAAAAACAGCTGGCTTCTACACTCCAGAAGCGTTCATTCTGATACACTTCACCTCTCTTTTTTTTCCCTTGTAGGTGAATTTTCTTTATTCTGCATGTGCACACATGGGCTCATAACCCTCAGAGTACCTAGACACAAAAAGTCAATTTATATGATCATTTCACGTTCTTAAAATGCAGCCCCTTTTCAAAAAAATTGTGTTTATTTTTTACTTAGCCTACAGACTTTTATTTTATTTTATTTTTGGTTTTTCAAGGTAGGGTTTCACTCTAGCCCAGGCTGGCCCGGAATTCACTATGCAGTCTCAGGGTGGCCTTAAACTCACTGAGATCCTCCTACCTCTGCCTCCCCAGTGCTGGGATGAAAGGCGTGAACCACCATGCCCGGCTAGCATACAGACTTTTAGATAGCATTATGGCCTCTTCAAATACACTTTATTTCAGTTGATTCTCCTCACCTCATCTCCCCAATCCCTTGCCCACCCCCCTCGTATCCTTCCTTTTTCCTTTCTGTTTATCTGTCACCTGTGTCCTTTGCCTTCCCACCCCTTTCTCTATAATCTCTTATGACCTGCTCTGGGTCACCTTCCTGGCTTCCTAGGCCTTACTCACATTTGTCCCCTTTACATACATGTAGATGCATCACAAGCTGGGGTGCACATGTGAGAGAAACATGGCGCACTGGGCTTTCTGAGCTGGGGTCACCTTGTATAATACAATTCTTTTCCTTCCCTTCCCTTTCCTCTTCTTTCTTTCCTCCCTCACTTCCTTTCTCCCTCCCTCCCTCCTTTCTTTCTTTTTTTAAAAATTTTTATTAGCATTTTCCATGATTATAAAATAAAATCCCATGGTAATTCCCTCCCTCCCCCCAACACTTTCCCCTTTGAAATTCCATTCTCCATCATATTACCTCTCCATCACAATCATTGTACTTACATATATACAATATCAACCTATTAAGTACCCTCCTCCCTTCCTTTCTCTTCCCTTTATGTCTCCTTTTTAACTTACTGGCCTCTGCTACTGAGTATTTTCCTTCTCACGCAGAAGCCCAGAAATCTGTAGCTAGGATCTTTCTTTCTTTCTTTCTTTCCTTCCTTCCTTCCTTCCTTCCTTCCTTCCTTCCTTCCTTCCTTCCTTCCTTCCTTCCTTCCTTCCTTTCTTTTCCTTTCTTTCTTTCTTTCTTTCTTTCTTTCTTTCTTTCTTTCTTTCTTTCTTTCTTTCTTTCTTTCTTTCTTTCTTTCTTTCCTCCCTCCCCTCCCCTCCCTTCCTTTCTCCTTTCTCTCTCTCTCTTTCTCCCTTTCTTTCTTTCTTTCTTTCTTTCTTTCTTTCTTTCTTTCTTTCTTTCTTTCTTTCTCCCTCCCTCCCTCCTTTCTTTCCTATTTCTCTCTCTCTCTCTCTCTTTTTATGAGGTAGGTCTCGCTCTAGCCCAAGCTGACCTGGAATTCACTATATAGTCTCAGGGTGGCTTTGAACTCATGGAAATCCTCCTACCTCTGCCTCCCGAGTGCTGGGATTAAAAGCTTGTGTCACCACCCCAGGCCTCTTTCTCTCTGTCTTTCTTTGTTTCCCCTTTCTTTCTTTCTTTCTTTCTTTCTTTCTTTCTTTCTTTCTTTCTTTCTTTCTTTCTTTCTTTCCTTCCTTCCTTCCTTCCTTCCTTCCTTCCTTCCTTCCTTCCTTCCTTCCTTCCTCCCTCCCTCCCTCCTTTCTCTCTCTCTCTCTCTCTCTTTCTTTCTTTCTTTCTTTCTCTCTCTCTTTCTCCCTCTCTCTCTCTGTCTGTCTTTTTCTTTTCCCTCCCTGCCTCCCTTCCTTTGGGAGTGGGCATGTGTGCATGGCACACACTTGGCTGTCACAGGACCACCGCACAGCGTCTCTTGGGCTCCACTCTCGTTGACACAAGGCTCTCTTGCTGCCTCAGACGAACTGCAGGGCGGCGCGTGAACGTCAGACTGGCTGACCTGAGCTTCTGGGTCTCCGCAGCTGCTCTCCACCCTGTACCCTGCTTTAGCTGGGGGCTCAGGAACTGAACTGGGCCATAGGCCTTTGCAAGCAAACACCTTTAACCCCTGAGCCATTTCCCAGCTCTGACTTTCTTCATTGTCTAAGCGGGAACACATGTATTACTCTAAGACAAACGAACCTTTTGGAAACGTCTCTACGTGGAAAGTGACTGGTTTAGTTTTTCTCAGATCTTTCATCCCACTCAGTTGAGGTTTTATTATAAGACTGTCCTATTTACTCAATCCTCTGTTGGATCACCTAAGTTGCTTTAGGCCAAAAAATGTGTATAGACTATATTTTTAGGTTCCTCTTAACTTCTATTTTAAAAGAATAAGTGAGGTCTGGAGAGATGGCTTAGCGGTTAAGCGCTTGTCTGTGAAGCCTAAGGACCCCGGTTCGAGGCTCCATTTCCCAAGACCCACGGTAGCCAGATGCACAAGGGGGCACAAGCATCTGGAGTTTGTTTGCAGTGCTGGAGGCCCTGGCTCACCCATTCTCTCCTCATCTCTCTCCCTCTCTGTCTATTTCTCTGTCTGTGGCTCTCAAATAAAAAAAAAAAAAAAAAAAACAAAAAAAATGAAAAAAAAGTGAGATGGTTATGTAGGAACATGATGGTTGTAAAAGGAAAGCATTCTCCGTAAATGGTGTCATAAGGACTCCATCTGGTATTAGCTCTGTCCTTTATCCTCCAAGCAGGACAGTTTGCTGTTTCTCAACGTGTGCTCTGCCGACTTCCTCCACTGAGTCTCTTGAGTCTGGTCTAGATTTGTGACCTGCATCTCTGCAGGTGGGGCCCGAGAGCCTCCATCTTAATTCTCCACCTCCCTAGATCTTATGCAGACTATTGTTTGAGATGAGTTTCTGCGAGCGAGGGAGGTGACATTTACCCTCTCAGACCTTGTGTCCCTGTCACACAGCACCGCCTATTCCTGTGAGTGTTGAGAAAATAATCGACCAAACTTTGTTTGCTGAATACATCATGCCTTTACATATGGATCAAAAGTCTTTTCCTCTGATGCCGAATCGAAAGCTGCAAGACTCATGAGAAAGGTGAAGACTGGTTGCTTGTGCTGTTTTCAAGAGAAAGGAGGGAAGCCCATCTCCTCGCCGCGAGCAGGGTGCTCCAGGGCACTGAAAGGCACCCGAGGAAGAGAGAACTGATTCGCATTTTAATTCTCCAGTGTAGTATGTCCACGATTTAAGGCTCAACATGTGCTTAGACTCTTCCTGGCTGTTTTCTCTAACTTTTCTTAGTCTAGGAGATTCGGAGGAGTAGACATGGAGCCAAGAGGACATAGACTGAACACAGAAGGCTTGGCCTTGAGCTCTGTGGTTGGTTGGCTGAGTTCAGCTTAACATAGGATCAGGGATGATTTATGAAGCTAGATTTTTTTTTTCTTTTAAACTTCAGAAGCAATATAGAATAGTGGTGAGGAGTTCAGGGTCTGGAGCGAGGCTTTTGAATCTAAATCCCAGCCTGCCATTTACTATTTTGCAGTCATTTGAGCAAGCTTAAAACACTTTAAATCTGCCTTATAAACACATGCTTATTGCAAGTTGAGGATAATAATTATCATCACATCATAGAAGCGTTGTAAGAATAAAAGAATGAATGTCCTGGTCGTGGTGGCGCACGCCTTTAATCCCAGCACTCGGGAGGCAGAGGTAGGAGGATCGCCATGAGTTCGAGGCCACCCAGAGACAGCACAGTGAATTCCAGGTCAGCCTGAGCTAGACTGAGACCCTACCTTGAAAAACCAAGGGGAGGGGGGAAAGAGTGAATGAACCCAAGGCATTTCAATGCTACCTGGCACATTTTTTAAAGTCCCTGTGTTGTTTCCTCTGGCTCTTTGTGGAAAAGCTGACGAGATGGGGAGAGCCATCATCCCCTAATCAAATAGTTCAAATATGGGGAGAAGGCTCAGAGGTTCAAGGCTCTTGTTTACAAGTTTGCTTGCCCCAGAAAGCTGGCAAACACATCCACAAAAAGCCAGACGCAAGGCGGCCGGTGCTCCTAATGGCAGTGGAAGGCAGAGCCTGGAACATTCTGAAGCTCGCAGTCCAGACAGCAGCAAAACAACGAGAAACCGTGTCAACCAAGGGGGACGGAGAGGGCAGACACCCCGAGATTGTCCTCAGACCTCCACACGTTCAGTGTGGCACACGTGCCACCTCTCTCTCTCTCTTTCTCTTTCTTTCTTTCTCTCACACACACATTCAATAAAAATACTTCAAAGACTAGTAACTGTTATTTAAATGACAACTTCTCAAATAGGATATGGAGCTAGAAATGAGATTAAAAAAACAAACACAACTCACAGGCCACAGGCGGATACCTCGAATTCCTCGTCTACAAATGCAATGGTTTTGGGTACTTTTACTTGCACCTCAAATTTGGGCAGAACTGTTTTGGATAGAAGAGAAAAAGGGGAAAGTGGGTAAGTGACCCTGTAAATAAATATTAGCTAATGGGTTTCACGAAAGGGAATTTCCCACAGGATAGCGTGAAATGATTCCAACTAGAGTAAGGACCACCAGAGGCCATATTGGGAAAGAGATGTCATTCGTTCCCGTGGACGGATGGTGTCATGTTAACCCGTGAAGCGGATGCTCTTCCTGGTTTCTCCTTGTCTTAGTCCCTACAAGGTTTCAAAGGTGTGTGGGGCACAGTACAGAGGGGCCATTAGGTCCCTGGGCGTCTTTCGTCTTTCTCTTCCTCTGTGCGGCTGCGATCCCTGCTGGCTAACAGAGACCCCCAAGCCTGCCACGAGACACCAGCTGACTACCGCTATCCAGAACCGACAGCAGAGGAGCAGCTGTCTGCACCCTTCTCCAGGTAGCGTGCATTCCTCTTCCTATGCCTCCTCACTCTTCCAGCCACAGTTGCAAAGGGTGGTATCTCCAGTGCAATCTTATTCTGTGATTGCTATGGTCCCCAGAACTTTGGCAATCATATTTTATGAACAGACTCCTTAGCTATGGCATGGTACATTTATTTACAGTTAAAAACTCAACATAACTGGGCTGGAAAGATGGTTTAGCCATCTAGTGTTTGCCTGGGCAGCCTAAGGACTCATGCTCGACTTTCCAGGTCCCACGTAAACCACACACAAAGTGATGCAAGCGGACAAGGTGGCACGTGTGTCTGGAGCTTGATGGCACTGGCTGGAGGTCCTGGTGTGCCAATTCTCTCTTTCACTCTCTCTCACACTCTCACTCTCTCACATAAAAAAAAACAATTCGATATAACTGATTAACAAGATGGCTTCGACAGTCCATTTAGCAATCGCAGTTAATTATTACTAAATCAACAATGTTTAGCAGTTCACGAGTGTGCTTAGTCGAACAGCACTTTGACTGTTACTAACTTAATATGATTCTTTAAAAATATGATTTAAGAATCATAGTTGAGCTGGGCGTGGTGGTGCATGCCTTTAATCCCAGCATTCAGGAGGCAGAGATGGGAGGATGGCACTGAGTTCGAGGCCACCCTGAGACTACATAGTTAATTCCAGGTCAGCCTGGACCAGAGTGAGACTCTACCTCAAAACAACAACAGCAACAAAAACACCAAAAAAAAGAATCATATCAAATAAGCATATTTGACTAGAGTACTGTGGGTATAGGTCAAAAAATCATGGGACAATTTCCAGGAATATTGTTCCATAATGCATGCAATTGAGACAATGTACTGGTTAATAATTTATATTTGAATTTAAATTTATTTTTATTAATTTATATTTGAAGTTAAAAAGATCTATTTAAACCTTTCTTTTTCTTTTCTCATTCTTTTTTTTTTTTTTTTTTTTTTTTTTTGAGGTAGTGCCTCACTAGCCCAGGCTGACCTGGAATTCACTATGGAGTCTCAGGGTGGCCTCGAACTCACAACGATCCTCCTACCTCTGCCTCCTGAGTGCTGGGATCAAAGGCGTGCACCACCACGCCCGGCTTGGCTCTGTCATTTGGATAGGTGACTGACTTCCGAGTGCACATGCTCACTTGTAAGGTCAGGACAATATAGTCTGTGCCTCAGAGACTCATTGTGAGGGGAAGTGGATATGACATGAGAAATACTTAGCAAATATCTGGGTGAATGGAAGGTTTGCTAATCTTCAATTATTCTTTTTTTTTAAAAAATATTTTATTTGTATTTATTTATTTGATAGAGAAAAAGAGGGAGAGAGAGAGTGAGAATGGGCATGCAGGCCCTCCAGCCACACTGCAAATGAACTCCAGACACATACACCACCTTGTCCATCTGGCTAACATGGGTCCTGAGGAATCGAACCTGGGTCCTTTGGCTTTGCAGGCAAATGCCTTAACCACTAAGCCATCCCTCCAGCCCATTTATTCTTTTTATGTTAGAACTTTGCTTGTTACCTATGTCTTAAAGTAGCAAATAATCCAATATTCTAAGGACCTTATATATGCAGAATTCTTACCATATTCTTTCACCTCAAAGGAATGCTCTATTTTTTTTCCTGACTCTTTCATCACTATAACCTTGTAGGTGCCCAGAGATGGCTCCACTGACAGTGGGAAAGATTGCTGGCTCAGTCCTCCTTGTAGCCTGAGATTTTGCCATTGAAAAATTCGGTTCCTCGAGGGATTCTGTAGGAATGTATTATTAATTAGTATAAGCAATTAATTGTTTGAAAAAAAATATATATGTATGTATATAGTTTGATTAGAGGCACAGCTAAGAATAATAGTAAGAATAATAGTACTAAAGGGTATTAGCAGTTAAAAATAATCACGTACCGAGAAAAGGAAAATAAGTTTCCCAGCTATGAAATAGCCCAGGTGCCTTTCATCCTCATACCTCTGTCTGATATGCATATTTGTTCTGAGCAGAAATAGTTGAAGAGTCACCTTAAGGAATTGTGCTTCTTCATTTAAATCACCCATTTTTTTTTCTCCCACCCCCAAAGAATTTGAGACAGGCAAAGAAAAGATCATTTGTTTAGTTTGGGTGCAGTGGGGAGAGGAAGGAGAAAGGAAACGTAGCGAGCCCTTATTCCAGTTGAGAGGCGCAGTGTGGTACCTACCTGAATGTACACAACTGGGAACTGAAAAGGAGAAATGAAACAGCATCAGTGAGTGATGGAAGCTAGGAAGCGAAAAGATGACGTCGGCGCTGATGAAGACTGGGAACCAGTGGAAGCAAGTCTATATTTCTTTTCCATATGGGAAAAAAATCCCCCTGTTTGATCCATAGCATGCCGTATGTTGATTTTTGGGTTATAGATTTCTTTTTTATTTTTTGTTTTTCAAGATAGGGTCTCATTCTAGCCCAGGCTGACCTGGAATGCACTCTGTAGTCTCAGGGTGGCCTTGAACTCTCAGCGATCCTCCTACCTCTGCCTCCCGAGTGCTGGGATTAAAGGTGTGCGCCACCATGCCCGGCTTTATGGGTTATAGATTTCTTAAGAAGTCATGGCTTTCTCTTATGATATAATATTGAAATCAGAAAGAAAAAAAAGAAGCATTTAAAAAGGGCTGGAGAGATGGCTTAGCAGTTAGGGCGCTTGCCTGTGAAGCTAAGGACCCATGTTCAACTCTCCAGATCCCATGTTAGCCAGACACACAAAGGTGAGGCAAGCGCAAGGTCACACAGCAAGTGTCTGGAATTCAATTGCAGTGGCTGAGGCCCTGGTGCACCAATCTCTCTCCCTCCTTTCTTGTCTCTCACTCTCTCCAAAATTAAAAAATAATACGTAAAGAACTGAGGAAGCCTATTTGGATAAAAGTGCATAATGATTTTGCAAATAAAATTTGTGAAATACCAAATGCGTTTCTATAGTTCAATAAAAGCCACTGGAATCTCTAAGAGAACAGCTTCAACTGAATACTTTTTTTTTTTGAGGTAGGGTCTCACTTTAGCTCAGGCTGACCTGGAATTCACTATATAGTCTCAGGGTGGCCTCGAACTCATGGGGATCCTCCCACCTCTGCCTTCCAAGTTCTGGGATTAAACGTGTGCACCACCACACCTGGCCCCCCTCTCTCTCTCTCTCTCTCGCTCTCTCTCTCTATCTCTCTCTCAATGGGGCTAGAGGGATGGCTTAGTGGTTAAGGCATTTGCCTGCAAAGCCAAACGACCTAGGTTTGATTCCCCAGGTCCCATGTTAGCCAGATGCACAAGGGGGCACATGCGTCTGGAGTTTGTTTGCAGTGGTTGGAGGCCCTGTTGTGCCCATTCTCTTTCTCTCCCTCCCTCTTTCTCTGTCAGATAAATAAATAAATCAAAATAAAATGTTAAAAAAAAAAAGAATGTGGTCCATGAACTGCCCTGGCACTAACTCTGCACACGTTTCTGGCAGGGGAGCTCTTAGATCTTCTGTGGTAGAATTTGAAATATCTCATATCAGTCCCAAGTTTCCCAATAGAACCAGCCTTAGGTTTTTCCCAAATGAAGTCACCCACTGGTAGCAGACATACCGTTTCATCCAGTGGATGAAAATTGACATCCATGGAGACAATGCGGAATTTCACTGAAACACAAAGAAGTTTTTCTTTTTTTTTTCTTTTTTCCATGAAACCCCCCCAGTGGGAACCCAGGGTAGTGAGGTCAGGTCAGGCATCCCATGACTGAAGAATTCAATCATAAAGAACACCCTCCTAGCCACCCCTCCCACCTCAAGTAGCCCTGACTCAGTTGGTTCCTTGTACCTGTTTGTGCTGGTTTATACAGGGGTTTGTCTGTCTGGACAAAGACTAGATTCTCCGCTGTGACCACGTGCATTGACTTCCTCTTCACAAAGAGCTGGGTTGGCCCTTTTACCTGCACGGTGATGAATGCTGAGAAGGAGGATGGTGACTGTGGGATCTGCAAGACAAAGCCAGGCCCACGCCTGAGTGAGACTTCATGAAGCTGCCCTTTCCTCATTAGCGCCTGAGACTTAGCAAGGAGAGGGGCCAAGGACCAGACCTCCCAGTTAACAGTAGTGGACGTGGCATTCACAATCCACTTAAAGGTTGAGGGACAAAGACATTATTGCAAAGAACAACAAACAAAACAAACAAACAAACAAAATAACCAAACTAGGAATGAATTCTCCAGTCCAGTCATGGTTGTGAGTAAAATAACATCCTTGCATTTCTTTTTTCTTAAATAGTTTATTTATTTATTTACAAGGCAAGAGAGAGAGAGTGAGAGAGAATGGGTGCACCAGGGCCTCGAGCCACTGAAAATGAACTGCAGATGGGTGCGCCACTTTGTGCATCTGACTTTACAAAGGTTCTGGGGAATACAGCCCCTGTTATTAGGCTTTGCAGGCAAGGCCCTTAACCACTGAGCTACCTCTCCAGCCCCTCATCCTTGCATTTTTATAGCAATACCACAGTACTAGAATTATTACTACATTATATTGCCCAAAGGTTAATGTCAGCCAACTGTAAGGTATTATATAAATTACTCGACTTTAAGAATCTCAGTATTGTACGTGAGATAACCCAGGCCCAGAAAGCCAAGTGCCACGTGTTCTCTCTCATATGTGGATCCTAGCTACAGATGATTGGCTTCTGCATGAGAAGGAAAATACTTAGTAGCAGAGGCCAGTAAGTTAAAAAGGAGACATAAAGGGAAGAGAAAGGAAGGGAGGAGGGTACTTAACAGGTTGATATTGTATATATGTAAGTACAATGATTGAGATGGGGAGGTAATATGATGGAGAATGGAATTTCAAAGGGGAAAGTGTTGGGGTGGGGAGGGAGGGAATTACCATGGGATTTTTTTATAATCATGGAAAATGTTAATAAAAATTAATTAAAAAAAAAACAATCTCAGTATTGGGGGGTGGGGAGATGGCTTAATGGTTAAGGCAAATCCTAACAAACATGGTTCAATTCCCCACTGCTCAAGTGAAGCCAGATGCACAAAGTGACACACGCATCTGGAGTTCATTTGCAGTGGCTGGAAGCCCTGGTGTGCCCATTCGTTCTTTTCTCTCTCTCTCTCTGCTGTCAAATAAATAAATAAATAAATAAATAATCTCAATATTATGAATATTATTTACCTCAGAAGTTCATTTTTTTTTAAATTTTTATTTATTTATTTATTTGAGAGCGACAGACACAGAGAGAAAGACAGAGAGAGGGAGAGAGAGAGAATGGGCGCGCCAGGGCTTCCAGCCTCTGCAAACGAACTCCAGACGCGTGCGCCCCCTTGTGCATCTGGCTAACGTGGGACCTGGGGAACCGAGCCTCGAACCGGGGTCCTTAGGCTTCACAGGCAAGCGCTTAACCGCTAAGCCATCTCTCCAGCCCTCAGAAGTTCATTTTAAGGCCAATTTAATTCTCCCTATAGCCACCATTCCCTTTCAAATCCTGCATTAGATCAGTTTGCAAGGACTATATAAAACATATTCAGGTCAAACTTTTGAGTCTCAAAATTTAAGTTGAGCTTTACTATGTGTTCACTATTATTTCCCTTCATTATGTTTTAACTTTTTTTTCTTTTTTTTGGTTTTGGAGGAATGAGAAGATTCAGCTCACAAACTCCTTCTCTGCTGATTACCCCCACCCCATACCCCAGGGTTCTACCCACCATGAAGGGTCTGCAGTGGAAGGCGTCCTTCTCCACCGTCAGGTCTGCCAGGAGGCTCTGGTGCTGGGCATTGTCCTCCAGACTTACACTGAGCGTCACCGTCTCATTCAGACGCTGGAGGTTGACACAGACCTGTTCAGCAGCTCCTGCGTAGATCACGGAGGGCATCAGCACCGCGTACTGCCTGTGGGGACCAGGGCAAGCGACGAGGGGTCAGAAGACATCTTACTAAGCCTGCTTCCCGGCCGGTCTTCGTATTGTCTCCAATCACAGAAGGGAAAAAAAAGCTACATTTCAGCACAATTGCGTTTCCTAAAGGGCATCATAAAAGACCCGAGGAATCAGGGAACTCCTGATGTGATTCTCCCTGGTATGACTCTTTGGTGTTGCAGACATTTTTATTAAAGTTTTAACATTTATTTTAATATTTTATTTTATCTATTTGGCAGAGAAAGAGGGAGGGAGGGGAGAGAGAGAGAGAGAATGGGCATTCCAGGACCTAGAGCCATTGCAAACCATCTCCACACGCCTGTGCCCCCTGGTGCACCTGGCTAACGTGGGAATCGAACCTGGGTCCTTTGGCTTTGCAGGCAAACTCCTGAATTGCTAAGCCATCCCTCCAGCACCCCCCTTTGTTCTCAGAATATTAGAAACCTTGGGTAACCAACTCATGGGTTATGATATATTTTGGTTAGGAATTACAAATATACAAATTCTGAATGAGTTGGTGGGTCATCATTAAAAGCACCAAGAGCTTGTCTGCATGTGGCCTTAGGTCTCATTTGGATACCACAAATCGTTGTTCCAGGAGAGATTAAAAACAATATGTAGTGCATAGGAAGATGAGGTACCTTCCCTCCCCTCCTTTTCTCTCTCTTTCTTTCCCTCCATCCCTTCCTTCCCTCCCCTCCTTTCTCCTTCCTTGCTTTCTTCCTTCCTCCCTTCCTCTCTGCCTTCTTCCCTCTCTTCCTTTATTTGTTCTTCCCTCCTTCCCCTTTCCCTTCTCTTCCTTCCCTCCCCTTTCTCTCCCTTCTTCTTTGGTGATGTAAAAAAAAGAGAGAGCTCTTTCCACATGAGTGATCACAATTCTGCCTGATTCTTCCTAGCCACCCCCTCCCACCCTTTTTTTTTTCCCCTTGGTTTTTCGAGGTAGGGTCTCACTCTAGTTCAGGCTAACTTGGAATTCATTATGGAGTCTCAGGGTGGCCTCAAACTCATGGGGATCCTCCTACCTCTGCCTCCCCAGTGCTGGGATTAAAAGCGTGCCCACCATGCCAGGCTTCTTCCTAACCCTTTTGACAACAGATAATGGCACAGGAAACTGGGAAATTAACAAAGACCAAGGAAGAGAAAGCACCGTGAGAAATAAGGAGACGACAGAAAGTTCCAGGAATAAGAACTGCTTACGGTTTTGCAGTAGCCGAGGCATCTCCGGGAAGGAGCAGGAGCAGCAGAAGCAAGGCTGGCGTGGACAGCTGCTCGCCCCTCATGGTGGTCTGGGGAGCATAAAGGAGAGGGAGCTTGAGCCCTTGGTTCTCTGAACTCTGATCTTGTTCCAGATCCATTGGTTTTTATTTTACCTAATGGGCCGTGAGAGCAAACCACCAATCATTTATTTTTGTAACATATTAACTGCTTTGCTATAAAAAAATCAATCCCAGGGCAGGAGAGATGGCGTAGCGGTTGAGTGCTTGCCTGTGAAGCCTAAGGACCCTGGTTCGAGGCTCGATTCCCCAGGACCCACGTTAGCCAGATGCACAAGCGGGTGTACGCGTCTGGAGTTTGTTTGCAGTGGCTGGAGGCCCTGGTGTGCCCATTCTCTCTCTCTGTATGCCTCTTTCTCTGTTGCTGTCAAATAAATAAATAAAAATAAACAAAAAAATTAAAAAAAATTAGAAATGAGGGCTGGAGAGATGGCTTAGCGGTTAAGATGTGTGCCTGCAAAGCCAAAGGACCCAAGTTCAACTCCGCAGGACCCACATAAGCCAGATGAAAAAGGGGTGCGTGCATCTGGAATTCATTTGCAGTGGCTGGAGGCCCTGAGCGCCCATTCTCTCTCTCTTTCCCTTTTTCTCTCTATCGCTCTCAAATAAATAAACAAAAATAACCAAACAAAAAAATAAAAAAATCAAACCCAGATAATTTCCAAACAATCTTCATTCTTTCATTTGCTTGTTCAAAAATGCCCAAATGCTTGAGAAACGGCTCTCTCAGGCCACTAGTGGCTTGGGCTCCTTGCCAGCACCTCAAGTATATATATATTTTTTTTTCGAGGTAAGGTCTCACTCTAGTCCAGGCTGACCTGGAATTCACTATGGAGTCTCAGGGTGGCCTCGAACTCACAGTGATCCTCCTACCTCTGCCTCCCAAGTGCTGGGATTAAAGGCATGCACCACCACGTCCAGCTATACCTCAAGTATTTTTAAAGAAAAATGGTGATATATACTATGCTTATCAAATTGCCCAGTAAGCACTTCTCTTAATATTTATACCCTTATATTAACTCTATTCTCACTTTGGGTAGAGAATCTTCTCTTTTCAGATGGCAGTGACCTTGAGATGACTCAGAAGGTATCATAGTGCTGGAAAGAAGTGACTGGAGTACTGAGTAACATCTCGATTCCAAGGCTCAGGGTCTAATGTGGAAGATGTGGCGGAAAGACTGTAAGAGCCAAATGAAGGGTAGGACTCCTTACAACGTGCTCCTCCAGACACAAAATGGCCTGGATATCCATGACCTCACAGTGCCTGACACTACCTACACAGACCATAATAAGAGGAGGAAAAGATCATGACATCAAAATAAAAGAGAGACTGATTGAGATGGGGAGGGGATAGGATGGAGAATGGAGTTTCAAAGGGGAAAGTGTGTGTGGGGGAGGGTATTACCATGGGATATTTTTTATAATCATGGAAAATGTTAATAAAAATTGAAAAAAAGAAGAAAAATGGTGAAATAAGTCAACACTCAACCATCCATTTAAAAGGGTCAGTAAAGGAAAGCCTATGTCTGAAATAGCTTCTTGACAGTCCAGGAAGCACCCTGTTTATTCACCTAAACTTCATCCCGCCTGTTTCTTTACAAACAAATAAACAAAATCAAACACCAAAAGTAAATACCCCAAATCCCTTGGGATCATCACTTGGGGGGTTGTGGTAGGAGAATCATCATGAATTCAAAGCAAGCCTGGACCACAGAGTGAGTTCCAGGTCAGCCCTGGCTAGAGTGAGACCCTGTCTCAGAAACAAAACAAAACAAAACAAAAAACACCTCCAGGGATGAGGGAAAAGAGGGTACCAACACATGATATATCCATGCAAAATATGTTGTTAATAATAATAATAATAATAATAATAATAATAAGCTAAGTACTTCTTGAAATAAGAAAATGAAGTTTACCACAGAATTTTAGATAAAATAAGTTTGGGTATATTCCCTCTACTGTTTAAAAGCTTCACTTTAGAGGCTAGAGATATGGATTAATGTTTAACGTGCTTGTCTGTGAAGCCTAAGGACCCAGGTTCGATTCCCTAGGAACCCACATAAGCCAGATGCACATGGTGGTGCATGAGTCTGGAGCTCATTTGCAGTGGCTGGACACCCTGGTGTGCCCATTTTCTCTCTGTTTCTCTCTCTCTGTCTCTCTCTTTCACTTTCTCAAAATGGATGAATAAAACTTGAAATTAAAAAAAAATATTTAAAAAACTTCACTGTGGAGGGAACTCTCCTTTCCTTTTAAAAAATTATTTATTTATTTTGTTTTGAGAAAGAGGTAGATGAGAGAGAGAGAGAGAGAGGGAGGGAGAGGGAGAGGGAGAGGGAGAGGGAGAATGGGTACACCACGCCCTCCTGCCATTGCAAACAGACTCCAGATGAATCTAGCTGATGTGGGTTCTGGGGAATTGAACCTGGGTCCTTTGGCTTTGAGGCAAGCACCTTAATCACTAAGCCATTTCTTTAGCCCTCACCTTTTATTTTTTTTTAAATGAAGAAAATAACAGTTCATTTGGATATAGCAACCCATACAGTAATATTTATTAAATCAGTGAATATGAACAAACTAAAGGTAACCCATTCAATTTATTCTATAAGAAAATGACCTCAATTTGTTGAGCATTCACATTTAATGTTTCCACACTGAGGTAAAGTGTTTTATTCATGCAGATGTCATCCTGCTTGCCTTCCAGGGGAGGATACTGTCTATTTTTAAGGAGTTCTGAAAATAAGTAAAAAGCCCACTGTTACATTAATATAAGATGATCATCGGTAGGAGGATCACAAATTTGAGGTCGGCTTGGGCTATATAGTGAGTTCCAAGTCAGAAACATGGTGAGGTCCTGTCTCAAAAACAAAACAAACAAACAACAACAACAAAAACCCCAAAACCTAAAATATCCACATTCAAAAGTTTGTATGTTTTGCTTTTTCAAAATAAATTTTATTTATTTATTTCTCTATTTCACACACACACACACACACACACACACACACAGACAGAGAGAGAGAGAGATAGAGAGAGAGAGAGAGAGAATGGGCATGCCAGGGTCTCTAGCTGCTGCAAACAAACTACAGACACATGTACCACCTTGTGCATCTGGCTTTATGTGGGTACTGGGGAATTGAACCTGGGTCCTTTGGATTTGCAAGCAAGCACCTTAACCACTAAGCCATCTCTCCAGCCCAAGAAGTGACTTTTAAGAGGCTTCCTCATTCCACATTACAACAGGCGTGGGTACTTCTTGGATACATGGCAAATTTGTACTTGACTAAATGCTAAATGGTGAGTATACAACTTTTCTTTTCTTTCTTTCTGTCCTTTTTTTTTGTTTTTGAGATAGGGTCTTACTGTAGCCAAAGCTGACCTGGAACTCTCACTCTGTAGTCCCAGGCTAGCCTTGAACTCACCTTGGTCCTCCTACTTTTGCCTCCCAAGTGCTGGGATTAAAGGCTCCCTGTCCAGCCAGCCTAGCCTTAACCCCAGGTCAGCGAGAGGACCTGTCATGAAGGAAATTGACAACGGTCCTGAGGATGACACCAAGGTCGTCCTGCGGCCTCCACACGTGCACACATGTGCACCCACTCGTGTGAATGCCCACAGGGCCGGGGATATAGCTCAGTGGTAGAGCATCTGTCTATCACGTATGGGGCCCCGTGTTCAATCCCCAATACCTTAGGACAGAAAAAGATAATTTTGTTTGAAAATAATTTCTTAATGAAATTATTCCACCTGGCTATCTTAATTGTGCATCCTTGGGTAAGTGCTGCTTGTTGCTAGGCTGGGGCACATTTCAACGATCTATTCTTTTCCTATTTCTCGGCTGTTCTCTGTTGCTATTCCAGAGCATTTCTAGTCTGTTTCCTGTGACTTAGGTATATAGGCTTGTACACCTAAAAAGAGGTACATAAGGGGGTTCTGCACAATGCTGTCTTTAAATGTATTAGCCAATGGTCACACCTCTCCTAAAATTATTTTTTTATTTATATTTTATTTATTTATTTGAGAAAGAGAGAGAGAGAGACAGAGAGAGAGAGAGAGAGAGAGAGAGAGAGAGAGAGAGAGAGAGAGAGAGAATGGGCATGCCAGGGTCTTCAGCCACTACAAACAAACACCAGACGCGTGCACCCCCTTATGCCTCTGGCTTACATAGGTCCTGGGGAATCAAACCAGAGTCCTTTGGCTTTGCAGGCAAACGCCTTAACCACCAAGCCATCCCTCCAGCCCCTAAAATTAATTATTTTTAATTAAGCTTGTACATTAAATACGCCTTAATGCTTTTGAAAGCAAAACACACACACATACTCACACACGCACACACATTAAAAAAAAAAGATGCAGGAGGCTTAGCAGTTAAAGCATTTGCCTGCAAAGCCCAAGGACCCAGGTTTGATTCTCCAGGTCCCACGTAAGCCAGATGCACAAGGTGGCACTTGCTTCTGGAGTTCATTTGCAGTGGCTAAAGGCCTAGCGTGCCCATTTTCACTCTCTCTCGCTCTCTAATAAATAATTAACAATAAATCTTTTTTGTTTAAAGATGCAGGAGTAATCAGCAAATCAGCATAGTAGATGAGTTAGCCATGCTCCTTTTTCTCAGCGGAACCGCTGTTAACATCATCCCACACCGATCCCGAGTCCAGGGTTCTAATCATTACGCCATGGAGCCCACTAACCCGCATGTTTTCATCTGAGCTTCACTTCTGTCCCGCTCTGTCCACAACACGGATTCCGTCTCCCCCAAAGTATGCTGAGGTGGCAAGGGCACCTTCATTCTCAACCCACTCAGGATTGCTCAACGCTTTGTAAATACACTTCTCGGGAAATGCCGCTGGCTTAGAAATATGTGCAAAGGTAATGATGTTTGTCATGGCTGTTTTAAGTAGTTTCACTCTGATAGTTTAAAAGACCTATTGTGGTGCAATTAATTTACCGAATCATCGGCAATTACAAAGTCAACTCCTTCTGCACTTAATTTTCCTCTCTAACCCTATTTAGGTAAATATTTAAGACTTTAATTCAGTCATAACTTGCTGTTGGCTCTGACTTTTCCAGAAGGAAAGCTTTTGTTTTGTAGTTTTCATTGACACTCTGGAGGTTGTTGTTGAAACCCTCATGCCTGACACTTTATTTATTTATTTATTTATTTAGGTTTTTCAAGGTAAGGTCTCACTCTGGTCCAGGCTGACCTGGAATTCACTATGTAGTCTCAGAGTGGCCTCGAACTCATGGCGATCCTCCTACCTCTGACTCCTGAGTGCCGGGATTAAAGGTGTGCGCCACCACGCCTGGCTTCTGACATTTTTTTTTTTTACAGACACAGAGAGAAAGACAGATAGAGGAGAGAGAGAGAATGGGCGCGTCAGGGCTTCCAGCCTCTGCAAACGAACTCCAGACGCGTGCGCCCCCTTGTGCATCTGGCTAACGTGGGACCTGGGGAACCGAGCCTCGAACCGGGGTCCTTAGGCTTCACAGGCAAGCGCTTAACCGCTAAGCCAGCTCTCCAGCCCGGCTTCTGACATTCTTGATAAATGTGTCATGGCTATTGTGGTGTCATAAGGTCTAATTTTTAATTTCAACATTTGGCTAGAATCCGCCTTTAAGATTTGGCTTTGGACTCCATCTATTTCAACATCATTTCTGCAATCATTAAAATTGTGTAAGATTGGACTAGAGAGATGGCCTAGCAGTTAAACGCTTGCCTGTGAAGCCTAAGGATCCTGGTTCAAGGCTCGATTCCCCAGGACCCACGTTAGCCAGATGCACAAGGGGGCGCACGCGTCTGGAGTTCGTTTGCAGAGGCTGGAAGCCCTGGCGTGCCCATTCTCTCTCTCTCTCCCTCTCTCTTTCTGTGTTAAATAAATAAATAAATAAAATATTAAAAAAGGGTAAATGAACAAATTGAACTGTATACGTATGTTAACGGTAGAAAAAAGAAGTTATGAAAACATTTGCAGTCATTGCCTCAATGGCAAGCCTACACGTGCTCCCTCAAACCTAAAGTCTAGAGTGAAAAATACGCATCTTGAACAAAACAGCTCTCCTTGCCTGTCCTCTCCATAGGAACTAGGAGTGTGGTGGCCCCTGCTTTGTAGGTAGTCACCCAGTCAGGGTTATAGGTCCTCAAAGAAAAGGTATATGTCTGGCCTGATGGAGCTGATCAGAGATTTATTTTATTTTTGCTTTTATTATTTATTTAGTTATTTATTTTAATTTTTAAGTTTTTATTAACATTTTCCATGATTATAAAAAAAAATCCCATGGTAATTCCCTCCCTCCCCCCGACACTTTCCCCTTTGAAATTCCATTCTCCATCATATTACCTCCCCATCTCAATCATTGTACTTACATATATACAATATCAACCTATTAAGTACCCTCCTCCCTTCCTTTCTCTTCCCTTTATGTCTCCTTTTTAACTTACTGGCCTCTGCTACTAAGTATTTTCCTTCTCACGCAGAAGCCAAGTCATCTGTAGCTAGGATCCACATATGAGGGAGAACATGTGGTGCTTGGCTTTCTGGGCCTGGGTTACCTCACTTAGTATAATCGTTTCCAGGTTATTTTTACTTTTATTTTTTATGAGAGAGAGAGTTGGCCACCGTACTTGAACTCCAGACACAAGCACCACGTGGGGCCTCGCTTGCTTGCATCACCTCCTGCGTCTGGCTTATGTGGGACCTGGAGAGTCAGACATGAGTCCTTAGGCTTTATAGGCAAGTGCCTTAACCACTGAGCCATCTGTCTAGCCCCTGGCCAGAGGTTTTACATGAGTCCAGAAGGCAGAGTCTGGGAACTGAAATCCCAAACGCCCTGACTCGCGCTGACTCACCAAGAGGTCGGTTGCCGCACGTGTACAAAGTAATGGATCCTTTGTCTAATTCATCAGCCTGCCCACATACATTTCGTCTCAGGGTGGCCTTGAACTCTTGTCCATCCTTCTACTTCTGTCTGCCAAGTACTGGGACATTCAAAGTAACTTTTGCTTTGTTTAAACTCACCAGCCTGACAGAGGCTCCCACGCACATGGAAAGTAACCAGGGCAATCCACTCCACTCGAAACTTCCATCCCCAGACCTTTTCTTCCCGACTTACCCCCAGCCCTACTTTCACTGTTTCCTGAGACACTGCTGCCTAATAAACTGACCCTTGAACCACGAATGTACTTCTTTCTTTGCTGGTTGCAAGACAATGGACTCAAGAGCCACTTGCTTGGGAGCTATTTTTTCCAAAAAATTTTTTTATTAACATTTTCCATGATTATAAAAAAAAAATCCCATGGTAATGCCCTCCCTCCCCCCACTTTCCCCTTTGAAACTACACTCTCTATCATATCCCCTCCCCATCTCAATCAGTCTCTTTTATTTTGATGTCATGATCTTCTCTTCCTATTATGATAGTCTTGTGTAGGTAGTGTCAGGCTTACTGGGCAGTTTGATAAGCATAGTATATACATTTAGCCAGACAGCAGCAGACATTACACCCCTAGGGCTCATGAATACCCCTGTTTTAAGTTTTCAGTGTCAGGGATGTATTCCCTCCCATGGAGTGGGCCTCCAGTCCAATTAGAGGGAAGTTGGTTTCCACCGTGACAGATGTGCCACTATTGCACCTGTTGGCTCATTTGGCCTGGCTGGCCAAATATAAGGCTTGCAGTGTCCACTGTTGAGTATCTTAACTGGTGATTTCTCTCTCTCCCATGGAACTGCATGCAGAATGGCTTCTTCCAGCTTTCTGTCAGGTGTTCTACATGGAGGAGGTTATCAGCTCAGTTCTAGCAGGATTTCTCAGTGGCCTTGCAGCCCAAGTATGTGGAGTCTGCATGAAGCTTTCTTAATTGCTCATTAAATTTTTTTTTTTGCTTTTTCATTTCATTTATTTGTTTATTCACAAGCAGAGAGATAGAGAGAGAGAGAGGAGACAGACAGGGAGAGAATGGGCGTTACAGGGCCTCTTGCCACTAGAAATGAATTCCAGATGCATGTGCAGCTAGCTTATGTAGGTACTGGGGAATCGAACCTGGGTCCTTTGTCTTTGCAGGCAAGTGCCTTAACCACTAAGCCATCTCTTCAGCTCCCCCCCCTTTTTTTTTTTCAAGAAAGGGTCTCACTGTTGCCCAGCTGACCTGAAACTCACTATGTAGTCCCAGGTTGGCCTCGAACTCATGGCCATCCTCCTACCTCTTCCTCTTGAGTGCCGGGACTAAAGGCGTGTGTCACCATGCCTAGTCATTTTATAAATATTTTTTAAAAATGGAAAACTTTACTATATGAACATATTTTAGTTGGGCATATTACCATCTGGTTATAGTCTTTAAAAATTTTTTTGTTTATTTTTATTTATTTATTTGAGAGCAACAGACAGAGAGAGAAAGAGGCAGATAGAGAGAAAGAATGGGTTTTCCGGGGCCTCCAGCCACTGCAAATGAACTCCAGATGCGTGTGCCCCTTTGTGCATCTGGCTAATGTGGGTCCTGGGGAATTGAGCCTCGAACCGGGGTCCTCAGACTTCACAGGCAAGTGCTTAACCTCTAAGCCATCTCTCCAGCCCCCATCTGGTTATATTCCTAAGTTCCCTCTCCCCCACGCCGTTCTACTGAGGGCCTCCTCAGTGGGGTTGTCAGTATTCACTGTGAGGTCATGAATACTGCAGTCATTCTCGTTGGGGGAGCTAGTGTGTCCGAGCACACCTTCTCAGTGGCTCTTACAATCTTTCTGCCCTCCCTCTTTTGCAATATTCCCTGTGACTTAGCAGGGCATGTTGCGAGCCTCCTTTAGTATTGAGTCTCAGCAGCCTGTGGTTTTCTGCTTTGGTTAAATTTGGGGCGGGGGGAGCAGTTTCGAGATAGGGTCTCCCTCTAGCCCTGACTGATCTGAAATTCTGTAGTCTCAGGGTGGCCTCGAACTCACGGCAGTCTTCCCACTTTAGTCTCCCACGTGTGTCCCACCACGCCCTGCCCTTGATATGATGTAAGTCTCCTCACTGAGCACTGCCATCTCCCTGGAGGACGTTGGCGGGCTAGCAGTGACAGCGACACTCACAGTTAATCTCCCCCTTCTTCTGCCACGCCTCCTGGGTCCTGGCAGACGTGACAGAGATGACCGTCTCGCACTAGGCAGTTGGCTGTCATTTCTTGTCATGCTGATGGGTCTTGGGTCTCCCCAGTCTTTGCTGCTATCAGGAAATAACAGATTCTTTAACCAAGAGTGAGAACAGCATGGACCAAAGGAGGTAAACATAGACTTTTGTTCATTTTTTAAATTTATTTATTTGAGAACAGACAGAGAGAGGAAGAAGCAAAGAGAGAGAGAGAGAGAGAGAGAGAGAGAGAGAGAAAGAGAGAGAGACAGAATGGGCGCTCCAGGGCATCCAGCCACCGCAAATGAACTCCAGATGCATGTGCCTCCTTGTGGGAAGCCATGCTGGCTTGGTCAGGCTTTGCCATGTCAGCTTGTTTACTGCTTTTGTATCCTAATTGTCTGCGCATGAGCACATGATGTTATTCTAATATGGTTGCTCACCCATCCCGATTGGGTGATGCAAAATCATCTGATGAGACTTAAGCCAATCAGACGACGCTATACAATCACATGACCATAAGTATATAAGCTTGGCGCTCCGTAGGGTCGGGGTCCTTCTCTCCTTCAGTTTGGAGCTCCCAATAAAGTGTGCTTGAGAAGAATCCTGTTGTTGTCGTTCTTCCTGCTGGCGGGAGGGGCGCAACACCTCCTTGTGCATCTGGCTAACGTGAGTCCTGGGGAATCGAGCCTCGAACTGGGGTCCCTAGGCTTCACAGGCAAGCATTTAACCACTAAACCATCTCTCCAGCCCAAACATAGACTTTTGAATGGGCATACCCTTTCATTTTAGTCAAAGGACAGTGGGAGCTTCCATCTATGGTCTATGATTTGGTTTTTTTTTTTCCAAGCCATAGGCTTCTGACTTGGTCCTCAATACCAGGTATGAATTCCCTGCAGCTGAGCAGGCCTCATTTCCCAGCAGAGAGCAGCTGATATCCGCTTGCAGCCTGTGTGCCCTGTTGCACCAGTTTGTACATCTTGCCTGGCTGGTTGGTTCTGTAGCTTGCGGGACTATTGCTGGCTCACACTCTTGGTGACCATTGTCCCCCAGCAGATCATGTAGCACCTTCCAGAGCTCTGAGAGCTAGCCCCCAGGGAGCTGGTTTCCATCTCGGTTTCAGCGTGAGCTCCTGTCCCGTGACTGAAGCCTGTGCTGTCTTACAGCAATAGCATCTTAACCATTTACACCTGGTGGATGACCAAGTGCTTTGGCAATGGTCTGTCTTGTTTTGAGGTCCTCATGGGCTCCCTGACCAACAGCTCACTGTGGAGGGAACCCAGATCTGGCACTGGGATATAACAGCCTCAACTTAACTTTTAAAAAATAATTTAGGGCTGGAGAGATGGCTTAGCGGTTAAGCGCTTGCCTGTGAAGCCTAAGGACCCCAGTTCAAGGCTCAGTTCCCCAGGTCCCACGTTAGCCAGATCCACAAGGGGGCGCACGCGTCTGGAGTTCGTTTGCAGAGGCTGGAAGCCCTGGCGCGCCCATTCTCTCTCTCTCCCTCTATCTGTCTTTCTCTCTGTGTCTGTCGCTCTCAACTAAATAAATAAAAAATTAAAAAAAAAAAATTTAAAATTTTTATTTATTTATTTGGGAGAGAGAGAGAGAACAGGGCCTCCAGCTACTGCAAATGAACTCCAGACGCGTGCAACACCTTGTGCATCTGGCTTACGTGGGTCCTGGAGAATCAAACCTGGGTCCTTTAGCTTTGCAGGCAAGTGCCTTAATCACTAAGCCATCCCTCCAGCCTGGTAGTTTAATTTTGTGTGGATTTAATTCGCTGTCCTTTAAAAGAGAGAATCACTTCAGTGGAAGTCTTTCTGTGGCTTCAGAAACCACAACCAAAGCAGATCAATATTGGATCAGTGAGAAACTGTGACCGAGGTTGTGAAATTCTTCTCTGGCTACAGGCTTTGCTAAGAGAGGAATTCACGTTGGATTCATGAGGGTCCGGGTGACTCCTTGGGCCAGACACACCCTAGATAGAGGAAATGCCTGAAGGAATGATCTGTGGCATGAGCTTTTTGTCACTTACTAGGCGGGTGGGCTCTAGAAAATTCCCTGTAGCACCGCTGTATCTGTGAGGAACACGGCTGAACCCTCGTGAGGATGGTGCGCAGGTTCTCCCTTGTGTTGACTTCACCGGGTTGGTCATGAGCCCAGTTAGTCTCACTGGGGCAAAGCCTCAAGCTATAAAACTCTCTCCAACCTGGGTTCAGTGAACTGATCGCCCCTGGCTGTTTTTTAACTGAAATTCACCGGACGCCCCGTGAGTTGCAGAAGTAAGTAAGGCAGCAGCTTCATTTTTTTTCTGGAAGCTCATATTTAGCACAAACTTAGTTAATTACTATGTCCAGTGAATCAAAACTGCTCCCCCGTGTTAAAAACGTCACCACAGGGCTGGAAAAACGGCTTAGCGATTAAGGCTCTTGCCTGTAAAACCTAAGGAACCAGGTTCGATTCCCCAGGATCCATGTAAGCCAGATGCACAGGGTGGCACATGCTTCTGGAATTCATTTGTAGTGACTAGAAGCCCTGGCACACCATTTTCTCTGTCTTTCTCTCTCTCTCTCTGTCTCTTTCTATCTCTCTCAAATAAGTACAAAAAATTAAAAAAAAGTCACCATAATAAAATTTCCCCCATATTTACTTTATAGCATAATTTATTGGTAGTTTCCTAAGAATTACAGATGGGCCGGGTGTGGTGGCGCACTTCTTTAATCCCAGAACTCGGGAGGCAGAAGTAGGAGGATCACCTTTAGTTCGAGGCCACCCTGAGACTCCATAGTGAATTCCAGGTCAGCCTGGACTAGAGTGAGACCCTACCTCAAAAAAACAAAAAAACAACAACAAAAAGCCCCAACAACAACAAAAAGAATTACAGATGGAATTCCCACGATTCAACAATTCTACTTCTGGTAATCTATCTCAAAGGAGTAAAAGCAGGGTCTTCAAAGAGTTATGTGCACACTCATGTTTTCAGTATAAGTGTGCAAGCAGGCAAAAACTCGAAGCAGCCCTGCCCACTGACAGGTGGAGTCGAAATGTATCTTCACACAGTGACTGTTTACTCCGACTTTAAAGTGAACATCACAACGCGTTCTAGAGCATTCTTAGAGGGTATGCAATGCTAAGTGGCAGGCCACGTATTAAGAAGTCAACTAACGAGTGATTCCACTTATTTGACGGACCTAAGGTCGTCAGGTTTACAGAGACAGGAGGTCAGGACAGTGGTTACCAGGGGCTGGGGGTGAGACAGGAAAACAGTGAGTTAACAGGCAGAGAATCTGAATTTGGCAGGAGAAGCGCGTTCTGGAGAAGGATGACGTAATGGTTGCCCAACAGTGTGTGCGGGCTATTGGAAGCAAGCGCCTGTGACCGCTGAGCCACCTCTGCAGCCCAGCGTGGGCACTATTGGCACTTAAATACGGCTGAGGGGGCGAAGCGATGCACATTTTACCGCGATCAAAAGAGTAGAATCCTAATGCTATTGCTTTTGGTGAGTGTGCAAGTGTTGTGTAAGCACATGCGTGTGCAACATGCCACACGTGCAGAGGCCAGAGGAGCTCATCACTGGGCTGTTTTGTTAGGGCTTACTTAAGTTGTACTTCTTTTTCTTTCTCAATTTTTATTAACATTTTCCATGATTATAAAAAATATCCCATGGTAACACCCTCCCCCGCCTCACTTTCCCCTTTGAAACTCCACTCTCCATCATATCCCCTCCCCATCTCAATCAGTCTCTCTTTTATTTTGATGTCATGATCTTTTCCTCCTCTTATGATGGTCTTGTGTAGGAAGTGTCAGGCACTGTGAGGTCATGGCTATCCAGGCCATTTTGTGTCTGGGGGGAGCACGTTGTAAGGAGTCCTACCCTTCCTTTGGCTCTTACATTCTTTCTGCCACCTCTTCCGCAATGGACCCTGAGCCTTGGAAGGAGTGATCGAGACGTTACTCAGTACTCCAGTCACTTCTTTCCAGCACCATGATACCATCTGAGTCATCCCAGGGTCACTGCCATCTGATTAAGTTGTATTTCTTTGTACTGCTATACAATTCTTTTCTTTTTAAAAATATGTTTAATTATTTGCAATTAGAGAGAGGGAGAGAGGGAGGGAAGGAGAGAGAGAGAGAGAGAGAGAGAGAGAGAGAGAGAGGAAGTAGTGCTTTCTACAAATGAACTTCAGATGCACGTGCCACTCTGCTTCCAGCTTCATGGGAGTGCTGGGGAATCGAACCCAGGACATAAGGCCTTGCAAGTAAGTGCCCCTAACCACTGAGCAGCCTTTCCCGCCCTCTTCTGTATCCCTACTAATATTGGTCAGAAATGTGCATCCCTTTATTTCTGGAATTTTCCCATACTACGTGATTAATTTCTCTTCTGGTCCGAGGAGAATCCCTTTGTGGTGGTTTGATTCAGGTGTCCCCCATCAACTTAGGTGCTCTGAATGCTAGGTTCCCACTTGATGGAGATTTGGGAATTAACGTCTCCCGGAGACAGTGTATTGTTGGGGACAGGCTTATGGGTGTTATAGCCAGCGTCCTCTTGCCAGTGTTTGGCACACTCTCGTGTTCCTGTTGTCCACCTGATGTTGGCCAGGGGGTGATGTCCACCCTCTGCTCATGCCATCGTTTTTCCCTGCCATTGTGGAGCTTCCCCCTTGAGCCTGTAAGCCAAAATAAATGGCTTTTATCCCCCCACAAGCTTCTCTTGGTTGAGTGATTTCTGCCATCAGTGCAAACCTGACTGCAACAACAATCTTTTCATCGAAAAGCAAAGCATATCTTTCTTCTTAGAAATGACCTTTATTGGAACAATATTAAAAGCAAAATCTCCCAACCCAGATATTCTTTCTATAAAAGTAGCAGAGAAGGAAGACATCTTTTTTTAAATTAAAAAGTATGTGTGTGTGTGTGTATTTATATATAATTTTTTTTTTTTGAGGTAGGGTCTCACTCTGGCCCAGGCTGTCCTGGAATTCACTATGTAGTCTCAGGGTGGCCTCGAACTCATGGCAATCCTCCTACCTGTGCCTCCTGAGTTCTGGAGTTAAAGGCGTGCGCCACCACGCCATCACAATCTTGTGGGACCTGCTGTCATCTGCAGACTGTGACTCTACGTGTTTTCTAAGGGAAACTTAGAAAAGGGAGGGGCAGGAGTCTCTTTATTTTCAGTAGGGGAAATGAAAGCTCTTACTTGACGTCCGGATGTGCCTTTCATCCTGGAACGGTAGACATACTTCTGTTTCATCCACTGCGGAATGGTCTGCAAAGGCAGCAGGGGGGACGAAAGGACGTGTATAGGCTCTTGGAAAGATGTTCAGTCATGTTTCTTCCCTCCCTCCCCCCTCCCCTCCTCCCTCCCCTCCCCCCTCCTCCCTCTCCTCCCTCTCTTCCCTCCCTCCCCCTCCCCCCTTCCCCCCTCCTTCCCTCCTCCCCTCTCCTCCCTCTGGGCTCTAAGCTGGAGCCAGCCCCTATCTCAGATCAGCCAGCTCTCTCCCACTCACCTGAATCTGAGGGTCTAGCCTGCTACCGTTCGAGTAGTACAGATCCTTACCAGGTGGGCAAGCCCGCTTCCCTGACTGTCCGTCTCTCCTGCGAACCCGCCCCGGTCTCATCGCAGGCCGACCCCTCCTCCCTTCCCCAGGGCAGGAGCACTTCCTTCTCTTCAAATCCCTTCTCGGGTTTCTTCCAGGACCCCCCCCCCCCCACCCCACAAGGGCTCTCAGACCACCGGGTGCATCCATTTTCCCTTTACTTGTTCCATACTTTCCTGAATAAATGTAATAATGTGATAACTATCCTTCTCAGTCTTGTTTTATCACAATTCTTTGTTAAAACAGCCACAAACTCAGGGTTTGGAGGTCAAGGACTCTTCCTGAACTCCAGAAACCTCATTATATTTTCCCTCTGTCTCCTCTTTCTCCTTCCTTCCTTTTCTCTCTCTTTCCTTCTCTCCCTCTTCCTTCCTTCCTTCCTTCCTTCCTTCCTTCCTTCCTTCCTTCCTTCCTTCCTTCCTTCCTTCCTTCCTTCCTTCCTTCTCCCTCCCTCCCTCTTTCTTTCTTCCTTTCTAAACGGCCCACTCCATAGACTCATCCTTCTTTATTTCACTGAAAGCAATCACAGAAAGGTCAGTTGAAATGCCCATGAAGATCAAGAGAACATATAGCAAGAAGCTAGTCCAGGCGGCAGTGTGGGCAGGTACAATTCTTTAGACATTGAATCCAAGTGCAATATTAAGTGGTGGACAAATGGCCGCGGTGGTCAGCTCTGGAGTGTGACGCTGACGGACGCCGTTCGGCAGAGCTGCGGCATCCAGGACTTTCTTTGGCAGGGCCAAGAAATCTTTCAACGACCTCTTGCAGCGCCTATTGTCTGATGGTGTGCGCTATTGATATCATTTCCTTTGAATTATTATAAGTTTATTACTGCTTATTTTTGCTTTTATTTCCCCTTCTCAGTAGTAATAGGGGAATCCAATTCAGATGTGTTTATATAGTCACCAATGATTAAACGGGAGAAGAATGTTTCTGCAGAAATTTCTAAGGCTGTAACGTTTCAACAGGTAAAAAGATCATGGATCCCAAAACTAAGACTAGTTTGAATGAACAAAATTTCTTCACACCACAAATGCATGTTTCACCTAATGAGACATATTCCTTGCAATGTTGTCACATGCCTTACCAATTGTTCCCAAGAAACATTACTTATGATGACAGGAATTAATGGGCACATTTCCTGAACCTACAGATGACTTATTAGAAAAAGAGCCTGAAATGCTAGGGAGGAAAAATGAACATCTTTCAAATAATCGGCTTGGGCCCACCAAGGGAGTAAAACAGAATATGTAACTTTCAGAATCAACAATAGAGTTCAGTGGGCTCCTAAAGGAAAGACATCAATGCAAAACACTGGTTGGATAGATCAGCCTTTACCATAGCCAGGGACATACATTGATTAGTAAGGATGGTCTGGAAAGATGGGAAAAGAGTTAAGTACCAAAATCTTCCTTTTATGGAGAGACTTGCAAGGTCAGGCCCAAACTGTAACAAACAAAGAAAGGTCACAGAGAGACAATTAAATCAGTACTGGATTACAAATAGAGAAAAATACTGTAATTCAGGCCACAAGATACTATTATGTAGAGAGTGGCTAACGCTGCCCCTTCTGGAGTAAAAATGTCTATCACCTTGTAGCCACAAGAGCTGCCTGCCAGGGCTCTTGGCTAGTTTCCCTGAGTCTGGGTAAGATATTAACCAGCTTACAATCTTTGACTTTCTTGTTTAAGATGTTATCAGAATGCCTATGGGGCAAGAGGTTCACGAGTTAAGCAGACGCTGGGAAAACCAAGGGAAAAGAGGATTACTGTGCAAGATTTCTTAAAGAGTAGAAGCTACATGAATAAGTTGCTATGTCTTGCTTCCAAAAATAATAGTGCATTGTAAAAGTGTAAAAAAAGAAGCAGAGTTTTGCTCTGTGTTCTTTGTGCTTCACCAGAACCACAGTCCACATCATTTCCTCACAATGGTGACTCCACAGTCCCCTTAGAATTCTACAACCCTGCTGAGACTGGACCTCAGCAATTAAGGACAACGAATAAAAGGAATTATAAGATATATATATATATTTTAATTTTATTTATTTATTTGAGAGCGACAGACACAGAGAGAAAGACAGATAGAGGGAGAGAGAGAGAATGGGCGCGCCAGGGCTTCCAGCCTCTGCAAACGAACTCCAGACGCGTGCGCCCCCTTGTGCATCTGGCTAACGTGGGTCCTGGGGAACCGAGCCTCGAACTGGGGTCCTTAGGCTTCACAGGCAAGCGCTTAACCGCTAAGCCATCTCTCCAGCCCATAAGATATATTTCATGGGTACTTGATGACCCACCAAAGGTTAGTGGTAAGACCCTACTGCTGAAGACACCATATGCTGTTGGTAGGGAACATGGAGTGACATGGCTGGAAGCTGGAAGAGACTCAGTCCCCAGGCAGTCAGCGTGTCTCGTGCCACAAGGTGCTACATGGGCGACTAGGGGAAAATGACCAACATCTGTCCAAGCAACTCATGGTCTAAGCTACTCAGCAGCAAATAACCTGACGTGATGCTCACACAAGTGCAATAGTGGTGCACAGTCATGGTGGGAAACCAGCTGCTCTTGATTTGGCTAACTGATCTGCTCAGTGGAATGGATCCCAAAGCTAGAGCTGGGAATCAAGTCAGAACCATATCCAAAATGAGCCCATTCTCCATTACCAAGCTTCCAGCAATCGTGGGCTACAAGAGGCCTACACCTATTAAATTCTCTCTAAAAAATAAACATTATCACATTTATCTGGTGCTATCTTCACTCTCTGGTGGAGAATTTGCTTCTTTTTTTCAGATGGATGCAGATTCTAAGGAGAGAACCAGCCCATCACACCTCAAAAGGGCCCTAGCTGAAACTAAGAATAATTGGGGAAACTGAGCAAGAGTGCTGCTTTCTTGGTGAACCTGGTACCAGCACAAGGATGAAGGAGATAGACACAGAGTACACTCAACTCCTACCAACCGAGAGATCCAGAGACACAGAGGCTACCAAGAACTCATCACTGAAGCAGACCTAAAATGAACCCAATATGGCTCAGGGAAATTTGCAGAAGAGGGCTGGAAAGAATATGAGAGTCACCCATAACTGATGGCTAACTCCACAACTGCACAACCCATATTCCCCAATGAGGAGGGTCCCTGCAGAGGGGGGAGGATAGGGAAGAGGCTAACGATGGAAGCAACTTGACTGCATACACTGAATACAAAGAGATATATTTCATGGGCATTGCTGTGATATGCACGTGCCTCGCTCCGTGCCAGGCAGACCCACCCTCTTACACAGGACAAGTCAAGTCTTCATAGTGAGGCCCTGTGTGGTGACCTATGTGGAGGCCCTGGTGTGCCCATCCTCTCTCTCTCTCTCTTCCTCTTTCTCTGTCAAATAAATAAATCAATAAAAACAAAATATTAAAAAAATAAGACGAAGGTCTTGAGGGAGAGAGGAATATTCTTTATTGTAAGCTGCTGAGTTTGGGGTCCGATATTTAAAAGTTTTTTGCATAATAAATAAATAATAAAAAATAGCCTTAATATATTTTTTAAAAATAGACTTTATTCTATAGAGTGGCTACAAGTTCAAAGTTGTGCAGAAGGTACAGTGACCTCCCATGTGTCCAACCTGACCCCTCTTGTTTTCTCAAGTGCCTACAAAATTATGAAACCCCAGAACTGAATTATCAGCACGCTAGATTATACAGCATTTTTTTGGTTCATTTTAAAAAATTTATTTGAGAGTGACAGAGAGAGAAAGAGGCAGATAGATACATAGATAGAGAGAGATAGATAGATAGATAGATAGATAGATAGATAGATAGATAGATAGAATGGGCGTGCCAGGGCCTCCAGCCACGGCAAACGAACTCCAGACGCGTGCGCCCCCTTGTGCATCTGGCTAAAGTGGGTCCTGGGGAATCGAGCCTCGAACCAGGGTCCTTAGGCTTCATAGGCAAGCGCTTAACCACTAAGCCATATTTTATGCAGTTATTCAGTGACCCATGTGTATGGTTTTTTTTTTTTTTTTTTTTTGATTTGAAAGCAGAACTTGAGGCGAGAGTCTGGGCGCATGCCCAGAGGCAGGAGTGAGAGATCTGGGAGGTTGTGCAAGGAAGGAAAAGACGAAGCTCATGGATTTGTTACCAGGCTGTTGGTGAGAAAGGGCGTGGTGGATTCCAAGGGGACTTCAGGGGAGGGCCCGGAGGGTCTTGCAGAGTCCTCCTGCAGAGGGCGCAGCGGCTCCGCTCTCCACCAGCTGTGGCTGGCTCTGGGAGTCTTTAAGCCTGTACTGCCCAGCTGTGGCTGTCTATCTACCAAGCTGGCTACCAGGACCGTAAAAAAGGTCACCCTGCAGGGGGACAGCACTAAGTCCACGGTGGTGCATCGGAGCGAACATCTACTGCGTTCTGTAGATTCTGGATTTCTGTTTGTTTGTTTGTTTTGAGGTAAGGGTCTCACTCTAGTCCAGGATGACCTGGAATTCACTATGTCGTTCTCAGGACATTTTTTTTTCTCCCTTTGGTTGAAACAGTGGAAATGATCACTTAATATATAATCCAGTTCTAAGTGTCGTCTTCTTTTTAAAAATATTTTATTTTTATTGATTTATTTATTTGACAGAGAAAGAGGGAGAGAGAGAGAGAGAGAGAGAGAGAGAGAGAGAGAGAGAGAGAGAGAGAGAGAAAGAGAATGGGCACACCAGGGCCTCTAGCCACTGCAGACGAGCTCCAGACACATGTGCCTCCTTGTGCATCTGGCTGATGTGGGTCCTGGGGAATTGAACCTGGGTTCTTTGGCTTTGCAGGCAAATGCTTTCACCGCTGAGCCATCCCTCCAGCCCTCATCTTCTTTTAGATCACATCTTCCTTAGCCCAGTGTTACGAGGCCACAAAGTAAATCTGATTGCATGGGGTGCTGTATTTTGTAACTGCAAATTCATCTGCAAGAGAACAAAGTGTTATTAGAAGCATTCCTATAGCACTGTGCAAGAAGAAAATTTGATTTTTTTACCTCTGTTTGGAAATAAACTCCCCTACTGCTATGCTAACAATTTCTTTCTGGACAACTTCCAAATATTTTTGTATTCCTGTCGTGTTGTGTGGATGGGCTGACCATTATTCTTTAGTGTTTTGGGTAGGAAATTGAGTACATGAAACAGACTAAAATTTAAGAGAGGTGAGTAGTTTATCTTCTGGAGTCATGCTAACTCTAGAGCTGGTGGGACAGTGAAAACTGCATTCAACGATGAAGGTTTATGGAAGTAAGATGCACATACTGAATGTTTCCTAATTCACTCTAGAGGGTCAACATTCCCTGCTGGGCTACAAAAGTCACCATAGCATATGGAAAACATGCAACGTTTGTTTTTACAAAAAGCCCATGGGGGCTGGAGAGATGGCTTAGTGGTTAAGGCCTTTGCCTGCAAAGCCAAAGGATCCTGGTTCGACTCTCCAGGACCCACGTAAGCCAGATGCACAAGGGGGCGCACGCGTCTGCAGTGGCTTTCATTGCAGAGTGGCGACGATGTAGCTCAGTGGCAAAGCGTTTGCCCAGCATGTGCAAGGTCTTGGTGTCATTGCCCAGCATGAAAAAAAAATTCAAAAATGCAAAACCAAAAAACATAACACAAACCAAAAACACCAAAGAATGCTGGGCGTGGTGGCGCACGCCTTTAATCCCAGCACTTGGGAGGCAGAGGTAGGAGGATCACCGTTGAGTTTGAGGCCACCCTGAGACTCCACGGTGAATTCCAGATGACCCTGGACTAGAGTGAGACCCTACCTCGAAAAACCAAAACCAACCAACCAAACAAACAAACCAACACCAACAACAAAAGCCCAAAGACAAAAAAAAACACCAAAGAAACATTTCACAAATAGGAACTTACAGTACTGAACATGAAGGTGTGTTTATGTTTAATTAAATATAAAATATGAATAAAACTGAAACTAGGTAAAATTCTTACCAGCTGCATAGTAATCATAGATCTGAACAGATGCAGGCTTGATGTTAGAGACTAGTGTGTCTTGCTCCACGGAGAATGAGAATTGAACCCCTTCCTGTGGAACCTGGGAACAAGTCAATATTGGTATGCCCGTAAAACGTATGGCCTCCATTCCTCTCCATTTCAGATATCCATTATTGCTAAGAATAATGCTATTGTGGAACTTGCATTCTCAGCAAAAGTAAAAAACAAAAAAACCAAATTACAGCGGCAAACTTACGTTCTCCAGATAGAAGAAGACATGGGTGGTTTTGATTTCTACTCGCTGTACTTTCCCGTCTTCTTGAAGCTAGGAAGAAAAAATACATATGCCAAAAAAGAATCAAGAAACTGGTGATATAAACATGTGGCTATTCAAAGATAAACTAGTATATTCAGTTTTAATTTAGTGATTATTCTTGTATCTTTATCAAGCTTGTAAACTTACCAACAACAATAAATATTAATCTTTAAGGGTCTCTCTTTCAACATTAAATTTTTTTTTGTTTATTTTTATTTATTTATTTGAGAGCAACAGACAGAGAGAGAGAGAGGTAAGTAGAGAGAGAGAGAGAGAGAATGAGCATGCCAGGGCCTCCAGCCACTGCAAACAAACTCCAGACAAGTTCACTTTGCATAACGTCCTCCAGGCCTACCTCTATTGTTTTGGTGGTGTAAAAATACAAATAAATTTGAGAACTTTTTATTAAAAATATTTTTACTTATTTATGAGAGAGAGAGATTGAGAGAGAGAGAGAGAATGATGCCAATAAAGAGAGAGAATGGGCATTCCAGGGCCTCTAGCCACTGCAAAGGAATTCCAGACACATGCACCACCTCGTGCATCTGGCTTATGTGGGTCCTGGAGAATTGAACCTGGGTGCTTAGGCTTTGCAGGCAAGCGTCTTAACCTCTAAGCCATCTCTCCAGTGCAAATTTGAGAAACTTGAATTGCTACTAGATATACATGTGATTCAAATTTCATTCCTTGGGGATGAAAAAGAGGTGTTCTCTTCCATCTATGTATGGTCAACATGCAACGCAGAATCATGCATGATAGCTATTATGAAGTTAGCATAATTGATGATATTTAATAGATTACCTTCTTAATGGATGATTTATCAGGTGTGAATCCTGAAAGCATCTTTACATCAATGATCGCCATGTTGGAAGTGTTGCGCTTTCCACAGTAACTTTTTTGGAAGTTAAAAAGTTTAAAATTTAGATAAATGTTATCAAGAAGACATATTACTACATCCAAAAAGGCTATTTTACTACACCATTAGAGTGTTTAGTTTTCTGAGATTGGGATAATTTCTTAAGCTGAAATTAGTGGTGTTCCAAAATGAAGCAACGTACATTTCCATCACTCCCAAGTGGACAAAGAGGATTAAATTTTATTCTTGCTTTGAAGTTTGGGGTTCCAAAATTAAAGTACTGTAACACGTTGATTTCTAAATTAGAAACTTTGTGGAAACACACTTTGTGAAGAGGAGTTTAATAGAACTTTTTCTTTCTTTCTTTCTTTTTTTTTTTGGTTTTCGAGGTAGGGCCTTACTCTAGCCCAGGCTGACCTGGAATTCACTCTGTAGTCTCAGGGTGGCCTCGAACTCATGGCGATCCTCCTACCTCTGCCTTCCGAGTGCTGGGATTAAAGGCGTGCGCCACCACACCCGGCATTAATAGAACTTTCTATCATTTCCTTCTCTGCTTTCTATTCTGTTTCTGAACCCCCATTTATGTTGCCACATGGTTTTATCTTAAACAGTTGAAGCAAGTTCAAATATAATTCCCAAGAGCATTGCAACAGCTGGAAACCTTTCCTAGAATGCTGAGGCTGTGGTTTCCCCCGGGGGCAAAGGGAGACACCAGGTTCTCTGAATTAGAGGTAAAGACAGATTTAAGAGTACAAAAAATGACAGTCATTACCTGGCTGAAACAATTAGGTCAAACTTTGTATCAAATACTCCTCTGCATGAAGCATTGGCTGTATTCACAGACAGCGTAAAACCACGTGACCTCTTGGTTGGCAGGATATTGTATCTCATAGTAGTCTTGAAAAAAAAAAAAAAAAACAGAGAACATGTTACTTAGTAACCCAAAGATTGCGCTTATATTTCTTGTCTTCTTATTAAAGTTTTAGTTTTTTAAAAAACTTTTTTTGTTTATTTTTATTTATTTGAGAGTGATAGAGAAAGAAGCAGAGAGAGAGAGAAAGAGAGAGAGAGAGAGAATGGGTGCTCCAGGGCCTCCAGCTACTGCAAATGAACTCCAGATGCATGCGCCCCCTTGTGCATTTGGCTAACATGGGTCCTGGGGAACCAAGCCTCGAACCGGGGTCCTTAGGCTTCACAGGCAAGCGCTTAACCACTAAGCCATTTCTCCAACCCGAGTTTTAGTTTTAAACTAGAAGTCATTTTCACCTGTGTTCTTTCCTTCACCAGTTACAATAAGCATCCACTGAGCACATACCATGCACTTTCTTTGTGGTTTTAACATAATCATTCTTTGTAGCATTTCCAGCCACCTTGTGGAGCGTATGTTATTGTCAGCCCCCATCTTTTATAGATGAGAAATGAGGTACAGAGAGATAAGTTGTTAAGATAAAGAAGCCTGGGCTGAGAGATGGTTTAGCCATTAATGTGCTTGCCTATAAAACCAAAGGTCCCAGGTTCAATTCCCCCAGGACCCATGTAAGCCAGGTGGTGCATGTGTCTGGAGTTCATCTGCAGTGGCTGGAGGCACTGGTATACCCATTCTATCTGCTTCTCTGTCTCTCCCTCTCTAACAAACAAATAGAAATAAAAAGATAAAGAAAGCCGGGCGTGGTGGCGCACGCCTTTAATCCCAGCACTCGGGAGGCAGAGGTAAGAGGATCGCCGTGAGTTCGAGGCCACCCTGAGACTACATAGTGAATTCCAGGTCAGCCTGAGCCAGAGTGAGACCCTACCTCGAAAAACAAAAACAAAAACAAAAAACAAAAAAAAGATAAAGAAGCTTGTTAAAATTTGTATAGCTATTGAATAGCAGAGAATATATCTATGCTTATTTTGAAATAAAATAATTTGATTTAGTCAAAATGATAAAATTATTTTATGATGTGAATACTCTAGGAATGAAAGTGAATATCAATGAATGAATTAAAATGATTCAATAAAAAAGGAGACTGTAGAATCTAAATTTTGAAATTATATATATATATATATATATATATATATATATATATATATATATATATATATTTTTTTTTTTTTTTTTCGAGGTAGGGTCTCACTCTAGCCCAGGCTGATCTGGAATTCACTGTGGAGTCTCAGGGTGGCCTTGAACTCATGGCGATCCTCCTATCTCTGCCTCCCGAGTGCTGGGATTAAAGGCGTGTGCCACCAAGCCCGGCTTGAAATAATGATTTTGAATAATAAAACTAGGAAATCAACTTGGATAGTTAAAAAAGCCAGTGTACACTCATATTTGACCTGGTGAACTCATTCTTTTTTGTTTTAAAGCTGCAAAGGAGTTTTGTAATTATGATGGGGTAAAGATACCATGGTTACAATGTCTGTGTACATGGCCAAACAGAACATCTCCCCTGGCAAACAAAAAAAGGCCATGAGCAGCAGCCGTTCATAGTCATGGAAGTGGAGCTGGCTCTTCCAAGGTGTGCAATTCAGCGACTGTCTCGCCTGTCCCTGCGGGTCGTCTGGGAGCTCCTCTTTAGAACCACAACTGAGCAAGTGACATGGTAGAGCATTCAAGTTCAGGATTTGGCCTCCAGATTAAAACCACAAACACACACACACACAAACACACACACACATACAAACATACCCACACGTGTGCCAATTTTCCCTCCAGAAGCACCAGTGCCTGATTCAGGAGCTGCAGACACTATGACACCCTCCAAGTGGCCCAAAGTGGCCCAAAGTGACAGGTTATAGGAGAAAACAAAGTTTTTTACAAATTCACATTTTATAAGTTTTAAGAGCCAGATGCATAAAACTTTTAACACTCTTTTAAAAACTTTAAAAAAATGACTTGTAAGCAGAGAGAGAGAAAGAGAGAAAGAGAGAGAGAGAGAGAGAGAGAGAGAGAGAGAGAGAGATAGGAGAGAGAGAGAGAGAATATGGGCATGCCAGGACCTCTAGCCACTGTAAACAAACTCCAGATGCATGTGCCACTTTGTGCACCTGGCTTTATGTGGGTCCTGGGGAATTGAACCTGGGTCCCTAGGCTTTGTAGGCAAATGCCTTAACTGCTAAGCCATCTCTCCAGCCCATATCGAACTCATTCTTGTGTATCCACAGTATGGAAATGCCATGTAATAAGAGCAGATGGCATGATAGAATTCAAAAGCCACTACTGCATGTCCTTATTGAAATAGGCATAGATCCTCAATGCATTCTAAGGTGAAAAGTGACACAGAAAACAGAGTGACATTTCCATGGCTCCCATGTGACATTTTAAATATTAATTGCTAGGGGGAAGGAGGGATGGAATAAGATGTAAGAAGGAAGTTAGAACAACGCCATACGTGTACAACAATGCCATAACGAACCCGGTACTTTGTAGGCTAACGTAAGACACTGAATATAAAAGACCCAAAAAGGTGGCTGGGGAAGACTGCTCAGTGGTTAAAGGGGCTTGCTTGCAAAGTCTGTTGGCCCTGGTTCAATTCCTGAGCCACCACGTGAAGGTGGATGGGCATTTGTTGCAGAGGCAAGAGACCCTAGCTCACCTGAACAACCCCTTATAGCCCCCACATACCCCCCTCACATACACAAATAAATAAATGAAAGTTTCAGGAAAAGGAGCAAAGGAAGAAAAACAGCACTTTTTTAATGAAGAAATTTTGTTGTCACTATCTGAATCTAGTGGCCAAGCATAACATCATCAATCGATAGTGACACACCTCCCGATGTCACAGGAGTGTGGGCTTAACTTTCAGGGAACTTTCAAATTAAATGATGCCATAAAGAATACCATCTAAAAGCTGGGCGTGGTGGCGCACACCTTTAATCCCAGCACTTGGGAGGCAGAGGGAGGAGGATCACCGCGAGTTCACGGCCACCCTGAGACTACATAGTGACTTCCAGGTCCGCCTGGGCTTCAGTGAGATTCTATCTCAAAAGGCCAAAAAAGAAAAAAAAAAAAAAAAAAAAACACAAAAAACAAAACAAAACAAAAAGCTAAAAAAAGAAAACCATCTAACAGATCCAGACCGAGGTACACTCTACAGAATACCATCCTTCAAACACACACACACACACACACACACACACACACACACGCACACGCACACCCCTGGTGATCCTATTAGTCGAGAGAGATTGAAAGAGAACAACTGCAACATCCGAACATGTCCCTGATGGAATCCTGGTGTGAAAGGAGTGGCAAGGCTTATTTGGGGTTAAATCACACAGCGAGCTGTTAGTAACTCGTGTTAATAACTGGGATCACCTCGTCTCACTGAAACGAGACGAGGCTCCTCACCGCGGTGGAGTCGCAGGGACACGGCGCGCTGTCTTCTAGCTACACCGAGTGACACGCAGGAGTACTATGGTGCTGCGGACACTCAGCCGCTGAAACCGACAGGACACCACGTGGCATTTGTGCCCCGACTCCTTCCAGTTGCACACGCGGTGGACCGAGCACAGCCGAGCTCACCTGCACGTACACGCAGCCATCGCCCCGCACGGCCACCGTGTAGTTGCCCTCCGCTTTTGGCAACGGAATTTGCTGCAGCAGCAGACGGTTCTCATCGTTCACCTGGAAGGCCATGTCGAATGTCTTCTCAGAGGAAATCCGCACGGAGTTTTGTCTGTCCTTCGTAAAAGTAAGCCTTTGGAACAGAGTCAGAGCCTGGAGGGCTACCACAGTATCCTGCAACCGTAATGACAGAAATTATGTTCCAGCCTATTTTGGGATTTAGAAATCACAAATGTTAAGTCTTGTTCATTTTAGAACGTATAAAATGCATCGTGCCATTGTGTGTAAGCTATGCTTCTTTCTTTCTTTCTTTCTTTTTTTTTGTTTTTCCAGGTAGGGTCTTGCTCTAGCTCAGGCTGACCTGGAATTCACTATGGAGTCTCTGGGTGGCCTCGAACTCACAACGATCCTCCAACCTCTGCCTCCCGAGTGCTGCTGGGATTAAAGGCGTGCGCCACCACGCCTGGCTAAACTATACTTTCTTGGACACTTCATAATTTAAAACAAATGGGGTTTGTGACAACACTTACATTCAACACTCTAATCCAGGTAAATTTTCAACTAGGGTTGGCGAGATTGCTTAGCAGTTAAGGCGTTTGCCTGCAAGGCCAAAGGATCCTGGTTCGATTCTCCAGGACCCACGTAAGCCAGATATTCACAAGGGGGCACATGCATCTGGAGTTCCTTTGCAGTGGCTGGAGGCCCTGGTGTGCTCATTCTCTCCTCTCTCTCTGCCTCTTTCTCTGTCTCTCAAAAAAAAAATCAACTGGGCTGGAGAGATGGCTTAGTGGTTAAGCGCTTGCCTGTGAAGCCTAAGGACCCCGGTTCGAGGCTCAATTCCCCAGGTCCCACGTTAGCCAGATGCACAAGGGGGCGCACGCGTCTGGAGTTCGTTTGCAGAGGCTGGAAGCCCTGGCGCGCCCATTCTCTCTCTCTCCCTCTATCTGTCTTTCTCTCTGTGTCTGTCGCTCTCAAATAAATAAATAAAAATTTAAAAAAAAAATCAACTAATAGAATGAAAGTGTGAGTCAAGGGAATTACTTTGGTATGTGAATATGTGGTGTTGTGTGTGTATTCATATGTGTGCAAGCGCCCTGTGTATGTGAGTGCTCATGCACATGTGTGCACATGCCTCTGAAGGCCACAGGCCAATGTTAAGCATCCTCTTTAGTTTCTTTTCACCTTATTCTTTGAGACAAGGTTTCTCACTGAGCTTTGAGTGCACCAATTTGGCTAGACTCGCTGTCCAGTGAGCCGCAGGATTCTCCTGGCCTGCCTTTCTGGGGCTAAGAGTATAGGTGCATGCCACCACGCCCAACATTTTCACGTGGGTGTTCGGAATCTGAACTCAGGTCCTCGGGCCTGTGCAGCAAGCGCATTACCCATGGAGCCATCTCCCTGTCCCTGGGAAATTTAAAAATGTCTACTGAGTCAGGCTTTGTTCTATCAGATATCAAAACATGTAAGGAAAAAAGGTTAGAGGGAAGAAATTTAAAACTCCTAAAAACACAAGAAAATATGTAATTTTATTTTCCAATAAGAGCGACATTTTCAAATCTTTGGCGACATTAATTATTACATGAAGGTCACGAAGAGAAGTTAGTGGCCTTTAAAAAATTAAATTTGGTTTCTCACTCTCTGTCTCACAAAAACATTAAAAAATTAAATTAGGTTTCTCTCTGTCTCATAAAAAACATTAAAAAATTAAATTAACTCTCTCTCTCTGTCTCATAAAAAACATTTAAGTTAAAAATTAAAAAAAATTAAATTCAGTCTCTGCTATAATGAATGCATATCAAAATATATCCAGAATTGATTAATAGTTAATTAATTACTGACTGTTAAAATGAGAACCTTATACAGTATTATTAAATGATGTGAAAGTAAAAATAACCTGTATATTTAAGGTATTGTACAATTGGAAAGAGAATGACTTTGGCAGAGGCGTTACATGCGCTGGCATAGCTGGCATCTCTACTCAGAAGTCTTATAAATAAATAGGAAAGAAGTTTAGAACTCCGATTAGGAAATATGCAAATGATACGTGCCCAGGAACTTCATCACCATGACTATCTCTATGCAAGTAGAGACTGGATTTATTTTTTATATAGGATCATTACTTTTATTACTTTATGTCAGAAGACATTTTGTAAATTATTGTATTTTTGTATTTGTGTACGTGTGAGTGGTTTGTGTGTGTGTGTGTGTGGGGGGGTGCACGTGTGTGCACGTGAATACGGAGGCCAGAGGATAATCTCCGGTAATGTTTCTCGGGATTGTCATCACCTTTATGGAGACAGGATCTCAGTAGCTTGGAGCTCACCTAATTGTGTTGGACTGGCTGGTCAGTGAGACCCGGGTCCTACTTGTCTCCACCTGCTTACTCTGCCAGGGATGACAAGTGCATGCCACCATGCTCAGCTTTTATTTAAAAAAAATATATGTTTATTTATTTGAGAGATAGAGAAAGAGGCAGATAGAGAGAACGGGCACACCAGGGCCTCCAGCCACTGCAAACGAAGTCCAGACGCGTGTGCCCCTTTGTGGCTCTGGCTTATGTGGGTCCTGGGGAATTGAGCCTTGAACTGGGGTTCTTAGGCTTCACAGGCAGGTGCCTAACTGCTAAGCCACCTCTCCAGCCCATGCTCAGGTTTTTTACCTGTGTCTGGATTGGACTTAGGTTTTCATGCTTGCGCGGCAGGCACCGTCCCATTAAGCCACCTCTCCAGTCCTGCAAACAACTTTAAACTTACAGTTACACGTACAGTGCTCGTGGCAATGCAGGGATACAACCTTTGTAACAAAACCACGGCCTTTAATTTTACATAGAAATCTTAGCAAGTAGTTATTTAAATTCCCATTTTAAACATTAAATGGAAATTTTGCTTTGAATATGTACTTAGATTGTTACCGGGCAAAATACAATACTACCCCTTCAAAAAAAAAAAAGCAAACAAACTCTAAAAACCTGCAAGGTTAAGAAATGATAGCTGGTTGGTTTAACAGTGACAAGTTCGTTGAGTTGGTAAATGCAACCCCTCTCTTTCTCTATATTTACACATACATATACAGATATATACATACTGACAATGACAATTAGGTGCCTATTTTTTTTTTTTAATTTTTGTCCTTATAGATTTAAAAAGATATGCTGGGTAGAGTGTAATACGCCTATAATTCCAGCACTTGGGAAGTGGAGGGAGGAAAGAGGAATGCCTCTAATCTGAGGCCGGTGTGGGCTGCAGTGAGGAAAAAAACAAACAAACAAACAAAAAAACCCAAACACTTAATACGACCCAGTTACCTTGGTGGACGAGAAGCCTCCACGGGAATTTTGCTGCATCGCCACCCACTGCACGACCCGCGAGGCGTAGGTCAGCCCCTCGGAGGTCAGCTGGGGGTCCGACAGGAGCGCTAGCAAGGCGTAGCTGGTTATCTCGATGTCCGCAGAGGAAGCCCAGGGGTGGGGGGCAGAGGATGGCCTTGCGGTGGGCAGCTTCTCTTCTAGTTCCCAGTGCACCGAGCCACCTGAGGGACATGCGGAGAGAGGTGACGGTGACCGTGCCCAGGCCTGGCTTGGCCACCTGTGCATGGTGGCGAGCCCTAGCCAGAAACAAGAGGGAGGGAATCGCTGCAGCCTGTGAGCTCGGGACAGGCCAAGGGCACTTGCCTACGGTCCTTGCTTCTGTGCGCAGCGCTTCCACGAAGAATTCCCTTCTTTCTGTGTCGCCTACCAAACTGAAAGCATAGGACAGGAGGGCCCGGTCGTAGGTGGTCAGGGCTCTCTTCCCAGCCGCGGCTTCGATGCACTGCAGACCTTTCCTGATCGCCACAAACTGCGAAGGGTAGAGGTGGAAAACGTCAGGTCTGTGCAAACGCGCATGCCCTGGGGGCGGGGGTAAGGGGGGGGTCAGGAACACGACCCTTGTCTGTGCCGGAATGTTCGAAAGGCAAATGCAAGACATTGCTTTTCATTTGTTTTTGTGTTTTTCCAGGTAGGGTCTCACTCCAGCTTAGGCTGACCTGGAGTGCACTATGGGGTCCCAGGGTGGCCTCGAACTCACGGCGATCCTCCTACCTCTGCCTCCCCCGTGCTGGGATTAAAGGCGTGCGCCACCACGCCCGGCTGCTTTTAATTTCTGCAGTTCACCCGAGTGTTGCATTTGACAAATTGCAAGGAATATTGAGCCCGCATTATTTTGTGGTAGCTACAAACGTGGTCCCGATGCTTATCACTATGTTGGATGATGTAAACAAACTGTTTTGCACTAATAAGAAGCTCAGTTAGCAGAGAGACAGTGGGCCACGTACCCCGGCCGGGTGGCCAGCTTCCACCAGTGCAATGATAACGTAGGCAGTAAGAGAGACTTCGCTATCTTCTTCTCCCTGGGTAAGACATAAGGGCATAGATCAGGAAGGGATACATTATAAAAATGCAGCCTGGTTGCTTTCTTTTCACATTTTTTTTTTTTTGGGTGAAGGTTTTCATATCTCAAAATGTATTTAAAAATTTTTTTTTAGAGAGAGCAAGAGAGTGAGAGTGAGAGGCAGCGAGCAAGAGCGAGCAAGAGAGGAGAGAGAGAGAATTGGCGCACTTGGGCCTCAGCCTTTGCCATAGAACTCCAGACGCTTTCGCCACCTAGTGGGCATGTGCGACGTTGCACTTGCCTCACCTTTGTGGGTCTGGCTTAAGTGGGATCTGGAGAGCCGAACATGGGTCAGTCCTTAGGCTTGGCGTCTTAACCGCTAAGCCATCTCTCCAGCCTGTCAAAATGCATTATTTATCAAATTAGAAAAGAGTGAAGCAGCTGGGCGTGGTGGCACACACCTTTAATCTCAGCACTCAGGAGGCAGAGGTACAAGGATTTCCATGAGTTCAAGGCCACCCTGAGACTACATAGTATATTCCAGGTCAGCCTGGGCTAGAATGAGACCCCACCTTGAAAAAAAAAGAAAAAAAAAAGAAAATAGTGAATGTAAATGCAAGAAATGTCTGGAAATAAGGATATAATTTGTAAAAATCACTTGTGGGTATAAGCAGGTATTTAGAGGCAAAAAAAACTCTATTTCAAAGTATCTATCCTAAGTCAATAAAGACCTAAGGTCATTGCTCATATAATAATTTAAAACAAAACAAAAAAAATTAGATGGGCTAGGAATGTAGCTAGGTTGGTAGAATGCTTGGTTAGCAAGCATGAAGCCCTGGGTTCAATGCCCAACACTACGTAAACTGAGATGGTGGTGCTCCTCTATAATCCCAGCACTTGGGAGGTACAGGTAGGAGGATCAGAATTCAAGTTGTCCTTAGGTATGTACTGAGTTTTAAGACAGCCTAGGATACCCGAGACCCTGTCTCACAAAGGGATGTTTATACCATCTTAGTTTCAGTACACTCAGTATTATTAAGTGCTCAACAAAATAGTAACAAACAATGTGAATTTGAAAAAGGTAACAATGTAGGGTTTATTCCTATGACGGAGTGCGCATAGCTATTGAGTTTGTGTTTTAAGATATCTTTATTTTAAATTTTTATTTATTTATTTGAGAGGGAGAGAGAGAGACACAGAGAGAGAGATTGAGAAAGGGCATGTCAGGATCTCTAGCAAACGAACTCCAGATGCATGTGCCACTGGGTACATCTGGATTATGTAGATCCCGGGAAGTTGAACCTAGGCCCTTAGGCTTCACAGATAAGCACCTAAACCATTAAGCCATCTCTCCAGCCCAATGTTTCAGGGTAGTTTGATGACACAGCAAGGTCACTATACATAATGCTAGATTTTTTAAAAGGAAGACCAAAAACCAGAGTACAGATTAATCCCAGCTATGTTTATATAGCATTGGAAAAATAGTCAGGGGAATTTTGCTTAAACAACCATGGTGGCTATGTCTGATTTTTTTTTTGAAATATGGGTATTATTTTTGATTAATTTCTTATATTAGATCTCTGACATACTTACAATAAATAAGTACTACTATAGTAATTGTGAAGAACATATAAATTTAGAAAAATTCAAATATATGAAACATTTATATATCAATATTTACCTTGAGGAAACAATATTAATAATTTCTGCCTTTTCCTTTCCCTTCCTTCCTCCCCTCCCCTCCCCTCTCTTCATCCTCCCTTGCTCCCTCCCTCTTTCTTTTCTTTCCTTTACTTTTCCTACTCCCCTTCCTTTCTTTCTTTACTTCCTTCCTTCCCCCTTTCTTTCTCTCTCTCTCTCTCCCTTTTTTTCTCTCTTTCTCCCTTCCTTTCTTCCTTCCTTCCTTCCTTCCTTCCTCCCTCCCTCCCTCCCTCCCTCCCTCCCTCCCTCCCTCCCTCCCTCCCTCCCTCCCTCTTTCTTTCTTTCTTTCTTTCTTTCTTTCTTTCTTTCTTTCTTTCTTTCTTTCTTTCTTTCTTTCTTTCTTTCTTTCTTTCTTTTCCCAGACAGGGTCTTACTCTGTAGTCTGGACTGCCTTGGAACTCATTGTGTAGCCCAGGTTGGCACCAAATTCATGGCAATCCTCCTGAGTCAGCCTCCAAAGTGCTGGAATCACAGGCATGAAATCCTGACTAATAAGGACTTTCTTAAGATCATAAAGCATCAAATCATTGGTAATTTAATGGATTCTGTTATATTCTACTATTCATCCTTTGCTTGCTAGGGACCCTGGTGGGCACTGGGTCCTAGTACAAGCTCTGTTGGAGTCCTCTAGAGTTTTTACTATGACTGGAGGAAAGAAAAGTCCATTCCTAAGAAGAAAGATTTCCTTGCTATTCGAGGTAACTGGGCTACAGTGGTAGAAGCTGTAGTTTGGTGACATCTACTTCTCCCATGTTACTTTGAAGTCACTACGTGCCCACAGGAAGGAAAAGGAGACTGCGAAGTAGAGCTTTATCCAGACCTTCAGCACGTTGTTGAAGACGCTGCCCAAATTCGGGAAGCAGCCGTCTGGCTTCTGGATACTTAAGAGCCAAACCAGAGTCTGGGACTGGACTTGGTCGTCAATGTAGATGTAGCGTTTGGCCTGTGCAAATGATTTGTACACAAATGCAGTGAGCCTGCAAAATATCAAATAGAGTTCACACGTCAACCAACATTGAAAGGCAGACAAATTCTTGTTAAAGTAGGTGATTTGACAGAATTAGACCCTTGAGTTTCTTACCCTAACAATTTCTTCCTCAGTTATGTTCTAAAGTATCCTGTCAACTCACCAGTCTCTCTCCAATCTCCACCCATTTTTCTTTCCCCATTCATTTGTGTCCAAGGTGCAGTGTTCTCCCTCCACGAGGTATTCACAGATTTTTTTTTTTTAACTGCACCTCAAGCAAAAGTGGAATTTCTGGGGGTTGGAGAGATGGCTCAGTGGTTAAAGGCACTTGCTTGTAAAGTCTGGGTTCTATTCCCCAGTACCCACGTAAGCCAGATGCACAAAGTGGATCATGCGTCAAGAGGTCATTTGCAGTGCCTAGAGGCCCCAGCACATTCATCCCCTCATCTCCTTTTCTTTTACTGCTTGCAAATAAGTATTTGTTTTGAAGTAGAATTTCTACATTTCTCTTATCTTGACGTATGAAAATTTATGGCACTTACAGAACACTGTTTCTACAAAGACCTGTGAATGGCTAAGGAGAGGCATAGGTGACTTCTTCACGGAAGATAAGCTGACGTCCAAAGGGTTTTAATGGTTCATCCAGACACAGTGAGCCGGGGGGACACACAGCCATGCGATGTCCTCGCCTGGAGACGGGTGCTCAAGACCACACACAGCGGCATGTGTGAGCTGCATTGCACGGAGCCTAGACGCGTCCTGGCATGGTTTCTGGGAATGCAGCCATGCCTGTGAGCTCTCACAAGTACATGCACGCTCTGACTACAGCTGTCCCCACGCGGTGGTCACCTGTCCTTCCTTAGTGTCCCTACCACATGGCAAACTTGCCCAGATCAAGGATCATGTGCTATTATATTAATATTAATACTGTATTATTATAGTCTATACATACAATAACATATTATTAAATTATTTAATATATTTAATAATTATATACTTATATAATATATCATAATATTATATTAATAATATATACTATATCATATTATATTATATACTTATATAATACTATTATATTAATAATATATACTTATATAATATTATTATATTAATAATATAAAGAATATATAAAGAATACATTTCAGAGCTGGGTGTGGTGGCTCACGCCTTTAATCCCAGCACTTGGGAGGCAGAGGTTGGAGGATTGCCGTGAGTTCAAGGCCACCCTGAGACTCCATAGTGAATTCCAGGTCAGTCTGGGCTAGAGTGAGAACCTACCTCAAAAATCCAAAAAAAAAAAAAAAAAACACATTTCAAAATAAGTCACATCTACTCACTGAGCTGATATGTCTGGCTTGCATAAGTACTGCACCATATTCTCATCTTATTTTAGCACTTATTTCCCTTTATAGCAAATACAACTTTGTTCAAACAGGCTTTCACACACACTAAGAGAATAGTGACTTCTGAGGGGCATTGAGTCAGCATCACCAATGTTGAGCCTTTTAAAAGGGCGAAGTAGGATGGCAGTAATGTTTCAATTAGAGTAATTTGTTTATTTCCTAAATGTGATTTCATATACCTTATCCCACCATTAGGTTTTTGCCTAATGATTTTCTTTCTTTCTTTTTTTTTTTTTTGGTTTTGCGAGGTAGGGTCTTTGGTCCAGGCTGACCTGGAATTCACTATGTAGTCTCAGGATGGCCTTGAACTCATGGTGATCCTCCTAAATCTGCCTCCCAAGTGCTGGGATTAAAGGAGTGCGCCACCACGCCTGTCTTGCCTAATGATTTTCTTTATTTAGTATGCATTTTTTTGATAGGTAAAAAAAGTGGAAATTCTTTGTTTTGACGCAAGGGTCTAAGAATCCTATTATAATAATGTGTATACGTATAAGATAGTTTTATTCTTTTCATGAAATTCTCAAAAAAATCTTATTAGAGAAATATGTATAAACATCTAATAAGCCTCTGATATAATCAAGAAATTCAGACCATGTGTTTCCGTGTTCGTCTTTTTCTCCAAAGGTACTGTACGATCCGTCGGCGTGTTTATAAGACAGCTGTCTCTGATAGCCTAGAACAGCAAAAGAGTAATCATTACATTTCCATTTCAAAGTAACTGTCTAGAAAGAAAAGTTGATTGATTATATTCTTGGTTATATTCTTTACAAGCAGGTAACCTAATATATAGAGAAAATCGCATTTGTGCACATAACAAGCAAAACACAGGGAACAAGAGATTAACGTCACTAAACAAGTCAGATCTTTCATGTCTCTTACCTGTGGTCAGGTACCCAACAGCCTTGGATTTTATCTCTTCGGTCAGCTGCTGAGTCTGATTCAAATAGTCCAAGATGTAAATATTAGGCACAAAGAGGGCCATATTCTGTTCTCCACAACCAAAAGGCATTTGGAGAAAATTCTGTGAGTTTTGCATGGCATAACCAAGAATGTCTCCTGCAAAGACATTTGAATTTTTAAAATATATTTTGTTTCTTTATTTATTTGAGAAAGAGAGAGAGAGAGAGAGAGAGAGAGAGAGGAAGAGGCAGAGGGAAAGAGAGAATGGGCACGCCAGGGCTTCCAACCACTGCAAATGAACTCCAGATGCATGTGCCCCCTTGTGCATCTGGCTTACATGGGTCCTGGGGAATTGAACCTGGGTCCTTAGGCTTCGCAGGCTAATGCCTTAACCGCTAAGCCATTTCCCCAGCCCAAGACATTTGAGTCAAGGAAGCATGTCATACAATTGATGAGCTAAATAATTGTAGCTTGTATTCAAGATCTCTATTTGCATGATTGCATTTTTATTTTTTTATATTATCTGGCTTTTCCCCGTCTCCTGTTTCGGGCCAGACCAGTAAGTTAACAAGGCACCTTAAGGCACTGCTTCAAGAACTAAGTTGGAAAAAGGTTATCCAAAGCAGCCGACTAAAGAGCAGAGGGGCTGAAATGCAGGAATCAAAGTCTGGAGAGTTCCTCAGGATGCAGTGGGAAAATCCAGTCAACCGTCCACCAAAAGAGACAGAACCCAGTGTTCTCTTCTGAACTGTGCATGCAAGCCTGAGGGATGAGCACATCTGTACACACACACACACACACACACACACACACACACACACACACACACCTACCTCACATATACCACTCATGCAAAAAAAAAAAAAAAAAAAGAGGAGAAAGAAGGTAAGACTAAAATAAACATTTAAAAATATATCAGGTAGTGTTTGGAGCACTTTCCTCATATGAATTCATTTAGTCCTTAGAACAATGAAAGGCACAGAGAAGAAAATAATTTCCCAATGCCACCCAAAAAAAGATGTCACAGTGATAGGAACTGGGCTCACATAATACAGATCCAGAGGTAAGGGTGTATCGACTTCGGTACGTCCTTCCTATCCATGCCGACACTTACATGACATTGTCACATATATGAAGGCATGCAAACACCGTAGCTTAATTTGGTTTTTTGATGTAGGGTCTTGTTTTAGCCCAGGATGACCTGGAATTCACTATGTAGTCTTAGGCTGGCCTCAAACTCACAGTGATTCTCCTACCTCAGTTTCCCTCGTTCTGGGACTACGCCACCATGCCTGAGCCTTTTTTTTTTTGACCTTGGTTTAATTTTTTTTTTTGTTTATTTTTATTTATTTATTTGACAGCGACAGACAGAGAGATAAAGAGGCAGATAGAGAAAGTGGGCGCACCAGGGTCTCTAGCCACTGCAAACGAATTCCAGATGTGTGCGCCACCTTGTGCATCTGGCTAACGTGGGTCCTGGGGACTCAAGCCTCGAACCAGGGTCCTTAGGCTTCACAGGCAAGTGCTTAACTGCTAAGCCATCTCTCCAGCCCTGGTTCAATTTATGTGACAACTCTCTGAAGTAATATTACTACATTCATTAAAGAGATGAGGTAATCTGTCTGGCTTTGGTCACTGACCTGCAAGGATGATCACCTTTGTGTGGAGCGCTGTTTGCCTCCACCTTAGTATTAAAATTCTCAACAAAAGGAGTGAGTGACAGGGATTTACTGCTTGTGTGCTGTGCTCTAAAAGTCACTAGCTTTGGCTGGGTGTGGTGGCACACGCCTTTAATCCCAGCACACGGGAGGCAGAGGTAGGAGGATCTCCATGAGTTCAAGGCCACCCTGAGACTATATAGTGAATTCCAGGTCAGCCTGGACGAGAGAGAGACCCTACCTTGAAAAAACAAAACAAAAAAAAAAAAACAAAACAAAAAAAAAACAAACAAACAAAAGCCACTAGCTTCTAGGAACACATCAGCATTCTTCTTCACCAAGGCTGTCTAAAATGTTAATGACAGCAGGAAAATTTATACGCTAATTAAAGTGACAGTAGTGTTGCAATGTCTTTACCGTGCTCAACCATCCAAGGGTGGACATGGAGGCCCAAGTGGGACAAAACGAATTGTTCTTTTCCATCTAAGCCTGTGCAAAATTCCATCATCTCAGTGTTACACACTTACCAACGACAGACCAGTACACTCTCAGGGAATCTTTCACTAGGTTTTCTGGTGTAGTGAGCATAATTTGTTGAGACACGCTGGATCCTAGGAAACAGCAAAGGGAATTGGTTAATTTAGAATTCTCATTTCTAAGAACGAGGGTTTTGGTGCTAGTTATAATTTAACTTTCTGATGAGTACATTATTGTCTCCTCACTGATTACTCCAACTATCAAGTAATCATCGAAAAATCAAAAAGGGTTCTGTAATTATAAACTAACAGATCTGCTTAAAAATGATAAAAAAAAAATCAGGGCTGGAGAGATGGCTCAGTGGTTAAGGTGTTTGCCTGCGAAGTGTAAGGACCCAAGTTCGATTCCCCAGAACCAATGTACTCCAGATGCACAGGGTAGCACATGCATCTGGAGTACATTTGCAGTGGCTGGAGGCCTTGGTATGCCAACTCTCATTCTCTCTCTTCCTCTCTCTCTCAATTAAAAAAAAAAAAAAAAGGGCTGGAGAGATGGCTTAGCGGTTAAGGCATTTGCCTGAGAAGCCAAAGGCCCTGGCATGTCCATCCTCTCTCTGTCTCTCTTCTCTTGATCTCTCTCTCTCTCTCTCTGCTTGCAAATAAATAAATAAAATTTAAAAAATCATAAACTCAATTACTATCTAACATATAAAAACATTAACTTTGTGCTATATATGATCACACATGTTACTTAATTGTATTTTTTTTTAAATTTTTTATTTATTTATTTGAGAGCGAGAGACACAGAGAGAAAGACAGATAGAGGGAGAGAGAGAGAATGGGCGCGACAGGGCTTCCAGCCTCTGCAAACGAACTCCAGACGCGTGCGCCCCCTTGTGCATCTGGCTAACGTGGGACCTGGGGAACCGAGCCTCGAACCGGGGTCCTTAGGCTTCACAGGCAAGCGCTTAACTGCTAAGCCATCTCTCCAGCCCCACTTAATTGTATTTTTAATGAAATAACTCATGGGATATATAGACTACATATGTTCTCTCCCCTTGGCATAGAAGATACTATTCAGGCCAAAAGAAAAGGAGATACTTGGAACATCACAATAACAAAACATAAAATGTGTAATTTCTCCCTTAGTGTTAAAGTTTGTTTCCATTACCCGATTGCGTGCCACAGGTGGCAGAATATTGGAAAATGAAATGGGATCTCTGACTTCTCTAATGGTAAGAGTCTACTGTTTCCACCATTGAAGCAAAGAAATAAATAGAAAACTTATTTTTCAGAAAGAATTTCTTTTTGGGAGCTTTGGGACAGGGTCTCCTGCAGCCCAGGCTGGTCTCAAGCTCACTGCGCAGCCGAGGATGACCTTGAACCTCTGATACTTCTGCCTTTACTCCTTGAATGCCTGAGATAACAGGAGTGTGCCACCTCACTCAGTTTTATGTGTGCTAGGAATTGAACCCAGGGTTTCCTGCACGCCAGGCATGCACGCTACTAAGGCATACACCTAGCCCAGAAACCAATTATTTAAGAGGAAAAAAAAATGGTGTGTTTGGGTATCGTTTCAAGAGTATCTACTTGTATTTTGTAGAATAGAAAGACTTCCAGGAGCTAGATAGGGGTCAAAGTAAGTAAAGGACCTTCGCGGATGTGGAAATGGGAGGAAAAGACTTGCCGTGATGTGGCTCAGAGGCAGGATGACATGAGAAGGCTGAAGCCATGCATGCTAAGTAGCTATAAACTACTCTACTCTGGTAGGCTTTCAGCCGAGCATCTATAATTGCAAATCTATTCTCATGAAGGGGGAGGGATTGGTATGCCGGGGCCTCTAGCCACTGCAATTGAACTCCAGACATGTGCGCACGTGTGACCTGGCTGGTTTACGTGAGATCCGGAGAGTCTAACATGGGTCCTTAGGAGTCACAGGCAAGCGCGTTAACTGCTAAGCCATCTCTTAAGCCCTTAGCAATTTTTTTTTTTTTTTTTTGAGATAGGGTCTCACTCTAGCCCAGGCTGACCTGGAATTCACTATGGAGTCTCAGGGTGGCCTCGAACTCACAGTGATCCTCCTACCTCTGCCTCCTAAGTGCTGGGATTAAAGGCGTGCGCCACCATGTCTGGCACTCACAGCAATTATTTTTAATAAAAAAACCAAGGCTTAGATGGGGAAAATTAAAGGACAAAGATGAGTGAAATAAAATAAGGGTGCTCAGATTTCTGAGATGGGGAGCAGGGGACAAGGACTTAAATGTTTTACATTTATGTTGGGTTCTAAATTTGTGTTGGATGCTCAAAGCTTATTATTTGAAAGTGACTTAACCTTTGCCGGGAGATATGTTTCTGAAAAGAAAACAGTTCATGAATTCCCAATCCACATTGCCACGCGTAAAGATGTTGACTCACCATTTGTGCAAATAAGAGAACTCTGTGTTGTCTCCCTCTTGATACCTTCCGGCTGATTGTTGGGAGAAGAAAAGAGAGTAATTGCAATCAGTTTCATATGTCAAGTAAGGTCAAAATATTTGTAAATTAACAGCAATGTTGGAATAGAATAAATCATCCTCCCCAAATTATCCCATGTAATGAACTTACGGATTCTGAAATCCAAGGCGCTGCTCACGTGAAAAGTTGATTCAACTCAAGAATTGATTATTATTTTTTGCTTTTTTGATCTTTTAGAAATTATTATAATTATTTTTTATCAGAAAGAGACAGAGACAGAGAATTGGTGCACCAAGGCCTCCAGCTACTGAACTTGAACTCCAGATGTGTGCCCCATCTTGTGCACTTTTGTTACCTTGTGTGTTTGGATTATGTGGGACCTAGAGAGCCGAACATGAGTCCTTTGTCTTCACAGGCAAGTGCTTTAACCACTAAGCCATCTCTCCAGCCCTCTTTTTTTTTTTTTTTTTTTTTGGTAGGGAATCCCTCTAGCCCAGGCTGACCTGGAATTCACTATGTAGTTCCAGGCTGGCCTCAAACACATGGCAATCCTTACACCTCTGCCTCCTGAGTGCTGGGATTAAATGCACACACCATCATGCCTGGCAGATTTGATTATTTAAGGAAATTTTAAATTCATTTGAGAGAGATGGAGGGGGAGAGAGAGAAAGAGAGAGAGAGGGAGGGAGGGAGAGAGAGAGAACACACACATGAGAGTCTCTTGCCACTGCAAACACACTCTAGATGCATATGCCACTTGTGCATTTGGCTTTACATGGGGACTGGGGAATTGAACCAAGGCCATAAGCCTTTGCTAACAAGTGTCTTTACACACTGAGCTATCGCTGAAATCCTGCACATGATTTTTAAAAAAATTTTTTGTTTATTATTTTTATTTATTTATTTGAGAGTGACAGACAGAGAAAGAGGCAGGTAGAGAGAGAGAGAGAGAGAAAATGGGTGCGCCAGGGCCTCCAGCCACTGCAGACATACTCCAGACGCGTGCACCCCCTTGTGCATCTGGCTAACGTGGGTCCTGGGGAGTTGAGCCTCGAACCGGGGTCCTTAGGCTTCACAGGCAAGCGCTTAACTGCTAAGCCATCTCTCCAGCCTGCACATTATTTTTAAAGCAAGTGGAGTGTTATTAATTTTGAAGGGTCCAAAATTCTGCAATGCTCTTTCAAGGTTATCATATATCTGACTGTGAATGTTTTCTGTCTCTCTCTTTTTTTCCCCCAAGGTAGGGTCTCACTCTAGCCCAGGCTGATGTGGAATTCACTGTGTCGTCTCAGGGTGGCCTCAAACTCACAGAGATCCTCCTACCTCTGCCTCCTGAGGGCTGGGATTAAAGGCAGTACCATGCCCATCTGTGAATGTTTTCTCTATAGAATGCTCAACATTTCTCCTTAAAATTCTGCAATGCTCTTTCAAAAATATTATATATCTCATTGTGAATGATTTCTCTATAGAATGCATCAAATGTTCCTCCTGGCCTTTCCTAAATATTTGATTGAATAACTGTTCCATATCCCTCATTTCTGTGAGCATGGGAAGGGATACCTAACAATTATTCTTGAAGATCAATGTTTTGAAATATAGGTACAAATTTCCCTCTGGTCTCGATTTATTTTTTACTTTTGATTTTCCTATCAGCATACAAATAATTAGGTTTGTATTTTTAAATTTTTTTTTGTTTTTATTTTTATTTATTTATTTGAGAGTGACAGGGAGAGAAAGAGGCAGAGAAAGAATGGGCACACCAGGGCCTCCAGCTACTGCAATGGAACTCCAGATGCATGTGCCCCTTGTGCATCTGGCTAACGTGGGTCTTGGGGAACCGAGCCGTGAACTGGGGTCCTTAGGCTTCACAGGCAAGTGCCTAACCGCTAAGCCATCTCTCCAGCACTGGTTTGTATTTTTAGAGAGTAAGAGCAAGACAGAGAGAGAGAGCGAGAGAGAGAGACAGAGAGAGACAGAGACAGAGGAAGAGAATGGGTGTGCCAGGGCCTCCAGCCATTGCAAATGGACTCCAGATGCGTGTGCCCCCTTGTGCATATGGCTTACGTGGGTCCTGGAGAATCGATTCTGAATCCTTTGGCTTTGCAGGCAGATACCTTAACCACTAAGCCATCCCTCCAGCCCAAACCCTATTTTCTTTATTCATTCCTTGGCTGATGGGCACCTAGCTATTCTAAGCAGTGCTACAACACCCAAGTCCATAGGTTTAACTCTGCGGTCATACCTCCACCAGCAGTGGTTGGATGAGGGTGTCCTTCCAGCCGATGCCCTGAGCGTTTGGCAGGGTACTTGCGGTGACACTGATGTTGATAACACCTGAGTGGCAACGGTGTCAAAGGCAGTTATTTGGATGAGAGTGAAGGCGGCAGGGATCATTTTAGACTCTGAGGTGAGGTTCAGTATAAAAGTAATTTAAGTTTTACAGAGGAGGGAATCAGGTAATGTCGATGATGTTAGTTTTCTTTCTTCGGAGGGGATATTGACTCCGGGTCTCATGTAACCCACGTTGGCCTCGAACTCGCTATATAGCCAGAAAAGACCCCGAATTCTTAGTTCCCCTGCCTCCATCTCCCACGTGTTGGTGTTTCAGGTATGAGCCACCATGCCTGGATGAAAATATTAATTTTTCTGGGCGGGGTTTCAAGGTAGGGTCTCACTCTAGCCCAGGCTGATCTTGAATTCACTATGTAGTCTCAGGGTGGCCTCGAACTCATGGCGATTCTCCTCCCTCTGCCTCCTGAGTGCTGGGATTAAAGGCATGCACCACCACGCCTGGCTTTAAAAGTCAGGATTTGATTTCATCTCCTCAGCCATCCCAGGTCTTGGGAAGAGGAAAAGTATTATGGTGCAAATGGGAGACTGGGTGACAGTGATATAAAGAGGACCCACGTACGATAGGGGCGAAATAGCAAGACGTGAGCTCTGAGGGGAATGAGAAAAGGGAATACAGTGATAAAATAATGCTCCATCTTACCCAGAACTGCCGGAGTAACCAGCCAAGTAAAAGATTTTTTCATATTGCTACTAACATAATCATTGTCATCTTCAGTGGAGAGAGATCTGGCTTGGTAAAGAGTAGAGGCGTTCAGTTCAGTGTTCACCTGTGGAAGCCAGATGAGAGGAGAGAAAGATGGGTCCTTCCCATGCCGACTCATAGTACAACCCCCCAGTTAGGGAGGAAATTCCCCATCGCCCACATTTTCAACTTGGCTTCCTTGCCAAGCAGAAACCTTCCAAACTGCTACATTACATTTATGACTTAGATTGGACATTGACTAATTGCTTTGTTGACTTTTTTGACAATGCTTTTCTTTAGCTGCCAGTAGCAAAATAAGCAGACATTTTAATTAATTTTGGCTGAGCAAATGATAATTTCTTGAGTCTGTTTCCTTACTTAAAAAAAAATGAATTGAGACCATTATTATCTATAGCTCACAAGTGTTATGTATGCCATAGCAAAAAAATAAACCCCACATATGAATGCCTAGAACACCATATCTTGACAAATTGTCAATTATAAATCTTATTGAATATGGAAAGTGATTTTTTATTTATTAATAAAATCAAGAGCTCGGCCACTGAAGTACATCTCAGCCCTAGAGGTTAAGCGGTTTGATCAAGAAATCACGTGCCTTCATTTTGTTCTTTTTAGAGGGTCTCACTCTGTCACTGAGGTTGGCCTTTACAGTGCGGTCCCCCTGCCTCAGCCTCTTGAATACTGGGAGACAGGCCTGGACCACCAGGCCCAGCTTTTGAGTGTGGCATTCTGGGATACGTGGAAGAACAGAAGGTCCCGTCAAATGATTCTCACCTTTCCCCTCACACACCATTAAAAAAGCACAATTTAGGGCTGGAGAGATGGCTCAGCGGTTAAGTGCTTGCCTGTGAAGCCTGAGGACCCCAGTTCGAGGCTCGATTCCCCACGTTAGCCAGATACACAAGGGGACACACGCATCTGGAGTTCGTTGGCAGTGACTGGAGGCCGTGGCGCTCCCATTCTCTCTATCTATCTGCCTCTTTCTCTGTCTTTTGCTCTCAAAATAAATAAAAACAAAACAAAACAAAAGCACAATTTATATCATGAAGCTTCTTACTTAAAATCTTTTTTTTTTTTTTCAAGGTAGGGTCTTGCTCTAGCCCAGGCTGACCTGGAATTCACTATGTAGTCTCAGGGTGGCCTTGAACTCATGGCAGTCCTCCTACCTCTGCCTCCCGAGTGCTGGGATGAAAGGCGTGAGCCACCGCTCTCAGCTACTTACATTCTTTTTATTGTTGTTGTTTATTTTTATTTATTTATTTGAGAGCGGCAGAGAGAGAAAGAGGGAGAGAGATAGAGAGAGAAAGAGAGAGAGAGAGAGAATGGGCGTGCCAGGGCCTCCAGCCACTGCCAACGAACTCCAGAAGCGTGCGCCCCCTTGTGCATCTGGCTAACGTGGGTCCTGGGGAATCGAGCCTCAAACCAGGGTCCTCAGGCTTCACAGGCAAGCGCTTAACCGCTGAGCCATCTCTCCAGCCCCACTTCCATTCTTTTACCAGTCAACCACTCAAATAAAGTAATTCATGTTTCTAAACCCCAGGCTGAGTGCCTTCAAGAGCTCAGGAGAGACCATTCATACAAGGGCAATTTGAGGGTCATTCATTCAGGAAGAAACATGCTACGTCCTGTGAAGATGGAGCAGGTACCTGGACGCTGATGTTCAGATAGTTGAAGACATTGGCCTTCAGGATAAACGCCTCGCCTCGCACCACCGAGTAGGGCAAAGTGAGGTCTGCAAAGAAGGGCTGGAAAGCTGTCAGGGAGATGGTTGGGGATATGCCAAACCCAACTTTGTCATTCACGCAGAATCCACTGGCCTTCCACTGCGTGATTGTATCGGGAACAGTAAGATGGAGGTTGGCTTCCCCTGTGGAGCTGGAAAAGAAGACTCAGGTCACATTGTCACCTTGTGGTCATAGCATAGACCACCCTCTTCTCTCACTGACCTGAACCCTTTCCTTTGCCCGCCCAGCACCTGCGCCCCGGGGCTCTCTTTCGCAGCTCTTTCTTCCCTCCTGCTTCAAGTTGCCAAGTGTCCATGATGATGCTCAGAGTGGGGCCCTGTGTTCTCAGCACCCTGCTTTCTGAGATCCACCTGTCACTCCACTTTGAAGTTTTGAGATTCCATTTCTTAGCTATACATTTTACGGGTACTGTATCTTTTTCTTTCTTTCTTATAATCCATACCCAATTACAAGCCACTAAAATACTTGACTTGGACATTAATGTCTGACTTTCAGATAAAATACTTTTACCTGTGTGGTTTCTATGTTTTGTTCTAAGGGAATTTCTTTTAAATATTTTATTTTTATCTGTTTGACAGAGAAAGGGGTGGGGGGAGAATGGGCGCACCAGGGCTTCCAGCCACTGTAAACAAACTCCAGACGCCTGTGCCCCCTGGTGCATCTGGCTAATGTGGGTCCTGGGGAATCGAACCTGGGTCCTCTGGCTTTGCAGGCAAATGCCTTAACCGCTAAGCCAACCCTCCAGCCCCTAAGTGAATTTCTTATACACCAAAGCATTTAGACATGTTGAAGTAGGCACTTGAATTAATGGCTCATTTGACATATTCTGGACACATAAATTAAATGACTAGCTTGTTTCTAGTATACTTAAAGTTATTTGTAACCCACTTACCAACTTTACTGGTAAGTATAGAAACATGAGTTTCATGTTTAAAATGTACATATTTGCCTTATGCTTGAAAATTTTTAGCACGCATTTAGAAACTCATTTTCTTCCATTTCTCTTCCTTCCTTCCTTCTCTCTCCCTCATGTTCAACACATCATATGACAAACAACAGCCATACAACGTTCTTTCCAACACAACCAAGTTTCCATGAAAACAAATGACAAAAAAGAGAGTAAGATAAAGAATAAAAAAATGGAAGGGAAGAGAAGTGAAAGACAAAATATATTAGGAGAAAACTATTAGAGGCCCTGAATGAATCTTCCCATGTGTGTGTAGTGTGTGTAGTGTGTGTACGTGGTATGGTGTGAGCGCGTGCACGCTCTATGCACGCACTCACTTGTGTGTGGGCTCCGTGAACACGCGTGCCAGGGGCCGCGGGGGAGAGTGCTGGGCGTCTCACCGAACCGGGAGCTGCATTTTTCTTTTTTTTTGGTCAGATTGGCCAACTACCAAGCCCCAGGGATTCTCCTAAATCTCTCCTACACAGGACTAGGGTTACAACTGACTTTAAAAAAAAATTGTTTTTGTTTATTTTTATTTATTTATTTGAAAGCAACAGAGAGAGAGAAAGAGGCAGAGAGAGAGAGAATGGGCGCGCCAGGACCTCCAGCCACTGCAAATGAACTCCAGACGCGTGCATCCCATTGTGCATCTGGCTAATGTGGGTCCTGGAGAATCGAGCCTCGAACCGGGGTCCTTAGGCTTCCCAGGCAAACACTTAACCGCTAAGCCATCTCTCCAGCCCACAACTGACTTTTTACACGGGGATTAGAGATTCAACACAAGGTCCTCTCCTCCCCTCATGCTCCTGTGCAAAGGGCTTTTCCCCACTGAACCATCCCCTCAGGCCTCTGAATAATTGTCGATACACACTCTTAGCTTGTAGTTTTCAGCGCATGTTGATTTTGAGAAGCCTGCCGAATACTGATAGATACTCTCTCCCTCAGGCAAAGAAAAGAAAGATTAAAATGAAGAAAAACAACAAGGACAGCAATGATAATTTTAAAAACTCACTCTGTTGTGATAAGATTCCAAATCCAAGTTTCAGGAAATTCTTTTCTCACAGTTTCACTATGACCTCTCTGAATGAAAATGTCGGCACCGCCACCAGCCACAGCGTTATATTCTGAACCGGAAAATATTAAATATTCTTACCGTGAAGAAACTACAAATATTTGCAAGGATAAGTAGGCTCACTAGTGTGGTTTGCTTGTGCTACAGTGCATATGCGGAACATCCCATTGACACCCACAGATACGGACAGGTAATACTTGTAAACTAAAAAAGGAAAACCAAACTTAGAAACAAGTTGAAAGTATATCTGAAGAAGACAAAAATACCCATTTTTTCCCTCCAAAATTTAACGTCTTGGCAAAGGGAGTTATGTTTTGCAGAGAACTCTTTAATTTTTTTTTTGTTTATTTTTATTTATTTATTTGAAAGCAACAGAGAGAGAGAGAGAGAGAGAGAGAGAGAGAGAGAGAGAGAGAGAGAGAGAGAATGGGCGCGCCAGGGCCTCCAGCCACTGCAAAGGAACTCTAGACACTTGCGCCCCCTTGTGCATCTGGCTAACGTGGGTCCTGGGGAACCGAGCCTCGAACTAGGGTCCTTAGGCTTCACAGGCAAGCGCTTAACTGCTAAGCCATCTCTCCAGCATGAGAATTCTTTAATAGTAATAGGCAGTCATTATCTGTTGCATTTCTCCTTGGGCTCAGTCGAGATGGAGAACACTTTCAACATGTATCAACTCACTTAGTCTTCACAATAACCTTCGACAAAGCTTTGTGATCCCACTTGTAGCTTCTGAAACGTGTTTGTGAATAGCTTGTGAAAGCGGGCAGACTCCTACGGGGGGTGTGGGGGGGGGGAGAACGGGCGAGTGTCCTCCTTGCCCTTCTCGGTCATCATCTTGGAGTAAAAGCCCAGCAAAGGAATGTAGCCACCTACAAAGAGACCCTTACCCTACCTGTCCAGCCAAGGAAGCTGTCCACCTCCTACAGTGTCTCAGTGGTACCCACATTTTTTTGTTGGTTGGTCTGCCTCTCTTTCTCTCTTTCTTTCCCTCTTTCTTTCTTTCTTTCTTTCTTTCTTTCTTTCTTTCTTTCTTTCTTTCTTTCACACAGTCTCATGTATCACAGGCTGGTCTCAAACTCGCTAAGAAGCCGAGGATGACCTTGAACTTCCCATTGTTCTGTTTTCATGTCCCAAGTGCTAGGGTTGAAGTCATTCACCTCCATGCCCCACCACATTCTTTTCTTTTAAAATAAAAATTTTGCCTATTATAAAACACAAACAAAAACAAAAACAAGTTGAGAGCTGGATAGATGGCTTAGTGGTTAAGGCGCTTGCCTGAGAAGCCTAAGAACACATGTTTGAATCTCCAGGTCCCACGTATAACCAGATGCACAGTGACACAAGCATGTCATCTCACACATGTGCACAAGGGGGCGCACACATCTGGAGTTTGTTCCCAGTGGCTGAAAGGCCCTGGTGTGCCCATTCTCTCTCTCTGCCTCTTTCTCTCTCAAAAATAAAAAGTTGAGAAAATATTATTTACCCCTTCCTGCAATAATCTATCATTGAGATTTTTGTCATAATATACTTAAAATACACTACACAAAAAATATGCAGTACTCTAACCTATACAATAAATAAAAGACTAACATAAAATTAAAGTTCCTTTTGGCCTTTATCACCAGTTCTCACTTGGTCTCTGAATATCTTTGCAGCACAGCATTCATATGTCCTTCTCACTCAATTAGCAATCTAACTGCCAGCATAACTTCCTGAAGTCACTGTCAACTTTCATAATCTTTCAAGGTATAAATATTGCTCAGGGGTTGGCGATTCTTGCAGATTCAAGGGGAGATTTTTGTGGGTAGATTTAAAAAGTTTCAACAGCTTCCCAGTTTGGCAGTCCTATGATTCTTCTTCTTTTTTTTTTTTAAAATTATTTATTTATTTATTTATTTGAGAGCAACAGACTCAGAGAGAAAGACAGATAGAGGGAGAGAGAGAATGAGCTTCCAGCCACTGCAAACAAACTCCAGACGCGTGCGCCCCCTTGTGCATCTGGCTAACGTGGGACCTGGGGAACCAAGCCTCAAACCAGGGTCCTTAGGCTTCACAGGCCAGCGTTTAACCGCTAAGCCATCTCTCCAGCCCACCATTCTTCTTTTTAAAGAAGTACCTGCAGGTCTGGGGAGGCATCCAGGCCGAGTCCTTGACCCCAGCCCTAGCCTGCAGAGTAGGGTGCATTTCTGGTGTGCATGTCAGCACTTAGTGTGGATTAGGTCAGTCTCCCACTGCAGAGTGCTACAGACCGGTAGCAGCCAGAGCGCTGTTCATTATTTGCTTTAGGAATACTCTCGAATACAGATTACGATCCGCATTGAGTTCTTCATAAAACAATATGAGTCTGAAGCAATCCGCCCCTCTGTTTGCTAGTTCTCTAATTACTTTGTGTAAATCCCGAATATGCATATATACTTCACAAATGCGCAATTGTTTGGTGTGTTTATCTATTTTACACTCATGTAAGTAGCATTATAATTTAGATATTACTACATTTCTCACATTTTCCATGTAAGACGTGTGCTTAAAATTTATTTGTAGTTCTGCCAAACATTCCACAGTATGCATTCACCATGAGATTTTAAACCATTCTTTTAAAATTAAATTAAATTAAAAATTTATTTATCAGAGCGAGAGAGAGAAGAAGAGAGAGAGGGAGAGAGAGGAAAAGAATGGGCACACCAGGGTCTCCAGCCACTGCAAATGAACTCCAGATGCATGCACCCCCTTGTGCATCTGGCTTATGTGGATCCTGGGGAATTGAACCTGGGTCCTTTGGTTTCACAGGTAAGTGCCTTAACTGCTAAGCCGTCTCTCCAGTCCTTATGTATTTTTATTCATTTATTTGAGTTGGGGTGGGGGGAGAGCGGGGAAGAATGGGTAACCCATTCTTTAAATAAAGGTCAGCTGGGTTGTTTCTCCTCGGTGCCAGCACACAGAATGTGCTGGATACTCCATTACGTGGGCTCCCTCTTAAGGACCTGAGTTGAAATGTTTTGGTGGCTACGCTGAGAAGTTTCATTGCTGCTTTAAGCACCAGCAGAATCCGCGTCATGACTACTTTATGGTTCCCTCTAACAACGCACCGTGCCCCATCTTGTTTCCTTCAATTAATTACTATTTGACTTTTCTTTCTTTTGGCTATATTAGCATGTTTGATGTTTTCTTGACGCTCTTAATTTTAATTTTTGTCTTAATTTTTTTAAAATTAATGAATGAATGATTTTTTTATATATAGAGAGGGAGCAAGAGAGAAAACTGGACCACCAGGGCCTCAGCCACTGTAATCGAACTCCAGATGCTTGCGCCACCTAGTGCACATGTGTGGTACTGCGCTTGCTTCACCTTTGTGTGTCTGGTTTAAGTAGGATCTGGAGAAATCAAACATGGGTCCGAAGGCTTCGCAGGCAAGCACCTTAATTGCTAAGCCCTCTCTCCATCCCTGTCTTAATTTTTTTCTCAATTTTTATTGACATCTTCCATGATTATAAAAAATATTCCATGGTTTAAATTTTAATTTTTTAATTTTTACTGATGTAGTTCAGGAACTCCTTAAGGTAGGTTTTTTAAAATTATGATCTCCCCCCTTTTTAAAATAACATTTTTTAAATTTGAAAGCGACAGATAGAGAAAGAGGGGGAGAGAGAGAGAGAGAGAGAGATGGAGAGAATGGGTGTGCCAGGGTCTCCAGCTACTGCCAACAAACTCCAGACACGTGCGCCCCCTTGTGCATCTGGCTAACGTGGGACCAGGGGAACTGAGCCTCGAACCGGGGTCCTTAGGCTTCACAGGCAAGCGCTTAACTGCTAAGCCATCTCTCCAGCCCCCCCTTTTTTTGAGGCAGAGTCTTGCTCTAGCCCAGGCTGACCTGGAATTCATTATGTAGTCTCAGGGTGGTCTGGAACTCACAGCTATTTTCCTACCTTTGCCTCCCCAGTGCTGGGATTAAAGGCGTGCCCCACCATGGGAAGCTCTGATTTCCCTTCTTTGTTTCAGATTTTATATACATACATACATACACACACACACACACACACACACACACACACACACACATATAAATGTTTAAATTTCTATGCTTCTTTGTATATTATGGCCATCCTCCAGGTTTCTGAATTTTTTTTTTTTTTTGATTTTTTGAGGTAGGGTCTCTAGCCCAGGCTGACCTGGGATTCACTCTGTATTCTCAGGGTGGCCTCAAACTCATGGCGATCCTCCTACCTCTGCCTCCTGAGTGCTGGGATTAAAGGCGTGCGCTGCCACACCCGGCTAAGGTTTTTGATCTTGAAGGCACCACTGCATAAAGGATTTTTCTGTCTTTCCTACTTAAAATGCATCTCCACGGTCCACTCATGTTCACCTTCTTTGTAGCTGCTCATCATACAACATGATGATAAAGTGACACGTGCACGTGGGGCCAGAATGCCACGTTACATCCCGCCTCCATCACTTATCGTCTGTTGCTTTAACCAAGCTAATGTCCCTCTGGGCCTTGTTTTCCTCTTTGATAAACTAGAGGCAATATTCAGAGGCTGTGGTGAAGTAATTGGTTAATATATGCCAAATGTTTACAACCCAGAGCTTGGCATAGCAGCAACCATTCCGTCAAGGTGAATGATTTGAGAGTACTTATTACGATCTGAAATTTATTTATTCTTATTTATTATAAATTATTTATTAATAAATTTATTATTATTTATTCTGCCATTTATGTACTGTCAACATCCCAGAGTTGATGTAAATCTCTCAAGTATCAACGTTTGCCTACATCACTCTCATTACATTTTTATCACTTGATATGATAGGCACATGGAATAAAAAAAAATACACAAGCCACGAGATGATAACTGGTCATCTTTATAACACAACTCACTTGATTCATCGTAGTCACCTCGATTGGAATTCTTACACAGCACTGGTTTCCGGAGGTGAGAGTTGGTAAAAACCTTCAATCCCATGGCCTTCCAAGATAAAAATCAGTTTGGGTCATCGAACAGTAAAGATTAGCAGTCTGAACCATTTTTTTGTTGTTGTTCTCAATATACTTAACATTTTTATTTATTTAATGTGTGTTTATGTTCATATGTGCATGCATGTGAGTGTGCACATGCCACAGTGAGTGTGTGGAAGTCGGAGAACAGCCTTTGTTCTACCTTCTACCAGACAAGGTCTCTTCCACTATAAGAAACGCCAGTCTGGGCTCCACCACCCATGGTTGAAGGTGCGTGTGCGTTGCGATCACAGACACCTGTGTCTCCTGGGTGAAGCTGTATACAACTGGGGTTGGCAGACCTTGCAAATGGACACCTTTAATTGCTGAGCCATCTCTCCTGTCCCTGAAGTTTTTTTTTTTTTTTTTCCTGAGTTGGGTCTCTAGCTCAGGCTGACCTGGAATTCACTATGTAGTCTCAGGGTGGCCTGGAACTCACAGAGATCCTTCTACCTCTGCCTCCCCAGTGCTGGGATTAAAGGTGTGCGCCACCACACCCGGATCCCTGAATATATTTTTGATGTACTCTTGTTATTTATAATCCCATTTCCAATGGCCATACATTTAGATCAACTTCATAGCCATTTTCTGAGGTCTGAGTTTTTAATTTTTCTAGTATCTTTGATTTAATGGTTTCTACCCTGTTTTCTTACTTTGCAGATATTGATGAAAACTTTTATTAGAGTGGAAAAAAGCTCAAAAAGGAAAAAGAAACCCACTCATATCATACTCTATTATATTTTGCTACTTTGTTTTTGGTTTTTCGAGGTAGGGTCTCACTGTAACCCAGGCTGACCTAGAATTCACTATGGAGTCTCAGTGGTGGCCTCGAACTCACGGTGATCCTCCTACCTCTGCCTCTGAGTACTGGGATTAAAGGTGTGTGCCACCATGCCCAGCTTATTTTGCTATTTTTGAATTAGGCATTTTTGTTAGACTAAAGATAATATCTTATTAGTAAGCACTTTAAATATTTCACATAGTAGATTTAAATTTGAGGAGGGCAGATGTAGGAGCAACATGTTTGGATATTTATATTAGATGCTCAGTACATAATATATACAATTGCTTTAGTAAAACTAATTCTCTCCAGCATTAGTTATTTTTTATTTTTTGTTTTTTTGAGGTAGGGTCTCACCCTGGCCCAGGCTGACCTAGAATTCACTATGTAGCCTCAGGGTGGCCTTGAACTCACGGAGATCCACTTACCTCTGCCTCCCAAGTGCTGGGATTGAAAACAGGCACCACCATGCCCGGCAGGCATTAGTTTTTTGCTGATATTATACCATTTTTAGTTCCTTTCAATATCATAATTATGTAATATTATTGATTTAATTTTTAATATATCACCAACTCCTGACAATATTAGTTCTTTTGCTAATGTAATATTCTCTGAGATATTTCTTAGATATAACTACCAATCATAAATGGATGCTTTGAGAATTCTTAGGTTAAAAAGTCAACACTGAGTATGTATCTTTCATCTCTACTTATTTACATTTTGTCCCACTTATTCACATTTCGAGACACAGTTGTCTTACCTTCACAAGGTCATAAGCATCTACCCCGAAAGCCCGTTCGGGTGAGTAATAAATTCCTTTATAAAGGATTTGTTCATTATTGAGACACGGCCCTTTAGGGGTGTCCTCTAAGTTAAGACTTCTGAAATAATATCCATATAAATTCTTGAAATGCAGCTCATTATAAACCTAAACGATAGAAGAGAAGTAGTTGTAATCTTTTATGATGGGTAGATGTGCATGGTGTGTGTGTGCGTGCACGCGTGTGTGGGTGTGCCATGGCACACGTATAGACGTCTAAGAACAATCTTGGGGTGTTGTCCTCTCCCTCTACCCTGCTTGAACTTGGATCTCCCTTGATATGCTTTTTTCCACTTTATTTCATGTGCATGTCAGTCTGGCTGGTCATGAGCTTCCAGATTCTCTTGGTTCCACCTCCCGTTTATTATATATAAATATACATATATATAATATATGCACATTTTAGAGACAGAATGTGCGCCAGGGCCTCAGCCACTGCAGTGGAACTCCAGATGCTTGCGCCATCTGGTGGGCATGTGCGACCTTGTGCTAGGTTCACCTTTGTGTGTCTGGCTACCTTGGGATCTGGAGAGTCCCACACGGGTCCTTAGGCTTCACAGGCAAGCGCCTTTAAACGCTAAGCCATTTATTACGCTTTTTTTTTTTTTTTGAGGTAGGGTTTTGCTCTAGCCCAGGAATTGACTGCTGGAGTCTCAGGATGGCCACATACTCACGGCCATCCTCCTTCCTCTGCCTCCCAAGTGCTGGGGCTAAAGGGGTGCACCACCACATCGGGCCCAACTATGTATTTTTATAGAAAGCAAGTGTATAAGTTTCTAGGAAAGAATCCCAGAGCTGTAAAAACTCCGAATTGTTATTTAATGAGTTAAATAACTGTTGGCTTACTCATTCTAAAAGTGAAAAGGACTGATGATGAGGCTTTTCAGAGCATCCGGATAGTGGGTTGAATGGGTAACACATTTTGCTACATTGTCAGGCAATGCCCTCGGCTAATTTTCTAAAACTTCCGGAGCCCGAGTTTATGCAGTAGTCAAAATGGGGATATTAATTCTATATAGTTTAATTATTAATTCTATAATTCTATATGGTATTAATTCTATATAGTTCATATGACAATAAGTAATTCTATATAGTTCATATGATCATAGAGTCGCATGACACACATCAGGACATTCAGTAGATGTGTCAAATAGTAGACATTCAGGAAATAGACAATATTAATTAAAAGGGCAAAAACAAAATTTAAAAGTGGTTATAAAACTGTTAAAGTTCGGGGCTGGCGAGATGGCTAAGTATACAAAGGTGCTTGCTTGCAAAGCCTGCTGGTCCGGGTTTGAATTGGCCTGAATTTGATTTGGCCTACTGTTAGTAAAGCCAGATGCACAAAATAGTACATACGGGGATTCCTTTGCAGGGGCAGGAGGCCCTGGTACTCATGCAAATTCTCTCTGTCCTTGCAAATAAATAATGAATAAATAAAATAAATCCAATAAAACTAGGCATGGTGACTCGGGTCCTTTAAAAAGAAGCGGTAAGGGCTGGAGAGATGGCTTAGCGGTTAAGCGCTTGCCTGTGAAGCCTAAGGACCCCGGTTCGAGGCTTGCTTCCCCAGGTCCCACGTTAGCCAGATGCACAAGGGGGCGCATGCGTCTGGAGTTCGTTTGCAGAGGCTGGAAGCCCTGGCGCGCCCATTCTTTCTCTCTCCCTCTATCTGTCTTTCTCTGTGTCTGTCGCTCTCAAATAAATAAATAAAAAATTAAAAAAATATATTAAAAAGAAGCGGTAAAGTCATCCTCACACTCTGTGCTGTTAGCTGGCGGTAACTGCTCATCAAGAGCACACTTTGGTCCACGGCTGAGAGTGCACAGACGCAGTTTGGAGCAGCAGAGACCCGAAGGCCGACAGCAGATCCCGGTGAACTGGTTTCTTTAGAAAAATTCAAGTTGACCTAGAAATGAAGAGACAAAAGACCAAGGGCATTGTGTGGGGAGAATCATTAGATTTTCCTTTTTTCCTTCGAGGTAGGGTCTCACTGCGGCCCAGGCTGACCTGGAACTCACTCTGTAGTCCCAGGTTGGTCTCGAACTCACAGAGATCTCCCACCTCTGCCTCCCGAGTGCTGGGATTTAAGGTGTGTGCCACTGCCTCTGGCTTAGATTATTCCTATGTTTTTCAAAAACACAGTTAGAGAGTAACCTGCTCTCTTAATGACATACATAACATAGAAGGGTAAGTGAAACATTCCAAATAAATGTATTCCATTTTTTATTAACTACATTAGTATAGCTTTTTTTTTTTGACTTTTCAAGGCTCATTATAGCTTTTTAAAAAATATTTCATTAATTAAAAATATTGTATTGATTTATTTTTGAGACAATGTCTTATGTAGCATAGGCTGACCTTGAACTCACTATTGAAATCTGAAGCTGACCTTGAACTTCTGATATTCCTGCCTTTACCTTCTAAGTGCTAGAATCAAAGGTCTGGACAACTGCGGTTTGCACCATGCTAGGTATTCAACTCAGGGCATCATGCATAACAGGCAAACACTCTACCAACTGTTCTTAGCTGTCTTTTTTTTGAGGTAGGGTCTCACTCTGGCCCAGGCTGACCTGGAATTAACTATGTAGTCTCAGGGTGGCCTCGAACTCACGGTGAGCCTTCTACCTCTGCCTCCCGAGTGCTGGGATTACAGGCGTGCGCCACCACGCCCGGTCTCTTAGCCATCTTTTCTTTCTCATTTTGCAACGCAGAAAAGAAAAGATGTATAAACCTACCATATTTCTAACGTCTCCCTACTTTTTCAATAATTTGAACAAACCTGAGGTGGAATCTTATTTACATCCCCCCCCTTTCCCCACCTTATGTTTGAAGCAGCTCTCGATTTGGAAATCGGTGGTGTCGGCAACCACCTCTCCTTCAGGGTGCAATGTGTAGACCAGCAAGTGTGCGGAGGGCGCCAACTCGGTGCCCACTTCCAGGGGGATGGAAAATGTGCCGGCCACAGCTGTGGAAAGAAAATCTAGAAATGAAAAGATGTCATGGTAACAGAACTGGCTCTCATCCTGTAGAAACTGTCCATGGGATTTTGAGCCGTCCGGTCCAGCCCAGCAAAGTTACTTTAGAAGGCATTCCTAGGAGAAGACCATAGCCTGGTCCTTAAATTATAAAAGAAAGGGGTAGGTGAATATTTCCTAATAACTGATTTTTTTTTTTTTTTTTTTTTTGGTTTTCTGAGGTAGAGTCTCACCCTAGCTCAGGCTGACCTTGAATTCACTATGTAGTCTCAGGGTGGCCTCAAACTCATGGCGATCCTCCTACCTCTGCCTCCCGAGTGCTAGGATTAGAGGTTTGTGCCACCACGCCTGGCTCAATAACTGAATCTCTAAAGTTCTATTTTGTTTCATTTTCTTTTACATTCCTTTTTGTTCGAATGTAAAAAAAAAATACTTAGCTGTATTTCTTGGGAGAGAAAGGGAAGGAACAAAAATTCCCATAGAAGATTGTTTCAAATATAATTGTCACTATAAATATTTATTAATGCTTTGTATTTAACGTTGCTTCTATAGATATGTTAGTGAATATTCTCCAAGGGTGACTTAAGGCAATACATAGTCCTAAAATATGAAGGCTGTGTGTGACTTTTAAAGGAAAATGTTAAAACACATCCCAATTAAAACATTCTGTTCACATAAAATACATGCTCAAGCTGGAGGCCTCACCGTTGTGACTGATCTTAACGTTCTGTTGCCCGTGAAGAATGATGGTTCCCCTGGCAATCATCTACGGAAGAATAGAAATAGGCTGTTTAAGTTGTGGAGCAGAAGCTCAACTTGATTTACTGCAGCTGTTTTTGAGACATAGTCTCTCTGGTGTGGAACTTGCTGTATAAACCAGGCTGACCGTGAACTTGCTTTGCACTTTTTGCCTCCTGCAGTCCTGAGGGCTGGGATTATAGGCATGCATAACCACATCTAGCTAAGCTTCATATATATGTATGTGTATATGTGTGTGTGTGTGTGTGTGTGTGTGTGTATTTGCTTTGATGGTGTGAATGATACAATTGATGTTTTTGACCAGCGAGCTCAGGATCCCTAAGGACTATACTCAAGAATAAATAAGTGCTCTGTGAGGCAATGTGAAGCGCCACGTTACAGATCAGTTCCCTGTGACAAGGTGCAAAGCCTTCTCACTTCTACTCATCTATATTCGATTGCAGTTAAATTTAATTACTGTAATGTCGCATCTCCACCCAACATTTAAAGAAAAAGTACTAAGGCGGGAGGTGACAGAGCGTCTCTCATCCCCTTGTCGGCAGCGGTGTGCTCGTTGACATCGGCTTGAGCGATGGTCTCTGGAGGCCAAGGGAAGCCTGCAGGCTTGAGAGCTATGGAGAAAGCCCGTCATGGCACTTCACACGTGTAAGCTGACGCCAGCGTGTGCAGACTTACCAACATCCCTATGGTGATGCAGCCTGATACGGTGAGTGGCAGTGACTTTTCCTTGATTAGTATTTCAGTGATTTTTTTAAAAATTTTTATTTTTTATTCAATTTTTATTCATTAGAGAGAGACAGAGAGAGAAAGAGGCAGAGAGAGAGAGAGAGAGAGAGAGAGAGAGAGAGAGAGAGAGCGCAAGAGCGCCAGGGCCTCCAGCCACTGCAAACGAACTCCAGACGCATGCGCCCCCTTGTGCATCTGACTAACGTGGGTCCTGGAGAATCGAGCCTTGAACTGGCGTCCTTAGGCTTCACAGGCAAGCGCTTAACCGCTAAGCCATCTCTCCTTGCCCTTGTACTCAGTCTTATACAGAGATTCAAGAGTCACCTGGACTGGTTAAAAAACAAAACAAAACAAACAAACAGCAAGCTCCAGGGTCAAGAAGATACTCTCGCTCAAATAAGAAAGGGTGGAAGAATGTTGGAGCAGGATCCAAAACTCCAATCTGGCCACCACAGGTAATCACATGGGGTAACATAGGGGCACATGAAGACAACACACACACCATGCTCACCCCCCCCACATGCACACATACACACATGCTATTACACACAGATCTGAAAGAGAAAAAGGTTGGGGACCAGATTTAGTAAATAGGGCATAAAAAAAAGAGATGATTTGAACTCCTGATACTCCTGTCTCTACCTTCTCAGGGCGCGAATGCAGATGGGTGCTGTAACACCTTGTTGTGTCTTGTTAGTTTTGTGTAATCTTTTTTAAACTTTTAAAATTTTTATTTATTTATTTGAGAGTGACAGACAGAGAGAAAGAGGGAGGGAGAGAGAGAATGGGCGCGCCAGGGCCTCCAGCCACTGCAAACGAACTCCAGACGCGTGCACCCCGTTGTGCATCTGGCTAACGTGGGTCTGGGGGAATGGAGCCTTGAACCAGGGTCATTAGGCTTCACAAGCAAGCACTTAAACCACTAAGCCATCTCTCCATCCCGTTGTATAATCTTTTAAAAAATATTTATTATTTATTTGGAGAGAGAGAGAGAGAGAAAGAGAGGGAAAGAGCAAGAGTGTGCCATGGTCTCCAGCTGCTACAGATGAACTCCAGATGGATGCACTACTTTGTGCATCCGGCTTTATGTGGGTGTTGGGAAGTTGAACCTGAGTCATTAGGCTTTGCAGGCAAGCACCTCAACAGATGAGCTATCTCTCTATCCCTTGTATAATCTTCATACATCCTCCCCCCCTTGTTTTGTTTTGAGACAAAGTCTTGTACTGTAGTGATGGCTAGTCTGGAACTTGCTATGTAGCCCAGGCTGTCCTTGAACTTGGGACCTGGAGAGTAGAACATGGGTCCTTAGACTTCTCAGGCAAGCACCTTAATCACTAAGCCATCTCCTGAGCCCTCTTTATCTTAATGAAGGCTTGAGTCTACATAAAAATATGAATTAGTAATCTATTAATATGAAACTGATATGCTGTGTGTTTCATGTGTCAGGCATGGAGGAAATGCATGTTGCTGAATCTCATTCCTTTAATAGCCCTATGATCAAAGAGTGTCTTATACAAAGGACCAGATGCTTACACCACCTAGTGGTCATGTGCAGTGTTGCACTTGCCTCACCTTTGTGCGTCTGGCTAAGGTGTACGTGGGCATGCATAGCCAGGAATGGTGGTGAACGCTTGCGAACGCTCTCAGGGGGCTGTACAGCCACTATGAGTTTGAGGCCAGCCTATGCCATATGGGGAGTTTCAGGCCCGCCAGCGTTACAAAGCAAGACTCTATCTCAAAAACCAACCAACCAACCAACCAACCAACAAATAAACAAATAATGACGGAAGTATCAGATAGCTGGTTAAGTGTCAGCTCTGTTTTGTTCCCAGCTCTGCCCGGCATGGTGTGAATGAGGGAATAGACAGCTCGTGAAGACATGCCTTGTAATCTTAAGCTTTTTTTTTTTAATATAAAACTTCAGTTATCTAAGTTTTATCTTTTATGTTTACAGTGAGCCTTTTCTTTTCAGGATAGTTGGTAAATGATTCATATGAAGTTCAAAAGATGTCTGAAAGACTATACAAGGGTGAAATGGCTTGGCGGTTAAGGCACTTGCCTGCAAAGGCAAATGACCTCTGCTGGATTTCCCATGACCCACATAAGCCAGATGCACAAGGTGGCGGTGGTGCATGCATCTGGAGTTCATTTTCAGTGGCTGGTGGCCTGGTATACCCATTTTCTCTCTACCTGCCACCCCCTCTCTCTTTCAAATAAATAAATTAAAAAAAATTTTATTTATATTTATTTATTTGACAGAGAAAGAGGGAGAGAGAAAGAGAGAGAGAGAGAGAGAGAGAATGGGCACAATAGGGCCTCCAGCCACTGCAAATGAACTCCAGATGTGTGTGCCCCCTTGTGCATCTGTCTAACGGGGGTCCTGGGGAATTGAACAAGGGTCCTTTGGCTTTGCAGGTAAATGCCTTAACTGCTAAGCCATCCCTCCAGATCTCAAATAAATGAGTTTTTAAAAAAGACGTCTTCAAGTCAAGAAGCGATCTTGGAAGCCAGGCATGGTGGCGCACGCCTTTCATCCCAGCACTCGGGAGGCAGAGGTAAGAGGATCACTGTTAGTTCGCGGCCAGCCTGAGACTCCGTAGTGAATTTCAGGTCAGTGTGGACTGGAGTGAAGTTCTACTCAACAAAGAAAAAGAAGCGGTCTTGGCTGTGGAGGAATACTTTCAGCTCATACCAGATAGTTGAAGCTGGCGGTGAAGATCTTGTCCTCCAGGTCATCTGTGTTGAGAAGGTAGTGCACGGTCACCTGCTCCTGCTGCTGGCACCTCAGCTCCCCCCTCTGTGGCACAATCTTCAGGAAGCTGTTTGTCTTGGAGTAGAATCGGTATGCCACGTACTCTGGCTGCGGGTATCTGGGCAACACCCAGCCTTCCACTTTGCAATTTTCCGTGGCGTTGTAGATAGCCTGGACAGAGAGTCAAATCTAGAGTTATTTTATTTTTTTATTTATTTGACAGAGAAAGAGGGAGAGGAGAGGGAGAGGGACAGGAAGGGAGAGGGAAAGAGAGAGAGAGAGAGAGAGAGAGAGAGAATAGGCGTGCCAGGGCCTCCAGCTGCTGCAAACAAAGTTCAGATGCATGCGTCCCCTTGTGCATCTGGCTGACATGGGTCCTGGGGAATCGAACCTGGGTCCTTTGGCTTTGCAAGCAAATGCCTTATCCGCTAAGCCACCTCTCCAGCCCAAATCTAGAGTTATTTTAAGAGAAAGAGAGTGGATAAGTAGAAGGCTATTTGACCAGATAGCTTATCACTTACCACTGTGTAGGAAGATTTCAAGTGTGTTTTCCTAAACCATCGAATCATTCAATTCCCTATCCTACTCCGGAGTGCACACAACTGATTATCTCTGTATGTCCTGGTTCACTAATATTCCCCCCCACATTTCGCTGTGCTCTGTACTGCAATTATGCTTTATTGGCATGTATATGGGTCTATTTCTCTCATTTTGAGGAACTTATGAATGCAGAAATTGACTTTGATAATGATAACCTACGAAGGAGTTTTGACGAAAGATGAAAACGATTTTAGGAAACAGAGCAAGGAGGTCACTCTAATTATCAGTTCTGGGGGGGTAGTCCTTCAAAATTGTTTGAGAATATCTGATATTTAATACAGATGGTAAGGCTTGCTTGCTTGCTTCCTTCCTTTCTTCCTCCCTCCCTCCCTCCCTTTCTTCCCTTTCTTTTTGGTTTTTCAAAGTAGTCTCACTCTAGCCCAGGCTCACCTGGAATTCACTATGGAGTCTTAGGGTAGCCTCGAACTCACAGCAATTCTCCTACCTTTGCCTCCTGAGTGCTGGGATGAAAGGCGTGCGCCACCACGCCCAGCTTAGGCTTTCTTTCTTGAATGTATTTATAATATTTTCCTTTACATGATTCCATGGTAATAGATTACAAAGTGTTCCAAGAATTTCTTTTTTTTTTGAAATGTAATTGTCTTCCATTTCCATAGTGAAAGTGAAACTCTGTTTATAATCAACTAATCCTCCTCCATGCATTTCAGGATCTGTGCTATGCTTCTGTCTTCCCCCAGGATTCATAGGTCAATTTCTTTATCTGCTTTTAATAGAGACTGTTCCTTACAACACACCGACATGCATTCTCAGTTCTTTCTTCTTTTTTTATTTTTTCGAGGTAGGGTTTCACTGTAACTCAGGTTGACCTGGAATTCACTATGTAGTCGCAGGGTGGCCTTGAACTCAAGGCGGTCCTCCTACCTCTGCCTCCTGAATGCTGGGATTAAGGGCATGTGCCACCACTCCCGACCCTCTTTCTTTTTTTAAAATATATTTTATTTATTTATGAGAGAGAGAGAGAGAGAGAGAGAGAGGGAGAGAGAGAATGGGCGTGCCAGGGCCTCCAGCCACTGCAAATGAACTCCAGATGCATGCACCACCATATGCGTCTGGCTTACATGGGTCCTGGAGTGTTAAACTGGTATCCTTTGGCTTTACAGGCAAACACCTTAACTGCTAAGCCATCTCTCCAGTCCCCTGCATTCTCATTTCTCTTCCATGAATATCATCTAGCAGAGCTAATCTTAGCTAAACAATATGGTTTTGTTTGTTGTTTTTTTTCCAGGGGTGTGTGTGTGTGTGTTGGGGGGTGGTCTCACCTTAGCCCAGGCTGACCTAGAACTCACCCAGAGTCAAGCTGGTCTCAAACTCACAGCCATCCTTCTACCTCTGCCTCCTGTGTGCTGTGATTAAAGGCATGTGCCACCAAGCACGGATAAGAACATTTTTTTTTTTGTTGTTGTTCTACTTGCCTTTGGATAACTTACTTTTAGAGTGATGTTGGGGTATGTGATCTTTGATGTGTCCAAGGAAAACTCAACAGTGCCATTCACATCTGTGGTGTAGGTACCCACGGTCTCACCCTGCAGTTGCAGCTGGATCACTTCATTTGGGATGGGAGAGTTGTTAGGATAAAGCAATTTAATCTGTGCAAGAGGAAGAAAATAAATTTGCTTTTGTTTTGAAGGAAAGTCTTCGTAAGTAGTACAGCCTAGCCTCAAACTCGCCATCCTCCTGCCTCTGCCTCCAGAGGGAAGGAAGTATATCACTGCTTCCAGCTAAAACAACCTTCTGAAGCATTTAGAAAATCTGGAGACTGGTTTTGTTGGGGTGTGTCTCTCTCCCAAACCTGCCTCTCCCCTGGTGTGTGAATTTCCAGGGAGGTTTCCCCCACTCCTGATGACTTTATGACATGAGCCATCAAGACACTGACAATCACAGACACCATTTTTTCCACATATAAAGATCTTTGTAAACTTAGGTTCTTATCTATTACTGTTTTCTGAATGTTATGATTTTAAAAAAGGTATAGAAACTCTAAAATGCAAATGGTTTATTATGGCTTCCAAACTTCTCCCTTTTTTCTTCCTTTATTATTATTATTATTATTTTTTGTTTTTTCAAGGTAGGGTCTTACTCTAGCCCAGGCTGACCTAGAACTCAGTGTAGTCTCAAAGTGGCCTCGAACTCATAGAGATCCTCCTACCTTTGCCTCCCTATTGCTGAGACAAAAGGTGTGTGTTGCCACACCCAGCTCTGTTACTTATTTTAGTGAATAGCTCAACCATTCCTTTAGTTACTAACATCAAATACAGAGGTGCAGGTTAAGGCTTTCTTTTCCTTTAATCATAGTTTTAAGCTATGAATAAAATGTTTCCTATTTTTAAAAAGATTTTATTTTCATTTATTTATTAGAGACAGAGAGAAGGAGAGAGAGAGAGAGAGAGAGAGAGAGAGTCAGAATGGTCGCACCAGGGCCTCTAGCCACTGTAAATGAACTCCAGATGCATGCGCCACCATGTGCATCTGTCTTACGTGGGACCTGGAGAATTGAACAGGGGTCCTTAGGCTTCATAGGCATGTGCCTTAACTGCTAAGCCATCTCTCCAGCCCAATATTTCATATTTTCATCATTCTGTCTCCGACATGTTAAATCGCTGTCACTGTTTTCTTTGATGTCAATTTCTCATCATTTCCGCAGGCATATTGTCAATTACCAATCTCTCTTTCTGTATTGCTTGTGTCTACTCTATACTGGCCCAAACCCAAAATTTCTAAAATACAAAACTTCCTACTTTCCTCTTAAAACATCTTAGTCACTGTTCTGTTAAGCCATAGCTAGTTACTGGAACTGTCTTTCTCATTGGCGCTTAACTGCTAAGCCATCTCTCCAGCCCGACAAGTGCTTTTATCCAATGAGCATCTCCCCAGCCTAAATTAAGTCTTTTCTTTCGGGGGGGGGGGTGAGGAAAATTATTTGTTTAATGTCTATTTTCTCTGTTAGACTGTAAGCTCCATGGAAGTAGGGAGAGTGGTATCTCAGTGTACTCCTAATTCTGATGCCGATTGTAAAATGCACTGTCCGACCTCTGACATTTTGAGGATGAAAGGGGACACTATTAATGACTATAATGGGGCAAACTGCAGCAGCCAAGACACCCTGTGATGACCAGCCGCATAGGTCACTTTACAGAGCTCACTGTTGAGCTTCTGGCACTGTGGTTTCTCTTGGCTAGATGGGCAAGTGACTTCATGAATCAGCGGATACAACAGATGAGTGAATGAATATGTAAAGGACTCATTGCTTCCAACTTCATGACCTGCCTGAGGCAAAAGCTAAGACCCCATTGCTGAAGACACCATATGCTGCCGACACAGAGCACGGAGAGGCAGAACATGGCTGGAATGTGGAAGAGAGCCAGTCCCCGGACAGTTAGCCTGTCTAGTGCTAGAAATCGCTACCTGAGCTCCTTACTGGGGGAAAGTGGTCAACAACAGCCTCCCAGCAACCAGAGGTCTAAGCTACTCAGAGGCAAACACCCTGACAGGATGTCCACGCCAGTGCAATAGTGGCACACAGCCTAGGTGGGTAACCAAAAGCTTTCTGATTGGCTAAGAGATCTGCTCAGTGTAAGGAAGCCCATATCTGGAAATGGGAACCAGATCAGGATCCTATGGAGACAAAGATTATGTTCTCTGGTGTCAAGCTCTCACTAGTCTTTGGCAGATAGAGGGGTTACATGCATCAAATTCTCCCTAAATTAATAATGTGTATCCCACTTAAACTATGCTGACTTCACTCTCCATTGGAGAGTCTGTTCTTTTTCAGAAGGTAGAGAGACAGGAGGAGATAAACTACCCCTCACAATTCAGCCAAGCCACAGCTGAATCCACAGAGGAAGTGGAGAGATGAGCAAGAAAGCTGCTTCCATGCTGAACCTGATAATCAGCGCCAGGGTGAAGGAGACAGACCCTGAGGACACTCAACACCTACCAAAGCCGAGATCCAGAGGCTTCTAAGAGCTCCTCATCACTGGAGTAGGCTTAAAACTCACCCACCACCGTTCAGGGAACTTTGCAGAAGAGGGGGTGGAAAGGCTGAGACATCATGTCCAAAGGCAGTCCCTCCCCCCCTTAGAAAAACCTGACTGCTGCTCCCGCAATGCATAACCCATAACCCCATGGGGAATACTTGCAACCCCACTGAGGAGCGTCCCGAGCAGAATGGGGGCAGGAACAACGGAAGAGAGGGAACCAACACACTATGTATCCATATGAAATATGTCATTCATGATAATAATAGTAATAATGACAATAATAAAAAGAAGTTTTACCTGGCCCACATAAGGGAGTCCCTGTTTGTAGAAGTCATCCATATTCTCAAATCTGACCTTCACCATAGCTGAGTCGATGTACACAGACGAGTATTCTGTGAGCTGTATACCTGCAGTCCGTTAAGTCTTGTTAGAAGAACATCACAAAAATAGAGCCACAGGGAAAAACCCCTTGGTCTGGAGAGATGGCTTAGCGGTTAAGTGCTCGCCTGTGAAGCCTAAGGACCCCGGTTCAAGGCTTGATTCCCCAGAACCCACGTTAGCCAGATGCACAAGGGGGCGCACGCATCTGGAGTTCGTTTGCAGTGGTTGGAGGCCCTGGTGCACCCATTCTCTCTCTCTCCCTCTATCTGCCTCTTTCTTTCTTTCTTTTTTTTTTTTCTGTGTCCCTGTAAGTTTATTTTCTCAGGCATCTTGTTGCAGTAATAGAAAGCTGAGTCACACACGTTTCCAATGACACTTTGTGAGATTTAGTCTCCTTCTCCCAGACGCCCACACCTCACTTCATCTTCAACTGGACACGTCCTCAGCCTCTTTTTTTTTTTAATTTTTAAATTTTTATTAACATTTTCCATGATTATAAAAAAAATATCCCATGGTAATTCCCTCCCTCCTCCCTGACACTTTCCCCTTTGAAATTCCATTCTCCATCATATTACCTCCCCATCTCAATCATTGTAATTACATATATACAATATCAACCTATTAAGTACCCTCCTCCCTTCCTTTCTCTTCCCTTTATGTCTCCTTTTTAACTTACTGGCCTCTGCTACTAAGTATTTTCCTTCTCACGCAGAAGCCCAATCATCTGTAGCTAGGATCCACATATGAGGGAGAACATGTGGCTCTTGGTTTTCTGGGCCTGGGTTATCTCACTTAGTATAATCCTTTCCAGGTCCATCCATTTATCTACAAATTTCATAACTTCATTTTTCTTTACTGCTGAGTAGAACTCCATTGTATAAATGTGCCACATATTTATTATCCATTCATTAGTTGAGGGACATCTAGGCTGGTTCCATTTCCCAGCTATTTCTGCCTCTTTCTTTCTCTGCCTCTTTCTCTCTGTGTCGGTCATTCTCACATAAATAAAAAAAAAAAAAATTTAAAAAAAAGAAAGAAAAAAAAAAACCCTTAAAAGCTCATCTATATTTCTAACTTTCCCCTTTCTAAGCACTTTGACATGTAAGCACTTCATATATCAGCAATAAAAAAAAAAAATTAATAACGCCTGGCGTGGTGGCGCACTCCTTTAATCCCAGCACTGGGGAAGCAGAAGTAGGAGGATCACCATGAGTTCGAGGCCACTCTGGGACTACAGAGCGAATTCCAGGTCAGCCTGAGCTAGAGTGAGACCCTACCTCAAAAAGAAAAAAGTTTATAAAGATGGAGAGCATCCCCAAGGCTGCCACTGTCAGCTGATGCTCCCCCGGGGTAGATCATCCAGCTCACTTACCTTCTCATGAAGGATTAGTGACCTTACCCACTTGTTTTTCTAAAATTCTTGTTTATTTGCATACATATCATTTAGTCATCTAGCCATTATTTATTTATTTTATTTATTTATTTGAGAGTGACAGACAGAGAGAGAAAGAGGCAGATAGATAGAGAATGGACACACCAGGGCTTCCAGCCTCTGCAAACAACTCCAGATGCGTGCGCCACCTTGTGCATCTGGCTAACGTGGGTCCTGGGGAATTGAGCCTCGAACCAGGGTCCTTAAGCTTCACAGGCGAGCGCTTAACCACTAAGCCATCCCTCCAGCCCCTAGTCATTATTTTTGTTTAATGTGAGAAATACATTAAATTATCCACCAAATGTTTAATACTGGATTTCCTCTGGATGTAATAGATCCCTCTGAAACTTTGACTATTGATGAAAATCCGTTAGTGTACAACATCTCTTCATATGCACAAATTAAAGGGTATCTTATAAGAAAGGAAATGGTTGGAACAGAAAAAAAGTTATTCAATATATAGAATCTGTCATTCTATACTCAAGGGCAGGGCCAGATGCATGAAATTATTCATTAGAAATATACTCTTGGGGCTCGAGAGATAACTTAGCTATTAAGGCATTTGACAGTCAAGACAAAGGACCCATGGTCAGTTCCTCAGGACCCACGTAAGCCAGATGCACATGGTGGCACATGTGTCTGGAGAGTTCATTTACAGAAGCTAAAGGCCCTGGCGTGCCCATTCTCTCTCAAATAAATAAAATAATTTTTTTTTTAAAAAAGAGAAATATACTTCTGGTGTGGGATAAAGATATTTCATTGTATTTATTCTCAGAAGTTCGTTAAAATATTCTCCCCAAACTATGGTACTTCCCTTTTTCTGATTCTAGACACATAAAAAAAAATAGTATGATCAATAACTGCATTGCCTGGTTATATTTACAGAGGAAATAATTGAGGAAAGGAAGGGGCTGATATGTGAAAATGGATGCTCTCACTATAAATCAGCAACTTAGCCTTCTGATTTCTATTTTAATCTCACTTGAATTTTATATTTGACCTTACCACTTAAGGAATGTTACCTGTCCCGCTCTCTGTGACAAGAGCGTGAAGTTTCAGAGAATTCCAGTATCCTTCACGATTTAGCTCAAAGGCATCTGTGGCAATCATTTGAGAGAAGCAGCCATCTTTTCCCAACTGAAATGTGAGTGAACGTGGAAATAAAAGAGAAGTGAAATTTCAAAACACAATAAGCAATAGTGGCTCAGAGAAAATTTATAACCATTGGGAAGCAAATTTAAGAGTTTTACTTGTGAATTTTATTTAAAAAATCCACTTTGTTCATATAATTTAGATTTTCAATTTTTAACAAACCTTAACCCCTATAATAATGAATTAAAAAGAATCCTTCATGGTGCCACTATTGTGTTAATGTACAGTTTATTATTTTAAAAATATTATTTTATTTATTTTGTTGTTGTTGTTGTTTTGTTTTTTTGAGGTAGGGTCTCGCTCTAGTTCAGGCTGATCTGGAATTCACTATGTAGTCTCAGGGTGGCTTCGAACTCCTGCCTCTACCTTCTGAGTGCTGAGATTAAAGGCATGTGCCACCATGCCCAGCTGAAAAATGTTTTTATTCATTTATTTGCAAAGAGAGAGGGAGGATGGGAGGCAGAGAGACAAAGAGAAAGAATGAGAATGGGCACCCTAGGGCCTCTAGCCATTGCAAACTCCAGATGCATGCACTATCATGTGCATTTGGCTTGCATGGGTTCTGGGCAGTTGAGCCTGGGCCCTTAGGCTTCGCAGGCAAGGAAGGGACTTAACCACTAAGCCGCCTCTCCAGCCCCAGTTTTTCTAATTTCAACCATACTCTTTTAAAGTTTTAAATCTGAGCTTTATATCAGGCCGCTATTATGCCTTCAATATTCTTTTAACAGTCATGCCAATATTGTACAGGTGGGCATATCTTGGCTGGCTATTTGTGTTTTTTTGAGGCAAGACCAACAGACTGGCCTTTTACTTTATGAAAGAGAGAGAGAGAGAGAGAGAGAGAGAGAGAGAGAGGGAGAGGGAAAGGTGGGGGAAGAGAATGTGCGTGAGAGAGAATTGGCATGCCAGGGCCTCCAGCCACTGAAATTGAACTCCAGACATGTGTGCCACCTAGTCTGCATGTGCAACCTTGCATGCTTATGTCATGTGCGTCAGGCTTATGTGGGACCTGGAGAATTGAATGTGAGTTCCTAGGTTTCACAGGCAAGCACCTTAACAGCTAAGCCATCTCTCCAGCTCAAGTATATGTCTTTTTAAAAAAAATTTAAGAGAGAACGGGTGTTCCAGGGCCTTCAGCCACTACAAATGAACTCCAGATGCATGCACCACCTTGTGTATCTGGCGGGGAACTGAGCCTTGAACCAGGGTCCTTAGGCTTCACGGGCAAGCACTTGACTGCTAAGCCATCTCTCCACCTCCCAAGTATGTTTTTTTTTTTTTTTTTGGGAGGGGGAGTTTCGAGGTAGGCACTCCAGCTCAGGCTGATCTGAAGTTTACTCTGTAGTCTCAGGGTGGCCTTGAACTCACGGCGATCCTCCTACCTCTGCCTCCCGAGTGCTGGGGTTAAAGGCATGTGCCACCAGGCCTGGCTGAAAAGTTTGTTTTCTTGTTAATACTGAAGAAGCATGATGGATACATGTCCCTTCAGGAAATCATGCACACACTTATTTTCAGTGAGGACCAACTCATATCTTGATATTTACCTAACTAAACCCACAAAATCTAAAGTGGAAGATATATCATATGCTCAGTACATTGACTGAATATTAATTTTGATATGGAATTAAGTGTATTTTTAGTTAAGACTAGAAACTCGTCTGTCCTGCACTTTCTGGTACTGCAATTTGCTTATTTTGGATCACCAGAGCATGAAAAATTAACAAGATAATAAAAAATTTAGAAATGAGACTAAGAATATAGAACAAAAGTATGATTTTAACTTAAAGTGGGGAGCAGGAGAAAGGCAGATACTTGAAGTTGAGGGTCAGTAAGCATTTCAATGGCTTTGGTGATATGCCTCTTACCTGAGCTGTGTAATTTTTACAAAGTGAATTAGGATGTTGGCAGAAAGTCTGTAATTTTGACTCCCTGCACACGCTGAGGCTAACTTTCCCCTCCACAGGCTTGCCATAGGTGTACCTAATAGGAGAATAGAACAAAAGTAAAATTACAGAGACTTGGGCTGGAAAGATGGCTTAGCAGTTAAGACACTTGCCTGTGAAGTCTAAGGACACATGTTCGACTCTTCAGATCCTATGTAAGCCAGACACACAAGGTGATGCAAGTGTGCAAGATCACAAAGGTGCACCGTGGCACACGCATCTGGAGTTTGATTACAGTGGCTGGAGGCTCTGGACCTCCAATTCTCTCTCTCTCACACACACATAAAAAAGGCCAGTCTGAGGCTGGAGAGATGGCTTAGCAGTTAAGGCACTTGCCTGCAAAGCCAAAGGACCTCTGTTTGATTCCCTACTACCCATGTAAGTCAGATGTACAAGGTGGCACATGCATCTGGAGTTTGGTTCCAGTGTCTGGAAGCCCTGGGGTGTCCATTCTCTCTCTCTGTCTCTCTCTCCCCCACTCTTTCTCTCTCATAAAAAAAAAAAAAAGGTCAGTCTGTTGGGCTTGCCTCCAAAACAATTACAGAGATTAATTCCATTATAAGTCTGCATAGGCTGTCTACAAGAAAACTACTTTACAGTTAAAGATAAGCACTACCTTAGGGTGAAAGGATGGAAAAAGATTTTCCAAGCAAACAGAAACACAAAATAAGTAGAAGTAGGTATACTGATTTCTGACAAAATTGACTTTGTACCAAAAGTCATTAATAGAGGTGAGGAAAACCACTTCATACTCATTAAAGGACCAATTCAACAAGAAATTAATACAATGATAAAATTATATGCACAAATCACAGGGGCACCTAATTTTTTAAAAAATATTTATCTATTTGACAGAGAAAGAGGGAGAGAGAGAGAGAGAGAGACAGAAGGAGAGAGAGAGAGACAGAGAATGGGTGCTCCAGGGCCTCCATCCACTGCAAACAAACTCCAGACATGCATGCCCCCTTGTGCATCTGGCTAACATAGGTCCTGGGGAATCGAACCTGGGTCCTTTGGCTTTGTAGGCAAACGACTTAACCACTGAGCCATCCCTCCAGCCCAAGGGGCACCTAATTTTATAAAGCGAAATTTACTAGACAATAAAACAGATATAAGCTTTAATACAATAATAGTAAGCAACTTAAACATGTCGCTATCATCAGTAGGCAGATCCTCTAGCCAGAAAATAAACAGAGAAATAATGGAGCTGAGCAATGTCATAGATCAAATGGGGTTAACAGAATCTCTAGAACATTTCACCCTAATTCTACGGAATACACATTCTTCTCAGCAGCTCATGGAACGTTCTCCAAAATAGACCACATATTAGGACATAAAGCATGCCTCTACAAATTCAGCAAAATTGACATAATTCCCTGCATTATATCAGAACACAATGCATTAAAACCAGAAATCAGCAACAGTAACAGCAGAAAACACACAAAGTCCCAAAGACTGAACAACTCACCATTAAACAACAAATGAGTTCTTGAAATCAGAAAGGGAATTAATGAATTTAGTGAAGTGAATCACAATGAAAACACAACATACCAAAACTTATGGGACACAGTGAAGCAGTTCTTTTTTATATTTAATTTATTTATTTGAAAGAAAGGGGGGGGGAACAGGGAGAGAGGGAGAGAATGGGGCATGCCATGGCCTCTAGCCACTGCAAATCAACTCCAGATGCATGAGCCACCTTGTGCATATGGCTTACGTGGGTTCTGGGGAATCGAACCAGAGTCCTTAGGCCTTGCAGGCAAGTGCCTTAACCGCTAAGCCATCTCTCCAGCCCAAAAAAGCAGTTCTAAGAGGAAAGTTCATAGCACTAAATGCCTACATTACAAAAACAGACAGAGATCTCAAATGAATAACTTAATATCCATTAGATGGCACTATAAAGACAAGAACAGTCCAAGCCTGAAAGTACCAAGTAGAAAGAAGTGATCAAGATCAAAGCAGACATCAATGAATTGGAAATACAGAAAACAATTAAAAAAATTGATGAGGCCTGGAGAGATGGCTTAAGTGCTTGCCTGTGAAGCCTAAGGACCCCGGTTCAAGGCTTGATTCCCCAGAACCTACGTTAGCCAGATGCACAAGGGGCGCACGCATCTGGAGTTCGTTTGCAGTGGTTGGAGGCCCTGGCGCACCCATTCTCTCTCTCTTTCTCTCTCTGCCTGTCACTCTCAAATAAATAAGTAAAAATAAAAAAAAATTTAAAAAAATTGATGAATAGCTGGTTCTTAGCAAAAGTAAACAAGATTGATAAACCACTGGACAAAATGATCAAAAGAAGAAAAGACTCAACTCAACAAGATTTGAAATGAAAATGGAGACGTCACAACTGATTCCAATGAAGTGGGAAGAATAATCAGAGCATATTTCAAAAACCTGGACTCCACAAAATTGGAAAACCTGGAAGAAATGGATGGATTCCTTGACTCACTTTCACCTTCTAAAACTAAATCCAGAACAGATAGACTTCCTAAACAAACCTATTACTTCTAATGAAATTAGAAAACTAATTTAAAAAGTTCCCAAAGAAAAAAAAAGTCTAGGCCCAGGTAGATTCACTGCTGAGTTCTATCAAACCTTCAGTCAGGAACTAAAACAACTTTTGAAATTATTTAGCACAATCAAAAAATGGGGAAAAGCTCCCCAACTCCTATGAGGCCAGGGTTACTGTAATACCAAAACCAGACAGGGGTACAACAAAAATAGAGAATTATAGACTGATATCCCTAATGAACTCAGATGCAAAAATTCTCAATAAAATCATTGCAAACTGATTTAGAGAACACGTCAAAATCATCATCCACCTCCATGAAGTAGGTTTCTTCCCAGGGATGCAGGGATGGTTCAACCCAAGGAAATCAATAAATGTAAGTCACCACATAAGCAAACTTAAACATAAGAATCACATGGTTATTTCAACAGGTATAGAAAAGTCCTTTGATAAAATATAACATCCCTTCACGATTAAACACTGCAGAGATTTGGTATAGAGGGACCATATCTCAACATAATAAAGGCTATTTATATAGCACCCAAAGCCCAGATCACTTGGAGCATTCCCATTGAGATCTGGAAGAAGACAGGGTTTCCACTCTCACCATTGCTTTTCCACAAAGGACTTGGAGTCTTAGCTCAAGCAATAAGAAAAAAGAAGGAAACAAAAGGGATACAAATTGATAAGAAACAACTCAAGTTAGCCCTTTCTGCAGATATATATATAAGTGCCCCAAAAGACTTCACCCCCCCCCAAAAAAAAACAAACTCCTAAAAGTGATAAATTCTTCCAGTAAAGTGGCAGGGTACAAAATCAATCCACAAAGATCAGTAGCCTTCCTATATGCCAAAGATCAACATATGGGGAGAGAGATAAGTGACACTATCCTGTTTTCAATAGTCACAAAAAATGAAATTCCTTGAAATATCACTAGCCCAGGAAGTAAAAAACCTACACACACACACACACACACACACACACACACACAAAAACAAACCCATAAAAACACCGAATAAAGAGATTGAGGAGGTCATGAGAAGATGGAAGGCCCTCCCATGCTCATGGATTGGAATAATTAATACTATGACAATGGCCATCCTGTCAAAACATACTGATTCAATGCAATTCCAATGAAAATTCCAGCAATGTGCTTCACAGGGAAAGAAAAAAAATAGTCTCAAAAATTTGTATGAAAGAACAAAGTTCTTAGATAGTCAAAAATATCCTCAACAAGTGGAAAACATCTGGAGCACTATACCTGATTTCAAGATATACTACAAAGTCATAGTAACTAAAACAGCATAAAAACAGACACATAGACCAGTGGAGTAGGATAAAAGATCCATCTCTAAATCCAAGAAATACAACTACTGATCTTTGACAAAGGGACCAAAAGTACACACTGGGGGGCGGGGGAAGACAGCATCTGCAGCAAACAGGGCTGGAGAAATTGGCTAATCACATGTAGGGGAACAAAATTAGACCCGCTTCTCTCACTCTGCACAAAAGTCAAGTCTAAATGGATTAAGGACCTCAATATGAGACATGAAACTCTAAAAGTACTCGGAGAAAAAGCAGGGAGAACACTCCCTATGACGTAAGCATAGGGAAAGACTTCCTGAATAAGACCCCAGTAGGACAGGAATTTAGATCTACGCTCAACCATTGGGACCTCAAGAAGCTAAAAAGCTACTGTACAGACCAGTGAATCATCAACAGAGTCAATAAACATCTCACAGAATGGGATAAAATCTTCACCAGCCACACCTCCACAGAGGGTTTAATATCTAGGCTCTATGGAAAACTCAAAAACTAAACAAGAACATAATCAAGTAACCCAATAAAAAAATGGGGTTAGCTTGGCATGGGGGCGCATGCCTTTAATCCCAGCACTCGGGAGGCAGAGGTAAGAGGATCATCGTCAGTTCGAGGCCACCCTGAGACTACATAAGGAATTCCAAGTCAGCCTGAGCTAAAGTGAGACCCTACCTCGAAAAACAAAAACAAAAACAAAAACAAAACCCCCAAAAACAAAAAAAACCAAAAACCAAACAACAGAAAACCCAAATAGAAAAAAAACAAAAATAAAAAAAATCCAACATATTTCATTTCATTCTAGTCAGGATGACACTCATCAAAAAAAAACCCTGAATGACAACAAATTCTGGTGAGGCTATGGGGAAAGAGAAACCCTTACCCATCGCTGGTGGGAGTGCAAACTGGTATAATCACTATGGAAACCAGTATGGGGACTCTTGAAAAAGATGAATCTACCGCTTGATCCAGCGATTCCACTCCTGGGCACGCATTCTAAAGACTCCGCTCTTTACCACAGAGACGCTTGCTCGGCCAGGGTTGTCGCCGCTCTATTCACAATAGCTGGGGACTGCAATCAGCCCAGGTGCGCATCAACTGACGAATGGATAATGAAGATGTGGTGCTAGACACAATGGGATTCTACTCAAAGGCAAGGAAAAATGAAATAGTGAGGTCTGCAGAAAAATGGATGAAGTTGGAAAAAAAAAAATCATTCTAAGCAAGGTCATGCAGACACAGAAAGACAAATGCCGCATGCACTCTCTCATCTGGGGGTCCTAACGGGCATCAGTTGCAGAGGACTGTTGATGCCAGTGAGCCCCAAATATGTGGACATAAAACTAGAATGAGACCAGGGGGGGAGAAGAAATAGAGAGATAGGTGAAGAGGAGTTACCTGACAGGTTAGGGGGTGGACAGAACACCACAGGTGGAGAGGGAATTACTTAAAAGTCAAGACATCATGCATTAAGGCTGGAGAGATGGCTTAGCTGTTAAGGCATTTGCCTGCAAAGCCAAAGGATGCCAGTTTGAATCTCCAGGACCCACGTAAGCCAGATGCACAAGGGGGCGCATGCATCTGGAATTCGTTTGCAGTTACTGGAGGCCCTGGTGTGCCCATTCTCTCTCTCTGTCTCTGTCTCTCTGTGTGTGTGTGTCTCTCCCCCTTTCTCTTTCTTAAATAAATCAATAAAATATATTGTCTTAAAAAAGACATCATGCATTAGTTTCATAGAAACCCCCATTCTGACTAGCATTCTGCAAGATATAACCACCAGTGAAGAGGGAGGGTGAACAATCTGGACTGAAGGTGGAAGAAGCTTAACTTTATTATTATTATCATTATTTTTGGTTTTTCTAGGTAGGGTCTCACTCTAGCCCAGGCTAGCCAGGGATTCACTATGTAATCTCAGGGTGGCCTCGAACTCACAGTGATCCTCCTACCTCTGCCTCCCGAGCACTGAGATTAAAGGCATGCACCACCACACCAGGCTAAGAAGCTTAACTTTAAAACCATGGACACTCTGGCCAGTAAATCTCAGCCCCCGAATTGGGTTTGCTCCCATCCCATAGTGAGTTATTGGCCAGGGAAACCCATGAGGTGCCAAAAACAGTGCAGGCCATTGACAAAACACTTGATTATGTGCCAGAGCTACAAGGTAAGACCCTATTGCTGAAGACTCCGCTGGCTGCGGTCACAGGACATTGGAATATCATGCTGGAAGTGAAAAGAAATGTAGCACCCTCCTGGCACTGGAAATCCCTCCAGGAGCTGCTGGAGGACAACAGCCACCACGAGCGTGAATAAGCGAGACCCTGCAGAGCACGAAGCTCATCAGCCAGATAAGAAGTAGGCACTGATGGGCTGGAGAGGTGGCTTAGTGGTTAAGTGCTTGCCTTTGAAGCCTAAGGACCCCAGTTCGAGGCTCGGTTTCCCAGGTCCCACGTTAGCCAGATGCACAAGGGGGAGTTCGTTTGCAGAGGCTGGAAGCCCTGGCACGCCCATTCTCTCTCTCCCCCTCTATCTGCCTTTCTCTCTGTGTCTGTCACTCTCAAATAAATAAATAAATAAATTAATTAATTAAAAAAAAAGAAGTAGGCACTGATTCAATCGTGGGACACAGCCTCTGTAGTGACCAACTTTTCTCCAATTGGACATCAGGCCTGCTCAGTGGGGGAGAACTCGTTTCTGGGACTGGAAACCAAGTCAGAAGCCCATGGCCAGGAAATTGATAGACACTGGAGAGAACCCCCGCCCCCAAGTGCGTTCTGCATACGCCTCTTTAACTCGAGCTGTTCTCACTCATGTCTGGGGAATCTGCTTAATTTTACACATGTCAGAGAAACCAAGGTCCATCAGTAAGACAAGAAGTTAGCCGACTGTCCCCGTGAGATGGGCCACCTCCACCACCTCTGCCAGGAGAAATCGCAGGGGAAATGGCGGCATGAATACTGCTCTTACTGGTAACCTGACAACTATTCCCAGGTTGATGGTGACAAACATAGTGATCAATCAGAACTTGCCCAAACAGAAATCCAAGAGGCTACAGAGAACTCAACACTAAATCAGACTTCCCACAGGTCTGCTATGGCTCAGGGCACACTGGGGAAGAGGAGGTGGATGGATTGTAAGAGCCACAGAGTGGGTAGGAATATCTGGAAGCAGGGTTCCCCACCACCCTAAAGGGATTGACTGGGGCCTCTGTGACCCCACAGTGAATACCATCACCCAGTGAGGAGGGCCTCCAGGGTAACAGGAGCTGGGGTGAGGAGATAAAAGAGAATAACCTGTTATAACTTACATAAAATAAAAAAAATTAAAAATATGTTAATAAACAGTAAGTAGAAAGAGAAAGGAACAAAAGCGCTGAAATAGTAACAGTTGATTCTTGTGGATTTACTTTATGATTTCATCTTTAAATCTCTAATTCTTTCTTCAGCATCAATCTTTCAGTGGCCTCTTGTACATACTTCATTGTATATTGCGCTTTAGTAAACCACATGGTAAATTCTAAGGTCTTTGATTAGTTTTAATGATACATTACTGACTAATATCTGAACATTTATTTCAAAATTTAAAAGAACTCAAGTTTTTTTTTTTTTTGCCAAAAAAGTTTAATTATATGCTTGTAGTATACTGAAAGATTGGCCTTCCATTTCTTGTCTTATGAACTTGGGAACTTTAATGTATGAACGTATTACAAACCATTCCCATCCTGCTATCTTCTCACGTCTCCTGGCCCTACCCAGGTTCCTTCTAGGTGCCCCTTTTGCTGGGTTTCTGCAGTCTCTCTAGGGCCATGGATGGACCAGTTCCTGTCGGGAGGACCTTGCCTCCCAGTACACCTTCCCTCCTTGAGCCTCTTACGTTCTTTCTGCCCTGTCTTCCCAAATGCTTCTAGAGCCTCGGAGGTGGGTATTAGAAACCTACTTGGATGTTGAATTCTTGGCAGCTTTGATGAGTTTTTCATTTCCTCACCGTCTACAGCTATCTTCCTGGAGAAGGTTCTCTGGGTGGCCATAAAAGCAACACGCCTAGTTAATCTGCCACTTTATCTGGAGTGTTTCCTGGTCTCTGGTGGTTGTGGTAGAAATGACTTGCCTCATGCTAGGCATCTGGATTTTGCTTTTTGTCATTCTATTTCAAGTTTTTTTTTTTTTCCCTGCATGAGGAACAACAGGTTTCTCATTTTTGGTGTAATAACATGATTTTAAATCGTTAGAATCTTTTAAAGGACTATTTTAGTTAGTTATTTGCAAGGAGGGAGAAGAGAGAGAGAGCGAGAGAGAGGGAGAGAGAGAGAGACACCAAGACACAAGCGCCTCTTGCCACTGCAAATGAACTCCAGGTACATGAACCATTCTGTGTATCTGACTTTACATGGGTACTAGGGAATTGAACCTGGGCCTTTATGCTTTGCAAACCAGTGCTTAAACTACTTAGCCACCTCTCCAGCTAACTTGTTAGAATCTTTAACCACTTATTTACTTATGTGTAAATTTAATGGCTCCCAGTGGTATCCTATTGTGTGTATTGTAATACTTCTCCAGCAAAATGTCACACACACAGAAGCGCAATGGCTGTACATCCAAGAACAGGAAGGTAGTATCTTTACTTCATATTAACATCATATTTCATTGCATATAATTTAAACTTACGAAGCACACACAGTAGCTTTGAATTCAGAGTTCACAATTAAGATATTGTCTGGCGCATCCAAAGTCATTTGAAATTTGGGTAACACTGTTAGGAAAAAGAAAAAAAAAAGATAATTTACTGACTTATAAGCCAATTTCCTCCCTTTTAACAAAGAACCTTTCCTAACATATGCTGTTGACAAACAGTGTTAGGAGGATGTTGAAATACATAAGAGCTGGATTTTGGAATGGCACAGAAAAAATGCATATTAGAATTTTAAGTTACAACTTCTCACTTGTGGCTATTGAGAAAATGTGTTTCAATATCTTCACCTATAAAAACACCATAGAACATTAATAAGTATTGCATTAAATCATATAAGGAGAATAGCTCCAAATGTAACCATTGATAACTCCATGCCTTTTATAATTTTTTTTTTCAAGGTAGGCTTTCACTGTAGCTCAGGCTGACCTGGAATTCACTATGTAGTCTCAGGGTGGTCTCAAACTCACAGCAATCCTCCTACCTCTACCTCCCGAGTGCTGGGACTAAAGGCATGTGCCACCCCTTTCGACTTTTCAAAATTTTTTTTGAAGCATATGTATAAAAAGGGAGTGAATATGGAAGAAACCACTATATAAATATGTTTAACCTGTGGCTCTGGGATGCATGCAGTATATCCATGAAAATTGCCCAGCACATTTATAGGTAGGCAATGTGATATCATAAGGTTAAAATAATGGGCATCCATAAAAGCTCCTCTGAGCACCACAGCAGGAAGATGGAGCAGTCACTCCAGGCCCAAAGAGAATTGTGTGTTTGATAACTAGGGTGTAATGATTAGAACAAGCAGAGAATTCTGAAATAACAGTAAGGAATAAAGAAAGACAAAAGGAAATATAGATATCTGCCAATATTTAGTGATCATGCCCTTGCTGAAATGTGTAATTTACTTTACTTTTTTTTTTCTGGTTTTTCAAGGTAGGGTCTCATTCTAGCCCAGGCTGACCTGGAATTCACTATGTAGTGTCAGGGTGGCCTCAAACTCATGGAGATCCTCCCACCTCTGCCTCCCGAGTGCTGGGATTAAAGGAGTGCGCCACCATGCCCGGCTTGGCAATTTACTTTTTCTTTTTCTTTTTGGCAATTTACTTTTTAATGAGTAGATGTTATCTTCATAGCTGATATTTACCATATTCTTCCACAGAGAAGTAGTTATACTTTGTCTTTCCAGAGGCCGTCTTCACAATGATATTGTACCAACCAAGGATGGACTCTGAGATTAACTGGAAAGACAGTGATATTATGCCACCAACAGACGTTTCATTCAGCCACTGTTGTATATGATTACCATGTGGATCCTGGGAGAGAAGAGAGTACACGAGGTTGCATACTAGACTTGTTTTCATTCACCATTACAATTTCAATACACGAATGACCTCCGATTACCCATGGAGAACTTGGCATTTTCCTATCAGAACTTACATTGCGACACATGACAGCATTTAGTGTGCCTTAGAACTATTATTTTGGCATCTATTTTCTGGGTCAATTTCTCATTTCTTAAAGCTGAAATGAACTTTATTCCTTGTAAGTAGAATACATGTCTAGACATTCGAAAAGCAAATGGTGCATTAAAGGAAATCATCTTTCCCACCGTAAGAATTAATAATCAGATGTTAATGCAAATCAGAGGGAAGGAAACCCATTTCCATCCTCTCAAGGTTGGATACATGAAAAAAACAATACTTAAGTAAAATTTAAATAAATACTGTTTACATAGTTTATAAATAAATTTCCATAGGTAATTGTCCCCTGCAACCTGCGTTCTGATTTTGAGGTCATAAGAAGTCACCCAAGAAGTGAGAACACAAAATTTCAATGAGCACTCATCTTACCTCAATGTTGATTGTTGGATACTGAAATAAAAAACAAAAATAGTGTTATTGAATGAAATGTTAGGTTTTTGTTTTTTTTCTTTGCTCAGTGATAGTTAAAATTCATTGTCAAGTTGACTGGATTTGGAGTCACCTGGGAGATACACCTCTGAGCTGCCTACGAGAGCCTTTCTGGAATGGTTTAGCTGACGACCCACCTTGAGTGTGGCAGGGACGCTCCACAGACTGAGGCACCAGACTGAATAAAGAGGGAGAGAGGGGCGAAGCCAGTGAGCAGCAGTGTTCCTCTCTCTCTGCTTCCTGACGGCACGCAGTGTGACCAGCCACCTCAGGCCCTTGCCCCGGTGCCTTTCTGGTTAAGAGTAAGTGCATGCTCTCAAACCACGAGCCAAAAATAAGCTCTTCTTTCACATATATTTGGCGCAGCAATGAGAAAAGTAACACATTGAATTTGTTATTGAACAAAGTAACATCAGCAGATAATTTAGGAAAACTCAAACATTAGTTTCCAAAGTCTGACTAAGTATTGCCTACTTTGTAAATTTATTTTTATTTATTTATTTGAGAGAGAGAGAGAAGGAGAGAGGAAGAGAGAGAATGAGTACACCAGGGCCTCCAGCCGCTGCAAATGAACTCCAGATGCATGCACCACCTTGCGCGTCTGGTTTACGTGGGTCCTGGGGAATCGAACCTGGGTCCTTTGGCTTTGCAGGCAAGTGCCTTAACTGCTAAGCCATCTCTCTAGCCCATAGTTTGTAAAAATTTTTATTCTTGTTCTCTTTCACAACACATACCCCATGGTCTCACTAAAACACTCTGGTTTAAGTCCTCTGTGGCATATTAAAAATACCAAGTTTACTATTAACTTCCTTATAGGAAAATTCCAACTCAACAGCCACAGTGTTTTATACTGCTGGTTGGCCTCTGAAGTGTTTCGATTTTGTGATTTCTATATCTCATATTAATTCCTTTGTTGTAGAGTTCTAACTATTTCTTATACACATCTTTATGAGGCAGGATCTTACTCTAGCAAAGGCTGACCTGGAACTCACTCCGTAGTCTAGGCTGGCCTCACACTCACAGTGATCCTCCTACTTCAGCCCCAGGAATGATGGGAGTATGAGTGTGAGCTGACATACTATTTTTTCAGAATAGAAAGTATGGAGGCTTTTGCCCTCTGTCTTGTCCTGAGTTCTCTCTCTCCCCCACCTCTCACCTCTGTTTGCTCAGTTACTCATCGACTCTTTGACTTTCTAGACCTACAGAAGCTGACTGCCTTGAATGTTCTCTCAGGACCCTAAAATGAACATGTCTCCAATGAAGAATCTGATGGCCAGAAGCTTTCTGGGTGCAGGTGAGAATTTTAAAATTTGATATGAAGGGCTCTTCACTTAACCCTAAGTTGCGAAATGCTCCTTCTCATGAATTGTCACATTTACTCACTGAAAAAACAAACAAATATGTAATTATACAAGTACATGCATTATATACATTGTATATATGCACATATGATTCATAATCCTTGCCAGGAATACTTATAACAGCAGAATTGGAGCTTTATGTGTCATCAAACTTAGTGAAGCAATATCTCCTTGATGAAATCCTGAGATGGCCTTGGAGAAAGTTAATTTTCTAATCTTAACTTAAGCACTGGGAGGAGCAGAGCTTCTCATGAGATTTTCTCATAGGAGAAAGATGAAATAAACAGAACTACCCAGGGGTGCCATGGGACGATTATTTGTTTATTTCTCATTGTTATTGTTTATTGATTATTATTATTGATTGATCATTTGGACAAACTTGCAATAATGAGAATCAATGTTACAATATTGCTCATGTTTCTTGTGATGCTTCTAATGCTGACGACATCCACTGGGTCCAATAAACAAAATTCTGTTCTTTGTCTAGTTGTTACTAAGCTTGGTATGCTTCTAAAAACAAATGTATAAGATTCTAGTAAAACCACATTATCATTGCTCTAAAGTGGTTGTTTTCTACAAAGGCAAGAATTATAATAGGACAGATTGTGCTGTGGAGACTAATGACTCTGCCTGCCCTAGATCTCACCTAACCAGCCAGAATGAGCGAAATGGCATCTTCGTATCCTCATCTGTGGTTTGGCTCACGCTATCTCCAGCCTCTGGGAAGACAGCATCAGGCCTTCGGAACAAGTTATTTATTTGAGACAGAGATGGAGAGATAGACATAGATAAATAGATAGATAGAGACTGGGCATGCCAGGGTTTCCTGCCACTGTAAACAAACTCCAGACACATGTACCACTTTGTGCATCTGGCTTTACGTTGGTACTGGAGAGATGAACTCGGGTCATCAGGCTCTGGCAAGCAAACATCTTTAACCACTGAGCCATCATCTATCCAGCCCAACCTCTGCTTTTAACAGGATTGTCTTGTCCCTAATTCAAACATTGGCTGTGCTCACCTTCCCTAACTCAAACATTGGATCATCTTTGTTTTCTATGGAACCTCTGAGTTTCACCTTTCATAGCACCCACGGTCCAAATGGCCAAAAGTCTTTAGTCCCCTTTCCCCTGCTTTTCACTCCTGCACATTCCATTGTGTGCTCTGCTCCTAATTGCTGCCATCTGTGAATTTCATGAGACATTTGTCCTTGAACTTCTTGGCAAATTCCTGGGGCAGGTGGGATTACTTTTTCCTTGGAAGTGCTGGGGTACAAGAGCCCTATTTCCTTTAAGACTGGAAGTAACTTTCAAGTGTAACTTGTTCTTTTATTTTTATTTTTTGAGGCAAGCCCAACAGACTTGCCTTCTTTTTTTAAAAAATATTTTATTTTTATTTATTTGAGAGACAGAGAGAAAGAGGCAGAGAAAGAAAGAGAGGGAGTGAGAAAGACAGAATGGGCACGCCTGGGCCTCCAGCCACTGCAAATGAACTCCAGATGCATGCACCACCTTGTGCATCTGGTTTATGTGGGTCCTTGGGAATTGAACCTGGGTCCTTTGGCTTTGCAGGTAAGTGCCTTAACTACTAAACCATCTCCCCAGCTCAAGACTTGCCTTCTTTTAATGAGAGACACAGAGAGAAAGAATGGGAGTGCCAGGGCCTCCAGCCACCGCAATAGAACTACAGATGCGTGCACGTGCGCCCCCTTGCGTGCATGTGTGAGCTTGTGTGTTTGTGTCACTGTGTGTTTGGCTTATGTGGGACCTGGAGAGTTGAACGTGGGTCCTTAGGCTTCACAGGCAAGTGTCTTAACCGCTGAGCCATCTCTCCAGCCCTCAAGAGTAACCTCTGTTCTGGAGCTTTCTGTCAATGTGGCTGATGAGCTATCCTGAGTGCAAGGCATACCCGCCTGCTCCTTCCCAGTCCTGGGCAGCTCCCACCACTATCTGACTGGCTCTCTTGAAGCACTTTACTAATAATTTACTTGCTCATTTTCTTATTCTCAGCATCTGATGCTGGGAGAGTTGACAAGATAATACCTCTTTCAATAACATCAAATACAAAGTGGCCGTGCTTCTACCTCGTTATAAATCCACTTGTGCATTTATTGTAAGATATTACTCATCCTGTGTAGCATTTAATTATTGTGCAATTTTTGGATTACTTATTAAATAATTTTAAAAACATATGATTTTGGGGCTGAAGAGCTAGCTTAGTCACTAAAGTGCTTGCCTTGCAAGCATGAGGACCCAAATTCTATCCACAGTACCGATGTAAAATGCTGGGTGTGACATTGTGACCTGTAATCATAGGTCTGGGGAAGTGCAGACAGAAGGACTCCTGTGATTTACTGGCTGGTCAGTCAAGCCCAAGTGCTGAGCACCAGGGCCATGAGAAGTCCTATTTCTAAGAAGCTGGACAGTTTTCTTGAGGATAACACCCAAAGTCATCCTCTGGCCTCCACACATTTACACACACACACACACACACACACACATACACATGCACCTGCACACATATGTGCTCTCTCACACACACGAACATGCCTGTACACAGGCAGGCACACGGCACACACCCACATGCAAAAAAGAACCGACTATCAGTCATATCCTATTGTCCCACATATCAAAGATGCAGCAGAGGACTCTTTGTACATTTTTAAAATTAAAAAGAAATTATTTATTTGAGAGAAAAAGAGAGAGGAGCAAGCGAGGAAGAGGCAGAGAGAGAATGGGCATGTTAGGACCTATAACCACTGCAAACAAACTCCAGATGCATGCACCACCTTGTGCATCGGGCTTACATGGGTACTGGGGAATCGAACCTGGGTCCTTGGGTTTTCCAGGCAAGTATATTAAACGTTAAGCCATCTTCCCAGCCCATTTTCAATGTAATTACTTGAGGTCATTTATGTTGCTTCCCTCTCGCCACTCTAACGTAATCACTTTGGGGGCAGGAAGAACTGTCTTTCCACCTGAGGACCAGGGCGTTCCAGTAACAGCCGTATGGTACGGGGCTGTCACAGAGCTTTAGGACAGGACGGATTTCGCAAGTTACAGACTTTTGCCTGTAAAGGGAGTGTGTTTGCTTAATTTTGTTTTGTGGGATGAAGAAGAGGAAGAGAAAAAAGAGAAAGAAGAAGAACAGTGTGATGTTTAATGGGGAACCCAATGAGTGTGTAAGAAGCAGAGTCAAGAACCCTAAACTAGACAGTTGCACCCCACTATCCCTGATTAATTTTATGATGTGAGAATGAAGCAGTGTACAAATAAATTTTTTTTTCTCCACTCACCGTTTCCTTAATAGGCCTGAAGTCATCATCCAGAGACACAATTCGAATCAGTACTGAAAGAAATTAAAGATGAGAAAAAGAAATTAACTTAACTTCCTACTAAACGGAACCTCTCAGGTGAACCAGGGGCATTAGGGCATCACAGTCTGCAGTGAGCAGTTCTGCGTGAGCCTCACCCACACGTCACACAAGGGTGCCACCAGGCTGGACCTGTTAGTTCCCATGAAAGACTTCGGTAAAACTACTTCCTGCCATCCTTTCATCTCCAGGACTTCCTCCTCCCACGCATCATCAGAAAATGTGTTCAGCACTGTTCATTTTCAAAAGAAAGAATCACTGAGGGAGGCAGGTAAGGTAAGTGAGCTCACAGGTCATCAGCGGGCTCTTCATGAGCACACGCCTCTTCTACCTGAAGCACACGCCGTGTCCCCTTAAGTGCAGTGTGTGCCCATGTTTCCCTGGACTCTCACGTGCACGTGATTTTATGTCTGGTCTTGTAGCCAGTTCTCATCTTGATGGCCCTTATTAAATCCATTAGCTTTCAGTAAAACTCCTTTAAGAATTATTTATTTATTTTTATTTGAGACAGAGAGAGAGAGAGAGAAAGGGGGGGGGGAAGAGAGAGAGAGAGAGAGAGAGAGAGAGAGAGAGAGAGAGAGAGAGAGAGGGAGGGAGAATGGGCCACCAGGGTCTCCAGCCACTGCAAACAAACTCCAGATGCATGTGCCACCTTGTGCATCTGGCTTACGTGGGACCTAGAAAATTAAAACTGGGTCCTTAGGCTTCTCAGACAAATGCCTTATCTGCTAAGCCATCTCTCCAGCCCATCTCTCTCCTTCTTTTAAAAACGTGTCTCCCCATAGCCCCCCTCCCCCTTTATTCTCATAGCACACTCTGGATCATTTCTGCCTTGAGACTACTTCTTGTTCTCCAGGGCTCTGTAGTGGACAGTCCATCTTCCACAAGGCTCAAAAAGAGACACTTAAGTGAGGTATTGAAGCAATAACTCCAAGGAAAACTTTCACTTTACTTGAAAAGAGAATTTATCATTTGAATTGTCATTTGTACCAGAAAACCCATGCAAGATGTTGCTGGCCTATTTGTGGTCTTTCTCCCCAACAGCTGAAGATATCATGGAACATTTTGTCGTACTCTGTGAAGTAGGTATTTTGGTGTCCCTTTTAAGGAATATAACATTCCCTCACTCACACTGCACACCCTCATCTACCCAGATCATCCCTCACTCACACTGCACACCCTCACTCTACCCAGAACTTTCCTCACTCACACTGCACACCCTCATCTACCCAGAACATCCCTCACTCACACTGCACACCCTCCTCTACCCAGAACATTCCTCACTCACACTGCACACCCTCACTCTACCCAGAACATTCCTCACTCACACTGCACACCCTCATCTACCCAGAACTTTCCTCACTCACACTGCACACCCTCATCTACCCAGAACATCCCTCACTCACACTGCACACCCTCACTCTACCCAGAACTTTCCTCACTCACACTGCACACCCTCACTCTACCCAGAACTTTCCTCACTCACACTGCACACCCTCACTCTACCCAGAACGTTCCTCACTCACACTGCACACCCTCATCTACCCAGAACATCCCTCACTCACACGGCACACCCTCACTCTACCCAGAACATCCCTCACTCACATTGCACACCCTCACTCTACCCAGAACGTTCCTCACTCACACTGCACACCCTCACTCTACCCAGAACGTTCCTCACTCACACTGCACACCCTCATCTACCCAGAACATCCCTCACTCACACGGCACACCCTCACTCTACCCTGAACATCCCTCACTCACATTGCACACCCTCACTCTACCCAGAACGTTCCTCACTCACACTGCACACCCTCACTCTACCCAGAACGTTCCTCACTCACACTGCACACCCTCATCTACCCAGAACATCCCTCACTCACACTGCACACCCTCACTCTACCCAGAACGTTCCTCATTCACACTGCACACCCTCATCTACCCAGAACATCCCTCACTCACACTGCACACCCTCACTCTACCCAGAACGTTCCTCACTCACACTGCACACCCTCATCTACACAGAACGTCCCTCACTCACACTGCACACCCTCACTCTACCCAGAACATTCCTCACTCACACTGCACACCCTCACTCTACCCAGTACATTCGTCACTCACACTGCACACCCTCACTCTACCCAGAACGTTCCTCACTCATACTGCACACCCTCATCTACCCAGAACATTCCTCACTCACACTGCACACCCTCACTCTACCCAGATCATTCCTCACTCACACTGCACACCCTCATTCTACCCAGATCATTTCTCACTCACACTGCGCAACCTCATCTACCCAGAACTTTCCTCACTCACACTGCACACCCTCACTCTACCCAGAACTTTCCTCACTCACACTGCACACCCTCACTCTACCCAGAACATTCTCACTCACACTGCACACCCTCATCTACCCAGAACGTTCCTCACTCACACTGCACACCCTCACTCTACCCAGAACATTCCTCACTCACACTGCACACCCTCACTCTACCCAGAACTTTCCTCACTCACACTGCACACCCTCACTCTACCCAGAACGTTCCTCACTCACACTGCACACCCTCACTCTACCCAGAACGTTCCTCACTCACACTGCACACCCTCATCTACCCAGAACATTCCTCACTCACACTGCACACCCTCACTCTACCCAGAACATTCTCACTCACACTGCACACCCTCACTCTACCCAGAACATTCTCACTCACTCTGCACACCCTCACTCTACCCAGAACATTCCTCACTCACACTGCACACCCTCATCTACCCCGAACGTTACTCACTCACACTGCACACCCTCATCTACCCAGAACGTCCCTCACTCACACTGCACACCCTCATCTACCCAGAACATTCTCACTCACACTGCACACCCTCACTCTACCCAGAACATTCCTCACTCACACTGCACACCCTCATCTACCCAGAACATCCCTCACTCACACTGCACACCATCATCTACCCAGAACATCCCTCACTCACACTGCACAACCTCCTCTACCAGAACGTTCCTCACTCACACTGCACACCCTCACTCTACCCAGAACATTCTTCACTCACACTGCACACCCTCACTCTACCCAGAACATTCCTCACTCACACTGCACACCCTCATCTACCCAGAACGTGCCTCACTCACACTGCACACCCTCATCTACCCAGAACGTCCCTCACTCACACTGCACACCCTCATCTACCCAGAACGTTCCTCACTCACACTGCACACCCTCATCACCCAGAACGTCCCTCACTCACACTGCACACCCTCATCTACCCAGAACGTTCCTCACTCACACTGCCCACCCTCATCAACCCAGAACGTCCCTCACTCACACTGCACACCCTCATCTACCCAGAACGTCCCTCACTCACACTGCACACCCTCACTCTACCCAGAATGTTCCTCACTCACACTGCACACCCTCATCTACCCAGAACATCCCTCACTTACACTGCACACCCTCATCTACCCAGAACATTCCTCACTCACACTGCACACCCTCACTCTACCCAGAACATTCTCACTCACTCTGCACACCCTCACTCTACCCAGAACATTCCTCACTCACACTGCACACCCTCACTCTACCCAGAACATCCCTCACTCATACTGCACACCATCACAATACCCAGAACATCCCTCACTCACACTGCACACCCTCACTCTACCCAGAATGTCCCTCACTCACACTGCACACCGTCACAATACCCAGAACATTCCTCACTCACACTGCACACCCTCACTCTACCCAGAACATTCCTCACTCACACTGCACACCCTCACTCTACCCAGAACATTCTCACTCACTCTGTACACCCTCTCTCTACCCAGAACGTCCCTCACTCACACTGCACACCCTCACTCTACCCAGAACATTCTCACTCACACTGCACACCCTCACACTACCCAGAACATCCCTCACTCACACTGCACACCCTCATCTACCCAGAACTTTCCTCACTCACACTGCACACCCTCCTCTACCCAGAACATCCCTCACTCACACTGCACACCCTCATCTACCCAGAACATTCCTCACTCACACTGCACACCCTCACTCTACCCAGAACATTCTCACTCACTCTGCACACCCTCACTCTACCCAGAACATTCCTCACTCACACTGCACACCCTCACTCTACCCAGAACATCCCTCACTCATACTGCACACCCTCACAATACCCAGAACATCCCTCACTCACACTGCACACCCTCACTCTACCCAGAATGTCCCTCACTCACACTGCACACCGTCACAATACCCAGAACATTCCTCACTCACACAGCACACCCTCACTCTACCCAGAACATTCCTCACTCACACTGCACACCCTCACTCTACCCAGAACATTCTCACTCACTCTGTACACCCTCTCTCTACCCAGAACGTCCCTCACTCACACTGCACACCCTCACTCTACCCAGAACATCCCTCACTCATACTGCACACCCTCATCTACCCAGAACGTTCCTCACTCACACTGCACACCCTCACTCTACCCAGAACATTCTCACTCATACTGCACACCCTCACACTACGCAGAACATCCCTCACTCACACTGCACACCCTCATCTACCCAGAACTTTCCTCACTCACACTGCACACCCTCATCTACCCAGAACATCCCTCACTCACACTGCACACCCTCATCTACCCAGAACATCCCTCACTCACACTGCACACCCTCCTCTACCCAGAACGTTCCTCACTCACACTGCACACCCTCACTCTACCCAGAACATTCCTCACTCACACTGCACACCCTCATCTACCCAGAACATCCCTCACTCACACTGCACACCCTCATCTACCCAGAACATCCCTCACTCACACTGCACACCCTCACTCTACCCAGAACATTCTCACTCACACTGCACACCCTCACTCTACCCAGAACATCCCTCACTCACACTGCACACCCTCACTCTACCCAGAACATTCCTCACTCACACTGCACACCCTCACTCTACCCAGAACATTCTCACTCACTCTGTACACCCTCTCTCTACCCAGAACGTCCCTCACTCACACTGCACACCCTCACTCTACCCAGAACATCCCTCACTCATACTGCACACCCTCATCTACCCAGAACGTTCCTCACTCACACTGCACACCCTCACTCTACCCAGAACATTCTCACTCATACTGCACACCCTCACACTACGCAGAACATCCCTCACTCACACTGCACACCCTCATCTACCCAGAACTTTCCTCACTCACACTGCACACCCTCATCTACCCAGAACATCCCTCACTCACACTGCACACCCTCATCTACCCAGAACATCCCTCACTCACACTGCACACCCTCCTCTACCCAGAACGTTCCTCACTCACACTGCACACCCTCACTCTACCCAGAACATTCCTCACTCACACTGCACACCCTCATCTACCCAGAACATCCCTCACTCACACTGCACACCCTCATCTACCCAGAACATCCCTCACTCACACTGCACACCCTCACTCTACCCAGAACATTCTCACTCACACTGCACACCCTCACTCTACCCAGAACATCCCTCACTCACACTGCACACCCTCACTCTACCCAGAACATTCCTCACTCACACTGCACACCCTCACTCTACCCTGAATATCCCTCACTCACACTGCACACCCTCATCTACCCAGAACGTTCCTCAGTCACACTGCACACCCTCATCTACCCAGAACATTCCTCACTCACACTGCACACCCTCACTCTACCCAGAACATTCCTCACTCACACTGCACACCCTCACTCTACCCAGAACTTTCCTCACTCACACTGCACACCCTCATCTACCCAGAACATCCCTCACTCACACTGCACACCCTCCTCTACCCAGAACGTTCCTCACTCACACTGCACACCCTCACTCTACCCAGAACATTCTTCACTCACACTGCACACCCTCACTCTACCCAGAACATTCCTCACTCACACTGCACACCCTCATCTACCCAGAACATCCCTCACTCACACTGCACACCCTCACTCTACCCAGAACATTCCTCACTCACACTGCACACCCTCATCTACCCAGAACATTCCTCACTCACACTGCACACCCTCACTCTACCCAGAACATTCCTCACTCACACTGCACACCCTCACTCTACCCAGAACATTCCTCACTCACACTGCACACCCTCACTCTACCCAGAACATTCCTCACTCACACTGCACACCCTCACTCTACCCAGAACGTCCCTCACTCACACTGCACACCCTCACTCTACCCAGAACGTTCCTCACTCACACTGCACACCCTCATCTAACCAGAACGTTCCTCACTCACACTGCACACCCTCAGCTACCCAGAACATCCCTCACACACACTGCACACCCTCACTCTACCCAGAACATTCCTCACTCACACTGCACACCCTCATCTACCCAGAACATTCCTCACTCACACTGCACACCCTCACTCTACCCAGAACGTTCCTCACTCATACTGCACACCCTCATCTGCCCAGAACATTCCTCACTCACACTGCACACCCTCACTCTACCCAGAACGTTCCTCACTCACACTGCACACCCTCATCTACCCAGAACGTTCCTCACTCACACTGCACACCCTCACTCTACCCAGAACATTCCTCACTCACACTGCACACCCTCATCTACCCAGAACATCCCTCACTCACACTGCACACCCTCATCTACCCAGAACATTCCTCATTCACACTGCACACCCTCCTCTACCCAGAACATCCCTCACTCACACTGCACACCCTCACTCTACCCAGAACATTCCTCACTCACACTGCACACCCTCATCTACCCAGAACATCCCTCACTCACACTGCACACCCTCATCTACCCAGAACATTCCTCACTCACACTGCACACCCTCATCAACCCAGAACGTTTCACTCACACTGCACACCCTCATCTACCCAGAACATTCCTCACTCACACTGCACACCCTCACTCTACCCAGAACATTCGTCACTCACACTGCACACCCTCACTCTACCCAGAACATTCCTCACTCATACTGCACACCCACACAATACCCAGAACATCCCTCACTCACACTGCACACCCTCACTCTACCCAGAATGTCCCTCACTCACACTGCACACCCTCACAATACCCAGAACATCCCTCACTCACACTGCACACCCTCACTCTACCCAGAATGTCCCTCACTCACACTGCACACCCTCACAATACCCAGAACATCCCTCACTCACACTGCACACCATCACTCTACCCAGAATGTCCCTCACTCATACTGCACACCCTCACAATACCCAGAACATCCCTCACTCACACTGCACACCCTCACTCTACCCAGAACATCCCTCACTCACACTGCACACCCTCACTCTACCCAGAACATCCCTCACTCACACTGCACACCCTCATCTACCCAGAACATTTCTTACTCACACTGCACACCCTCATCTACCCAGAACATTCCTCACTCACACTGCACACCCTCATCTACCCAGAACATCCCTCACTCACACTTCACACCCTCATCTACCCAGAACATTCCTCACTCACACTGCACACCCTCATCTACCCAGAACGTTCCTCACTCACACTGCACACCCTCACTCTACCCAGAACATCCCTCACTCACACTGCACACCCTCACTCTACCCAGAACATTCTCACTCATACTGCACACCCTTATCTACCCAGAACATTCCTCACACTGCACACCCTCATCTACCCAGAACATCCCTCACTCACACTGCACACCCTCATCTACCCAGAACATCCCTCACTCACACTGCACACCCTCCTCTACCCAGAACGTTCCTCACTCACACTGCACACCCTCACTCTACCCAGAACATCCCTCACTCACACTGCACACCCTCATCTACCCAGAACATTTCTTACTCACACTGCACACCCTCATCTACCCAGAACTTTCCTCACTCACACTGCACACCCTCCTCTACCCAGAACGTTCCTCACTCACAATGCACACCCTCACTCTACCCAGAACATTCCTCACTCACACTGCACACCCTCACTCTACCCAGAATGTTCCTCACTCACACTGCACACCCTCATCTACCCAGAACATTCCTTACTCACACTGCACACCCTCACTCTACCCAGAACATTCTCACTCACTCTGCACACCCTCACTCTACCCAGAACATTCCTCACTCACACTGCACACCCTCACTCTACCCAGAACATCCCTCACTCATACTGCACACCCTCACTCTACCTAGAACATTCTCACTCACACTGCACACCCTCACACTACCCAGAACATTTCTCACTCACACTGCACACCCTCATCTACCCAGAACATCCCTCACTCACACTGCACACCCTCACTCTACCCAGAACTTTCCTCACTCACACTGCACAGCCTCCCTCTACCCAGAACATCCCTCACTCACACTGCACACCCTCACTCTACCCAGAACGTTCCTCACTCACACTGCACACCCTCCTCTACCCAGAACATCCCTCACTCACACTGCACACCCTCACAATACCCAGAACATCCCTCACTCACACTGCACACCCTCACTCTACCCAGAATGTCCCTCACTCACACTGCACACCGTCACAATACCCAGAACATTCCTCACTCACACTGCACACCCTCACTCTACCCAGAACATTCCTCACTCACACTGCACACCCTCACTCTACCGAGAACATTCTCACTCACTCTGCACACCCTCACTCTACCCAGAACGTTCCTCACTCACACTGCACACCCTCACTCTACCCAGAACATCCCTCACTCACACTGCACACCCTCATCTACCCAGAACATCCCTCACTCACACTGCACACCCTCATCTACCCAGAACATTCTCACTCACACTGCACACCCTCATCTACCCAGAACATCCCTCACTCACACTGCACACCCTCACTCTATCCAGAACGTTCCTCACTCACACTGCACACCCTCACTCTACCCAGAACATTCCTCACTCACACTGCACACCCTCACTCTACCCAGAACATTCTCACTCACTCTGCACACCCTCACTCTACCCAGAACGTTCCTCACTCACACTGCACACCCTCACTCTACCCAGAACATTCCTCACTCACACTGCACACCCTCACTCTACCCAGAACATTCTCACTCACTCTGCACACCCTCACTCTACCCAGAACGTTCCTCACTCACACTGCACTCCCTCACTCACCAGAACATCCCTCACTCACACTGCACACCCTCACTCTACCCAGAACATTCCTCACTCACACTGCACACCCTCACTCTACCCAGAACATTCTCACTCACTCTGCACACCCTCACTCTACCCAGAACGTTCCTCACTCACACTGCACACCCTCACTCTACCCAGAATGTCCCTCACTCACACTGCACACCGTCACATTACCCAGAACATTCCTCACTCACACTGCACACCCTCACTCTACCCAGAACATTCCTCACTCACACTGCACACCCTCACTCTACCCAGAACATTCTCACTCACTCTGTACACCCTCTCTCTACCCAGAACGTCCCTCACTCACACTGCACACCCTCACTCTACCCAGAACATCCCTCACTCATACTGCACACCCTCATCTACCCAGAACATTCCTCACTCACACTGCACACCCTCACACTACCCAGAACATCCCTCACTCATACTGCACACCCTCATCTACCCAGAACATCCCTCACTCACACTGCACACCCTCATCTACCCAGAACATTCTCACTCACACTGCACACCCTCACTCTACCCAGAACATCCCTCACTCATACTGCACACCCTCATCTACCCAGAACGTTCCTCACTCACACTGCACACCCTCACTCTACCCAGAACATTCTCACTCACACTGCACACCCTCACACTACCCAAAACATCCCTCACTCACACTGCACACCCTCACTCTACCCAGAACATCCCTCACTCACACTGCACACCCTCATCTACCCAGAACATTTCTTACTCACACTGCACACCCTCACTCTACCCAGAACATTCTCACTCACATTGCACACCCTCACTCTACCCAGAACATTTCTTACTCACACTGCACACCCTCATCTACCCAGAACATTCCTCACTCATACTGCACACCCTCACTCTACCCAGAACATTCTCACTCACACTGCACACCCTCACTCTACCCAGAACTTTCCTCACTCACACTGCACACCCTCATCTACCCAGAACATTCCTTATTCACACTGCACACCCTCACTCTACACAGAACATCCCTCACTCACACTGCCCACCCTCATCTATCCAGAACATTCCTCACTCACACTGCACACCCTCACAATACTCAGGTCTCTGCTTAATTAGCAGAGAACATTACTTTCTTCTCATCCTTTTGTTTTTCAATAAACTACATAGGCCTGTCCCTTGAGCACTCATTTCAGTGGCCTTGACTCCATTCGTGCCTCTGTTCCAGACCGTCCCTGCTATTTACAGCAAAGGGGGCTATTCTGTCCCTGTTTCTGATCCCTGAACTAACTGTCATTGCTTTGCTTTGGTCTCAGGCATTTTTGGGAAGTAATCACAACACTTATGAAGAACAAGTCCAGTCGGAATCTAATTACCAGACATGACTAGTAATTCTGGTCAAACGAGAATCTGACTACTCCATTCATTGCAAAGGCAAGTTAATTCTGTATATAACAAATGTTAAATTTAAAGTGGAAGATGCAATGTCTTTTAAAAATTCTTCTTGATTATTTACAAGTTCTTTATTATGAGTTCATAGGGAAATTTTACCCCAACTTATCCATCATAGTGGTCTGTAAAAATTTCTAACCTGCTTTGGTATCAATTCATGAATAATTTATCAGAAAGCAGGCTCAAATGGTGCACCAGTATGGAGGCTGTGGTAACATAGGAAGCTACAAGCCAGAGGCACATTGAAGTTTTAGGAAGGTCATACTATAGCAATTTGCTCCTTAGAAATGAAGATGACAGGGCTGGAGAGATGGCTTAGTGGTTAAGCGCTTGACTGTGAAGCCTCAGGACCCCGGTTTGAGGCTCGATTCCCCAGGACCCACATTAGCCAGATGCACAAGGGGGTGCACGCGTCTGGAGTTCATTTGCAGTGGCTGGAGGCCCCAGCATGCCCATTCTCTCTCTCTCTCTATCTGCCTCTTTCTCTCTGTGTGTCCATTGCTTTCAAATAAATAAAAAATAAACAAAAAAATTAAAAAAGAAAGAAATGAAGATGACTTATCTAAATCAAGCTTTTGTGTTTCTTGTATTTTTTTTTTTTTTTTTGAGGTAGGGTCTTGCTCTGGCCCAGGCTGACCTGGAATTCACTATGTAGTCTTAGGGTGCCCTCAAACTCACAGTGATCCTCCTACCTCTGCCTCCCGAGTGCTGGGATTAAAGGCGTGCGTCACCATGCTCGGCAAGGTTTTGTATTTCTGTGCTAATTTACACACTTGCTTTCTTATTAGCCTCTGCCATCTGCAAGACCCTCTCTCTCTCTCTCTCTCCCTCTCTCTTCTTGCTATATGTCCTTGGTTGGCCTCATACTGTGAAGCACAGTTTAGACTTGAACTCGGACTCCCAAGGGCTGGGATGGTAGGTGTGAACCACCATGGCTGGCTCTGCAGTTCTTCTCAGCATGGCTCCTAGGAGCCTTCCCTGGGGATTCTGTCTGTGAACTGCATACGATCTTTCTCTTTCAGGGCATCCCCCCCCAGAGAGAAACACATCATGTTTGTTCACCGCTGTTGGCTCTGCTCCTGTCCTAGAATTGAGTCACACCTCAATCTGCTCCCAGTACTGGTTGGGATGCCCACTTTTGTGCGGGGGAATGAGGGCAAGGTGTGAGGTTGAATCATGTTGCCAGCGCAGAGTTAGTTCTCTTCCTCAGTTTAGGTTTTTTCAAAACCACAGTGTGCTGATGCCTAAATAGGCTGTGATTTCAATAATCCTTAGTTCACTTATGTGTGTGTGTGTGCACACACACATGCACTTTGATGGTCAATGTTCACTATCAAGTCAGTGTGCAAGGCACAATATTTCCCTTCTTCACACTAGGGTTTTTATAGCATTGAGTAGCAGAGTCAAAACCATGGATGAGAATCCTTCTAAAAAAAGATGAAAAACTTTCCCTTCCTTCCTATCAAAGTCATGTGGACTTTTGACAAGCCTTGTTCATAATTACTGGTTTTTTTTGTTTTGTTTTTTTGAGGTAGGGTCTCACTGTAGCCCAGGCCGACCTGGAATTCACTATGGAGTCTCAGGATGGCCTCGAACTCACAGCAATCCTCCTACCTCTGCCTCCCAAGCGCTGGGATTAAAGGCATGCGCTACCACCCCCGGCTGTGATTACTTTTAATCACCGAAGTGTCTCACATCTGTGTGATATTGGAAACCATTGAACAGAAGGAGTTACAAGAAAATAGTTGTTTGACATGCCTCCTTCACTTCAATAATATATTTGCATTCCTGCACTGTGGTGATAGCTAATAAATAGCCCTGGAACAGTACGTTACAGTCGCCCATCCACGTCTGGACTCGGCTAGCCACAGATCGAGAATATTCTGTCAGCCGAGACAAAGCCCAGAACATCTTATTCCTGCAACAGCAGGTCACACATCAGGGGTCTGGAGGGGCAAGCTGGTGTAATTGAAGATTGCCAGTTCCTAATGACAGGCGCCATGAGGGTATCCCAGAGGTTTCTTGGGTCTGTTGTACAGTGTGAATAAATGTTTGCAGCTCTTAGCTCTCTTTGATCAATAAAGCACTTTTCAATCAATATTTTCTTTGTATATTAAGGAGGGACTATAACTCTCTGTAGCTGTGCACATAACCCCTTTCTCTTAAAGAGGAATCAGTCAGTGCTCCCACATATATATATATATATATATATATATTGTCAAAGTAAGAAGTAAATACTTTATAATTGTTAAATATATAAATAAAGCGAATAAAGTTGAGTGTTCCACATGGTGGCACTTGAAAAAAAAATGCATCTGTTGGTATCATCAAAGGCCAGTCACTCCTGTAGAGTGAAGTGCAGCTGTATTTTTCTTACGACTTTTAAGACAGCTAAAATGTCTCAAAGAGAATATAAGCGTTAAAAATCCTTTCAGTTTAATTGAAGAATATTTATAAACTGATTTATAAGAATGGTCTAATGGCATGTTTCATTGAAGCATTTAAATAAATTGGATTTTGAGATATATTTCAAATATGAAATGTTTCCACATATTATTTTTCACCCAAATAAATGCCTGAATCTCAACTTATTAGCCAATGTGACCATTCTTCTTCTTCTTCTTATTTTTGTATTTTTTTTTTAAATTTTTGTTTATTATTTATTTATTTGAGAGTGACAGACAGAGAAAGAGGGGGACAGAGAGAGAATGGGCACGCCAGGGCTTCCAGCCACTGCAAACAAACTCCAGATGTGTGCGCCCCCTTGTGCATCTGGCTATCGTGGGTCCTGGGGAATCGAGCCTCAAACCGGGGTCCTTAGGCTTCACAGGCAAGCGCTTAACTGCTAAGCCTCTCCAGCCCTATTTTTGGGTTTTTGAGGTAGGGACTCACTCTAGCCCAGGCTGACCTGGAATTCACTATGTAGTCTCAGGATGGCCTTGAACTCACGGCAATCCTCCTACCTCTGCCTCCTGAGTGCTGGGATTAAAGGCGTGGACCATCACGACTGGCTTGGGTTCTTGTATTTTAGACATTGCTTGGGCATCTGTGAATGTAACTGAAAGCTGAATAAAATTTTGTAAAGTCATATACCAAAAGAAGCAACACCTCTTCTTTTGTACATTCTTCAATATAAAATCTGTTGATAGATTCTTTCGATCTTCTGGACAATTGGACTTAAAAGAAATAAAAAAAAAAAAACGGGTTTGTTTTCACACCCACTCTTTTTGTCTGAGCACGTCGCATTCTTTATTACAAGTATTGCTTGCAATAAAGAAGTGCTAATGGCTTCAGAAAGTTCCTTCGTGCGTTAACAACATGCCAGCCTCTCAGCACAGGCCCCAAGGAGGAGCATCCGCACCTGTAGCGCATCCGGAAGGGCGTCATGCAACGGCACGAACGTGCTTCTTCAATGTTCAAACCCACTTCTCCTCATTTTCCATCTAAATAAGACTGCTTATCATTTTAACGCTCTTTCTTTTTGAGGCAAACCCAACAGACTGGCCTTTTTTATATAAAAAAAAGAAAATATTTTATTTTAGTTTTTGGTTCTTCAAGGTAGAGTCTCACTCTAGCTCAGGCTGACCTGGATTTCACTATGACTCAAAGTGGCCTCGAACTCATGGCGATCCTCCTATCTCTACCTCCTGAGTGCTGGGGTGACTGGACTTTTATTTATTTATTTATTTAGTTAAAAATATTTATTTATTTATTATTTGAGAGAGGGGAAGAGGCAGACAGAGAGAAAGAGAGAGAATGGACACGCCAGGACCTTCAGCCACTGCAAACGAACTCTAGACATGTGCGTCCCCTTGTGCATCTGGCTTATGTGGGTTCTGGGGAATCGAACCTGGGTCCTTTGGCTTTGCAGGCAAGTGCCTTAATCACTAAGCCATCTCTCCAGCCCCCCTTATTTTTTTTTTATAAGATGAAAGAGTGAGCAAGAAGGAGAGAGTATTGGCATTCCAGGGCCCTCCAGCCAGTGTAACTAAACTCCAGGTGCGTGTGCCACCTTATGGTCATGCGCCACCTTGGCATGTGCCACCTTGTGCCTCTGGTTTAAATGGGATCTGGGGAAGCTTTGCAGGCAAGTGTCATCTCTTTAGGCGGCAACTTTTTTTTTTTTTTTTTTTAAGACAGGGTCTCATGTAGCCCCGATTCGCTTTGAACTCACTGTGCAGTTGAAACTGGCTTTGAATTCTGAATACCCCTGCCTCTGCCTCCCAAGTGTTTGGATTATGGGTGTGTCCCACCATGCCTAGCTTGAAGCCTCTGCCTTTGTGATTTCTTAGATGTCAATAATCAGAAATTTCTTTTATTTTCACTATTGTAATTTCTGTTCATTATCTTCTTTCAAAGGGGGGAGATGAAAGATGGCTTTGTTTAATGTAATGCCTTGCGGTTCCCTCTCGGACACACCATGAGGAGTTTGTTTTAACGCATTCTTGAAATACTTGTTGCTGTTTTCCTTCTAATTCTACTGTGAGATCCTAAACTTGCAAAGATCATCATAAAACTTAGAAAGTACTAGAATAATATAGATAGTCATCCAGGCATGGTGGCGCACACCTTTAATCCCAGTGCTCGGGAGGCAGAGGTGGGAGGATCACTGTGAGTTCGAGGCCACTCTGAGATTACATAGTGAGTTCCAGGTCAGCCTGGGCTAGAGCGAGACCCTACCTCGAAAAACCAGTATACATATGTGTGTGTGTGTGTGTGTGTGTGTGTAGACAGTATTAGAATACTAACAAACTCATTATGAATACAGTTGCTTAGGCTCTTTACCCCGGACCTCCTGAAACTAAATCTCTGGCATTTAGGTTACATGTGACTTTATTTTGTATCTTTAATGAAGCTAGTGGATTTTGGCACTGTGAGTTTTCTGAGCTTCTGTTGTAGCCTCTATTTAAATTTCTTATGGATTATCTTAGTTGAGGGTAACATAATTTAGGGATACATACCTTTCTGTCCGGGCTTATATATGAATTTATCTGTTTGCACCACGACGACATTTTCTTTGGGCCTGATTGCCACAGACCTTCTCTCCTCGAGGTGGACAGTGGCTCCTTTGGCAGAGAATGTGATGAAAGCCAGGGGTTCTTCCTGGGCCCGAGGAACCTAAGGTGGCATCGATCCTAGTGAGGCTGGGGTTCTGCCAACAAACTTCTCTGCCTAGAGCTGGAGGCTGTTCTCCCTAAAATTTTAATTCACAAACTTGTCCTCTCTATTTCTTGAATATCCCACTTCTATTTCCCTTGCCTATTTTTATCTTGGCATTTAAATGAGATTTCCTTTGTCTTTTGTGGATGCTTGCTGTATAAGTGCTGGTCTTAAATGGATCTTCTTCCCTTAAAAAAAAAAAAAAAACCTCTCAGGTACAGTTGTACCCACTTCTAACCCCAGCACTGTGAGGCCGAGGATGATCACCATGAGTTCAAAGCCAACCTGAGACTACATAGTAAATTCCAAGGTCAGCTTGACCTAGGTGTAACCCTACCTCAAAAAACCAAATAAAAAAAAAGTCTCTGTTTAAACCAGGCGTGGTGGCATAGACCTCTAATCCCAGGGCCTGGAAGGTAGAGGCAGTAAAATGACAAGATTAAGGTCATCCTCAATTACATAGCAAGAAGGCAAGCTAGCCTGGCTTCCGTAAGACACTATCTCAAGCTTACCTCAAAGCTGAGGCATTTGAAGAAATTTTCTCCCGTAACAGGCTCTTCAAGTATCTTGGTCTGGATCTCATTGTAGTCGAGGGAGACAGTCAGAAGGACCGATTCCGTCAGGTTGTGTAGCTGGACACAAGCTTTATCCAAAGAGCTCTCTTGTAGAACAGTCGGGACCAGAAGGATGTACTGCCTACAAGATTGAAGCAAGACCATCAGCACTGAGATTGTCAAAGAACTTACTTTGTTAGCTGGAGGACTCTGGACTTGAAGGAAAATGCATTTTTTAAAAAATGTTGTAAGTATATGAAAAGGTGGCACTTGCCAGCGTGGCTCTGGAATCTCAGCTTTGCTTCATAGGAGGCTGAGGAAGGAGGATAAGTAAGTTCACTGCCAGGCTGGGCAACTTAGTGAAACCCTTTCTCAAAATAGAAATGAAAGGAAGGTCTGTGGATATAATCTGTGGTAGAATCCTTGCCCAGCTTCAATCTTTAGCATCATAACATTAAAAAAAGAAGAAAATAATAATCAAGAATATAGACAAGCCGGGTGTGGAGGCGTACGCCTTTAATCACAGCACGTGGGAGAAGAGGTCAGAGGATTGCTATGAGTTTAAGGCCACCCTGAGACTCCGTGGTGAATTCCTGGTCAGGAGACCCTATCTCAAAAAACCAAAAAAAAAAAAAAAAAAAAACCAAAAAAAAAAAAAAAAACAAAAATAAAACCCAAAAACCAAAAAACAAAAAAGAAGAATATAGACAAAGGCTAACTTTGTGTTCTTGAAGTACATTAGCAGAAAGAAGACAGGTTATGAAGATGCAGCAGAGCAAATCCTACTAACAAAGGAGCACGTAATTAGTCATTACTTCTCTCAAGTTAGCAGTGTCCGTATCTCACGCTTTGTTCCTAGACTGATAGACACATTCCAGTTGAGTTTTTAAAAAATATTTTATTTATTTATATTTATTTATTTGAGAGGGAGGGAGATGAGAGAAAGATAGATAAATAGAGAGAGAGAGAGAGACAGACAGAGAGAGAATGGGTGCACCAGGGCTTCCAGGGGCTGCAAATGATCTCCAGACACATGCGCCCCCTTGTGCATCTGGCTCACATGGGTCCTGGGGAATCGAACCTGGGTTCTTCACCGTTGCCGGCAAACGCCTTAACCACTAAGCCGTCCCTGCAGCCCCACATTCCGTTTCCCACGTGCCTACTATTATTGCTTCAGCTTCTTTCTCCAGCGGATGCCTGGCTCCTTGGTATCAGTTACATGTGCTATAATTTAATCAGTCCGCCTATTAGGCAGACATAATGCTGCTGTCCAAAATTGGAATTTGTTGCACAAATCAAGGTAGTGTGGAATGTACAGAAAAGTAGGAATATTATATAAAGAGCCCTGGGAAGATGGCTTAGCGTGTAAGCAGAGCTTGTAATGTAAGCATGAGGGCCTGGGCTTGATCCCTAGCACCCCTGGGAAAAACTCTGTAAGGTTGCACATGCCTGTAACCCCAGAGCTGAGGGACATCTTGGGGATCCCTGGTCAGCCAGTCCATCTGGAAAATGGGGAGCTTCGGGTCCAGCGAGAGACTCTGTCGCAGGGAAGTAAGGTCAAAGGGCAACAGAGTGGGCACCCGACATCCTCATACATGTGCATGAGGCCGCTCATCTGCACACGCATGCACACACAAGCATATGCACATATCCCCCTACACCCCCCCACACACATGCACACACACCCCAAAAGGAAACTATTACTGAAAATCAAATTGCTGCAATAAAGATGCAGTAAGTTTGAATTTTCAGTCCCAAGCTCCCTTTGGCTTTTGTATATAGTAATAAAAGTCTATGCAATCACTTACACTTTTGGAGTCTGAGAGAGAGCCACATGGCAGAGTAAAATGCCCAGAAACAGTCTCATCCACATCATGCTCCCCAAAGGTGAAGAGCCCCACAGACTTCTCTCTGGATCCGCACAGCTCACCGTGCTGGGAGCGCACACATTCCCATGGGCCGGGAAAGCGAACCTTGCACTATATACCCAGCTGGGGATTTTGCAACCGTTTCCTGAATCGTTCTTAAGATGAATGTGACACACGTAACCTACAATGAAGTTAGTCACCTCCCAACACTCACGTTATTAGCTGTGTCTTGTGTCATCATCTCATTTGCAAGAAACCCTGTTCGGACATGTCATAGACTAATGTTAGGTAGCTAGAGGAAAGTTTCAAGCACAAATGAAACATTTCAACGGATTCAATTATTAAAATGCATCGGGGGCTGGAGAGATGGCTTAGCTGTTAAGCGCTTGCCTGTGAAGCCTAAGGACCCCGGTTCAAGGCTCGGTTCCCCAGGTCCCACGTTAGCCAGATGCACAAGGGGGCGCACCCATCTGGAGTTCGTTTGCAGAGGCTGGAAGCCCTGGCTCGCCCATTCTCTCTCTCTCTCCCTCTATCTGTCTTTCTCCCTGTGTCTGTTGCTCTCAAATAAAAAAAAATTAAAAAAAAAAAAAAGCATTGGTATCTTGCTAAAGTGTTTCGTAGTGGAGACCTAAATCTGTGATGAAAATTCAGCCTTAGTGCCTAGAGACCTTCTTCGTTTGCAATGCAGGTCGACCCCATGGGGATTGCTGTTCTTGCATTATGGTGGGGGAGGGGGAGAGGCAATGTCTCTATGCAAAACGTCCCAAATTGTGGCTCTAACAATCTTTCCACCCCCTCTTCTGCAAACCATGCTGGCAGCATTTTTTTTTTTTTTGTTTTTCGAGGTAGGGTCTCACTCTAGCTCAGGCTGACCTGGAATTCACTATGGAGTCTCAGGGTGGCCTCGAACTCACGGCGATCCTCCTACCTCTGCCTCCCGAGTGCTGGGATTAAAGGCGTGCGCCACCACGCCCGGCTTTGCTGGCAGCATTTTAAGTCTACTTCAGTGATGGGCACTTAGGAGCCTCTGGTCTCTGGTTTGACAGGTGTTGAGTGTCCTCAGTACCAGATAACTTTTTTTTTTTTTTTTTTTAAAAAGATTCACATATAGCTATTGTAATGGAAGCAGTTTAAAAACAACTAAGAAGGCATAGGAGGATGGGAAAGAGAACTGCAAGAGGCTGCCCTCTGCGTAGGACTTGGCTGTTTAGCTCATGAATTGATAGTAGCTGTTGTTTCCAGCATAAGACTGAGTCTGCCAATATTTCACCATTGATGGGAGAATGGCGCATGAGACCCCCCCCCATCTGTCAGAGAAGCTAAGGACACAGTGGTTGCTGGGAGATGGAGAGTCGGGTTCCTCAGTGGTGTACCCACGAATAAGTTTCCCATTTTATAGTAAATAACCTTCCAGCCAAAATCATGCAAGAAGCCCTACTTTAACTCAATGGTTATTTTCAATTAAAAAAAAAAATATTTATTTGTTTGACAGAGAGAAAAAGGGAGAGAAAGAGAGAGAGGGAAAGAGAGAGAGAGAGAGAGAGAGAGAGAGAATAGGCATGTCAGGACCTTTAGCATCTGCAAATGAACTCCAGATGTATGTGCCATCTTGTGCATCTGGCTTATGTAGAGTCTGGGGAATTGAACCTGGGTCCTTTGGCTTTTGCAGGCAAACACCTTATCTGCTAAGCCATCCCTCCAGCCTGATATTTTTTTCAAGGCATGAAAGTAAGATGAGGCTTCATGGAGAACATGGGTGTTAATGGGAAGGTAAGGAGCCTAAGAGAGGATAATTAGGGGGCAATAAGATCAAAATACAATTTATATGTGTACAAAAATGTCAAAACTGGAAAAAATAGAAAATGCCTTAAGGAAGCTTAGATTGAAAAAATTAAATACTTGCATGTACTTTCTGTCACTAATTGTTGATGTGATTTTACATATTCTGTATTTGTGCAACACACACACACACACACACACACAATTTCAAGAAGAAGTAATTCCAGATGTTAAATCTTTACTATGATGGTAAAAGAAACATTTGGAGCTGGACGGATGGCTTAGGTTCGATTCCCCAGTATCCAGGTTAGCCAGATGCATAAGGGGGCACACACGTCTGGAGTTCGTTTGCAGTGGCTGGAGGCCCCGGCGTGCCCATTCTCTCTCTCTCTTTCTTTGTCAAATAAATAAATAAAAAATAAAATATTAAAAAAACCAAAAGAAAAAAATTGACATAAAAAAAGAAACATTTGTAACCTCAGCACATGGGAGGTTATGGAGGGAAGATTGCTTGCTAGTTTAAGTAATATGTGCTGGGGCTGCACAAGGAAACAATCTCAGAAGAAAAATGAAAATGAATAAATTTCTAAAGTAGTAACTAATAAATTTATTGTTATAAGAATTACCTTTCTTTGCTCCAAATAGTTTATACGTGTGGTATAGTGCCTAATGAAGTGGCATTAATTAATTCAGCAAAATAAGTTGTCATATCATAGTGAAGATTTATTTAAGTTGTTACTTTGGCACAGCTATGGAAACCACTTTCATAAACATAAGGCAGGCTGGAGCCTGTGCTTGCAAGAGAATGCCCTAAAATGTTTCTTGATCACTTTTATTATCTCCTGCCTTAGCCCCCTGGATTTTGGCAAGGCCACGCCCATTTTTATTTCTTATAAACAGAGCCCAGGAAAGTAATAGAACAGTATTGCTTTAGAAGCTAAAGTGGACTTTCAGGAGACAAGGAATGTACCTTATTTTTACAGAGCACCATGCTCAGATGAGCCTCCCGCCAGGGCTGGATGCCCTCCTTTCAGTGTGTCCTGGCAGGGGAATTCATGCATTTCATTTTCTTCCCTTTCTAAATTATCTCCAAGTACTTTGTGTTCCCTGAGGTCTAGAGTTTGGACTAAGTCAGTAATTCTTGCTTGTTTTTTTATGTTTTTTATTGATTTATTTGAGAGTGACAGACAGAGAGAGAAAGAGGGAGAGAGAGAGAGAGAGAGAGAGAGAGAGAGAATGGGCACGCCGGGGCCTCCAGCCTCTGCAAACGAACTCCAGACATGTGCACCCCCTTGTGCATCTGGCTAATGCAGGTCCTGGGGAGTCGAGCCTCGAACCAGTGTCCTCAGGCTTCACAGGCAAGTGCTTAACCGCTAAGCCATCTCTCCAGCCCTAAGTTGGTAATTCTTGGAAAAGCAAGCTCTTGTCTGTGGCGGGCTTCTATTGCGCTCACAGCAGGGGATATCTTCAAGTCTCCGTGGCGGTGGTGATGCACACTGGCTTGTTGTTCTTGTCAAAGTACGTGGCAGACAGCCCCTGGTTGAAGTTTACATCAGGAGAGAAGTCCTATCTGTGGAGGGTCCAGTCTACACAGATGGACAGAAGGGCAGTTGAGGCAGGTGTCCTTGAGAGCAAAGATACGGACAGTGCCCCATGTGGGGCTACACACCTCTCATCCCAGAGGTAGGAGAATTACTGTGAGTTTGAGGCCAGCCTGGGACTACAGAGTGAGTTCCAGATCAGCCTGGGCTAGAACGAGACCCCTGCCTTGAAAAACGAACAAACAAATGAAAAGATAGAACAGTTCCCTTACCCCTGATGTGCGGAGAAAGGAGGTTGTGGGGTTGAAGTTAATACAATGCACAGGTAAGCATAGCTATATATGAATTTTTAAGGCCAGGCACTTGAACAAGCATGCTGTTTGCATACAGGACACAGAGTAGTCATTTCTGATCCTCAGACCATTGTATGGGGAATTCCCTCCTGATGTGAGCAAAGGTTTCATCATTTATAAGGGAGGAATGAAGGGTGTGTGGAAAGTGGAGAAATGATGACATGGCTGGGCTCCCAGGGGAACTGGCCACACCATTTCCAGATATGGGAATTTCCCCTCGCTCTCTCCACACGCATCCGGTGCCCATCGCCTCATCCCGTGATGCACAGATCCGTCTCCTCACAGCTGTAATGACGCCGAGTTGGAATAAGGCCTCCATATAATTTCTATAACGAAGAGTCCCAAACAAACTGCAAAGCAATACCCCAATTTTAAGATTATTACTACCGCCAAGAATGCATTTGGGGGGGGGGGTGGCTTAGCAGTTAAAACATTTGTGTGCAAAGCCAAAGGACCCTGGATCGATTCCCCAGGACCCATGTAAGCCAGATGCACAAGGTGGTGGCGCATGCATCTGGAGTTCGTTGGCAGTGGCTGGAGGCCCTGGTGTGCCCATTCTCTCTCTGCCTCTTTCCCTCTCTCAAATAAATAAACAAATAAAATATAAAAAAAGAATGCATTTGGGATGCCTTGTGTTTGAATTTCTTCTTTTCTCCAAAGGGCAACTGGTTTTCTTTATGAAACAAAACAATAACTTCAGTAATCATCCAAATGAGATATAAACAAGACACAAGTCAGAATATCTTGTTAATATGTTGGAGTAAATTATTATAGCAATGGAGCACAGGTTATTTCCACTGAGTATTTATAAGCTTAAAATAAGAAAACATTATATCCAGATGTCTTTGCTTATAAAGATTATTGAAGAATATATGAGGAATACATATTCTTAAAACATAAAGAGTGGGCTGCAGCGATGGCTTAGTGGTTAAGGCACTTGCCTGTGAAGCCATAGGATGCAGGTTTGATTCTCCAGGACCCACGTAAGCCAGATGCACAAAGTGGTGCATGCATCTGGAATTTGTTTGCAGTGACTGGAGGACCTGGCGTGCCCATTCTATTTCTGTCTCTCTCCTCTCTCTCTCTCTCTCTCTGCTTGAAAATAAATAAATTAAATTTAAAAAAACACAAAGAAGTAACATATTCCTATGAAAAGTAAAAACAAAACAAAACAAAACAAAACAAACAAACAAAAACCTAATGAATTATGCTTCCAGTCTTGCTCCTGGTACTCAAAGTTAATTTTGAAATATAAATTTTTTCTTTTTATGTGCCTTTTCTACCTTTCCTCCTCCTCTGTCCTTAAAGCAGAGTTTCTTAGAAAGGGTTCATCGTTTTAAATATTAAGGAAACGTGTCACTTATGGGAAGATTCCCTGTCCATTTCACAACCCTCGACCATCCACCGCTTGCGTAACCTTCCATATATCTTTCTTACTCAGAAGCTGAAGGGATTAGGAGAAGATTTCTAGGATTTTACCATGAGTCATGTAATAAATAAGAACTTGTTTCCCCCCCACCCCCCTGCAAAACCTGTTCTTGGACCTCAGTGGGTAAATGGGGTAGCATGGTTCACCTCTCTTCTCCCTTAAGGCGCATCTGGTGTGAAGCCCCAGTGTGAGCTTTTGGCCTCAAACCTGCAGCATTCTCATTCCTGCACATAATAATGGTTTTGAAGGTCATTATTTGATTTGACATTCAGCTGTCTTAGTAAGTTAGGAATTTCTTTCAGGAACTGTGTAACTAGGAATAGATGTCCTATGCTGGGACAGATTTGTAGTGGATGGAAATCCTTTGAATAAGTTACAACTTCAAATTTATTTATTTATTTATTTATTTGAGAGTGACAGACAGAGAAAGAGACAGACAGAGAGAGAATGGGCGCACCAGGGCCTCCAGCCACTGCAAATGAACTCCAGACGCGTGCGCCCCCTTGTGCGTCTGGCTAACGTGGATCCTGGGGAATCGAGCCTCGAACCGGGGTCCTTAGGCTTCACAGTCAAGCGCTTAACCGCGAAGCCATCTCTCTAGACCAAGTTACAACTTTTGTTGTGACAATAAGAAATGATAATCCTTTTGTCGTTGACAATATTTTCCTTACAAGTCAGTTACAGAAGGAAGGTAGAGGCCCTGAAGTCTCTTGGCCAGTGTTTTCTACCTGTACTGCCACTGACCAGCTGACTGACCTTGCGTGAGTTACTTAAATTCCCCCTGCTGCTGCTGCTGCTGCTGCTCCTCCTTCTTCCTTTTCTTTTTGTCTACACCTGGGAATCACAATGACAGCACTTCATTAGCTTGTAGTGGAGAATTAGACGAAGTGGTATCATTAAAGTGATCAGCATAGTAAATATTTGGGTAAGTCTCCAGAGAGACTAAGTTTCTCTGTGTCACACACATACTCCAAAATGGTAGTCACAAAGCGTATTACTGTAGGACGTAGGTGATTCACAAGGGCCGAGCCTTTGTCCTGACCCCCCTGCAGAGTTTCTCTGAGGCAGGAGCAAGAAGTAGGAAGCATTCACCGATCCCCGTGACGCCGACTAGGAAAAAAGGAACGAGTTGTAAAAAGGGGTAAGGACGATCTTCATCAGTGACAAGTTAGTTACAGGACTCCTGATAGAGACTTTAAAAAGAATCAATGTTTTTGGGCTGGAGACATGGCTTAACAGTTAAGGCACTTACCTGCAAAGCCTATGGACCCAGGTTCAATACCCCAGAACCCATCTAAGCCAGATGCATATCTTGGCGCATGCTTCTGGAGTTCGTTTGCAGTGGCTAGAGGCCCCGGCATGCCCATTCTGTCTCTCTTTCTTTCTCTCGTATAAATAAATAAATTAAGATATATATATTAAAGTCAATGCTTTATTATCTTATTTGGCAGATTTCAGAGAGCAACAGCGCTGTGAGTGGCCCACGGATATCATTATTCTTTGTCCCTGGGTAACTGTGGAGATCCTGAAAGAGTCATGCTGGCCGCGTTCGAAATAGAGGACAGATGCCGGCAGAGAGAATGATTTGTCCAGGGCTGGGGAGACGGCTCCGTGGAGAAGGGGCTTTTGGTGCCGGCAGGAGAGGCTGAGACCCACGGCCAGACTTCGAATTTCCAGATCCCGTAATAAAGCAGCGGGGGCGGGGGTGGCCAGGCGTGCCTGTAACTTCGGTCCTGGAGGGGACAGAGCCCTGGCATCAGGAAAGAGACTCTGGCTCCAGACAAGAGCTGGGGGAAGACAGATGGAGCAGGACAGCCTGCTTTCTGCTCCGGCCACCATAGGCGGGTTAGCTTGCAGCACCACAGCATGCACACACACACACATGCACGGATTTTCTCCCACATCTCTGTTATTCTCTTCTCTAGGGGTCAAACCATTGCAGAGCTATACGGGTCATGTCTCTGTGCCCACAGAAGAACTGACCTAGATTCCTCATTGCCTGACCTGAGCTGGGGTTCAGAGCCACACATTATCCCAGCGGGTGGTGGCAGTCCCAGGGACTCTTGGCACTCAGATGAATTTGGCTCTGGGCATTTTGCTCAGCTTCAAGAGACCGTTCATTCAGTTTTATTTATTTATTTGAGAGAGAGAGAGAGAGAGAGAGAGAGAGAGAGAGAGAGAGAGAGAGAGAATGGGCACGCCAGGGCCTCCAGCCACTGCAAACGAACTCCAGACACGTGCGCCCCCTTGTGCATCTGGTTAACGTGGGTCCTGGGGAATCGAGCCTCGAACCGGGGTCCTTAGGCTTCACAGGCAAGCGCTTAACCGCTAAGCCATCTCTCCAGCCCTCAAGAGACCTTTCATTCCACATTCCCCTTGCTGTTTGGGGGCAGCTCAGTGAGCAACAACATGTGCTATGCTGTGTCGGTATGAAGGCCTGGCTTCAGTTAGGGTAACTCCGGAAGACCATCTCAGAGCCCCAGTCTCAGTACCCTGGACCCCGTGGGTTATACTGAGACCTCTGCTTGGGGCAGCATTGCGGCTCAACTCCCCCTCCCACGGGGGCTGATCTTCAGGCTTCCCTTCCACTGACCCCTCAGCGTCCATCCATCGCAGACTCTGCTCTTTTGATTCTAGCTGTGAGTACGCGATTGGCTTAGGAGAACCACAGCTCCTCCAAGGACCCTGGAAGCTTCAACAAGCCTCAAGTTTTATAATGTAAAAAAGAAGGCAAGAGCCTCTCAGGTAAACAACCAAAAAAACATAGAAAGGTAGCTTGTTCAAAATTTTTATTTTGACTATTACATTGCATCAGACCCCAGAAGGTTGTCTAACCTTTATTTAAAAAAATAAATTTAATTAACTAATATTTGAGTAAGAGAAAGAAAGAGAGGAAGAGAGAGGCACACACATATACACACACAGAAAGACAGAGAGAAACGAGAGAGAGAGAGAGAGAGAGAGAGAGACAGAGAGAGAGACAGAGAGAGAGAGAGAGAGAGAGAGAGACAGAGAGAGAGACAGAGAGAGAGAGAGAGAGGGAGAAAGAATGAATATGATCACACCAGGGCTTCTTGCCACTGCAAACAAACTCCAGGCACATGCATCACGTTATGTGTCTGGCGTTATGTGGGTACTGGGGAATTGGACCTGGGCCAGCAGGCTTTACAAACAAGTGCCTTTAACTGTTGAGCCATCTCCTCAGCCTTTTACCATTGTGACACAACATTGTCATCTACAAGGTTCATGTTTGAATACCTTGTAATTGAGTGACACACGCACACACACACACAATCACAAAATATTTCATTTAAATTTACAATTTTCTGTTGAGGCCCATGCGTAACTGTGCATCGTTATCCTTGGCCACATGTGGCTGCAAGTGGTCTGTGGGCTGTAGATTGGACAGGCTAGAGGGTTAGAAAGGAACAGGAAGCCATGAACAAGATAAGAAAGAAAGTGAGACCGTCCAAGGATTGGTGACCAGTACGAGCAATTTATACCTCCATGGATACCCGGAGGAATTCAATCCTGGCCACAGCACCTTGTACTTTAATAAGTATGCACATGAGTTATCTGAGGGTCCTATCAGCATAGGCTTCTCGTCAGTATGTGTGGATAGGACGTGATGCTCTGCTTTCTAAGAGGCTCAAGGCAATGTCAGTGCTGTTGGCCGTCTGACCACAGTTGGAACAGCAAGGCCAACATGGCCAGAGAGCTTTTAGTCCCTCAGATGAGTCCCCAGATCAGGGGATTTCAGTTGCTGTCTGGGGCTCAGCAATACCTTGGAATTGTTTTGAAGTACAAATTCTCTTTTCTTTTTTTTTTCTTTCTTTCTTTCTTTTCTTTTTTTCTTTCTTTTTTTTTGGGGGGGTAGGGTCTCACTCTAGCCCAGGCTGACCTGGAATTCACTATGGAGTCTCAGGGTGGCCTTGAACTCACAGTGATCCTCCTACCTCTGCCTCCCGAGTGCTGGGATTAAAGACGTGCGCCACCACACCCAATCAGATTCTTTTTTTTTTTTTTCTTCTTCTTCTTTGGGGTAAGGTCTCCCTTTAACCACAGCTGACTATGTAGCTTCAGGGTGGACTTGAACTCATGGTGATCCTCCTACTTCTGCCTCTTGAGCTCTGGGATTTAAGGTGGGCACCAACACGCTGGGCTAGAAATATGAATTGTTAATGTTCTACCTGGACTGACGGATTCAGAATCCCGATACAGCCCCTGTGATTTCGTCATGTGGGCGATACTGGGTGACCCTGAAGGCTGACAGCCGTGGCTTTAGATGTGCGGATTAAATTAGCTGAGGGAGACACTAACATCCCTATTTTTATAAAAATAAAAACAGCCTGTTAGAAGGTTCGAGGAAACTCTATTCCCACCCCGTGCAAAGTGTAACTCTTCTCCTTACATCTGCTGACGGTTTTCAGGAAGGATGAATTCAGTTAATTTGGATGCTCCAAACCAACAACAACGGCTTTCTCTTTATCAGTGAATGACCAGATCTGCAGCCTCATTGTCCTTGACTATCAGTGGTGCTGGACACTGTGGATCACCTCTGGTTCCTTGAGAGGGTTTTTTGTTTTTTGTTTTTTCCAGGTAGGATCTCACTGTAGCCCAGGCTGACCTGGAATTCACTATGGAGTCTCAGGGTGGCCTTGAACTCACGGCGATCCTCCTACCTCTGCCTCCCGAGTGCTGGGATTAAAGGTGTGAGCCACCACGCCCGGCAAGAGTTTTTTTCCTTTTTTAAAAATCATTTATTTATTTATTTGCAAGCAGAGAGAGATAGAAGAGAGACAGAGATGTGTGTGTGAGGGCCTCCAGTCACTGCAAACAAACCCCAGATGCATGTACCGCTTTGTGCATCTGGCCTTACATGGGTACTGTGGAATTGAACCTGAGTTCTTAAGCTTTGCAGGAAAATGCCTTAGCTGCTGAGCCGTCTCTCCAGCCCATCCTTAAATTTCACATGGCTTCCATGAAATCATACTTTTTTTATTTTTTTCATCTTCCCTTCCTGGTCTTCCGCACAGTTTTTTTTTTACCCGGCTCCTTCCTTCTCAACCTGCCCCTTATTCACTTCTTAATGTTCAAGCTCCTCTTAGCAAAGTCCTTAGCTCTATTCTCTATCCAGACTCCCTTCCCAAACCTGCTGTATTTGGTAAAGTAGGAGAGCTGAGATGGCATCAGGAAGTCTTACCAAGTAGAATGCAGGTGCATAAGCCTCACGCGGATGGACAGACACATTGTTAAAATTCGTGATTTGGCAGGGAAGCACATGAGTACACATGTCGATCTAAATATTTTTAAAAAATTGTTGAATCCTGATAGTACATGGGATCCTGTTTCTAAATTCTTTAGCTTCACAAATGGAGTCTTTTTAAATTTTATTTGAGAGTGAGAGACAGAGAGAAGAGGAGAGAGAATTGGTGCGCCAGGGCCTCGGGCACTGCAATCGAATGCCAGATGCTTGTGCCACCTAGTGGTCATGTGCGACCTTGCACTTGCCTCACCTTTGTGCTTCTGGCTTAGGTGAGATCTGGAGAGTCCAACATGGCTCCTTAGGCTTCCCAGGAAAGTGCCTTAACCTAAGCAACCTCTCCAGTCCCACAAATGGAGTCTTTGGTCATAGCCTTTGTCTGTCTGGAGGGTGTCTATCAGAACCCAAAGTCTGTCAGTACAGAACATTTTAGTTTCCAGCCTTTCTCCAATTCCTCCTTCCTTCTGTTTTCAGTGCTGATTCACTTCCATAATAGTGTGTTGTTAGGCAAAGAGTGGTCATTTACTATCATTTTCTAGCAATAAATGATAAGCTCAGAACCATAGCAGTTATCAAAAGATAAAATGCCCTCTGCCTGCCTCCCAGCCTTGTACTAGTAAATCTGTTCTCACTTTGGAATATTAGAAGCTCAAGTTCTACATGCTGTACGGTCCAAAAATTTGACCAAAATAAATTATTCAGTTGCTATCAAACAAACTCCCAAGATTAATAGAATGAAACGATGAGGTAACAAGAGAACATACTGGACTCAGGTGCGAAACGACAGCATTTAATGGGGGTAGAAAAGAAATAATATATATATTTTTTTGTTTTTTTGAGGTAGGGTCTCACTCTGGTCCAGGCTGACCTGGAATTAACTCTGTCATCTCAGGGTGGCCTTGAACTCATGGCAGTCCTCCCACCTCTGCCTCCCGAGTGCTGGGATTAAAGGCGTGTGCCACCACGCCTGGCAAGAAATAAAATTTGACAAGAAGTCATAGTGAATTGCAGAGTCTTCAAGCTGTGAGGTGGGTCATGATTCTTTCCCAGGTGAGACAGCAGAAGAAGAGTCTATTCAAAGAAGTGTTTTCCCACTAGGATTTAAAATAGGGTTTAAACAACAAAGAAATGTATGCATATTTCTATACAGATATAAAAATATATGCATTTAAGATGTGCAAAAGATATATTTATGCAATATACATGTACATGTATATAAATATGTATGCATATGTAATTTATATTATATATACAACACACACACTTATATATATGTATATATCTGTTAATTTATAAGACAAAAATGAGGGATTGGTAAGGAGTACATATATAGCTATGAACCCCTTTAAACCTCTTTTAAAGAAAATAACATAACCTCAATGATTATCAAATGCCTGCGTAAACCTTAGCAAGCTCTAGAGACTTCTCTTTGTTTCACCCATTGTGGTATCTTTATATATTCATTTTATTACCAGACATCTATCTTCTCAGTGCTCTTTGACGGAGATAATTCCTTACCTGTGCTTTGTTTTATCTTATTGGGAAACAGAAGTACTATCGATGAGGTAAGAATCAAATGCATATTCATCTGGAAAATAAAAGGAACATGCATCGTTATGAAATCCCCAACTATGTACAAGAAGACATCGGAGCTAATCTTTCCAGTAAGTTCTCAAGGTAAGCAATCCTTAAGTGCTTCGCTGAAGTTCAAGCCATCTGATGAAATGTGTTCAGTTGGTAAATGACGGAGCGAGGCTTTGTGCAGGGATGGTGCAGCTGGACACACCTCGTCCGACCTTCAGCAAGAAATGGATAGCTCTGACCTCCCAGGGGAGTGTTCCGTGCTGTCTGCAACATATCGGTAAGTGTTTTGAAATGTGGTCCTCTCCTGTTCTTGAGTCACAGCCCACAGACACAGCATGGAGTAGTAAATGTTGGCTTATTTTAATAATAATGATAACAGTAAGAAGACTTAGCAAGGTTAGTATTTCAAGTTAAGGTGTAACCGTTTCACATCATATCAGAAAGATGGCTAAGTGTTGAAATGCTCTACTAACTGGCACAGTCAGAATCCATTCATGGAATAAAATTCATCACACAAAGAAAAGCCATGGAAATCTTAAAAAAAAAAAAACCAAACAAACAAGAAACAAAGTGCTGGAGGGATGGCTTAGCGGTTAAGGTGCATGCCTGTGATGCCTAAGGACCCAGATTTGATTCTCCAGGTCCCACTTAAGCCAGATGCACAAGGTGGCATCTATCTGGTGGCATATGTCTGGAGTTGGTTTGTAGTGGCTGGAGGCCCTGGCTGTGCCCACTCTCAGTCTCTCTCTCTTTCTCTCTAATAAATAAATAAAAATAAATCTTAAAAAGAAAAGCCGGGCTGGAGAGATGGCTTAGCGGTTAAGCGCTTGCCTGTGAAGCCTAAGGACCCCGGTTCGAGGCTCGGTTCCCCAGGTCCCACGTTAGCCAGATGCACAAGGGGGTGCACGTGTCTGGAGTTCGTTTGCAGTGGCTGGAGGCCCTGGCGCGCCCATTCTCTCTCCTCTCTGCCCCTATCTGTCCTTCTCCCTGTGTCTGTCACTCTCAAATAAATAAATAAAAGTGAACAAAAAATATTAAAAAAAAAAAGAAAAGCCACTGACTGCTTAGTTATTGAAGATAGGGAATAATTTTGGAACACAGTAGCTGACAGTTTTAGGTATAGATTTGTCTGGCAGCTGTGGGGACTGTCATTGCTTGCTTACCATGCTCATAGTAATTGCGGACCACGACGGGGGCCCGCTGAATGTTGGACACCGGGTTGCTTTGCTCCACAGAAAAGGTAAAACTGATCGCTGTACCAGAAACCTAGAGACACAATTACAAATATGCCTTAGCAGGTCTGTGAAAAAGGCTCACTGAGAAAATTATCTCTAGAAGTTCATGAGCTATAAGATTGAGAAGTCCAGGTCATCATTATCTTACTTAATATCAAAACCAATAAGTTAGCTCACACTAATTCATGCAAAACTTGTATTGAGGGTCAAGAAATTTAGCTGAAGATGTTAGAGGATTGTAGACGTTTGTGTGAGTGGTAATTTTCTATAGTTACGTAATTTATATATAATATATAATTTCCATAGAAAAGATGTCTCTAAAATTCATACCATAGTTTGGAGTTCCTTCAAAACCGTAAAAATTGGACTATTATATGACCCAGGAAACCTACTTGCAGTTTGCATTCATGGTACTGTCTTGGCCACACACAGCCAAAGTCATTGTAGCAAGATTCACAATTGCCACATTCTGGAAGTAACCAAAGTGTTTCTCATCAACACGTAAATGGGTACAGAAAATCTGTCATATATGCATGATAGAAAATAATTTCATCTTCTTTTTTTTTTCGAGGTAGGGTCTCACTCTGGTCCAGGTTGACCTGGAATTAACTCTGTAGTCTCAGGGTGGCCTTGAACTCATGGTGATCCTCCTACCTCTGCCTCCTGAGTGCTGGGATTAAAGGCGTGCGCCACCACGCCCGGCAATTTCATCTTTTAAAAGGAATTCCTTCCACATGACAGCTTTGCTAATGAATGAAATGGCACAAAGTGAAATGAGCCACGCAATACTAAAAATACCCTGTGGTCTTAGAAATGGGACATAAAGTCAAATTTACAGATATGAAGGGAACAGTTAGCTAGAAGGGAGGGACAATGGGGAGATGTTGATGTATAAAATTTTAGTTATGTCAAATGAACCAGTTCTAAAGGTCTAATATATGGCGTGACATCTATAGTCAACGATACCATTATAGACTTGACATCCTGAGTGTAGATTTTAAGCATTCTAATCACATGAAAAGTAATCATATGAAGGGATGACTTTGTTAATTACCTTGATCACAATAATCAATTCACAACTGATCAGAACACCACACTGTATGCATTAAATATATACAATTCCAATAACCTTTTTTAAAACATGTCAATCTTAACAAAACTATGTTATATCCTGTAAGTAATGGAAAGGAATGAAAAAGGGGATGAAGATATACATGAAATAAGTGTTAATATGGGACAGAACAATGATCATCATTGATGTGCCACTGAAAAAACAGTAGACAGGCTGGAGAGATGGCTTAGTGGATAAGTGCTTGCTTGTGAAGCCTAAGGACTCTGGTTTGAGGCTCAATTCCCCAGGCTCCTTGTAAGCCAGATGCACCAAGTGGCACATGCATCTAGAGTTCGTTTGCAGTGGCTGGTGGCTGGAGGCCCTGGCATGCCCATTCTCTCTCTCTCTGCCTCTTTCTCTTTCTGTCTCTAGCTATCAAATAAATAAAAATAACATTTTTTTTTAACAGTAGACTCAATCATGTATGTGTATGAGAAACAGAAATGTCCCATGCTATAATATTAACAGTGGGTATCTCTGAATAGTGGGGCTATATTTAGATTTTCTCCTGATCTCCTCTGGTTTCCAGTATTTTTCTCTATATATTTTATCTACCTATCTATCTATTTATCTAAAATATATAAATATAAAATGTAAATATAATATAAATATAAAATATAATGTATATAATATATATATTGTTATATATTGATATATATATTATATATTATATATATATTATTCTTTTTGCAGTGAGGATTGTCTTCTTAATTGAAAAAAATAAAGTTAATTTTCTAAAAAGAAGAAATAGAAATCAAAGCTTCCAGTTACCCTCAGAGGACACACAAACAGCAAGGAAACAAACAAAGCCATGGAAGAAACAATCTTATTTAACTTACATTTTTCAAGTATAAAAGAACGTGGCCATTCTTTATGTCTGTCTTCATTACTTGGCCGTTGTTTTGAAGCTTTGAAGAAATTGGGAGGGAGGGACGGGGAAGACACACGAAATCACTTGAGAGTTCCAGTCGAAGGATTTTTGTCAGGTTCTATTTTGTGATATGTTTCTTTGTACTACATAGTTTCCATAAGTACATATGCAAAACAAATGAAATATATTCTGAATCATAGGACTAACGACTATTGGAATTACTACAAATGAAGAATACCATCCCTCCTGTTACATAGCAAGGAAAATACACATGTGAATTCTGAAATACGTTTAAATCAAACATTCCATTATGGTCTTTGCGAACGGGTTTTTCAATTTATGCTTGTTATTACTTTCTCTGCACTGAAAGATTGTGCTGGGATTATTTACCTCCTCAACGGACGACAGAACTGGAGTAAACCCAGACAGCATCTTTACATCCACGAGGACCATGTTGGAGGCGTTATGGATTCCCGTGTATCTGAAACGAAGAAAGAGAACAAGCATTAACGGGGACGTGTATTCACAGCCGTGGCATGCCATGGCAATGAGGAAGGTGGACGGGTAGAGTAACTGGTGTCAAGTCAGGGGGACAGGCGAGATGGACAGCCATCTTCAGACATCTGAGGGAATCATGATGGAGAGAGGGGCGGGTGAGATCGCACACGGCAACAGAAGCAGGAGAAGATCATGAAAGGCGCGAATCTAAGACCTCCGAGCCCTGGTCTCATGCCCGCCGCGCATCTCCAAGTCAGAACCCAGAGCAAAATGTCTGTGTTTCATGCTGGCTTCAGATGGCCCGGCACCCGGTGGGAATCTCCTCGCATGCAGCAAAATTTGAGCAATGTCAAAATAGCAGTAGGGCAGAAGCTCACAGGAGGAAATAGCTTACACTTGTGTAGGCCTTGCTTTGATTTAGCTTAAAAATCTACAGAGACATTGCCTCTCCCCCATGACTGCTGGCCACCCCCAGAATGCAAGACCCACAATCCCCATGGGGGGGAACGACAGGAGGCTAACGATGTTACCACCATGGCTGTATATACGTAAATAATAACAAAAAAATCTACAGAATGTGGGTGTCTATCCAGACAGCAGGGAAGTGACTGTGATACAGACATGATATAGACATGTCACCTACCGACGTGTGAACTCACTGGAGTTAGCGTCGGCCATCCTTTGCCCGATCCTATCCGAAATTTGTTGCTATATTATCACTTCTCTCACCTGGGAGTTTTACGTCAAAATGTGACACTTACTTGAGGGTCACCGTGAGGTTAAATTTAGGCTGGAACATATCTGAAGAGTTGCTCTTCACTGTTGCCAAGGATAGGGAAAATCCAGATGCCTTCTTGGGTAGTGGCACGTGGTACTTGATGGTGGCCTAGAGGGGACAATAAGCCCTGAGAAACCTCCTGGAGTAGGAACAGGAGTGAGTGCTGTTTCTCTGACGCCATTATTAATGCACTTTACATATTTGTCATCAGGACATCAGACTGAATTAAATTTAGTTTTCATGAGATACAAATTCTTCATAATATAATGAATATAGGACACTTCGTGATAATTCTCCAAACGTGTCTGTGAACTGGCTATATTGAAAATTTTATTTTTGTTTTTGTTTTTGTTTTTTTGAGGTAGGGCCGCACTCTGGTCCAGGCTGACCTGGAATTAACTCTGTCATCTCAGGGTGGCCTTGAACTCATGGCGATCCTCCTACATCTGCCTCCCAAGTGCTGGGATTAAAGGCGTGCGCCACCACGCCCGACACAAATTGTTCATAATATAATGAATATAGGACGCTTCATGATAATTCTCCAAACGTGTCTGTGAGCTGGCTATATTGAAAAATTTAATTGTATGTAAGTGCATGTGTGTCATTGTGTATATGTGTGTGCAGATCATGACACCAGAAAGGGGTCCTTGAGGTGGGAAGGAGAAATCTTAAAGGAGGCAGGAAAGCTCTCCACTTTCCTGTGCTTGGTGGAGTTTAAGTATCCAATGGAACACTTGACCTGGAAGTAGAAAGGGGTCTACTGAAGGGAAGGAAGGGGACCCACAGAGAGGCCGAGGGGGATGGGGGACAGAAATGGAGGAGAGGGACAGGTAAGAACAAAGTGTGTATTAAAATGCCACAGTGAAGGCTAGAGAGACGGCTCAACAGTTAAGGCGGATGCCTACAAAGTCTAAGGACTCAGGTTCGATTCCCAGTATCTACGTAAGCACAAGGTGGGGCATGCATGTGGAGTTCATTTGAAATATGGCTAGAGGTCCTCTTGTGCCCATTCTCTCTCTCTCTCTAATAAATAAAATAAAATAAATATTAAAAAAGAGGGCTGGAGAGATGGTGTAGCGGTTAAGCGCTTGCCTGTGATGCCTAAGGACCCCGGTTCGAGGCTCGATTCCCCAGGACCCACGTTAGCCAGATGCACAAGGGGGCACATGCATCTGGAGTTCGTTTGCAGTGCCTGGAGGCCCTGGTGTGCCCATTCTCTCTCTAACTGCCTCTTTCTCTCTCTCTGTCTGTCACTTGCAAATAAATAAATAAAATTTAAAAAAAAAGAAAATGCCATAATGAAGCCTGTAACTTAATATGCTAACTTTAAAAACTAATAGGGATGCTGTTTGTGGGGCAATGAAACATCAAGCTGGAATTGAGCTGGGTCTCCTAGCTGGCCAGCTGTCATATGGAAAGTGTCATGCAGTCTGCTTCCGGGGGCGGGGGTGTCCTCAAGCGTCTTACCCAGCAGTAGATCTATCCTATATGAGCGGTCGGGCAAGATGTGCTCACCGGTGGAGTAGGGCCATAACTGTTTTGGGGGTGACTAACTGCTCTTTTATTGGATCTGAGGCGAGGGAATTCATGCTTGCTGCTGAAAACCCAGTCAAAAGCCCATGGCTTGGAAGATCCTAGACCCTAGAGGGGAATACCACTGCTGTTTTGTTTCCCTAAATGGATACGCAGTGTTTATTAAACTGCCCTCTACACCTCAATAACATCCTTATACCCATAGATTAGTGGTCCTCTCACGTTCATGCTCTGACCGTTGGGGAGACTCAAAACTCATCAAAGTGCTGACCATAAGTGACTGCTGGTGAGTACGCCCTGCTTAAGGCAACACCTGTCACATGTCACGCCATGCTGAGGGAACATTGTGGAAGAGAGGGAAGAAGAAATGTAAGAGCCGCAGGATGGAGAGAACTTTGGGGGCACTTGTGGACATGAAGTGGCTGATACTTCATGACCTCAGAGCAGCTGTTGTTACCTCCACAAAGCCTGCGCAATATTGCCATACGGCACCCAGCACCAGTTCTACGCGGATGACGGAAGAGGATGAAACAGTTTTCGCATCAGAAAAGGGCCGTGTCGGGCAGAATAAGGGGTTCAGAGAAAGAGGCTGGGGGAGGGGACAAAAAGTAAGAGGAGGGGGGCCGGAGAGATGGCTTAGCGGTTAAGGTGCTTGCCTGCAAAGCCAGAGGACCCAGATTCTATTCTCCAGAATCCACGTTAGCCAGATGCACAAGGGGGCACAAGCATCTGGAGTTCGTTTGCAGTGGCTGGAGGCCCCGGCGTGCCCATTCTCTCTCTCTCTCTCAAATAAATAAATAAATAAAATATATTTTAAAAAAAAAAAGGTAAGAGGAGGGGATTAAGAACGAAGCACATCCTATTTATTCATGAAAATTGTCAATAAAAAGTTTTAAAAATAGTAAAGAAAAAGTGGAAAGCTGGGCGTGGTGGCGCACGCCTTTAATCCCAGCACTCAGGAGGCAGAGGTAGGAGGATCGCCGTGAGTTCGAGGCCACCCTGAGACTCCGTAGTGAATTCCAGGTCAGCCTGGGCTAGAGTGAAACCCTACCTTGACAAACAAAAACAAACAAACAAAAAAAGGGAGTACCTTTCTATAGCATAATTTGCATTTTTTGCTATTGAGTAGAAACAAAAGTGGGCTGGGGAGATTGCTCAGTGGTTCAACGTGCTTGCTTTTCTCTCTCTCTCTCTTTCTTTTTTTTAAGGTAGAGTCTCACTCTAGCCCAGGCTGACCTGGAATTCATTCACTACATAGTCTCAGGGTGGCCTCGAACTCACAGCAATCCTTCTACCTCTCCCTTCCGAGTGCTGGGATTAAAAGCTTGCACCACCACATCAAGCTTCTTTCTTTCTTTCTTTCTTTCTTTCTTTCTTTCTTTCTTCCTTCCTTCCTTCCTTCCTTCCTTCCTTCCTTCCTTCCTTCCTTCCTTCTTTCTTTGTCTTATTTTTTAATATTATTTATTTATTTATTTGAGAGTGACACAGAGAGAAAGAGGGACAGACAGACAGAGAAAATGGGCATGCCAGGGCCTCCAGCCACTGCAAACGAACTCCACATGCATACGCCCCTTTGTGCATCTGGCTAACGTGGGTCCTGGGGAATTGAGCCTAGAACCGGGGTCCTTAGGCTTCACAGGGAAGCACTTAACCACTAAGTCATCTCTCCATTCCTCTTTCTTTCTTTCTTAATTTACTTATTCATTTATTTATTTGAGAGAGAAACAGATAGATAGAGAGGCAAATAGATAAAGAGAACAAGCACACCAAGGCCTCCAGCCACTGCAAACAAACTCCAGATGTATGTGCCACCTAGTGCATCTGGCTTTACATGGGTACTGGGGAATTGAACGTGAGTCCTTTGGCTTTGCAGCAAAGTGCCTTAACGGCTAAGCAGTCTCTCCAGCCCCAACGTGCTACCTTGTAGAGCTTGCTGGGCCTGCATTTGATTCCCCAGTACCCACATAAAGCCAGCCATAAAAAGTGGTGCATGTGTTTGGTCTTGGTTTGCATGGTTTGCAGTGGCTCCTCTCTCTCTCTCTCTCTCTCTCTCTCTCTCTCTTGAAAACAAAGTTAAGAAATGTAAAAAAGGAAAAGTAAGAGAAAGTAAAGGTAGCCATGAGAAGAGTCAAAATGACAAAATAACCCCTGAAATATATAATTGAGAAAACTGGAAGAATTTTTATAGGCAAACTTTGTTCCGCTCTTAGGTGGAACTTCTGTTACCTGGATAAATGCACAGCCTTGTCCTTCTACCTCCACTGTGTATTGTCCGTGAACTCTTGTTAATTCCGAATGCTGTACCAGGAGGCGGTTATCCCTGTGAACCCGAAAAATCTCCTCAAATTCTTTGCTTCTCAAGGTGATGGTGTTTTCCCCAGCAGAGCCAGTGATTTTCATGTAGTGGGTTAGGGCCAGCAGACAGATGGGGGTGTCCTGCACAGAACAGTGACCGACAATGACCCATGCTCTCTTGTGGTGAAGACTGCCCATCATTTGACCACCAACTGTCGATCAATACCTAGATCTGTTCCTAAAACTGGTCAGACAACATCAAGACCCAACAGCTTCATCAACAGAGAGGAAAAAAAATTGCCTATTTGTGGGAGCTGTTTCCACTTGATTATTTCTTTCAGTAAATCTTCATTGAGTATTTTGTGAAGGACAATCTCAATAGCTGAAAATTGTGTCAAATACTTTCTAAAAGTTAAGGTGATGTGTAATTCGATGACGTCTATGCTCTCCCATTTTCAAAGGAGGAGAGAGAGAGAATCAGAAGCGGTACTTCACTTTGGAGATTCCGTTGCTCATGATTTTATTGAGAAACTAATACTTAAAAAAGAGGGAAACTGGGCTGGAGAGATGGCGTAGTGGTTAAGCGCTTGCCTGTGAAGCCTAAGGACCCCGGTTCGAGGCTCGGTTCCCCAGGTCCCACGTTAGCCAGATGCACAAGGGGGCGCACACGTCTGGAGGTCGTTTGCAGAGGCTGGAAGCCCTGGCGCGCCCATTCTCTCTCTCTCCCTCTATCTGTCTTTCTCTCTGTGTCTGTCGCTCTCAAATAAATAAATAAATAAATAAAAAGAGGGAAACAAATATTGTTTGATAAATGAAACTGCATTTCCTTTTATAGTCATTTTTTTTCCTATGAAGGAAATGAATGTGCCATTTTTATGACTATTTTTGTTTCCCCATTATTCCTTTCTTCCATTTGATTATGCAAATGTGTAGACCACAGAATTAGAAAGGTATCGTTTTTCTTTCTTAAAATTTTTTAAAAAATTATTTATTTATGGGCTGGAGGGATGGCTTAGCAGTTAAGCACTTGCCTGTGAAGTCTAAGGACCCCAGTTCAAGACTCCATTCCCCAGGACCCACGTTAGCCAGATGCACAAGGGGGCGCACGCGTCTGGAGTTCGTTTGCAGTGGCCGGAGGCCCTGGCGCGCCCATTCTCTCTCTCACTCTCTATCTGCCTCTTTCTCTCTCTGTCACTCTCAAGTAAATAAATAAAAATCTTAAAAAAAATTTATTTATTTATTTGCAAGCAGAGAGAGAAGAGAGACAGACATGCACAGACAGGGAATAGGTGCTCCAGGGCCTCCAGCCTCTGCAAACTCCAGACACATGCGTCACCTTGTGCATCTGGCTTATGTGGGTCCTGGGGAATCGAACCTGAGTCCTTAGGCTTTGCAGGCTAGTGACTTAACCAGTAAGCCATCTTTGCAGCCCGAAATCCTTTCTCTTGGCTGACACGTAGTTTAACCGTTAGACCACCATATATCTAATGTGCCAGGACTCTCTCTCACGCTTATGAATTTTCTAGATTTGAGTTCCGTTTTTACTGTGTAAATGGAGGCATAGTCAACAGAAGTTCATTTTGTGTATTAGACACATCTTAGAAGATAACCTGATATACAATAACTATCATGAATAATTACTGACTAAGTCAAACAGGATTCATAGCATGAAATGACGGCTCCGCTACAGGCTTATCCCAGAGTGCTGTCTTCCGCACTCAGCAAACTCTTTTTAGCATCCCACTCATGTCAGTAACCTGCGTGGCCGAGAAGCCTCCGTGGGAGTTCATCTGCTGGGCGAGCCACTGCACAACCTTACTGGCATAATCAAGGTCCCGGATGGCCCGGGAAATGACAGCCAACAGCACATAGCAGGTCTTCTCTGTCTCGCCAGAAGGAACAAAGGGTGGGGACTCCTCCGTCTTGGGGTTCTTTTCTTTTTCCCAATATATCATATTATCTGAAAGAGGAAAATTTTCACAGTCCTAGAAAAGAAGATCTTATATTCTTATATTCTTTAAAAAATATTTTATTTGGGCTGGAGAGATGGCTTAGTGGTTAAGCGTTTGCCTGTGAAGCCTAAGGACCCCGGTTCTAGGCTCGATTCCCCAGGTCCCACGTTAGCCAGATGCACAAGGGGGCGCACGAGTCTGGAGTTCGTTTGCAGTGGCTGGGGCCCCTGGCGCGCCCATTCTCTCTCCCCCCCGCCTCTGTGCCTCTTTCTCTGTTGGTTGCTCTCAAATAAATTAAAATTTAAAAAAATATTTTATTTATTTATTTTGGTTTTTCAAGGTAGGGTTTCATTCTAGCTCGGGCTGACCTGGGATTCACTACGTTGTCTCAGGGTGGCCTTGAACTCACAGTGACCCTCTTACCTGTGCCTCCCAAGTGCTGGGATTAAAGGCGTGCGCCACCATTCCCGGTAAATATTTTATTTTTATTTATTTTTGATTTGAGAAAGAGAGAGGGGGGGGTCGCAAATAGAGAATGGGTGTTCCAGGGCCTCCAGCCACTGCAAACAAACTCCAGACGCGTGTGCCCCTTGCGCATCTGGCTAACGTGGGTCCTGGGGAATCAAACCTGGGTCCTTTGGCTTTGCAGGCAAATGCCTTAACTGCTAAGCCATCCCTCCAGCCATAGCTCCTATATTATTATTATTATTTTTGGTTTTGCGGGGGTTGGGTCTCACTCTAGTCCAGGCTGGCCTGGTATTCACTATGTAGTCTCGGGGCGGCCTTAAACTCAGGGCAATCCTCCTACCTCTGGCTCCTGAGTCCTGGGATTAAAGGCATAAACCACCACGCCTGGCCAGGCTACTATATTCTTAAACATCAGGATGACTCAAATTTCTTCCTTGGAATTTCCTCTGTTACGGGCTGACTCTGAAAAATTTCAGGTGCCAAAGCCTTTGATCTGTGGGACCTCAGAGCATGAGTTTGGAGATGCGGGTCTTTAAAGGAATGACTAAGTCAAAATGAGTTTGTGAAGGTGGATGTAATTCAGTCTGATGGTTCTCATTAGACCAAACCAACACATACAAGGGATACCAAGGATTTCTACGTAATAGGTTAAACTCTATCCTAGGCAAAATAAATTGGTCAATAAAACACACTTGCTAATGCACGGATCTTACATTTCTATCCACCCCAGAACTGGGAGAAAATAAATGTTGATGTTTAAGTATACCAACATGGGGTATTTTGTTATGACAGCCCTGGCAAATGAACAAAGCCTGAAACATCAACTGTAGACTCAGGGATAGGATTTATCTTAATGTTTTTATTTATTTGAGAAAGAGAGAAAGAGGGAGTGATAGTGAGTAGCGATGTGTTAGGACCTCTTGCCACTACAAATGAGCTCTGGATGCAGGTGCCACTTTGCGTGTCTGGCTTTATATGGAAACTGAGGAACTGAACCCTGACCATGAGGCTTTGCAAGCAAGCTACTTTAACCCCTGAGCCATCTTCCCAGAGATCATTATGATTGTCTGGGACACGGCCACTGTGTATTTCCTTTGTTTACTTCAGTCGTCACTGAGATGAAATTAGTGGAAACAAGCAGAAGGGAATGCCATAAGAGACACAGGATTAGGATGGCATGTTAAGTTCCATCTTTGATTTCAACAGCTTTTCCCACTAGCCAGAACAAATGGTAAGACTTACTTATTTTAGTAGCGGATCGGTCCAAGGTCTGGAGTAAGGATGTCACCTGCTGTTCCTTTCCAGCGAACGCAAAAGCATAAGCTAGCAAAGCGTGAGTGTGGCTGGTGGCGACTCCCCGGGCCACCGCCTCCTCCAGGCAAAATAGCCCATTGCGCAGAGCGGGAAACTGGTGAGGAAGAAGCGCATTGATTGTTCGAGTGAGAATGTCTCCATTCTTAGACTCTGATAGCCACTTCATTATAACCCAGACCACCCGTCCCGATGATCTCTTCCCTAGGATGGTCTGGATCACCTGCGCAAGGATCACTTCCCTAAAGTGGCCCAGGACCTGAGCCAAGGGGGACTGCTCTGCATCCAAGGAATTGCAATGACTCCTGCTGTCCCCTGGGTATCCCCTAGTCTGTAAAGGGAAGTTGCTTCTGGCCCGCCTGGTCAGAACCCTTAACAGACATTCCCAATTAAAGGCCCTCTCAGCTGATGAGCACTCTTTCCTGTGTCTTTCCCAACAAATATATTTTAAGTGGTAGATGAACATTTTATGTGATTGCTGAATCCTTAGACTAATTATTTATAATGCAGCTTTAATCATATACACTTGAAGCTCATTTTGTACACGGATCTATTCATATGCTTATTATACACACTGTATTTTAAAATAGCATTGTCATAAATTTGACATATAATTATTGTTAGTACAGGGGAATAAAATTTGGTACTAAGAAAGTGGCAGCTTTAGTATCTGATCAGTGATGTAAATTTCTTCTGTGGAGCAAGATGTACAATTCTTTTAGACCTAAAATATTTTACTTTAATGCCTTATGTAGAAGTTTATATCTCTGAAGATGTTCTTGATCTTCATGACATAAAAGTGACAGAAAATCTGTAGCATTTCCATTTAGGAACAGTTTTGGGAATCTGACCATCTGCTCTACCGATTGGAAGGTAGCCAGGACCAACTTCATTTAAGTTGAAAATGTTTAGCCTGGCTTAGAATTCTTGATTATGACTTTTCCTAGAGCAGAGGCTCTTTTTAAAAAAATTTTTTAAATTTTTATTTATATATTTGAGAGCGACAGACAGAGAAAGGCAGAGAGAGAAAGAGAGAGAGAGAGAGAGAGAGAGAGAGAGAGAGAGAGAGAATGGGTGTGCCAGGGTCTCCAGCCACTGCAAACAAACTCCAGACGCGTGCGCCCCCTTGTGCATCTGGCTAACATGGGACCTGGGGAACCGAGCCTCGAACCGGGGTCCTTAGGCTTCACAGGCAAGCGCTTAACTGCTATGCCATCTCTCCAGCCCCCTCCTTTTGTTTTTGATGGTGACTGTTTTTGTTTTTTGAGTTAGGTTCTTGCTGTGTAGCCCAGGCTGACCTCAAACATTGTGACCCTTGGCCTCAGTTTCCCAACTGCTGGGAGTATGCATGTATGCCACTATGCCTGCCAGACCAGAAGCCCTTTCTCTGGAATTCACGACTGGCCTTCAGGATATGTGTACGTATCCGAGTTTATATGAAAAACCGAGTCGTGGATGAGTGCACTCAACCAGGGCCCAACACAATCTTGTTTATCAAATATCTCGATGACCAAAAAAATCTGAACAACATCAGTTTAACAGGGGGTGAGGAATCAAGTGTTCGCTCGGTAGCTTATCAAGTCTGGGAGTTTATCTGCACCTAGGCTCTGTCTAATGCACTGACGAAGCCAGAAGACAATTGCAACGCATACAGAGGCATTAAGTCCAGCTTCAAGGAACGTCCCCACGATGTATGCAGTGAGCGCAACGTTGTCTTCATTTCCAGCCTGGAGACAAAGGGACAGTGAGCCTTGTGAGACAGAGAGCTGAAGAACAGCTGTTTTTATTTTTAGTTTTTTTTTTTTGCAGTGAAACAAAATAGGTATTAAATTCTACAACAGATACCTTTCATCACAATGACATGCTAACATGTTTAATTTTTAATTGATTAATAGCCATGCTATTTGAGTAAGAATTCAGTGAAATTAAATGAAATAATTAAATAAGGCATAATAATTAATTTTTTTTTTTTTTTTTTTTTTTTTTTTTGGTTTTTCGAGGTAGGGTCTCATTCTAGCCCAGGCTGACCTGGAATTCACTATGGAGTCTCAGGGTGGCCTCGAACTCATGATGATCCTTCTACCTCTGCCTCCCGAGTGCTGGGATTAAAGGTGTGTGCCACCACGCCTACCAACAATTAATTTTAAATATACTGAATGTTATGCACAATGCTTAATATGTGGTAGGATATTAAATCTCTATTCCCTGCAATTCATATGACCCTATTTGGTATTAATCTTAAAAAAAAAAAAGCAAAGAAGGAATTTCAGTTAGGATGAGGAAAAATAGGGCATAAAGACCTTCTGAAAATCCTTACAATAAGGCAGTTCCATGAGACAATTATAACAGTTAGGTCTTGTAGATGATCACAGTGTAAATTAGAAAAGTATTTAAAAACCACAGGGATTGCACACTGACTATGCATAAAAATAACCACGGAAACTTTAATATTAAACAAATCAGCACTTCAAACTGTATTTGAAAATGCCAGAATGAATGACACCTACATCTCCATCTGCCTACCAAAAACATGTAAAACCAACGTCCATACAAGAGATTGTGAAATTTTAGACCTCAGGAATGAGACAGGGAAGTGGACTGTCCTGGGCACTGCAGGGGGTTCTGGTGCCAAGAGAATTCAGGCTGGCATGTGGGATCCACTGGGGCAGTACAAAACTCTTGTCTACGTAGACCAGAGGCAGCCTCTTTTATTTTACTTTTTCCAGCAAAGGAATTTCTGAGGAGCTAGGTTTTTGAGGTGAAAGTAATAGTATGTGGTAAACACTAAAATAAGGTGCATGTTGAGTCATTGTTTTTCTATAGCACTACCTTCATTTTTTCTCTTGCTTCTTTCTTCCTTCCAACTCAATTCAACTCAACACACACACACGCACACACACGCGCACACACAATCACTCACTATCAATGACAGCTGTCCCATGCAATTCACGGGAGATCGGTTCTGGAACTCCCTGAGGACACTAACATAGCAAGACGCTCACGTTCTCCCTATGAAACCGATGCAGAGTTTATGTGCAGCCTGTGATTCCTAGAAGGCTCTTGGGACTCTCTGCATTACCCGCAACACCTACTTTAGTGCAAATGCCTGGCCAAGAGGATAAAGGCAAAGCTTGCTGCCTTGCACCAATGTGAATTGCTAGATATATTCTCTAGAACTTTCTCGCCATCCCTGAGCAGAACTGACTTTATATTACGCAGACCCCCAAGGCCCTGTCCCTTAATATGCTACCCAGATCCAAGCTTATGGTTGCATTCTCCCCAGGCTGCCGTGCCCTCCTCTCTCCTTTATGGTTCTCAGTTTAATTATTACAGAGCCCTGCCTAGATAGGAGGACTAAAGACTGACTCAGGCTAGCAAAATACTTATTCACTTATGGCCGGGCTCTGGGTAAACACTCATGAAGCAGAGGGATGCTCTCATCCAGGACACAAGAGAGTGGTGACCACAGCAGACTCAGAAGGACTGACATCCACTTGTACCAGCAGTGGGCAGGTCCCAGATGCAGCCGGGCAGGTGGAAAGCATTCATCACAGGGGCAGGGACGGAGGAAGCCTCTTACCTCCTGTGCATTGCTGAAATGCTTGTAATTCCTTGTGAAACACCCATTTATTTCCTGTTTGCTTGAAAGCCAGATTAAGGTCTGTTTGGGGATTGTTTCATCAATGAATATATATTGCTTCATTCTCTCCAGTGTCTTACAAGTTAGGGCACTGAGCCTGTGTAGCAGATCGCCAAAGCAAAAGTTTTGGAAAATAAAAGAAAGACAAAAAGATGTCAGCTACTCAACAAGTTTATTAGTGTTGTTTCCTTCAGGCAATGCCTACACTCAACTTGTCTAATGGTGATTGCTATCAGTTTTTTCTTTTTTGACTAATGGTGGCTTTCTTTGGGGTCAGTAAAATATTAAGAACAATAATCTGAAGAAATTAGAGTCATTTTTAGCCCTTCAATCCATTCAAGTGATGTGTAATCACTCTGGTTACACATTTTTGGAAACAGAGTGGGTGTAAGCAGATTCTATGGGGCTATCATCTAGTTTCTTTTCTGAATCTATATGGCACTTGAGAAATGCAGAGTAAGATATACCACTTGAAGCTAATGGTCTGGGCAATAACAGAAAACCAATGAATGGTCCAGCATACAAACAAGACAATCCTGTTGTATTTGAATAATGAAATCACTGGGTTTTATTTTCTTCTCTGTAAATTTGCTTTGAAACTCACTTACAGGGAACATCCCCACTGAGTTCTAGCTGCCTTCTTGCAAGCCTGACTCATAATTCCTACATTATTGAAAATGAAATTGTTATCTCTCACCAGATGCTCCCTTTCTGATCCCTCTGGCAAAACGTACGGTATGAACCATCAGCGTTTTTGAAAGACAAGAGCTTCTGATAACCTAAAATACAACACAGCAGGAAACTACTTTTTTTAAGTGAAAAAGTTAGAAGAAAAAGCATACTGTAGTATAAATAAACCTTTTATCTTGGTGTTAGACAAAGCAACATTACTTGGATGGGGCTGGAGAGATGGCTTTGTGGTTAAGGCGCTTGCCTGCGAAGCCTGAGGACCCACGTTCAACTCTCCAGATCCTTCGTAAGCCAGGTGCACAAGGTGATGCAAGCAGGCAAGGTTGCACGTGGGCACTTGGGAGGCAGAGGTAGGTGGATAGCTGTGAGTTCGAGGCCATCCTGAGACTACATAGTGAGTTCCAGGTTATTCTGGACTAAAGTGAGACCCTACCTCAAAGAACCAAAAGTTAAGTGTGTTGGGCTTGCTCCAAAAAAATTACTTGAATCATCACTTCAATTTTAATTTCTGCAACTTCTTTATCCACAGTGAAGGAAAAAAAATAAGTCCTTGCCTCTGAGATTTTGGTGACAAATATGCAGAGAGGCCTAGCTCTAGAAACTGGGTCATCCACCATGTGCTGGTGGTACAGAACATGGAGCAACATGGCTGGAAGCTGGAAGAGACTCAGTCCCCAGACAGTCAGCGCGTCTAGTGCCAGAAGGTGCTACAAGAGCGACTGGGGGAAATGACCAACGTCTGTCCAAGCAACTCGTGGCCTAAGCTACTCAGCAGCAAATAACCTGACATGATGCTCACACAAGTGCAATAGTGGCGCACAGCCATGGTGGGAAACCAACTACTCTTGATTTGGCTAACTGATCCGCTAAGTGGAACGGAGCCCATAGCTGGAGCTGGGAAACAAGACAGAACCTTATCCAAAAACGAGCCCACTCTCCATTATCAAGCTCCCACCAATTGTGGGCTACAAGAGGGCTTACACCTATTAAACCTATAACAATGGTTATCCCATTTATCTGGCACTAATTTCACTCTCCATTGGAGAATTTGCTACCCTTTTTCAGATGGACGCAGAACCTGAGGAGAGAATCAGTCCATCACACCTCACGAGGGCCCCAGCTGAAACCATAGAATAACTGGGGAAATGAGCAAGAGTGCTGCTTTCTTGGTGAACCTGGTACCAGCACAAGGGTGAAGGAGACAGACACAGAGAACACTCAACTCTTACCAAACCAGAGATCCAGAGACACAGAGGCTCCTAAGACCTCATCACTGAAGTAGACCTAAAACAAACCCAACATGGCTCAGGGAAATTTGCAGAAGAGAGGCAGGAAAGAATGTTAGAGCCACATGTTGGGTCATTATGCACAGAGACCTTACCTCCTCCCCATAATTGATGGCTAACCCCACATGCACGACCCACGATCCCCAACAAGGAGGGTCCCTGTGGAGGGGGGAGGACAGGGAGGAGGCTAACGATGGTACCCACATGACTGTCTACACACTGTGCACATAAGTAATAAAAAAACCTGGGTCATCACTGATACTTGTTAATTCGCACTTGTCCCTCAGGGTTCTTTTGAATCACTCAAAAGTAAAGCTGGCTTGTCCTGGGCATCGCTTCGTATGGTTCATCTGCTCTCTTTCCAGGTGCTGATCCTATCACTTTGCCACCGTGGAACAGAGCTGGGCGGCAGGCTGGGCGAAAGAGCCCTGGCGAATACCAGGAACAATGCAGATGCGGTGGTGAAATACACATTTAAAATGAGCTCATCAATGACAACTTTAGTTTTACCCTGGGAAGCTTAATGAGGACACGGATTTTTAAAGTAAAAAATGAACAAGCAGCTGGGACTCAGAGAACCTAAAAAGTCTCCCCAGAGGACCACAGAATCACGGGTTTAGGGCTTGCTGCTACCAGACACAGCGAACGTCATCATGACAGGCAGAGGTCCTCTCACCATTAGCCAGGAGGGTTCGAGCCTTCGACGAAACTTCCTCTGTCAATTGTTCAGTAGCTCTCAGGTAGTCAAGGACATACGTGTTAGAGGCTAGTAGGGCCACGTTCTGCTCGCCGCAGCCAAAGGTTGTTTGGAGGAGAGTGTCTAGATTCTGCATTGCAGCTCCGAGAATGTCCCCTGGATAGAAACGACGGAAAGTCACGTCATTTATATTCATAACCACAGATAGAAGGTGTGTGGCAGAAGTAGGAGACATCTTAAATGGAGTCTAAAAGGTGTGAACAAGACAAGCTTGCAGACTGACTCTAAGGGGTGATATGTACTAAAGGTGGTGTTGAAGGGGTTTCTGGTTTGACGTGTGTCTGAAAAAAAAAATCCCCTTACCAGAGAGGAGGAAGTTAGGGAAGTATTTATTTGCTTGTTTGCTTCTTTTCTTCCTCTCTTTTCTTCCTTCTTCCCTCCCTCCTTCTCTCTCTCCCTTCCTTCCTTCTTTCCTCCCTCCCTCTTTCTCCCTTCCTTCCTTCCATCCCTCCCTCCTTCTCTCTCTCTCTCTCTTTCTTTCTTAGAAACTGACTCTATGAAATATAAACTGCAACACATCCCTATCCAAAAATACGTGAGTGTCAATGATAAACAAAGAAGCTTGCCTCTTAGGAAGCATATTTCTCTTTTGACTGAGAAAATTCCCAGGATCTTTAATGGTAAAAGCTTATCTTAATCCTCCATGAGGTTGATTTCCTATTGCAGATCAATAGGTTCAAATGGAATATTCTGTTTTCTGAGCCCCCGTTGTCTCTATCAGCCCTGTGTCTCCTAGGAAACGGTTATCTCCCCTCAGACCCCATATGGAAGCCAGCCCAGAGGACGACCTGAATGCTGTCCTCTGACGGACAGCTTAAGAAAATCTCTCCAGTCTAACACTTGGGAATTTTTTTAAAAGACCATCTCAACTAAGAGTTTCAAATCAGCATGAAAGAAATTTAATCGATTTACCCACAACAGTGAAAAAGGCTCTGACGGATCCTTCCACTACACTGCTCGGTAGCTCCAAAGTTACCTGCCTCGAGGTTTTGGTTCCTGGAAAGTAAATGCCCATAAAAACAGTGCAAAGATTCCCTTCATGAGCAACAGTGGCAGATCTGAGGAGCAACTACATTAGAAAAATAGTCATTAGTTATTTTTGTCTTTTAGGTGAAGTGAAATTGAGAGATTTGATTGAGTTAGAATGACAATACCTTCAAAAAATGGTATATAAATCCATGTTAAACAATAATCCCCATTTGCCATCAGTTTAGCCCTTAAACTATTTAAGTATGGAAAAATGTCCGAATATGAAACTACTTGGGGCTGGCTAGATAGCTCAGTGGTTAAAGAATTTGCCTGCAAAGCCTAGTGAGTTGGGTTCGATTCCCCACTGCCCATGTAAAGCCAGATGCACAGAGTGGCACATGCATCTGGAGTTTGTTTGCAGTGGCTAGAGGCTCTGGCATGCCCATTCTCCCTCTCTGTCTGTCTGTCTCTCATGTCTATCTCTCTCTGCTTTCAAATAAATAAATTAATTAAAAACTACTGACTCCTCATAGATGGTACAGCTCAAAGACAAATAATTCAAATTAACTAGGTAAGATAACAGCATGATGGCCATAAAGCAGGCAATTGAGAGTCAGTAATGAATCTCTGGATTATTTGATATAAGAACATAAGTTGTATTGTGTGTTATTTGAACATATTCATGATTTTCCATTGACTAATGTGAGACAGCTATCTGAGTAGAGGAGGCAAAACATACAAGATGGGAAAAATAAGTTGAGCCAGACTACTGTCAATATGTGAACAAAAATATTTTATAAAGGTGCTTTTATGCATTTTTGTTTGCTAAAATTATATAGTGAAGTGATCCTCCAAGGAGGTTTGGAATGAACCACATGGCAAGTGGATTAAGAAGATTCATGGTTAGGGAGAAAAAAAAATAGACCAATTCTGCTGATAATCATGCTTTAGGACCAAACTGACCACCTAAGAAATCCTCTTACCTTTTGTGCAGATAAGGAAACTCTGTGTTGTTTCTTTTTTAATACCTTCAGGCTGTCAGAGAATAAACAAAAACAGTGAAACAATAAGCTTGGGTCTGGAGAGGTGGCTTAGTGCTTAAGACACTTGCCTGCAAAGCCAAAGGACTCAGGTTCGATTCCCCCGGACCCATGTAAACCAGAAGCACAAGGTGGCACATGTGTCTGGAGTTTGTTTGAAGCAGCTGGAGGTCCTGTCTCTCTCTCTCTGCCTCTTTCTCTCTCTCGTAAGTAAATAAATATAAAACCATAAGCTAGGACCATCTTTCCATGAAGGAAAAACAATCAAGAATCAACTTCTTTAGACACGGTTGGTGCAGGGTTATTCCAGAGAGACCCGTTCACTATTCTTGTCCCTTCCCACCTAAACAAAGCCCCTTAATTTGGGTTCCAAGTTTAGCCCAGGATAGTCGTGTGCCTTTCTCAGCCGCTCTGGGTCTGTCTAGCATCGGCAGTAGACAAAATGTTTTGCGGAGTAGGGAGGTGCTGAATGCAGTGTGTGTAGCAAGAATATTCCTTGACAAAGATGAATTCTTGCTGAAGATGATAGGAACTGCTAGAGGCATGGGGTTGTCTCTGGGGCCTTAGTGTCAGTTAAAAAGAGAAGAGGAAGAGGAGGCGATCTGCTGAATGCATCACAAGTCAAGAAAGACTGGAAACCGTCCAGGACGTCTCAAATAGGTTGCTCATCCGTGACGAGGCACTATGGACGTTTTGTGTTTGATCGGTTGAAAATTCGAGGCATGTACTTTCCCAATGAGCCACATCTTGAGCCCCTGGGTGAGGGATTAATTAAAGGATTAATTTATGTTATTTTTAAATAATTTTTCTTTTTATTTATTTAGTTGAGAGAGACAGAGTCAGACACAGGGAGAGAGAAGGAGACAGAGAGAGAATGGGCATGCCAGGGCCTCCAGCCATTGCAAACGAACTCCAGACACGTGCGCCCCCTTGTGCATCTGGCTTACTTACATGGGTCCTGGGGAATGGAACCTGAGTCCTTTGGCTTTGCAGGCAAATACCTTAACCACTAAGCCATCTCTCCAGCCAGAATTTATGTTATTTTCATTTTGGTTTTTTGAGGTAGGGTCTCACTCTGGTCCAGACTGACCTGGAATTGAATCTGTATTCTCAGGGTGGCCTCAAATTCACAGCGGCCCTCCTACCTCTGCCTCCCGAGTGCTGGGATTAAAGGCGTGCGCCACCAGCACTCGGGAGGCAGAGATAGGAGGGTCGCCGTGAGTTTGAGGCCACCCTGAGAATACAGAATGAATTCCAGCTCAGCCTGGACCAGAGCGAGACCTTACCTCGAAAAACCAAAAAAAAAAAATTATCTTTTTTTCCCCTGGTTTTCCAATGTAGGGTCTTGCTCTAGCCCACAGTGGCCTCAACGTATGGCGATTCTCCTACCTCTGCCTCCCTAGTGCTGGGATTAAAGGCGTGTGCCCCATGCCCGGCTAAGAATATCTTTTTTTTTTTTTTTTTTTTTTGGTTTTTCGAGGTAGGGTCTCACTCTGGCCCAGGCTGACCTGGAATTCACTATGTAGTCTCAGGGTGGCCTCGAACTCACGGCGATCCTCCTACCTCTGCCTCCCGAGTGCTGGGATTAAAGGCGTGTGCCCCATGCCCGGCTAAGAATATCTTTTTATATCCTCTTAGATACGGGCTGTATTTTATTACAAGTGTATAGTAGTTTTGCACATACACACCTCTACTAGGATGCTGCTGACCACCGTATCTCTCCAGTGGAGGTTTTGCTGCTTGGGGGCTTCATTTGGACAGGCGCTATTTCCTCTGGACTCTGCGACCGCAGTAATGTTCACTTTCCCTGGAAAACATTTCCCAAAGTAAGTTAAACTGACCACTGCAGTGGGAAATGAGTTGGATGAACCAAATCTTATCAAGCTAGCTTGCTACTTCTCCTGCTTGGAGCTAATGTGACATGTTTGGTTAATCACTTTGAGATTCCATATATTAACTTAGTCGAGATTTTAAGAAACGTAACAGTGTGGGCTGGACAGATGGCTTAGCGGTTAAGCGCTTGCCTGTGAAGCCCAAGGACCCCGGTTCGAGGCTCCATTCCCTAGGACCCACGTTAGCCAGATGCATAAGGGGGCGCACACGTCTGGAGTTTGTTTGCAGTGGCTGGAGGCCCTGGCGCACCCATTCTCTCTCTCTCTCTCTGCCTCTTTCTCTGTCTGTCGCTCTCAAATTAATAAATAAATAATTTTTTTTAAAAAAGAAATGTAACAGTGTGCAAAGCCATCTGAGCTTTGTTTGCAATGGTTATAAATGACAGTATAACAGATAACTGGGCTCCTAACTTTTTCTTATATGAAATGGTAAAATATGATTGAACAAAAGGGCGCTGGGTTGAAATCAAGTGCTAGGGAGCTATTTATTGTTTTAAATTCTCTGTGGTATCCCAGTAGATTACTAAAACTGATCTCCAGATTCTTTGTTCATAAAAAATTTAGAGGATTGGAAAATCTTATTGGTAGGGCTTAGTATTACCTCTGCACTTATATATTTGGGAATGGGAGGGGGATAAGATCAAAGTACATTATATATATATATATATATATATATATATATATATATATATATATGAAAATGTCAAAAACAGGAAAACACTAAATTACAAAAAATAGGCTTGTTTTGCACACAAGACTGGCCCAGACACATAGCTGCTTACCCAATTTCTTAGGTATAAAAGTCCAGACATATGTCTTCCTCTCACCAGCCTTGATAATATCACTACTGTTGCTGTTTAAACTATTGACATTTGCTTCATAATTCTGAGATGCTTCTAATTTCACAGAAACCTACAAAAAAAATATGGTCACGGGACACCACTTTAAATACTCTGATTCCATTTCTCCCCCCCCCACACTTTCCAGCTTTTTTTAAAAAATTGAAATTCTGCAATTTATGGCACAACGATCTCTTAAGGATCTTTGACAAGGCTGGCGTTTGTCATGTTGGGAAGATTCTCCTTTATTTTGTTTTGAGTTAGCCAAATTGAGAGGTCCCCAACGACTCCTTTCAGCTAAAACGGTAAAATGTGCATTTTCATGATTTTCACCAGCAGCAGAGGCTCTTGCCATTGCTGTGAGATTAATAAAGCAATCTCTTTCCGAGGAGTCAGGGAACGACAGCCTGATTATTCATTTGAGAACCAAGACGATAGGTGAGTCCAGGAGACTACGGAAGCGTACTGTCAAGACTTCTGTTTTCAGATCCAAGAGAGCAGCGTACCTCCGCGCAAGCGTTCAGGGAGCTGACGACGGTGACGGTCAGGTCACAGTGCTCATTTCGGACGATCGCAATGGGAGAGGCGACTTCGACAAAGAAGGGCTGGGAGACTTGCAGAGACACTGTCGATGAAATGCCAAATCCCTCGTCGCTGTGGACGCAGAAGGCGCCTGCCTCCCAGCGGGTTATGGTGTCGGGGACGAGGAGTGAGAGGTTTGCCAAACCCGAGGAGCTGCAGGGGCAAGACAGCCTTCGTTCAAACAAAGAATCCCAGCTGAGTGCAGAGTAAGCAAAACCTTAATTAACTGAAGGTTCAAAAAGTACCAAAGTCTCTGGATGAGGCATTAAGACAAAAGTCACATTAAATAAAGGCCACTATTTATTTTTAATTTGAGGAAGCTATCATCTGCCTGCATGACATTTACAGAAGAGAAGGCCTTATTACAAAACAAACAAACAAACAAAAAACTAAAATGTGCCAGACAAACAAGCAAATGTATGATCAGTATGTGCCAACTAATGGTATTTGCATTTTTAAAATATTTTATTTTTATTTATTTATTTGAGAGAGAGAGAGAGATACAGAAATAGGCAGGTAGAGAGGAATGGGCACGCCAGGGCCTCCAGCCACTGCAAACCAACTCCAGCTGCGTGTGCTCCCTTGTGCATCCGGCTTAGTGGGTCCTGGGGAGTGGAACCTGGGTCCTTTGGCTTTGCAGGCAAGTGCCTTAACTGCTAAGCCATCTCTCTAACCCGGTATTTGCATATTTTTATACCCGCTTATTCCCAGAAATAAAAGTTAGCAAACAAAAAGAAGATGGGTATAAAGACACATTGGGAGAGAAATCTGTTTTTGAAAAAGGGGAAAAGAAAACTTACTCAACACTGATGAGGTCCCAGATCCATGTCTTGGGAAAGTTTGTTCTGACTGTTTCCATGAAAGTCTGCTCTGCGTGGTCCACACTGTCTAAGTTATCAGCTAGACAGAAAAAGAGACAGAGAGAGAGAAAGAGAGAGACAGAGAGAGAGAAAAGGGGTAGAGGGAGAGGGAAAGACAAAGAGAAGGAGAGGGACATTATGTTTCAATGCTGCATGCTCAAGTTAAGTCTTCAACTGTAAATGACCAGTGTTTCTTAGTGTGAAGCAATGTCGAAATTTGCTCCTGGGGCTTAGAGCTGTTAACTTCAGACTTCAGCCTCGACATCAGTATTTTGATGCTTAAAGATCTGTATTTACTAGGAGACAATAACAATGTTACACATAGCCTACATTTTTTTTTTTTTTTCCTCCACAGCCAAATTTGGAGCAAGTGTTGTTTGCTCAAAGAATCAAGTTTTTCACAGGACATGCCAGTTGACACTAGTGAGTTTCCAAAGATGTTAAGGTTGCTAATTCCCCAAGAATACTTGGAGCTTAGCATGCCGCCTTTAATTCCAGCACTCAGGTTTTCAAGGCCACTTTGAGACGACATAGTGAATTCCAAGTCAGCCTGAGCTAGAATGAGAGCCTACCTTGAAAACAAAACAAAACAAAACAAAACAAAACAAAACAAAACAAACAAAACTTTTACATGTGTAGCCTGTAGGCTGCATTCGAACCCCTTCATAGTAACATCCATTTCAAAGTTGTCACTATTGAATTGGACATCGTGTCCTATACCTGTAATTCCAGCACTTAAGGAGGATCAAGAGTTCAAGACTATCTTTCAGCCGAGGCTACATGAGACCCTGTTTCAAAACAGGGGAGTGGGGGGGAGGCGGGCTGGGGGTTGACTCAGTGTGGCTCAGTGGGTAAAGTGTTACCTCTCAAGTGCAAGGGCTTGAATTTAAGCCTCAGTATTCATATAAAATGCCAGATGATAGCCCAGGGTGGCACACATGCTTCCCCCCAAAATAAATAAAATATGGTAAAAGTGCATATATATAAACGCTTAAAATAGCCCAAAACATCACCGAAGTCTTCCCAAGTGAGACCCTTTGACCCCTGTCTATCCCACATTCCCAGCCATGAAATGTTACCTCTAGCTGGGGGTGGTAGCGCAGTCTACCGCAGAAGCCGGGCATGGTGGCGCACGCCTTTAATCCCAGCACTCGGGAGGCAGAGGTAGGAGGATGGTCATGAGTTCAAGGCCACCTTGAGACTACATAGTGAATGCCAGGTCAGCCTGAGCTAGAGTGAAACCCAACCTTGGAAAACCAAAAAAAAAAAAAAAAAAAAAAATTATCTTTTACATCTGCAAACTACCATACAGATCTGTCTACATTCCTTTTCTTTTCCTTTCTTTCCTTCCCTCTTTCTTTCTTTCTTTCTTTCTTTCTTTCTTTCTTTCTTTCTTTCTTTCTTTCTTTCTTTCTTTCCTTCCCTCTTTCTTTCTTTCTTTCTTTCTTTCTTTCTTTCTTTCTTTCTTTCTTTCTTTCTTTCTTTCTTTTCTTCCCTCCTTCCTTCCTTCCTTCCTCCCTCCCTCCCTCCCTCTCTCCCTCCCTCCCTTCCTTTCTTTCTTTCTGTTTTTGTTTTTCGAGGTAGGGTCTCACTGGCCCAGGCTGACCTGGCATTCACTATGGAGTCTCAAGGTGGCCTTGAACTCATGGTGATCCTCCTACCTCTGCCTCCCCAGTGCTGGGATTAAAGGCGTGCGCCACCATGCCCGGCTTCTGTCTACATTTCTTGATTTCAACTTGCTTTGTTTTTATAGTAATGTAATCGAATCTCTCAACTGGATTCTGACATTTGTGCCATTTTGTAAAGTTTTATGCAGCCAGACACTCAATCGGAGAGAAACAACCACACAGTCCACAGAAGGCCAAAGCGGCACAGGGCGAAGGCGCGGCAGGAGCGGGCCCGCCGCTCGGGCTCCTCTTCTCTGCGCCCCTCTGGGCTGGAAATTAGATTTGCCCCAGACATACTTCAGGGCTGGACACCTCCTCCAGCCAGCCCAAGACCCAAATTACAAGTTAAAAAAATTTTTTTTTGTTCATTTTAATTAATTTATTTGAGAATGACAGAGAGACAGAGATAGAGGGAGAGAGAGAGAAAGAGAGAGAACGGGCGCTCCAGGGCTTCCAACCACTGCAAACGAACTCCAGACGCGTGTGCCCCCTTGTGCATCTGGCTAACGTGGGACCTGGGGAACCGAGCCTCGAACCGGGGTCCTCAGGCTTCACAGGCGAGCACTTAACCACTAAGCCATCTCTCCAGCCCTACATTACAAGTTTTAATAAAGTGTCGGAGTCAATGGGGGGCATACATTCAAACTGCCACACATGGTTTTATCTCAAATTGTATACCCAATTCTGAGTCCTCTTGATTATCCTTCCAACCCAATTTTTTTTTTTTAGAAAACAGTCACATGGTGACTATCTTTATAAAAAATTATTTATTTATTTGAGAGCAACAGAGAAAGAAGGAGAGAGAGAGAGAGACAGAGAAAGAAGGAAAGAGACAGAGAGAGAGAGAGAGAGAGAGAATGGGCATTCCAGGGCCTCCAGCCACTGCTAATGAACTCCAGACGCGTGCTCCCCCTTGTGCATCTGGCTAACATGGGTCCTGGGGAATCGAGCCTCGAACTAGGGTCCTTAGGCTTCACAGGCAAGCCCTTAACTGCTAAGCCGTCTCTCCAGCCCCCTATCACAAAATTCTAGATTACTCACACGCAGCCGTAGCTGGGACTCCGTAATTCTAGATTACACGTGGGCAGCCACAGCTGGGGACCCATAATTGCAGATTACTCACCGGCAGCCGTAAGTGGAACCCCATACATTGGTGCAGTTCTTCCTTGTACGTAATATAAAGACTCCATGGGGAGAAAACTTCCCTCCTGTGAACATACTTCCGGCTTCCGGTAATGGAAGTTGGTAAAGACTTTCAGCCCAATGTCCTTTCAAGCAATGAACAAACAAAAAAGAGCATTCCTCTCACATATGAACTATGAAAAACCTATTATAAAAACAAGTTGATCATGAATATACATATTTTCTGTGCTACCAAGGACCCAGGATAATAGAACTTGAGTCACATCTATTTGATTTATGGAAAACAAAATCCCTAATTTAGAAGAGCAACAATAATCATTATGATGATGATGTGATAATATTTTACTATTTCTCCATTTACTCCCAAAGGAAAATACTAATGAAATCAGCATTATCATTACCTTAGTTAGCATCAAACATACTCAGACATATACCAGCTCAGTAAACAAGAGCGGAGGCTTAGCTGAGCTCTGTGTGTCTCAATGCGCCAGTCATGCAGCTGTGACCTTGGAGGTAAGATTTATGTATGGAGACTCTCAGCATACAGAGAGCCCAGGTATAGGTGTGGAATGCACACTATAATTTAACTTCTGTGTGTGTGTGTGTGTGTGTGTGTGTGTGTGTGTGTTCAGGTGCTCCTATGGCACAGTCCACCTGTGGAGGTCAAAGACCACTTCAGGGGAATCGAGCCTCGAGCTGGGGTCCTTAGGCTTCACAGGCAAGCGTTTAACCGCTAAGCCATCTCCCCAGCCACCTTCCGCTTGTTCTCAGGCAGGGTCTTGAGTTCACTGCTGGGCTCTGTTCTCCAGGCGGGTGAACTGCTGGGCGATTCTCCTGTCTCTGCCTTCCTTCTCGCCATAGGCATGCTGGGATTACAGATGCTAGCTCTCTAGCCCCTTAGTTTGGCTTGGTGATTCAACTATTTTTTTTTTTTTTTTGCATAAGACTTATTGCAATAAATTGGAGGCTGTCTCATTAATTTTTACTTAGGGTTTCATAATTTTAGCCATGTAACTCTTTTCAAGTACAAAAGAAAAAAAAATAAAATTAATCTCTCATTTTATATAAGACCATTTTTGAGTTGTCCTTGTAAAATTTTATTTATTTATTTATTTATGGGGGAGAATGGGTACACCAGGGCCTCCAGCCACTGCAAGTGAATTCCAGATGCAGGTGCCCTCTTGTGTATCTGGCTTACATGGGACCTGGAGAATTGAACCTGGGTCCTTGCAGGCATGCGCCTTAACTGCTAAGCCATCTCTCTAGCTCAAGTTCTCTTTTTAAAAATTATTTTTATAATTCGTTTGTGTGTGCAAGCATGTTTGTTTCTCTGCCTCCCGTTTTACCCTGAAGTGCTGGGATTACAGAAGCTCACCATGGCTTCCTGCTTTTGTTTTAATTAAATTTTTTTTTCTTAGTTTTAGAGAGAGAGAGAGAGAAAGAGAGAGAAAGAGAGGAAGGAGAGAGATAGAAAGTTGGCATGCCAGGGCCTCAGCAACTGTAATCAACTCCTGATGCTTGTGCCACTTGGTGGGCATGTGTGACCTTGTGCTTGCCTCACCTTTGTGAGTCTGTCTGGTTTATGTGGGATCCGGAGAGTCAAGCATGGGTCCTTAAGGCTTTGCACACAAGTGCCTTAACTGTTAAGCTATGTCTCCAGCCCTGGCTTCCTGCTTTTAAATTTTTCTGTTGTTTATTTTCATTTATTTATTTGAGAGCAACAGAGAGGGAGCAGGGAGAAAAAGAGAGAGAATGGGCCCGCCAGGGCTTCCAGCCACTGCAAACAAACTCCAGACACGTGCGCCTCCTTGTGCATCTGGGTAACATGGGTCCTGGGGAATCAATCCAGCCTCAAACTGGGGTCCTTAGGCTTCACAGGCAAGTGCTTTACCACTAAGCCACCTCTCCAGCCCTGGCTTCCTGCTTTTTTAAAATTTTTTTATTTTATTTTATTTTATTTTATTTTATTTATTTATTTGAGAGTGACAGACACAGAGAGAAGGACAGATAGAGGGAGAGAGAGAGAATGGGCGCGCCAGGGCTTCCAGCCTCTGCAAACGAACTCCAGATGCGTGTGCCCCCTTGTGCATCTGGCTAACGTGGGACCTGGGGAACTGAGCCTCGAACCGGGGTCCTTAGGCTTCACAGGCAAGCGTTTAACCGCTAAGCCATCTCTCCAGCCCGTTTCCTGCTTTTTGACAAGGGCTGTGGGGATTGAATTTGTGTACTCCAGCTCAAGTGGTGAGTGATTAAACATGGAGCTTCTCTCCCAAGTACACTGTTTTGAGTTCTCTAGTAACAAACTACATGAACCAAGACTTGTATCATAGGAAACATATATAATCAAGGAAGCATTGTTGGTGTTAAAGTTAGACTTGAGATGAGGTTGTTTATAAGACCTTTAGTGGCCTCACCTTGATAATACCGGAGATGTCTCCATCCCCGTCACTGCGCACAGGCATGTAGTACAACCCATCACGGAACACATGCTTAGGGGGAATGCACGCGTCTGCTTTGCCGTCATCCAGGTTGAGACCAAGGTAGAAATAACCATGTGGTTGTGTATTTGGAAGCAGGTTGTATACCTATGAGACACCCATGGTACCCGTGAGTCCAAGCTTTTGTACTTGCGAAGCTAGAAAATTTTGTGTCATAACCATTTATTCTTTTGTTGTTGTTGAAGCATGGACACAATATTTAATGTAATATTTCTGAGTCAACTTTCAAAAAGTTCAGAAGAGGAGACCAGTTTCGTTTTACTTAGTCAATGCCAGGGTCGCGTTTCTTGCACATTTCAACATTGTTTTAAACTAAAATTAAACCTATATGTATGTAAGACTATGAAAAATGGCAAACTTACCCTGGGAATGTGCTCATTGAAACATTATCGCTTGACTCATAGCAAATAACAGAAAACAAATGAAGACTGCCTCTTTGGACTCATGTATTGAAGACCTACATCTCTATTTGAGAACCCTTGATAGCTTTTCCTCAAGGCAGTTTGTAAGATTTTTGTCTCTTTAGTGGTACAAAGACTGAGAAAAAGCTATTTACTCTGATCCCGTGAAATGCCTGGGGAAAACTGTAAATGCATACGTATTTTATGCTTTTAGGTAAAGTTGTCCTTCGTTTGTCCTGTTTCTCCAGATTCTGAAATTTGTTAAAGAACTCAAAGGTATTTTAGTTGTATTAGTAACATCCTACATTTTATCTCATGACTCCTGGCAATTAAACATCACTATTAATGAATTTATAGCTTTATTTCTTTGGGACAAGACAAGCTATAGTAGCTGAAAACAAAATATAACACTATTTTTCCACAGAGATCAAAAGTTTACAAAATATATAATCTCCTTGGGGGTGAGATTTTAAAAATCACAAAAATATAAAAAATCTCCAAGTGTTAAAGTCAGAAAATTTCTCTTTGTGCCTCTGGGCACTGTGCACATGTGTGTAACACAGAGATACCCCTTTAACAATCAGAAACATCCAAATTACTAAATTACTCTTAAATATGATATAAATGTCTGTGTTTACTTGTGTTAAGAATAAAGGTAAAATAGGGCTGGAGAGATGGCTAAGCGGGTAAGGCACTTCTGTGCAAAACCTTAAGGACCCATGTTCCATTCCCCGAATCTCACGTTAGCCAGAGGCACAAAGGTGAGGCAAGCGCAATGTCGCACATGCCCACTAGGCGGTGCAAGCGTCTGGAGTTTGCTGAAACCCTGGTGCGCCAATTCTCTCTCTCTCTCTCTCTCTCTCTCTCTCTCTCTCTCAAATAAATAATAATAAAATAAAGGGAAAATATCCAAGTTGTTGGTCTAAGAATTCCGTTTTTCCCTCCCTCCCTCCCTCCCTCCCTCTCTCTCTCTCTCTCTTTCTTTCTTTCTTTCTTTCTTTCTTTCTTCCTTCTTTCCTTCACTTCTTCCTTCCTCCCCTCTCTCTTCTCCCTCCTCTCTTCCCTCCTTTCCTTTTTATTTTAGATGCTGGGGACTGAGTTCAGAACCTTATAATACTAGGCAAATGCTTTACCACTGATTTATACTCAGCCCTGGAAATTAAAAACAAATCTTCAACATCAGATAGTAAGTAACTTTAAACTTAGTCACACATATTCTACAACAAAGAGGTTTAACTCTCTGTGTCTATATTTATGAGTATATTTATGATTTTTAAGTGTCACATTCTTGTAAAATTCTTGACCACTTACAATTATCTATAGAATTATGTATCGTTGTGAGTTCTTGGGTCAATCAAGAAAGACAATTGTGTAAGTCATTACTAACTAATAATTAAAATTTGTGAAGGCACACAGGAAGTGAATAGGTATTTTCAACATGTTCCAACTCAAATTAAAACACTATATGGAGGGCTGGAGAGATGGCTTAGTGGTTAAAGTACTGGCCTGCCAAGTCTAAGGACCCAGGTTCAATTCCCCAGGACCTATGTAAGCCAGATGCACAAGGTGGCGCATGCGTCTGGAGTTCGTTTGCAGTGTCCTGGTGTGCCCATTCTCTCTTTCTCTGCCTCTCTCTCAAAATGAATGCAATATTTAAAAAAGCATCGTGTAAAGTGTGAGACTTGGAGTCCAGGGACACTTACACTTTGAGCTGACAGCTCCCGCTCAGGCCTCAGCAGGAGGACACTCTTGTCCACAGCTCGGAGGGCACAGAACGAGCCAGGGGCTGCTTGAAGACTCAGACTCACCTTGGAGCCAGGAAGGCCCTGCTCCTTTGAGAACTTCATGCTAATCTGAAGGAGAGGAAGACAAGCGGAGAGGCTGGGGGTGATTTTATTGAAGATAAATAAATTCAGTCTTTTCCAAATAAATCCTGACACATTTCTCAGGTATGCTTCTCCTGCTGTTCCCCCTTCCCCTCTCATGTAGGAACACCCCCTCCACCACCCTCCTGGCTTCCCAGGTTTGGCACTACGGTGCGGTTCACCTTGTGACTCACCTTCCAACAATGCACGTGTGTCAACATGTACGGTGAGATGACCACGGAAAGATTAGGGAGGCGAAATAAAGAGGCAGCCAGGAGAAAATGCTCCCCTGCTCACTCTAGACAGACCCGAAGTGGAAGAAGCCTCACCTCGTTTCTAAAGCACTTGTCGATCTGGAATTTGACGCTGTCCGCCACAATTTCTCCCCTGGGATGTAGGGTATAGGCAAACATGACAGCCGCGGGTGCCAGGTCGCTGCCGATGGAGACTGGGAAGGAGAAGCTTCCATTGCTGGCTGTGTAAACAGGAGGTGGAGAAATGACATGATGTGGAAAAGCTCCTGTGTCCCTGGGTATGCCTGGGTGAAAGGAATGGCTTGTGGGTAGAAAGAGTAATTTTGGAAGCCTGGGGAGATGGCCCAGTGGTTAAAGACACTTGCTCCACAAGCCTAATGACCGCATCTCCATCACCTACGTAACGCTGGATGCAAACGACACTGTTTGTAATCTCGATATGCTCATGACAATGGGCAATGGGGGACAGGACAATTCCAGAGCTTACGGGCCATCAGATCTGACCTTCCCAGTGGAAGGAGGGGATCAAATCTTTTTATTTTATTTTTATTTATTTATTTGAGAGCAACAGATAGAGAGAGAAAGAGGCAGATACAGAGAGAGAATGGGTGCACCAGGGCCTCCAGCCACTGCAAATGAACTCCAGATGCATGTACCCCCTGTGAATCTGGTTTATGTGGGTCCTGGGGAATCGAGCCTTGAACTGGGGTCCTTAGGCTTCACAGGCAAGCGCTTAACCACTAAGCCATCTCTCCAGCCCCAAAGCATCAAATATTGAGGTTGTTGCCTGGCCTACACACACACACACACACACACCATACACACACGTACACACAAATAAAGAAAAGAATTAAACTAAGATAAAAAAATTCAAACAAGAGTAAATTGGGCTTTGTTTAAAGGCAAAGAGAGAGAATCATGGGGGTGACAGACAGCAATAGAGATTTAGACAATTAAAATATGACATTTTGGACTTTGCTTTTCTATAATGTCTTTGATGATCTGACAATAATAAAATGGTGGAAAATCTCCTTCATCAAAACATTTAGTAGCTGATCTTAAGCTGTGCTATTACCTTCTGCCCATAAGTGGAAATAAATGCTCCTCCCAACTTCTAGACTCTATTATATTTTCTTAAAAAGAAAAAAGAATAGGACTGGAGGGACGGCTTAGCAATTAAGGTGTTTTTCTGCAAAGCCAAAGGGTCCAGGTTCAATTCCCCAGGACCCATGTAAGCCAGATGCGCAAAGTGCTGCGTGCTTCTGTTCGTTTGCAGTGGCTGGAGGCCCTGGCATGCCCATTGTCTCTGTCTGCTGTCTGTCTGTCTCTGTCTCTGACTCTCTCAAATAAATAAATAATACTTTAATAAAAGAGAAAAAAATGAAGATAAAGTGTATTTAAAATGAGTGTGCTGGGCTGGAGAGATGGCTTAGCGGTTAAACGCTTGCCTGTGAAGCCTAAGGACCCCAGTTCGAAGCTCGGTTCCCCAGGTCCCACGTTAGCCAGATGTACAAGGGGGCACACGCGTCTAGAGTTCGTTTGCAGAGGCTGGAAGCCCTGGCACGCCCATTCTCTCTCTCTCCCTCTATCTGTCTTTCTCTCTGTGTCTGTCGCTCTCAAATAAATAAATAAAATATATATAAAAAATACTTTAAAATGAGTGTGCTATATACACCTTGGTTTCTGAGTTCCTTTTTTCCACTAAGGTAGATAGCTCCTTTGACCATCACCTGTATAGGACAAAAGAACATATAATATAAGATATACTATGCAATCACATTATCATATTGTCATTATAGAATACATTATTTAATGAATTCTGCCATGTATGATAAATGCATATTAAAAGTGAACTTGTGTGCACGTTTGAAAAGAACAGAGAAAGCGACCACAAGAGTTTGAGGCTCTTAGGTGACAGAAACTTACCAGGTGTGGTGGCGCACGCCTTAAACCCAGCACTTGGGAGGCAGAGGTTGGGGGGGGCGATGGCTGTGAGTTTGAGGCTGGCCTGGGATTACAGAGTGGGTTCCAGGTCAGTCTGGGCTAGAGCGAGACCCTAGCTCAGTAAAACCAAATCTAACAAATAAATAATAAAAAGGAAATAACAGTACGTGCCGGAGGCTTTGTGCAAATGCGCAGCGCACCCTGTGAGGTGGTGGCGTGTCCCATCCGTGTGGCTCACAGTGCACCCTTGTCTCCTCGTTAACCTTGTGACTTAAGACACGCTGGTTCCCCCATTTGCCTCTGTTCTGTGAGTTGCAAAACGAGAATCTGCAAGAGTGATGAAGGAACTGCGTGTGCGTGAGACGGTAGCAATGTCTGGTGTGTACCACTTACTCGAGGGTTTTAAATGATCTGTCCAGGGTGGACTAACATGCATGATCAATAGGACAGGGTAGGGGATGGTCACAGACATGTCTCAATTTTCGCTCACTCTCCACCATGTTTGAAGAGAGGAGATAGACAGAACCAGGATGGTCAGCTCCTATCACTGATTACTGAGCCTCTCATGTTGTTTTCTGACTCAGGGATATTTTAGTGTCGCAAAGGCTCATATATACGTGATCTGAGGCTATAGTTGAACGCTTGAACAAGTAGACTTGAAAATCAAGTTTTCCGATCTTGGGGAAACTCAGATCCCATGCAGTCACTTTCCAAGTTTATTTGTTCTTAAGGGATCCAGTAGTATTCACCTGCAAAGCGGAATCACCCGCGGTGACGGGGCGTGGCAGGTGTCACTGCGCTGTGCGCTGCGGCCGCTCCGTTAGACGGAACCACGGGGCACACTTACCAGGTAGAAGAAGTTGACAGCCGAGCCCTCCTCATATGCTTCATGGTCCAGGGAATAGAGCACGGTGACAACCTTCGGCTGGTTGCATGGAAGCTGCCTTGGCTCAGGAATGATCTTCAGGAAGCTATTGGTTCGGGAGTAGAAGCGGAAGACCAAGAAGTTGGCATCTGAATACTCCGGGATCAACCAGCTGGAGCGATGGCAGCTCCTGGGTCGAACATACTTGGCCTGGAAGGAGGAAGAAAGGGAATACACACTTCAACATGCACCTCCAGTGACACGTGATAACACTGAACGGAAGGCTTCTTGTCACTTCAACGCAAGGAGGAAGCCCGCTTGCAGCCGCTGCGTAGGTAGCCGGAAGTGAAATCGCAATAGCACTTTCATGATTTTTTGTACAAAAATGTCAGTAGTTGGCCTGGAGAGCTCCCTTAGCAGTTAAGGCATTTGCCTGCAAAGCCAAAGGACCCAGGTTCCATTCCCCAGGACCCACGTAAGCACAAGGGGGCACACAGATCTGGAGTTTGTTTGTAGTGGCTAGATGCCCTGGTGCACCCATTCATTCTCTCTCTCTCTCTTCCTCTCTCTGCCTCTTTCTCTTTATCTCTTGCAAATAAGTAAATAAAAATATTAAAAATGTCAATTGTACAAATGTTTTATTATATTAACAATGTATTGCTATAAATTTTTCTTTTTTTTTTTTGTTGTTGTTGAGACATAATCTCACTATATAGTCCAGGCTGGCCTGGAACTTAAGAGCCAACATTCCAACTGCCCAGGTCATCTGTGTGCATCACCATGCCTGGCTCTTGCTTTTTATGTTTTAGCTGTAGTTAGAGAATTTTTATTTCAGCTAAGTTTGAACACTGACAAATTGTTTAATCATAAAATTCTGTTTAAGTAGTAGAAAAGAGAAGTCACAGTGTCTCCTCTATGCATGAAATAACCCAAGAAAAGGGTAAAAACCTCTTAGGCATTGTAACAATTGTGGTAGAGTATGAAGTTTTCATCTTCTGAACAAATACTCTCATATATTATTTAATGAGCAAACATTCAAAGTTCTGGACATTCTGACCCTCCATGGGATGTCTTTTTCCATTCTCTTTGAGGTCTTACCTGCAGATTTAAATGTGGATCAAATATCTCCGATGTGTCAATGGAAAAGGGAGCTTCACCCTTCTCGTCTGTAGTGTAATTTCCTATGAACTTGCCATTGAGCTCAAGTTGTAACAACTTTCTCACCATAGGTTCATTATTGGGACCATAAAATTTAAGCTGTATGAAAAAAAAGAAGTGTTAATCTTCTTAGAATGTGAATTTCATATTTCTATACAGAATTTTCCATTCGCAAATGTGACCATTTAATATAACTTATTTGAATTCCAATGAACAGAAAGAATGCTTATATATATTCATATACAAAATATGGAAGCTGCTATAATTTTATGCATTGCACTCTTTTAGCCAGGACTTTTCCAGCCTAGGAGACACAGAACTATTGATAATGGATTATTTTATGCCCATCAAAAAATCCTCTAAAAGTAATTTATCCCCTTTGATCAGTGATGCTCTTATTCTTGGTTAGAAAAGTCTACTTTTTTTTTTTTTTTTTTTTGGTTTTCTGAGGTAGGGTCTCAGTCTGGTTCAGGCTGATCTGGAATTTCACTCTGTAGTTTTAGGGTAGCCTTGAACTCTTGTCGATCCTCCTACCTCTGCCTCCATCCCACGTGCTGGGATTAAAGGCGTGCACCACCATGGCTGGCTAGAAAAATCTACTTTGTAAAAAAATATTTTTTAACTTTCTTTTGAGAGAGAGAGAGAGAGAGAGAGGGAAAGAATTAGCATGCCACTGAGCCATTGCAATCAAACTCCAGGCGCTTTTACCACCTAGTGGGCATGCGTGACCTTGCGTTTGCCTCACTTTTGTGCATCTGGCTTACGTGGGATCTGGAGAGTTGAACATGGGTCCTTAGGCTTTGCAGGTAAGTGCCTTAACCGCTAAGCCACCTCTCCAGTCCTCAAATCTGCTTTTTTACAGATGGCAGCGAATACTGGGGAGAACCAAGACCTATCAACGTGACAGGAACATAAAGTCGACTGCCTAGCATGTGTGATAAGCCTATCTCTATCACATCTGCCCAGGACTCAGGGCATAGGACAGAGGAGGAGGCAGATTAAATATGTGCGCTTTTCTCACTAGCAGCCTGGAAACCTCCTCCAAGGAGATGGCTGGGGGACACTGAGACTCGCCTCATCCAATCAGAAAGTCAATGCTGAGCAATCAACACTCAAGGAGACTGACAACATGACCCCCCCCCCTGCCCCCAAGGCTCAGGGAAAACTGGGGAAGATGAAGCAGAGAGAATGCAAGAGACACAGGATGGGAGGGTGTTTTTTGGAGTGTTGTCCCCCTACCCTCTCACACAGAGGCTGAATGGTGCATTTGTGACCCCACCATGAATACAGATAACCCCACTGAGGGGTCCTCAGTGAAAAGGGGGTGCAGGAGAGGGACCTAAGAGTATAATAATCCAATGGGGATATGACCAATATGCAAGGTATTCATACAGTGAAGTTAATTAAAAATGGATTATGATGGGGCTGGAAAGATGGCTTAGTGGTTAAGGTGCTTGCCTGTGAAGCCCCATGGACACAGGTTCGATTCCCCATTCCCTACGCAAGGCAGATGCACAAGGTGGTGCAAGCATCTGGAGTTTGTTTGCAGTGGCTAGAGGCCCTAGTGTACCCATTCTCCCTCTCTCTCTTTTAACTAAAGAAAATATTTTAAAATTGATTATGAAAGAAGGAAAAAGTATCTAGAAATTCTCAGGTGACTCAAGCCAATGAAATAGAGACCTTACATTTTTTTAAAAGTGAAACCTACAGTTCCAAAATAAGAAATGCCTCTTCTGTAGAAGGGGTCCATGTTCTCAAAGCGCACACTGCCCAGTGATGAGCTGATTAGAACAGAGGTCTTCTTACTGATCTGCACACCTGTAAGGAGTAATGACGTGACAGAGACAAGAAGAAATGAAGTATTTCATCAAACATTTCAGTGCTGGGGATGTAGCTCAGTACTAGAGCTTTTGGGAAGCTCTGGGTTCAATCCCCTCTCTCCACCTCCAAAGAGCCACCTTCAAGGTGACCTCTTGGCAGAAGCAATTCATTTCACCATTCTGAGCAACGACAGCACTAGAGAGATTGCTTATGGGTTAAGGCATTGTCCTGCAAAGCCAAAGGACCCAGGTTCAATTCCCCAGGACCCACATAAGCCAGATGTACAAGGAGACACATGCATTTGGAGTTTGTTTGCAGAGGATGGAGGCTCTGGCGTGCCCATTCTCTCTCTCTCTCTCTTTGCCTATTGACCTCTCAAATAAAGGAATTAAAAACAAACATTTTAAAAAGAAGAATTCAGGCACATTTTGTTCCCACTGCAGACTTAGGAAGTCTTTTCTCAGCGGGCTGTCATCATGCCTCCCCAGGTTCTCCATACGATACAGATATTACCTGTTACAAATTCTCCATACAATGCAGACATTACCTGTGCCAAATTCTGTAACAATTACATTGACATGAAATGTCATAAAAAATCCAGAGCGATATAGTTGGAAGACTTTTGTATTTACACTTTGAGATATGCAGCCATCTTTCAACTGAAAAATAAATAGGAGATATCATGAAAAAGGGATTCAAAGTTGTATTGAATCTTACAGGCACAAGCCTGTAACTCCTGCTTGTCCCTGTTCTAACCCACAAATTTATTGAAATAACAAAAGTTTTAAGGTGGGGGGAGGAAGAGGAAGAGATGAGAGAAGAATTTTGTAGCCGAGCATCACCCAGGGGAAGGAGAGTCATCTGTACTTTGCAGATTTCAAGGAAATTCTTCTGGAAACTATAGCTGGGTAGAGATTCAAAGGTGAAAGTGGAGCTTCATGATATTTTTGAGAGGAAGAAATTAAAGCCATCCTGAGAGGCACTAAGAACAGATAGAATAGGATCATTCTTCATCTGACATAAAATAAACACTTTTCTTTTTGAGGTAGGGCATCCCCCTAGCCCAGGCTGACGTGGAATTCACTATGTAGTCTCAGATTGGCCTGGAACTAACAGCAATCCTCCTACCTCTAGCTCCTGAGTGCTGGGATTAAAGGTGTGCACCGTGGGCTGGAGAGATGGCTTAGAGGTTAAGTGCTTGCCTGTGAAGCCTAAGGACCCCGGTTTGAGGCTCAATTCCCCAGGACCCATGTTAGCCAGATGCACAAGGGGGTGCATGCATCTGGAATTTGTCTGCAGTGGCTGGAAGCCCTGGCACACCCATTCTCTCTCTCTCTCTCTGCCTCTTTCTCTGTCTGTCGCTGTCAAATAAATAAATAAAAATAAACCAAAACAAAATTAAAAAAAGGTGTGAACCGTCATTCATTGCTTATTTAAAATAGGGAAGATAGCATTCACAAATAACTTCAAGAATCAGAAAGCCTATTAATTTGGTTATATTTTAAAATAAACGATATTTATTAATTCCAAATTTTAAATGCCAGGACAGTATGTTAATTCATCTGACACTCAAAATGATCACATGAGCTAGGGAGGGCTAGGATGCCCACAGCCTGAAGGACGGCTGTCTCATATGACCTGCTTGGCTAAGGTCACCCACCAAGGTGCAGGAGCTAGTGTAGTGTGCTCATTCTTGACCGGGTGCTACTCTGAACTGTCCGCTATTCCCCCGGTACCACCAAACACAGCCATTGGTCACACAGCAAAATTAAAATGAAACACTCAAGAGTGACCAGACAGACCTAAACGACTTTGAAGTTATGAGAAAAATATTTTTCAGTAGTCCCTCGATTGAAACTGCAAAAAAGAAAGCAGATGTTAAGGGAAAATACTTCCAATCAAATAATGTGAGGCAGGAGTGAAAAGAAAACGTACAACACTGAATGTGTTTGTAGCTGAATGAAGTCACTCAGCCAGCCCTCTGCCTCTCTGGGCCAAACATCCTGCTTTCAACCACGAGCCAGAAACACTCAGAAATGTGTAGGAAAACTAAAGCGACATCATGCCATTACAGGGTAGCAACATTTGCCCTGCTCTGAATATGACAGGGCATCTGGAGATAATTTACAGTGCTCTAGAATCAAGGCACAGGCCCCTTGAAAACCATCTTTCTCCGTTTTCTACAAAGGGCCTGAGCATCCACATTGCTTGGTGTCTGTGGGAGTCCTAGAAGCAATCCCCCATGCTTCTAGGGGTGGCTTTGCATCTTAAAAAATGAACTGAAAGCCATCAGAGGATGGGATTGATAAAGTGAAAGCCAAAATAAATTGATTTATACATATAGCAACAACAAAATGACCAAAGTAGTGAGATAGAAAATAATTAAGCATGATGTAAAATGAAGGAGAGCAAATTGGGAAAGATGGGTGTTAACACAATCCAGCACCCATCTGGGTAGGAAATAACTCTTATTTTAGATGTAATCACAAACTGATTTTATTTCTCCTGGATAAAATTAAATAATTTTCAAGCATACTTAATTACATACATAGCATAGAGACAGACTTAGATTTTTTCCCCTCTGGGATCAATGCACATTAAGTATCAAATATGCTCTAAATATCACAGTTTCAAAATCATTTATTTGACTTATCTAATAACAGATTTGTTAAAAGGCTGGAGGGCAATATTTATAATAAAAGAAAGCCGGGCATGGTGGCGCACACCTTTAATCCCAGCACTCAGAAGGCAGAGGGAGGAGGATCAGTGTGAGTTCGGGGCCACCCTGAGACTACATAGTGAATTCCAGGTCAGCCTGGGCCAGAGTGAGACCATAACCTCAACAAATGATAAACAAAAAACAACCAAAGAAAAAAACCTAAAAGAAAGTTTCAGTTTTGCATTAACAGGAAAATCAAGGAAAAAAAAATCAAGAGTTCTCAAATGGCCAAATTGAATCAAGAACACAAGAGTGAACAGATGCCCAGACAGGATGTTCATAATATTAGCTAAACAAAACACATGTCTACTAAAGTGACAAGACAAAATTCCTAAATATATTCTTGAAAATAACTTGAGAAATATAATAGTTTTATATACTGTTGCCAAGAAATTTTTGGATAGTGGTATGCTAATATTTCTTGAAGTACATCTATACATTTCTTTCTTTTTTATTTTTTTTTTTTGGTTTTTTGAGGTAGAGTCTCACTCTGGTCCAGGATGACCTGGAATTAACTCTGTCATTTCAGGGTGGCCGTGAACTCATGGCAATCCTCCTACCTCTGCCTCCCGAGTGCTGGGATTAAAGGCGTGCGCCACCACGCCCGGCTCACATTTCTTTTTTAAATAAACTTTTTTTTTGGTTTTTGTTTTGTTTTGTTTTATTTATTTGTTTGAAAGTGACAGACAGAGACAGAAAGAGGCAGATAGAGAGGGACAGAGAGAGAATGGACACGCCAGGGCCTCCATCCACTGCAAACGAACTCCAGATGCATGTGCCCCCTTGTGCATCTGGCTAATGTGGGTCCTGGGGAATCGAGCCTTGAATCGGGGTCCTTAGGCTTCATAGGCATGGGCTTAACCACTAAGCCATCTCTCTAGCCCTGTATTTCTTTTTTAAAAAATATATTATTTATTTGAGAAAGAAAGAGGCAGAGAGAAGAAATTGAGAGAGAGTGAGAGAGAGAAAGAGATAGAGAGAGAGAGAGAGACAGAGAGAGGGAGAGAGAGAGAGGGAGAGGGAGAGAATGGGCATGTCAGGGCCTCCAACCACTGTAAATGAACTCCAGATCCATGTGCCCCCTTGTGCATCTGGCTTACATGGGTCCTGGGGAATCAAACTAGGGTCCTATGGCTTTGCAGGCAAAGGCCTTAACAGCTAAGCCATTTCCCCAGCCCAGAATTGTTCACTTTTAAGGTTAAGCTGCTATAGATGGAGAGAGCCAGTGGTAGCTACAATTGCAACTACCCGGGGCTGTGGGCTGTAGCTCAGCGGTAAAGGGGTTATCCAGCACCTGCAAAGCCCTGGGTGGCTTGAGCACTACAGTTACAGAAAATCAGAAAAAGGAAGGGAAGAGGGGAAAATAGATTCTGAAAATCTAGAGTAACACATAAAATGCCATGAATCACAGGCACTTGTAAATAATCTGTTTTAAAAAGAATTTTTGGGGGGCTGGAGAGATGGCATAGTGGTTAAGCGCTTGCCTGTGAATCCTAAGGACCCCGGTTCAAGGCTCGATTCTCCAGGACCCACATTAGCCAGATGCACAAGGGGGCGCACGTGTCTGGAGTTCGTTTGCAGTGGCTGGAGGCCCTGGCGCACCCATTCTCTCTCTCACTCTCTCTGCCTCTTTCTCTCTCTGTCACTCTCAAATAAATAAATAAAAATTAAAAAAAAAATAAAGAATTTTGGGGTCTGTATAGGTGGCTCAGTGGTTAATAGCTTTTCTCTCATAAGCAAGAGGACCTAAGGGAGCCTGAGGCCCGAGTTTGATTTCCCAGGACCCACGTAAAAGACGTCACGTGGCCATGCACGCCTGGCGTTCCAGCCCTGTTGGGAGCAGAGACTGGAGAATTGCTGGGACTTGAGTGGATGAGTAATGAAGGAAGAACATCGAGGTTCTCCTCTGACCTCCCCCTGCCCACAGGAGTGCATGCATCTAAACACACATGTGACTACATCACACATATCACACACACACACACACACACACACACACACACACACACACACACACACATGCATGTGGGCCCACGCAAAACCAAGCAGTCTCCTTAGAAAATACTAACAATGTCTACAACCCAGACCACTTTCTTTCCATTCTTTACCTTAATTAAACACACGTCAACCACAGGATGCAAGTGTTCCTACGTTCTTTTATAATTGTAATCAAAGAATAATTATTAAAAGTCATGATCCAGCCCCAGACCTAAGCCTGACCCTATCTGTGTGGACTTGGAATCCTAGAGAAATCAAGAGCCTATGCCTGGAAAAAAAGAAAGAAAAGATTATACTTTGTACCTGTGCAGTAAATTGCTCACATATTTCATTGTTGCCTTTATCACAATCTGTTGATGAAAAGAATTCCCGGCATACTTGGATTTGCGCTTTTCCTTGTACAGAATGGCCGTAGATGTACCTGGTAGAGAGAGGTGTCAAACTCCTCTGCAACAAATCTGCATGTTAGTAACTTACAGAGTATAATCTTTTTGTAATGGTCAGGTACTGATTCATACCACATGTTTACCAACACTGTTTCATTCATTTTTTTTCAGCAACTTTATCAGAAACTGAGCTCACTACTCCACAATGTATTTTTTAAAAGATGTTATTTTTCTTTATTTATTAGAAACAGAGAGAAAGCGAGAGCGAGAGGGATTGAGAGAGAGAGAGAGAGAATGGGTGTACCAGTTCCTCCAGCCACTGCAAACGACCTCCAGATGCATGTGCCACCATGTGCATCTGGCTTATGTGGAACCTGGAGAAATGAACCTGGGTCCTTAGGCTTCGCAGCCGTGCACCTTAACCGCTAAACCATCTCATCAGCCTTTCACAATGTATTTGATGGGTCTAAAGTTCTCCAAGTCAGACCTGCTTCACTTCACAGTCTAGTCCAGGCATTCTCCTGAACTGCTCGTCTATTTAAAATACTTCGTGCTTTTGAGATTTTGATTTAAACTGCCTCAGTAAAATTATCTGCGACTTCTGATTATAAATTACATGTAAAGACTAATATAGGGTGGATTAAGAGTCTTATTCCTGAGTAGTTGTTATTATTTCTTCTTACTGTCTTTTATTTATAACCTGAAATTTTTTTACTGTAATATTACCTACAGATTAACACATGTGTTTGGAATATGTAGGTTTCACCTTCAGGGAGGACAGAATGGCATTCTCTTTGCTGTGAGTGTTACAGAGTTTATTAAAATCCCTCTGCTTATAGATAAATATTATTCTTAAAAAGACAAATTCATTTGTGAAATGGTTTGCTAGCATTATCTCATTTGCTGTTGTTTCCTGTAACTGCTCCAAACTAAATCCCAGGACAGGACAGAGCTAGCGACCGCCCCCCCCCCCCCCACACACACAAGGCCATCTTGAGTATACTGATATGAGGTTTGGGTCTAAATAGAAGCCAGTGTTTTTACAGTGCTCCTGGGAAGACATTTTACTCTCCTGATGTGGGAGCTGTAGTTTCTCATCATATTACTGGGTAGGTGAATAAATTAGAAGTGTTAATAATATTACAATGAAAGTTCTTGGTTTGCATGAGGTTATTCTGAGGAACCTGGCTTAGGACACCGGATCCCTTCAAGCACATAGCGATGACATCACCATGTTTAGAACAAATTATGATCCTTCATGTATTGCATTCTGTTTTAGCAGTATACATTAAAACTTGGAGGGCTGGAGAGATGGCTTAGCGGTTAAGCGCTTGCCTGTGAAGCTTAAGGATCCCGGTTCGAGGCTCGGTTCCCCAGGTCCCACGTTAGCCAGATGCAGAAGGGGGCGCACGCGTCTGGAGTTCGTTTGCAGAGGCTGGAAGCCCTGGCGTGCCCATTCTCTCTCTCTCCCTCTGTCTGTCTTTCTCTCTGTGTCTGTTGCTCTCAAATAAATAAATAAAAATTAAAAAAAAAAACTTGGAGAAAATATATATATTGAGGCAAGCCCAATAGGCTGGCCTCTTTTTGTTTTGTTTTTTGTTTGTTGTTGTTTTTTGAGGTAGGGTCTCACTCTAGCTCAGGTGGACCTGGAATTCACTATGTAGTCTCAGGGTGGCCTTGAACTCATGGTGATCCTCCTACCTCTGCCTCCCCAGTGCTGGGATTAAAGGCGTGCGCCACCACACCCAGCACGTGTGTCTTTTTTTTTTTTTTTTTGCATGCGTGTATGGTTCATATCATGTATGTATGCATCTTTGTATGTGTGTGGGCACTTGTGGGTGTGGGGTGTCTGTGCATGTGTGTGGGTGTAAGCCAGAGGTTGGTGTCGAGTGCTTTCCTCAATTGCTCTGCAACTAGTTTATTTCTGAATTCGGAGCTCACTGACTTCTCTAGTCTTAGCCAGCCAGTTTTCCCCAGGGGTTTCTGGTCTCTGCCTCCCTAGTACTGGAATTACGGGGGTGTGTCACCGTGCCTGGCAGTTACCTGTGTTCTGGGATCCAAGCTCACAAGCCTGTGTGGCAAGTGCTGAACTGACTGAGCCTCATCTCGAGCCGGATAACACCACTACCCTATGAAAAATATTCAAGCCAGGCGGGTGTCATGCACCTTTAATCCCAGTGCCCAGGAGGCTGAGGTAGAAGGATCACCACGAGTTCGAGGCCACCTGAGGCTACTTAATGAATTTCAGGTCAGCCTGGCCTAGAGCGAGAACCTACCTTGAAAAGCCAAAAGGGGGAAAAAAATATTCGAAGTCAGTAATTTTTAAATTATTAGTTAAAGTGTTTATATAAGCACTGAAATGTTAATAATTGGTTAAAGTGTAACATTTATTGAGAGGGTGGCTGGGAAGGCAAGCCGTGCAGGTATTAATTCTAATTTTGACATCAACAAGCTTAAAAGGGGGGTGGGTGCTGGAGGGATGGCTTAGCGGTTATGGCTTTTGCCTGCAAAGCCAAAGGATCCCGGTTCAATTCCCCAGGACCCATGTAAGCCAGATGCACAAGGGGCGCATAGATCTGGAGTTCATTTACAGTGGCTGGAGGCCCTGACATGCACATTCTCTCCCCTGCTGTCTCTCTCTCTCTCTCTCTCTCTCTCTCTCTCTCTCTCTCTCTCTCTCTTTCTCAATTCCCCAGGACCCATGTAAGCCAGATGCACAAGGGGGCGCATGCATCTGGAATTCGTTTGCAGTGGCTGGAGGCCCTGGCATGCCCATTCTCCCCCTCTCTGCCTGCCTTTTTCTCTCTCTTAAATAAATAAATAAAGTATATATATATATAAACTTAAAAGGGGGGCTGGAGAGATGGCTTAGCAGTCAAGGCATTTGCCTGCAAAGCCAAAGGTCCCAGGTTCCATTCCCCAGGACCTACGTAAGCCAGATGCACAAGGGGAGCGCACGAGTTCGTTCTCAGTGGCTGGAGGCCCTGGTGCACCCATTCTCTTTCTCTGCTCCTCTTTCTCTGTCAAACAAATAAATAGGAAATAAAAATATATTTTAAAATAAGCTTAAAAAGGGGCTGAGGACATGTCTGAGTGACTTAAAGCTCTTGCAGTACAAGCCTGAAGACAGGCGTTGGAATGCCTGGCCTCTGCGGAAAGCCACACGCAGTGCGAGCGCCCAGTTGCACCCTAGCGCACCCACAGGAGTGGGCAGCGGTGCCAGGAGAGCACCCAGGCTTGCAGGGGCCGCAGCCTGGCCTTGACAGGGCAATGCAGCGAGAGAGACCCTTCCTTCTGCAAGGTGGACATCAAAGGCCAAGTGCTGTAAGGTCCTCTGGCCTCTGCATGCATGCCATGGCCCATACGTGTACACACACACACACACACACACACACACACACACACCCTCAAAAGCTGCTGCTGTTCCAAATCCCTCTTTCATCATTCTTTGTACAACTGAGATTATAGCTCTTATCTCATGGGATTTTGTGATGATTTTTGTAGATCTTGAAATAATTGGCATCCAATAAATATTGGCTGTCTTATAGTATTGTTATTAATTTCATTAAAAAAAGACATAGCAAAAAGATACAAGCCATTAAAAATAAGTGGACAGCAGCCAGGTGTGGCGGCTCCTGCCTTTTAATCCCAGCCCTCGGGTAGCATAGGTAGGAGGATCGCCGTGAGTTCGAGGCCACCCTGAGACTACATAGTGAATCCCAGATCAGCCTGAGCCAGAGTGAGACGCTACCTTGAAAAAAAAAAAAAAGTGGGGAAAAGTTTCTCCAAACATACAGGATGTTTTACATTAAGCAGACTTAAGTGAATTCATATTAAATTAAAAAAACACCTTATTTCCACTATGATATTTCTACTTAGTTCATTTTCTTTTTTAAAAAAATATTTATTTATTTGCAGAGAGAGAGAAAGAGAGAGAAGGGGGAAAGAGGAAGGAAAGAAAAAGAGAGAAAGCATGCCATGCCAGGCCCTCCTGACACAGCAAACAAATTCCAGATGTATGTGCCACTTTGTGCATCTGGCATTACGTGATTATTAGGGAACTGACCCCAGGCTGGCACTCCTGGCTAGCAAGAGTCTTTCTTTAACCACTGAAACTGCTCCCCAGTCCTTAATTCTTTTTTCTTCGGTTTTTCAAGATAGGGTCTTGCTCCAGCACAGGCTGATCTGGCATTCACTATGCAGTCTCAGGGTGGCTTTGAACTCATGGCAATCCTCCTACCTCTGCCTCCCAAGTACTGGGATTAAAGGAGTGTGCCACCATGTCCAACTGAGACAATACTCATGCAATACTATGACCAGCTTTATTTTCTTCCTTCCTTCTTTCCTTTTTTTCCTTCCGTCCTTCCTTTTTTCTTTCTTACTTTTTTTGGTTTTTCGAGGTAAAGTCTCACTCTGGCCCAGGCTGACCTGAAATTCACTATGTAGTCTCAGGCTGGCCTCGAACTCACGGCAATCCTCCTACCTCTGCCTCCCGAGTGCTGGGAGTTAAGGGCATAATAAAATATATGTTAATAAGAAGACTTTCATACCATGGAGATATGTTAAATAAACTATAATATTAATGGCAGTTGATATAATTAATTATAATTCATGTTTTTGTGTTTTCTTTATAGTTCTCAAATATTTAAAAGGCATTTAAGAACGTTAGTACAAACACATAAAGATTTGTGATCAAGATCGTTTCATTCTGCCTGGGGTAGACCTGAATAAATACTTACTTTGCACATGCAGACACCTGAAATTCGTCATCTGCAATGGTTACTGTTTGTGGTGTTTTGACCTCAACTTCAAATCGGGGCAGCACTGAAGACAAACAGAGGCATATGTTAGTCCGTCGATCGCTGGGGAGAACACAGTGACTTCCTGTGTAAGCCCCGTGACTTCCCATGTATGTGCCCGTGCCAACCGTGTTCCAATAGGTAACTATGCTTTGGTGCAGAATGGCTCCCTGAGCGAGCACCTGTTTCAGTTGCCCTCCATTCTGGGTGGCACCAGCCATGACAGTCTGTGACAGTGTCCCATTAAAGATGAGTTTCTCTCTCTCTCTCTCTCTTTTGTCCCTTCCAGCATAGCACGGGTGGCTTGGGAACTGAACTCAGGGAATCCAAGCCTTGCAAGCAAGTGCCCTTAACCATTAAGCCATCTTCCCAGCCCCCATGTCATCTACTCTGGCCTAGGTTTAAAACTTGCTCCATTGTGAGACATCCTGCTGGAGCTGAGCTGAAGACCCCCTCCGTGTAGACCAGCTGACAGAAAGCTGGAAAAAGCTATGCTGCATGCAGTTCCGTGGGGAGAGAGAGAAAAAGCACCAGTGACGGTAAACAACAGTGGACACTGCAAGTCTTAAATTTGGCCAGCCAGGCCCAATGAGCCAACACGTGCAATAGTGGCATGTCTGTTATGGGGGAAACCAGCCACTCTCTACTTAGACTGGGGTCTGGCTCCATGGGAGGGAATCCATGCCTGATACTGAGAACATATGATGGGGGAGGTCATGAGCTCTAGGCATCTAATGTCTGCTGGTGTCTGGCTAAATGCATATACTATGCTCACCAAATTGTCTGGTAAGCATTTCTCTTAATGTTCATACCCTTATATTAATGCTACTCTCACTTTTGGCTAGATGGTGATGACCTTGGGATAACTAAGAAGGCACCACGGTGTTGAGAAGAAGTGACAGAGGAGCGCTCAGCACTGAAATATCTCTATCACATCTTCCAAGGCTCAGGGTCTAATGCGAAAGAGGTGGCGGGAAGAATGTAAGAGCCAAAGGAAGGGTAGGACTCCTTACAACGTGCTCCCCCCAGACACAAAATGGCCTGGATACCCATGACCTCACAGTGCCTGACACTACCTACACAAGACCATCATAATAGGAGGAAAAGATGATGACATCAAAATAAAAGAGAGACTGATTGAGAGGGGGAGGGGATATGCTGGACCGTGGAGTTGCAAAGTGGAAGTGGGGAGGGAATTACCATGGTTTATTGTCTATAATTGTGGAAGTTGTCAATAAAAAAATTTAAAAAAAAAATCTTGGGCTGGAGAGATGGCTTGGCGGTTAAGCGCTTGCCTGTGAAGCTTAAGGACCCTGGTTCGAGGCTCGGTTCCCCAGGTCCCACGTTAGCCAGATGCACAAGGGGGCGCACGCGTCTGGAGTTTGTTTACAGTGGCTGGAAGCCCTGGCGTGCCCATTCTCTCTCTCTCTCCCTCTATCTGTCTTTCTCTCTGTGTCTGTCGCTCTCAAATTAAAAAAAAAAAAAAAATCTTGCTCAGTTGCTGTGAGCTGTTCCGTGAGGGCATCAACAGTGGTAATTGTTTACCATCTCTATTGACAGTGAACTGATGTATCACTGTTGTTCCTGACGGTCTCCTCACGACAATCCTGTAATCTCCAAGCATTGGCTCCGCAGTCAATTGGAATGAGAGTTGGGTAATATTTTGGGAAGAAGTCACATTTTGCCATTGAAAAATCACATTGTTTTGAGGATCCTAGGGAAAAAAAAAAGAGAACAAAGACATTATGAGATTTCATGTGTGTATCAGTCCTTCCTTCTGTACGTTACACTTCTGACATTGAACTAATTATCTCAGGTTGTTAACGAAACATGACTTCTGTATATTCAAAGTCAATCCGAAAGCAGGTATCTGTAAAACCAAACATGATACCAAAAAAATTATATTTACTTATTTAGGTTTTTCGAGGTAGGGTCTCACTCTAGCCCAGGCTGACCTGGAATTCAGTGTGGAGTCTCAGGGTGGCCTCGAACTCACGGTGGTCCTCCTATCTCTGCCTCCGGGCGCCCGGCCAAAAAAAAAATAACTTATAACTGACGCATTTGATTTTGATCTGTCCATACCAAAGAAATATAACTGAGACTTAAAAGCTCAGCGGTGTTGCTGCAGAATGTTCCATAAAGGAAGGTGGCCTCGCATGGGTGAGTACACAGGAGCACTCATTCTAAGAAACCCTTGGCACTGCCGTAGATGAGTACTTGGTCTCTGTAGTATGGTGACCGTGGATTATGCTGGAGCCACTAAGTGACAGGGAAGGGGTAGAACGATACCCTTGCTCCTTTCTTTCTTTCTTTCTTTTTTTTTTTAAATTATTTATTTATTTGAGAGCGACAGACATAGAGAGAAAGACTGAGGGAGAGAGAGAGAATGGGCGCGCCAGGGCTTCCAGCCTCTGCAAACGAACTCCAGACGCGTGCGCCCCCTTGTGCATCTGGCTAACGTGGGACCTGGGGAACCGAGCCTCGAACCGGGGTCCTTAGGCTTCACAGGCAAGCGCCTAACCGCTAAGCCATCTCTCCAGCCCACCCTTGCTCCTTTCTATTCTTTGAGCACACTGTAGCTGACCTGAGCTTCAACAGACATATTTATATCATCCAACTCTGATTAAAAGATACCATGCTCAAAGAGTCTGCAAGAAAACAGCTCATGTAATGCTTATTTTGTAGGCTTTACTTTCTCAGTGCCATAAACAGGAGCAGCTTAACGAAGGAAAGTGGTTGAGTTGGTTTTCGAGTTTTGAGGGGGATTTTCATGGCTGAAAGGCATGGCAAGTGTGAAATAGGAGCAGAGCTGGTCACGTTTGTTTGAGCTCACAGTCAGGAAGCTAAGGGCAAACAGGAACTAGAGCTGAATCTCTCTGTCTCAAATAAATAAATAAAAATATTTTAAAAAGGGGCTGGAGAGATGGCTTAGCGGTTAAGCGCTTGCCTGTGAAGCCTAAGGACCCCGGTTCAAGGCTCAGGTCCCCAGGTCCCACATTAGCCAGATGCACAAGGGGGCACATGCGTCTGGAGTTCGTTTGCAGAGGCTGGAAGCCCTGGCGCGCCCATTCTCTCTCTCTCCCTCTATCTGTCTTTCTCTCTGTGTCTGTCGCTCTCAAATAAATAAATAAAATATGAACAAAAAAATATTAAAAAAAAAACAACACCTACCTCCTCTAGCAATGCCACAGCTTTTAAATGTCCTACAACCTTCTCCCACAATGCCACCAGCAGAGGACAGAGGATTCCAACGCGCGGGCCCAGGGGAGTGTTTTACATTTAAAACCAAATATGGTTGGAAAGTAAGTTGGAATTACCACTGATTAACTGGCAAGTGCAAGACTTCAGAGGAATTTGAAGCTCACATGACTTTAGAGAATTAAACTAGGGGAAAGACACTCCCTTAGCACTTTTCCTTTTGCAGGCTACAGCTAATGGCAATATCACCTTCTAGAGATTTCTAAAATTTCAAACTTTTAAGTGGGTATGTCATATTTACATTTGAACAAGATATGACTTAATTAAAACTGAGAGGAGATAGATGCCAAAAGTAAGCAATTTAAACATACATCTGCCTTATACAGAGATGAATCTTTTATATTACATAAAAACCACATTAGCCGGGCTTGGTGGCGCATGCCTTTAATCCCAGCACTCGGGAGGCAGAGGTAGGAGGATTGCCATGAGTTCAAGGCCACCCTGAAACTACATAGTTAATTCCAGGTCAGCCTGAGCTAGAGTGAGACCCTACCTCGAAAAAAAACAAAACAAAACAAAAAACAAAAAACAAAAACACATTATGGCATTTCTCCCAAGACCCCACACCATAACAGCAGCAGAATTTTTCCTAGATCCCAAATTTAATACCTCTTATGTTGCGTGTGACAGATTTATTTTCCTCTATTTCAGTCTTCTTAACTCTCATTTATGGACGACAAAAATTAGAACCATACCATTCCTTCTCTGACTATTTTTCAATGGATATGGAAATAGATGGCTTACCTGAACTGTGATTAAAGGATACTGGAAGAAGAAAAGAAATGCAGATTAATAGGCCATTCCTTTTTTCAAGTATTACTGTATAATGCTTAATAATGCCTATTGGGATCGACTCTCCCTTCCCTACAGGTCAAATTTTTCGACAGCAACAGATGCTGAAATGAAAAGTGTGCATATGGAAGCGATCCCAAGCCTGCTGTGAGCAGTGGAGAGCACATTGTCACCCTTTCCCTCTTTATTTAATGAAAAGCCATTAAGGTATATTATCAAAGCTAGGGGCCTGCGTTGTGGCGCACGCCTTTAATCTTGCAACTCCGAAGGCAGAGGTAGGAGGATCGCTGTGAGTTCGAGGCCAGCCTGAGACTCCATAGTGAATTCCAGGTCAACCTGGGCTAGAGGGAGACCCTACCTCGAAAAAACTAAACAAAAACAAAAACAAGCAACAGCTATGCCTCCTCTGTGAGTTCTGTCTGGGAATCTGTCTTGTCATGCACACGGAAAGCTTCTGGAACATGCTTTGTTTTGTTGCTCCCAAGTTTTATTTTACATTTCATTTTTTATTTTAGGGAATCGGTTTGTCAGAGCCTTCAGCCACTGCAATCAAACGCCGGACGCTTGCGCCACCTAGTGGGCATGTGCGACCTTGTGCTTGCCTCACCTTTGCGCATCTGGCTTAGGTGAGATCTGGAGAGTCCAACATGTGTCTTTCTGCTTTCAGGCAAGCTCCTTAGCCACTAAGCCACCTCTCCAGCCCCCAAGTGTTACGTCTTATTAATTCCTTATTTTTTATTTTTGTTTATTTATTGGTTTTTCAAGGTAGGGTCTAGCCCAGGCTGAATTCGAATTCACAAATGTAGTCTTGGGGTGGCCTCGAACTCACAGTGATCTTCCTACCTCTGCCTCCCTAGTGCTGGGACTAAAGGCGTGCGCCACCACGCCCGGCTCTTTTTCATTAGTTCTTTAAGTTAGTGCGCAGAATAGTGGGTTTCACTATGACACTTATGTCACCTGTGTCATTGTACCTTGCTCACACATGACGCTTCCTGCCCTTTCCTTTGTCCCCTTTCTCTCACTGGCCCCTTCCTATGCTGTCATGTCCCATATACGTAGACATATGCAAGTGTGTGACAGAATCTAGAGTCCACCTATGAGCAAAAACATATTTCTTCTTTCTCCCTGCTCTCATTGCCTTCTTTTTTTATTTTTAAATGCCAGAGATCTTTGCTTTTTTACATTTTATTTACTTGAGAGAGAGAGAGGGAAAGAGAGAGAGAGAATGGGCATGGAAGGGCCTCCAGCCACTGTAAACAAGCTCTAGATGCATGTGTCACCTTGTGTTTCTGGCTCACATGGGTCCTGGGGTATCGAACCTGCATCCTTAGGCTTTGCAGGCCAAAGTTTTAACCACTAAGCCATCTCCCTGGCCCTCCTTACCCTCTTGTGATCCCTTTCCTTTGACATATCTTTCTTTCCCCTCATAGTGTCCCTTTCATTTTCATGTCTCAAATATACATAATTACATAAAAAATATGTACCTAAATGCAGATTCTGCGAAAGAGAGAAAACGTAATGTTCATCTGAGTCTGGCTTGTTTCATTTAACATCATGATTTATGGTTCCATTCAGAAGGCTGCAAGTGGCATAATTCTATTCTTTTTTTTTTTTTTTTTTGAGGTAGGGTCTCACTCTAGCTTAGGCTAACCTGGAATTCACTATGGAGTCTCAGGGTGGCCTCGAACTCATGGCGATCCTCTTCCCTCTGCTTCCCGAGGGCTGGGATTAAAGGCGTGCGCCACCATGCCCGGCTTAATTCTATCCTTCTTTACAGATAAACAAAACTCCATTGGTGTGTTTACTGCACTTTCTTCATCCATTCATTCGCTGACGGATTATTCTGGGCTGGTCCCTTGCTTTGGCTCTTGTGACTACTAAAGCAGTAAGCGTGGAAATGCATGCAGTTTTGTGGTGGGCTTATTTAAAGTTCCTGGAGGTGCTTTATGTAGCAATGGATTTGACTAGTACGTTTTACTTTCATTCTATCATTAGAAACTACTGGACTCACCAAATCATTAACAGGTTTGAAGTGGGTATTCAATGTCACCACGCGAAAGTGAACTGAAAGAAAAGAGGACGAGGGAACAATATTTTTCCTTCTTTTTCTTCTCCCCAGCTATGATTGGTTTTCTATATATATATGTGTATATTATATGTGTTTCTGCATTATCTATGTGCATATTATATGTTTTTGTGTTATACATATTATACATGTATAACTTCATTGCCCTTCTATTATAGAATAGTACATTCCCATTTCCCTAGCTCTAATTGGATCCCTTGAGGTATGTATCCCATTGGAAAAATCTCTTATTGAACATTTATTGTCCCTCTGTTAATGATTCTTTTTTGTTTCTTATTTCCTTTCTTTTCTTTCTTTTTTTTTTTTTTGGTATTTTTTTTTCTTTTTTTTTTTTTTTTTTTCTTTTTTGAGGTAGGGTCTCACTCTGGCTCAGGCTGACCTGGAATTCGCCATGGAGTCTCAGGGTGGCCTTGAACTCTCGGTGATCCTCCTACCTCTGCCTCCCGAGTGCTGGGATTAAAGGCGTGCGCCACCACGCCCGGCTTTTTTTTTTTGGTATTTTTGAGGTAGGGTCTCACTCTAGCTGAGGCTGGCTTGGGACTCACACTGTGGTTCCAGGCTGATCTCGAACTCACAGTGATCCTCCTACCTCTGCCTCCTGAGTGCTGGGATTAAAGGCGTGCTCCACCATGCCTGGCTCTTATTTCCTTCTTGAAAATTATGTGAGAAGCTTGCATTGTCTCTACTTCACCGACAAAATAATTGCGCCTAAGAAATGAAAGAGTTCATGAACCTTCCAAATAAGTAAACTGCTGATCTGTGATTCAGGTTGAACCATTGTACTTCACACTCTGGGCCTGTGACCACTGTGCTGTAAAAGCCACCACCAGAACGTGCGGGCACCGAGGTGGGCAGCAGGTGACGGGCGATGTGCCCAGTTACTGAGCTTGGAGGGCCCTGCCTCCCAAGGGCCGGGATTAAAGGCGTGCGCCACCATGCCCAGCTCGACATCGATTTTGAACTGCTGTTAATTCAGTGAATGCATTTCTAACATCAGTGATACGGAGGAGATGGGAATACTGACTCACCATTGGCTCCAGGTTTATAGATGGGGTTGTCTGTCTGCACAAAAGTGATGTTTTCCTCTTGAGTGACTGCTATTGCTCTCCTTTCAAAAATTCTGAGAGTGTCTCCCTTAGCCAACAACGTCATGAAGGCCAAATGCTCAGAGAACTTCTGAGATACCTGTGTATGCAGAAGAGCCGAGAAGGGGAAAATCGTGGTGCCTAATTTGGGCCTTCCAGGGAACAAAACCTCGTAAGCCTATAAGTTTTTAACAGAAGACAATTTAGCATGAGGGTTCTTTCTAACAAATTTAAGCTGATATTAACTTGCCTTCTTTCTTTTTTTTTTCGAGGTAGGGTCTCAGTCTAGTTCAGGCTGACCTGGAATTCACTCTGCATTCTCAGGATGGCCTCGAACTCATGGCAATCCTCCTACCTCAGCCTCCTGAGTGCTGGGATTAAAGGCGTGGGCCACCACCGTGGGCCACCACGCCCGGCTCTATTTTTCTTTTGTTACCCTGAACATTTCCATTCCTTTACCTATATTTTCTTTCTTCACACTGTGAAACACTTTTACTGTCTAAAATGTAGCAATTGGGCTGGAGAGATGGCTTAGCGGTTAAGTGCTTGCCTATGAAGCCTAAGGACCCCAGTTCAAGGCTCTATTCCCCAGGACCCACGTTAGCCAGATGTATAAGGGGGCACAAGTGTCTGGAGTTCGTTTGCAGTGGCTGGAGGCCCTGGCGCACCCATTCTCTCTCCCTCTCTCTATCTGCCTCTTTCTCTCTCTGTTGCTCTCAAATAAATAAATAAATAAAAATAACAAAAATAAATTAAAACGCAGCAATTATCTCATGCCATTTCCTGTAAGAGAATGTTAATATTTCACAATCTTTGTTGCGTTGTGTAAATTTCCTTTTTTATGTGTTGCATTTATGGGATTTTCAGATTTTATTCCTCACTTCTCCAATTCACTCCATGTCTGGAATTGAAACCTAAACATAACTTTTAAATAGCAATTTCCTGTTCCCACGTGAGCCCCGAACTGTGAAAATCAGTGCCTCACCTTGAAATCTGCACAAGCATAGAAGTTGTCGTTTTCCACAGACTGGTCAAAAATAGTAATATTTGACCCATTGTATTCCAGGACAACACTCAAGGACACAGATTCATTAAGGTTTAGAAGATGGAGACATGCTTTCTCTGTAGAAGAGGTTGGGATCACACAAGAGACCCACAGGATGTATTGCCTGTGCCAAGAAAGTAATCAGTACTCCATAAACAAGTCAAAGAGGAAGGGGCCATGTCCACAAAAGCAATTTCAGCTACTGGAGGAGTCCAGAAACATTAAGCGGTTTATATTAGGCATCAGTGCACATTAAATATGAATGTTTATGTTGAATATTAATGTGCCTTGCAGATAGGATTCCAAAATAACGCGGATGTGTGCACAGAGTGGCATCTGTCCTGAGAGAGCAGTAAGTCAGTTTTCTACATATATGCTTAAGAGAGTGCACATCGACATTCAACCACAGAAGCTGAAATAGTAAGATGTGAATACCTTATCATGGAAACATCTAATAAGGTCACTTTGCCCAATACTTTAACATAAAGACTTGAATATTTGTTCCCTTACGGTTTTGAAGCCACAGCGTCAGAGAGAGGAAGCCAGAAGGAGCTCAGTAAAATGACAGCCAACGTCATGTCCCAATGCCTGGAAGAAAACAGCTTTAAAGTAACCATTCTCTCCCTCTCCCCTTCTCTCTGCCTCGCTAGAGGCCAGCTACCTCTACGTTCAACTTCCTTTCCTGCTTCCTGCTTCACCTCTCTCTGTCACCATTGCCTTTATAGTCTCGCATTATGAAAGATCAATTACTTTTTGGATCGAGTATCATGGGAGCCATCAATCACTTCAGATCCCCTCTCCTATTACTTCGGAGGATATCAGCTTAGGTAGTTTTCTGCCTCATTTCACTGGGCACTGCTCTGCTTTTGGGATCAGCCTCACAGGTTGGACAGGAAGAAGGAAAGCAAAGAGAGCTATGTGACACTTAAGAGTTCACCCCATTTTCTCACTTCACTCACAGGGGTTGACGGCAGTGTCAAAAGTGTCACTACTTAGGAATTAGCACTGGGAAGGAAATTCCTCTTCAAAGAGGGCCCATTATACCAGCTCGCAAAAAGTAAACAGCTGTCCATGCCCTCTCAGCGAAATGGCATTGCTGATACTGCCAAAACACAATGTAAATGAGGTACCTACTAGATACAGGCTCATTTTATGGGGAATGAACCGCAATATTCTTTTCTGGATTTATAATACAGAATTCAACATTAAAAACGTTCCGTCCAGCAGCTGCAGAACTCACCTTCTCAGCACAGGGAACGTTCTCTAAGATACATTGTGTTTTGGGCTAAATGAGCCATGAGTTCAGAAGGAAAGAAAGAAAAAGAAAAAGAGAGGAAAGAAAATGCAGGTGTCTCTGGTCACAATGGAATAAACGCGGGAAATCAACAAGATGAACTTTGGAAACTGTAAACAATATTGCATGGGAAATAAATGCTGCATTTTTTAAAATTATTTATTTATTTATTTGAGAGTGACAGACACAGAGAGAAAGACAGATAGAGGGAGAGAGAGAGAATGGGCCTGCCAGGGCTTCCAGCCTCTGCAAACGAACTCCAGACACGTGCGCCCCCTTGTGCATCTGGCTAACATGGGACCTGGGGAACCGAGCCTTGAACCAGGGTCCTTAGGCTTCACAGGCAAGCACTTAACCGCTAAGCCATCTCTCCAGCCCAATGCTGCATTCTTGAATTACTGTTGAGTAGATTAAGAAATCACAAAGATGTTTAAAAACTTTATTGCAGAAAATGAAGATGGGAACAAAATATAACATACATACGGGATACAGAGTAATACAAAGAGAAAAGACCATGTTGCTAAGCACCTATGTTGATGAGAGATGGAGAAATTCCAAACTAACACTCTACCTAACATAACAACTTCAGTATCCATAAAATCAAGAATAAACTAAACCCAAACTTAATAGAAAGAAATAAGAAAGGTTAGAGCAGAAGTAAATTGAATGGATATCTCTTCCCAATTAAACCCCCGGTGCTAAAACACCAATGAAATATATTGTGTGTTTTTTTTTTTTTTTAAAAACAAGTAAAATCAACAAAACTTTGGTTAGGTTAACAAAAAAGGTCAGAAAACACAAATATATAAAATGAGAGATGAAAGAAGGGAAGAAATACAGATCACAAGAAGAGACAGATCCCTAGGAACTGCTATAAACAACCTTATACTAACAAAAGAGAAACCGTAGAAGAAACAGAGGATTTCACATGCAACTTACCTGGAAGAAACAGACGAGAGCTGACGAAAGCTGGAAGACATGTTGGGAAAGACAACTTCCTACCACTGTTGGAGGGAATATACATGAGAAGCTCCTCCACCATGGAAAACAGCACTGGGTGCCTTCAAAAGCCTGAAAATAGAATTACAGTTATCATCCAGCAATCTCATTCCTGGAATAATTTGAAAAGAATCAAAATTATTCTATCAAAGAGATATTGGCACCCTATGTTTACGGAAGGACTTTGGGGGGAGTGAATGGACCACAAATGTAACGTCCATCAACTACCTACTTTGGTATTGACATGCAGTTATTAGATACCAGCAATGGTAATGCTAATTGTCTTGAAGTCTTTATACAGTGCACACATGTACCAAAATCATTTTAAGGAAAAGAAAAATTGTAACGACATTAACCATCACACATGCAGAAGTGCCTATTATAAAAGAGGGTCTCTTAAAGGCAGGGTTCTGGATCTAAACTTCTATTGACATGAATCAAATATTGAAATTAAGAAGAGAAGAAGGCAGGGCTGGAGAGATGGCTTAGCAGTTAAGCTCTTGCCTGTGAAGCCAAAGGACCCAGATTCAAGGCTTGATTCCCCAGGACCCATGTTAGCCAGATGCACAAGGTGGAGCATGTGTTTGGAGTCCATTTGCAGTGGCTGGAGTCCCTGGCGTGCCCATTCTCTCTCTCTCTCTCTCTCTCTCTCTCTCTCTCTCTCTCTCTCTCTCTCTCTGCCTCTTTATCTGTGTGTCACTTTCAAATAAATAAATAGAAATAAACAACAAAAAATTAAATAATAGAAGGAGGCAGGTAGCAAGGATGGGAGGAAGGAAAATAGAAAGGAAGAAAACAAGCAAGCTGGGTAAAAATTGTCATCAGAAACGTATTCTCAAGGGAATGGTTTCAATACTGGATCAAAATTTTGGAACATGGATGTATATTTCTTTGTGTTCACTTAACATAGATGAAATGTTTGTGACACTGAAAATAAATATTAAGGAAACAAGGCATTAGCAGGGTGTCATGATGCACACCTTTAATGCCAGCATTCAGGAGGCAGAGGTAGGAGGATTGCCGTGAGTTCAAGGCCACCCTGAGACTCCATAGTGAATTCCAGGTCAGCCTGGGCCAGAGTGAGACCCTACCTCGGGGGGAAAAAGGAGAGAGAGAAAGAGACAGAGAGAGAAAGAAAACAAGTCTTACTGTACTGTGCTTTAACTCACAGTTGTTTCCACTGAGCAAAGGGACATGAAAGAGGAGGACACTGTGTGGTCATTATGTTGGCTTTTCTAAGACTGTCCCCTAAGTGTGGCACTTTGACAGGCTAAGGACCTCAAGCTGTGGCATGGGAAGGGTCAGATGCAGTTGCTTCCTGAACACCTGCTGCCTTTTTTTTTTTTTTTCTTTTGCTCCTTTGTCTTCCCCAAGGAAAGTCATAGAAAGTAAGAATTCTTTTTTCTCAAGGCAGCACCTAGAAACTTGAAACCCTCTTCCCCAAAGGCAGCCACAAAGCCTAGGAACATTCCTTTATTTTTTCCCACCTTTATGCTCAAAGAGCTGGCTGCTCTGTTTTGAATATGGGCAGTGTCCCCAGAAAGCCTATTGTCAATGAATAGTTTGCAAGATGGCCAACTTGTGGGGAGGAGGAGGAGCCTTTGGGAGGAAGATCTCCTTGGGAGGAAAGGTGGCCCAGGTTCAGCTCCCCAGCACTCAAGAAAAGACAGATACACAAGACCACACATGCATCTGGAGTTTGTTCGTGGTGACTAGAGGCCCTGGCGTGCCCATTCACCATCTACCTCTTTTTCCTCTCTCTCTCAAAGAAATAACTAAAATATCAAAAGAAACATTTGACAGATGCAATACCATGTGAGTTACTGATTTAATTTAGTATAGTCTATCTGTCAGCATTATGGTAGATGGTAGGCATGAATAGGTATATCAACGTTGTCATCTTACCAGAAAAGACAAATATTTAATAGCTAATTGTACAAATAATTATTCTAATCAGTAAGTGATATGCAAGAGAAAAAACTATTAGGTGCCATGAGAATCTATGTTGTGTGGGCCTTAGTATTATATTAGTTATGGCAATAAATAGATCAACAATATCATTTCTTTCCTAGTAAGGGCTCACTGTCTACTCAGGAATATGCAAATATAAATTTCACTGCCAGTTGATATAATATTTTATATTAGAACTGTGAGCAATGTTCTGTGCAATCAATCAAACTACAAATGAGAACATTGCAGATAATTTAATAAGGCCCCGATTTTTAAATTGGAAATGTTAGCCTGATTAGACATTTTCCAGGTAGAAAAGAAGCTGGAAGAAATGTTACCATAGTGACAATCTTTCAAGAGATATTTTAATAAAATATGACATGTTTTGAAAGTAATGGTAGGTTCTATTTTGCCGGAGAGGAGAACTTGGTATCAAATAAATCAATGAACCCATTGGAAAAAGGCTGTGGCTGCTTTGTGAAAGATCCATTATTTGTGCTATGAAGTTTGAATATTATAATTAAAAGTAATGAGGATAATAAGATGGGCATGGTGGTGCAGGTTTGCAATGCAGGACTTGGGAGGATCGTGAGTTCCAGGCCAGCCTGGCCTACCCAGTGGGATTCTGTCAAACAAAGGAACCAACAAACAGACAAACAGGTGGGGTGGCACAGGCCTTTAATCTCAGCACTTGGGAGGCAGAGGTAGGAGGATTGCAATTTGTATGAGGCCACACTGAGACTACAAAGTGAATTCTAGGTCCTGGGCTATAGTGAGATCCTTCCTAGAATCCCCCCCCCCAATAAATGAATAAATAAATAATAAAAAAGAGTAATGAGCATAATAATTTTTAATTGTTTTTATTTTAGAGAGAGTGAGCAAGAGAGAGAGAGAGAATTGAAATGCCAGGGCCTCAGCCAGGGCAATTGAACTCCAGACGCTTGCACCACCCAGTGAGCACGTGCGACCTTGTGCTTGCCTCACCTTTGTGCGTCTGGCTTATGTGGGATCTGGAGAGTTGAAAATGGGTCCTTAGGCTTTGCAGGCAAGTGCCTTACCTGCTAAGCCATCTATCTCTCCAACCTGAGCATAATAATCTTTTTAAAAAAATTATTTATTTGTTTGCAACCAGAGAGAGAGAGAGAGAGAGAGAGAGAAGAGAGACAGCCACTGCAAATGATCTCCAGATGCATGTGCCCTGTCTGTATCTGGCTTACATGAGTCCTGGGGAATTGAACTTGGGTCTTTCGGCTTCGCAGGCAAATGCCTTAAAGCGCTAAGCCATCTCTCTAGCCCGAGCACAATAATCTTTATATTCCACAAAATGAAAGAGAATTATGGTGAGAAGGCCTTATAAACTGCTCAGCGAGTACCTTAGGATACAAAGACAAGGGCTTGTATCTCTTCAAGAGACATCTTCTTTTCCGTGTAATTTTCTGGATGGAGGCTACTTTGATATGGAATTGAAGAGAAGGGAACAGGTGAGGTTGGCGCTGAAGGAGATGGTGCTGTAATGAGATAGGACGGCCAGGCAGGGAGGAAGACGTCGTAGACACGGCTGAGGAGCCTTTAAGGTTGATGAGGAAGGTACGTGGTGACCGGCTGCCCGACCACAGACCGGGTGTAGTCAGCGCTTGAAATACCACATGGGGCGCTCTGGGAAAAGTAAGATCTGGAAGTCATTATAGATGATGATATTTGTCATGGACATTGATACAACTGCAGAGGGAAGCCGTCCACAAAAGGATAGAAGGTGGTTCACAGCAGACAAAAGCTGGCCAGGTTCGTTCTATTCCTAGTCACCTGTGAGGGACAATCTTGCTGTTATCTCTGTAGTGTTCTAAATTCAATTTGAGGTGATGCAAAGTCGTTCGGACCTAACAGGTTTTAAAACATTTGTTGGTTTCTCTGGCTATATGATGAGTCAAAGTTCATTTTACGAGTTAAATTGGGTTGTCGAGATGGCTTAGTGGTGAAAGGCACATGCCTGTGAAGCCAAAGGACCCAGGTTCGATTCCCCATGACCCACGTGAGCCAGATGCACAAGGTGGTGCAGGCATCTGGAGTTCGTTTGCAGTGGCTGGAGGCCCTGGTGCACCCTCTCTCTCTCTGTCTCTCTCTCTACCTGTCTATCTTTCCCTGAAATAAGTAAATAAACATAATTTTTTTTAAAGAGTTAAATGAAGTAAAGGTTAAATTTATCTCAGAGTTTCTGAGAATGTCTTGAACTTTTAGTTCACCTTTATAAAAAGTTTAAGTCAACAGGGCAGGAGTATGCCTCAAGAACAGTAGAGTGAGGCCTTAATTATGCCTTAAAATAAACAAAGCTGTTCAGTTCCTGCCATGGCAAATGATTGAAAGGGAAATCGCTTTTTCCTCCTAGAAGAACAAGCAGCTTTACAAGGGAAATTGCCCCTCTGGCCTCAGACGTCTGCGTCTCACATCACTGTATTATTGTCAAGGTTAGTTGCCAAGAATATCGCACAATGCGCAACTGTGGGTGAATGATTGAGAACAAGTAATGAGGGAGAAACAGGTACCCAGTGAAGGGGTCATGGAAATGTATTCTCTGTCACTGGTTGGCAAAGCCATGTTATTTATTTTTTTTTTTAACCTCTGAGCCATCTCTCCATCCCTAGAGATTGTTTTATTATTTTTTTTTAGATATTTATTTATTTATCTATTTGAGAGAGAGAGAGAAAGAGCAGGAGAGAGAGAGCGAGAGCGAGAGAGAGAGAGAGAGAGAGAGAGAGAGAGAGAGAGAGAATGAGCACACAAGGGGCCTTCAATTGCTATAAATGAACTCCAAACACATGCACCACCTTGTGCATCTGGCTTGTCCTGGGGAATCAAACATGGGTCCTTTGGCTTTGCAAACAAATGCCTTAACCACTAAGCAAACTTTCCAGCCTTATTTTATTATTTTTATAAGGAGAGAGAGATGTAAAGAGAGAGTGGGGGATAGGAGAGAAAGAGAATGGGCATGCCAGGGCCTTCTGCCACTGCAAATGAACTCCAGACGCACGCACCACTTTGTTCATCTGGCTTTATATGGGTCCTGGGAGTTGAACTCAGACTGACAGACGTTGGAAACAAGTGCCCTTAACCAGAGTCATCTCCCCAACCTGTTTTTGATCTGTAACACTTTTTTAAAATTTTTGCTAGAAAAATACTAAAAACTTGAATTAGTTGATGGATAGTTCATACAAAATATGTGATGATAAAATTATTAATAAAAACATAATGCAATATTTATGATTACCAATTCATCTCTGCAATTATCATCCTTCTGGAAATTACTACAGCCTTACTTGCAGAAACATGGCCTTAACCGAACAAGTGAGCATCAAGTAATGTCCCCATTCAACACAGAGCTTTACTTGTTGGCTTGAGGGTATTTGTGAGATGGACTTAGGAGGTGATGCTGGGTAGAGAGGAGGAAAGAGACATGTGGTGGCTTCTTTCCAAGTGTGTAGTCATGGTTGGTGAGATAAACCCAGCACGACAACACCAGACCATGGAAAAGAACTCATAGAGGAAAATACATTGCAGGAAATTTTCTACCTGGAGAGTTTAATTTTGTTGTCAAATTCCACAGCCAGGACTTCTGTTACACTTTAACTCGAACAGGCTAGATGATGCAATAATAAATAAAACATTAAAGAAGGGCTGGAGGGATGACTTAGCGGTTGAAGTGTATGCCTGCAAAGCCAAAGGACCCTGGTTCAATTCCCCAGGACCCACGTAAGCCAGATGCACAAGGGGGCGCAAGCGTCTGGAGTTCGTTTGCAGTGGCTGCAGGCCCTGGCATGCCCTTTCTTTCTCTCTCTTCTTCTTTCTCTGTTAAATAAATAAATAAATAAATAAATAAATAAGTAAAAATATTTAAAAAAAAACATTAAAGAAGCCAGGTTATGAGATGGAGGTAATGAAATGAAGAAGGTGGTATGATTTGAAGATGGTATGAGTTTTCTCTTTTCTTTCCCTAGGACTGAGGAGCACAGTCAGTTCACAGGATACCTTGGGTTCCACTGAGTTGGTGACATTTTTTTTTCCTTCTACCACAGTGGAATCCAATATCTTGGTTTCTTTGGGCCACACTGGATGAAGAATTTTGAGTAATAAAGCATTATCTCCCAGGTTAGTAAAACCAGCAAGTCAACAGTGTGAAGACCCAGAGAACCCCGGGAACCTGTCCTTGCCTGCACGTTTCTCCTTTTCTTGCTGAATAAAGCAAAACCAATATAAAAGGAAACAACCTTCCCTGACCAAGTCTGGCCTATTTCACTGAGGTTGGGGCGATCTCACATCACCCTGAGCAGTCCTGGTGTCACTTGGCTCATTGTGACTTCCGTGGTGATATTTAAAAAGGCTGCATTTATATGGCTCTTGTATTACATGATAGAATTATATATGGCAGTTTTTTTATACCTCTTTCTAATGTCACAGCAATATGGTAATATTGAGTTGAATGGAAATAAGTTATGTGGTGGAATTATGGTTTCAAGAGTATTTTTTGGGGGGGGGGTACTAGAGAGATGGCTTAGTGGTTAAGGGCACTTTCTTACAAAGCTTGATGGTCTGGGTTTGATTTCCCCAGTATTCAGGGAAAGTCAGATGCACAAAGTGGTGCATGTATCTGGAGTTCATTTCCAGCAGTAGGAGGCCCTGCTACGCCCATGTTCTCACTTTAAAATAAATAAAAATATTCAAGAGTATTTTTCTTATATTCTGTTTGCATTAGGCCAGTTCACATATCCATCAGACTCTGACTTTGCTCCCGTAACAGTAGGAATCAAGCGTGTTAAGTTAAACTCTTACTATGACACTGTGGCCAAATTATAACATATTTAATAATTCAGTTTTTTTTTTCTGATATAATTTCTAGCTGTAGCCCAGGCTGACCTGAAATTCACTATGTAATCTCAGGGTGGCCTCGAACTCACGGCGATCCTCCTACCTCTGCCTCCCGAGTGCTGGGATTAAAGGCGTGAGCCACCACTACTGGCTAATACCTTTTTTTTTAATACAGGCAGCCAACCCACTGATTGTTCATCATAAATTTTTTTTTTTCAAAATTTTGTTTATTTTTATTTATTTATTTGAGAGAGACAGACAGAGAAGGAGAGAGAGAGAGAGAGAGAGAGAGAGAGAGAGAGAGACAGAATGGGTATGCCAGGGCCTCCAGCCACTGCACACCAATTCCAGATGCGTGCACCCCCTTGTGCATCTGGCTAATGTGGGTCTTGGGGAAATGAGCTTGGAACCAGGTTCCTTAGGCTTCACAGGCAAGCGCTTAGCCGCTAAGCCATCTCTCCAGCCTGTTCATCATAAATTTTTGGTAATAGTAACTTGTTAACTATTCCCCACTATTTCTAAATGAGAGTTCATCAATTCCCTCTGTCTTTGGATACTTGTCAAAGCCCGTGAGCTAAATATTGCTTAAAAAGCCCTCCAAGCAATTAACTAGACAAGAATAAAAGGAAGTAGTATAATTTGTGTAAAATATTTGTCTTTCATTGGGGAAAGTACTAGCTATTTAACAAGTAATTAACAAGACAAATACAATTCCCAAAGATTTTACAACTTAACGTGAGATGTTTTTAAAACCAGTTATAGAACAATGGTGGGGGAAAGACCTTTGCCACTAACAGTGTTGTGCAAGAGGAGAAAGGCAAGGAAGGTAAAAACTATGCCACACTTACAAGTACCAGTCTGTATTGAATGCAAGATTCAGAACAGCCGGACAGGCTCCAATGCAGAAAGTCAGGATGCTGTGGACTAGAGGCAACAAGCTAATTGTGACAAATGACAAGGCCACGTTTGTAAATTTTTTTTTGTTTTTTTATTTATTTGAGAGCGACAGACAGAGAGAGAGAGTGGGCACGCCAGGGCCTCCAGCCACTGCAAATGAACTCCAGACATGTGTGCCCCTTGTGCATCTGGCTAACGTGGGTCCTGAGGAATCGAGCCTAGAACCGGGATACTTAGGCTTCATAGGCAAGTGCTTAACCACTAAGCCATCTCTCCAGCCCACCTTTTTTGTTTGTTTGTTTGTTTTTGCTTTGCACCAATGGAAAATTGAATCCATTAATGGATTTTTGGTATGTAATGGCAACACATATTGTTATTAAATGTTATTTTATTTTTAAATTTTTATTTATTTATTTGAGAGTGTGAGAGAGGGAAAGAGGGAGAGAGAGAGAGAGAGAGAGAGAGAGAGAGAGAGGGAGAGAGGGAGAATGGGCACACCAGGGTCTCCAGCCGCTGCAGAACTCCAGACGCATTTCAAAAGAACTAAAACAGAAGAAATCCTTAGTATACATTTTTCTAGTTCTGAATCAGGGCTTCTGAGTTTTGTTGCTGTACCCTGTTTGATACAATCTCAAAACAAGATCGGAGGTTCCCAAACCTCCAAAGGCAGGAGGCAGACCACAGCATGTCCAACCACATGGTCACTGTGGAAAGCTTTGTGGGAGGAGTCCCCCGGATCACATGGACAGCAGCTTTTTGACTGGGAACTAGATTCCAGAAGTCTCCCAGACTGATATTATTTATTCATATCAGCTAAGGAAAATATTCAGAAAACTTAGACTCAGCTCGCTCCTTTATGTTTGTTGTTGAGGTAGAAGTCTTGCTGTGACCCTTCTGTCAACACCTCCCAGTCCCCGGGATTCTCTGTGCACCCCACAGCTGGCCACAACCTGCTCTGTCCTATCCCTGAATCCACCCGGCATCTCTTCTGCCTGCAAGAGTCCCAGTTTTCCTTTCCTGAAACCATGTTTTGTGGGTTGTTTTCATATACCTTACTGAATTCAGAAATATATTTCTATTTGGAGAAAATACTTGTTGGATAAGGGATTTCCAATGAATGAATAAGGAAAGTGACATTTACAGAACATTCATGACATGCCAGACAGGTGGCAGGCACATTCACATAACTTTTTTAAAAAAAATTATATTTATTTGACAGAGAAAGAGGGAGAAGAAAGAGAGAAAGAGAAAGAATGGGCACACCCGGCCTGCCAGCTACTGCAAATGAATTCCAGTCACATGTGCCACCTTGTGCATCTGTCTTATGTAGGTCCTGGGGAATCAAACCTGGATCCTTTGGCTTTTCAGGCCAATGCCTTAACCGTTAAGCTATCCCTCCAGCCCACTTAAAAAAAATTATTTTTGTTTATTTATTTGAGAGAGTGAAAGAGGGAGAAAGAGTGAACGAGAGACAGCAAGAGAATGGGCCCATGAGGGGCTCCAGCCATTGCAAACACACTTCAGATGCATGTGCCACCTAGTACATCTGGCTTACGTGGGTCCTGGGGAATCGAACCTGGGTAATAATAAGGCAAGTGCCTTATTAACTGATAAGCCATCTCTCCAGCCCCACATACCTTAAAATTCTTAGTTTAGCCTGGGAAAGGGACGCAAGTGGATGAAATGGCGGCTATCTCTATCCCCGTGGCTTCTGATCTGGATTAAAGGCCCTGTCTGCAAGCCAGAGAACTGGCAAGGCAGTGATGCAGTGATATGCTTTCTAGGGAGGAGCTGGCACTGTCTTCACTCAGATGTCCGGTGGCCCTGCCAACCTGCGGGCTTCTTCACACAGGAGTGTCCTCACTGCTCATCTCGCACAGCAAGCTCTTTGAAGGCTGGATGATTCCGTCATGGGGAACACCTTGTGTGTTGATGGACAACCAGCATCCTTAGCCACCACTCACCAGACGCCTGTGGTACCACCCCCGGCTCACACACACACACACATGCACACGCACACACACACGGCTACTTAAAATGTCTCCACAAATTGCCAAATGTGTCCAGGAGGACAAAAGGCCCACCCGAGCCCCTCCAGTCCTTCTTAGTAATGATGTGAGTCTAGCTGAGAATAAGGCATTGGAGCTGGGGATAAAGCTTGTCTTAATCCTTGGGAGAAATAAACGAAACCTGGCAAGAGATAAAGTTGTCGATGCTGAGATTAAATTTTTTGATATCAAGTGTCTTCCTTGTTGTGAAGTAATGGGAAAGAGGATGGTGATATGTTTTTAGTTTTTTTTTTTTTTTTTTTTTTTTTTTCAAGGTAGGGTCTCACTCTAGCCCAGGCTGACCTGGAATTCACTACGGAGTCTCAGTGTGGCCTCGAACTCATGGCAATCCTCCTACCTCTGCCTCCCGAGTGCTGGGATTAAAGGCGTGCGCCGCCATGCCTGGCACTCTTTTTAGTTTATTTACTTGGAAAATTAAAAGTCAGATTTCTTTTGTCAATTTCTTACTATGACTCTGTGTTACTGTATTGGTCTAGGGAATCAACACTGTCAGGTAATCTCTCCTATAGAGGTCATCTATAAATAATCTTACACATGGGGAATAGCAACCTTTGTCTTAGAATCACAGATATTCCTCCTAGCTCCCTTGGAAGGACCCTCGTCCTGTTATTTTACATTCATTTCAGTGATAATTCTCAAGTTGTTAGCTGGTTTGGAGTTAAGTGCCTTTTAGCTTAAGATAACTAAATACTGAAAGGAGGTCAAAATAAGTCTCTCTAATGATAGAATGGTAGAAAATTCTCCCTAATGGTTAGAAATTGTGGTGATATTTCATAGCAGGGAAAGCACATTAAATAGCACTAATTTTGCATTTAAGGTGAGTGCAATAGGGTACACACTTTCCACAGAAAATCTAAAAAGAATGTCTAATGTACCTGTAAAAATAGGGAGAGATGATCGCCTTACATTTTTCACAGTATTCAAAACTAACTTTTTAGGTTTGGCAATTACAGGTGTTCTTTTAAAATAGTTTTTGTCATAATTGGAAAGAAAGTTCAAAGAACACAAGAGTCCTTCAAGATAGTCTCTTCCAAGCTCTGTGGAAGATGGTCAATGGCATTCGTCCATGGGAAGTGAATCTGGCTTCCCATGCCCCTGAGCATCATCTATACATCTGCACTCAATCTATGCTATTGTGGGATTTGTTTGTTTTGTTTTTCAAGGTAAGGTCTTGCTGTAGCCCAAGACTGACCCGGAATTCACTATATAATCTCAGGGTGGCCTCAAACTCTTGGCAACCCTCCTACCTCTGTCCCAAAGGCCTGGAGCGCTGGTTTTGGACTGGCCTGCGGAATCATGTTTCGCTACCCTGAGCCTTCTGAGTGCCTACCCTTTCCTTCCTGCCTCTCCAATGCACAAAGGTTCGCTGACCCACTGAACTGCCAACTTGGAAAAGCTGTTATTGTTTGCTTATGAGGGAGGGTGTGAATGAGGGCACAGACATTGTGCTGAGATCTCAGACAGCCCCTCTTGGCCCTGAGTCCCTGCGTGGGACTGCTTTGCACAGGATTCAAAGGAATGGTTCACCGCTTGGCCACATGGGAAAGAATGCTGTCTTTGACCACGAAGAAGGAATCTTTGTCCTGATAATGTAGAGAAGCCTTACCTATTATCTTTGGAAGCTCATGAACCTTCCTTCAAGCCACTTCCTGATGAAATGCTTGAATTGCTTGAGATTCTCAAAGTTAGGGCTGCTACCAGTCTGTGTGGCCATTCACATAAAGAGGAAGGAACCGGGGCTGGAGAGATGGCTCAGCGGTTAAGGCGCTTGCCTGAGAAGCCTAAGGACCCATGTTCGACTCTCCAGATCCCATGTTAGCCAGATGCACAAAGGTGAGGCAAGCGCAAGGTCACACATGCCCACCAGGTGGCGCAAGCATCTGCTGTTTGATTGCAGTGGCTGAGACCCTGGAGTGCCGATTCTCTCTGTGTCTCTCTAAAATTAAAAAGAAATAAAAAAAGAAGGATCCTCCTCCTTCGGGGCAGGCAGGTCACTACCTGGTGCCCCCTGTTCAGCGGAGCTTAGCTTAGCGGGGCTCAGGGTCAATTTCTATCTAACCACAAACGTACTTTGCATTCTCTTCTATTTGTGATATGAATACTGTACTGGCATTGATGTTAATCCCCATATTTTCTGTAATTGAAGCTTTGATCAAAGCTAGGCATGCTGATATACATCTATTATTCTAGCTGAGTGTTAGGGGTATAGTTCAGAGGTAGACTGCTTGCCTATCATGCACAAAGCCTTGGGTTCCTGCCCCAGCAGGAGGAAATGCCAGGAAAGACTGGGAAGGGGGTCCAAGATCAGCTTGTGTTACACAGTGAGACACTGATGTAAGAAGCCAAGGGTTAGGGTATAGCTCAGTGGTGGACGGTTTTCCTAGCATGCTCAGGGTGCTGGATTTGAGCCACGTGGTCACCACAAAGCAGTGTAATGTCTCTGAATTTGGTGTTTTATGTTTCGAGTCAGTGTTTACTAAGTGGGTTTTCTTGACACAAGTAGATAGATGACCTCAGCTAAATTTCTTCGGCTATGTTCACTTTATTTGTGCTGTAATATATGACTTTTCCAAATTAAATTTCTAGCCAGGCATCCCTGCATCCCAGCACGCACAGGAGGCACATATAAGAGTTATCAGTTCTAGACCAACCTGAACTACGCAGCAAGACCTTGTCTCAAGAAAAGGGCTGGGCCTAGGGGTGTAGCGCGTGCTGGTATCTGACTAGATGCATATACTGTGCTCACCAAACTGCCTGGTGAGCACTTCTCTTAATGTTCATAGCCATATATTAATGCTACTCTCACTTATGGCTACAGAAGCTTCTCTTTTCAGATGGCAGTGACCCTGGGATGACTCAAAAGTCACCATGTTGCTGAGAAGAAGTGACAGAGGAGTGCTCAGCACTGAAACATCTCTATCACACCCTCCAAGGCTCGGGGTCCATTGTGGAAGAGGTGGCGGAAAGAATGTAAGAGCCAAAGGAAGGGTAGGACTCCTTACAAAGTACTCTCCCCAGACACAAAATGGCCTGGATATCCATGACCTCACAGTGCCTGACACTACCTACACAAGACCATCATAAGAGGAGGAAAAGATCATGACATCAAAATAAAAGAGAGACTGACTGGGATGGGGAGGGGATATGATGGAAAGTGGAGCTGTGAAAGGGAAAGTGAGAGGGGAGGGAATTATTATGGTTTATTGTCTATAATTATGGAAGTTGTAAATAAAGCAAAAGAGAGAAAAAAAGAGAAGGGCTGGGGATATATAGTTCAGTAGTAAAGCGCTTGTCTAGCATGGGTCCCGCCTCTTCCATCATACTAATTAACTAAGGAAAGAAATAAAATTTCTGTTTTAATTTTTATTTAATTATTTGAGAGAGGGAGAGAGAGAATGGGCACACCAGGGCCTCCAGCCACTGCAAACAAACTCCAGACGCATGTGCCACCTTGTGCATCTGGCTTCCGTGGGACCTGGGGATTTGAACCTGGGTCTGTTGGCTTGGCAGACAGATGCCTTAAACACTAAGCCATCTCTCCAGACCATGAATAAGATTTCTGTGAGATGTGTAGCATTTTCCTCTTCACTGCTTTATGGGCATTTCGAAGTGTGCGTCACTGTACACTCATTCAGTTCAACTGTACAGTCTGGTATTGACTGCTGAGTAAAGCTATGAAAATTTCTAGACTTTGTTCACTTCGTCGAGCAGGGTAATTTCTAACTTTCAATTCAAGTTCTAAAACTTGGATTGTGAGGCTGGAGAGATGGCTCAGCAGTTAAGGTATTTACCTGCAAAGCCAAACATCCTGGGCTTGATCCATGAGTGCCCACATAAAGCCAAATACACAATGGCACATGGAGTTCATTTGCAGCCAAATATATTCAATTGTAATGCAATGATTTATTTTTCTCCAACACATTTATTTCATAGGACAAATGACATAAACATTTGCTGACTCGCTTGTCCCACTAAAATGAAGAAAAACTTAGAAATTTTTGTTTGAATAGCTGACTCGTAAAGTGCTTACCCAACATGTGAGGCTTCAGGCTCGGTCTGCAGGATGGCAATATATATATATATATATATATATATATATATATATATATATATATAAAATATATAATAAAATAATGAAATAATTTGACCATTTGAGAGAAATATTAGCGTGAAATAATTCAAAGCAATTTCTGGATGAAATGTCTTATCAAATACTTTGCACAACTCCAACATTTTGCTTTATCGAACCTTCCTTTATGTTGCTTTACACGGCATGTGTCACAACTGCGTGTGTTAAATTGTTCATAGAGTTTTTTTATCCTCATGACCCAGGAAACACTTTGCATGTCTTGTGTCTGGACGTTGTGCCCTTGAAGGACACCTGGACTACTGCAGGAGAGAATCTCTGAGCTTTGTCTCTATGCCAACCTCCCACTTTGCCTTCGGTGTGCAAATTACAGAATATATATTTTGCTTGGAAAAAACAATTGGACGTCGCTATTAGAATACATTCATTTAGTAAGCAGTTCCTGTGCCAGGCTGTCTCCAAGGACACGTGGGTGATGACTAGGGAATTCGAAAGCGCTACACACACTTAAGACTCAAATCAGCATATGCTAACTAAAGTAATTACTATATGGAAAGTTTTTAAAATTTTGCTTATTAGAAACAGAAAGAGGGAGGTAGAGAGAAAGAAAGAATGGGAGCGCCAGGGCCTCCAACCACTGCACATGAACTCCAGACTCATCCCCCCCCACCTTGTGCATCTGGCTTAGGTGGAACCTGGAGAATTGAATCTAGGTCCTTAGGCTTCACAGGCAAGTGCCTTAACCACTAAGCCATCTCTCCAGCCTCACCGTATGGAAATTTCATTGACTGGAAATGGTTCTCAAATATCCCTCAGCCATGGAGACTTAGTTGTTCAGATCTTCTTGTACTGCACTTGCCCAGGCTTCCTCGCTGTGGTAGGTTTGGAATTATAAAGAAGTATTCATGTGATCCAGACACTCTTTGAACACCAGAGTGAAATGTTCACTTGCCTTAGAGACACCCTCCCTCGGGATGGGCTTATATAAAGACCCTATAGTACCAGAATTCCCCTCTTGTCATGAGGTGAGAGGAGCGTGGTGTGTGCTCTCAGCCCTTTTCACCCCCACCGAATGCTCTCCTCCATACTTCTTCCAGGCTCTCATTCTCCTCAGCTCTGAGTCAAGTGAGTTAGCTTCCTAGCACCATCTTTCAAATGGTTTTGAATAGGCTACTTTCTTCCCTCCCTCCCTTCCTCTCTCCCTCCCTCCCTCTTTCTTTCTTTCCTCCTTTCTTTATCCTCCTCCTCCTCTTAAATTTTTTTTTTTTTTTGGTGAGGCGGGGGTTGGGGGGTGGGAGAAAGAGAGAGAGAGAATTGGCTGCCAGAGTCTCCAGTCACTGCAATTGAACTGCGGACACTTGTGCCACCTAGTGGGCATGTGAAGCCTTGCACGTGCCTCATCTTTGTGCGGCTAGTTTACATGGGAACTGCAGAGTCAAACGTGGGTCCTTAGGCTTTGCAGGCAAACGCCTTCACTGCTAAGCCATCTCTCCAGCTCTTCTTCCCCTTTTTTTTTTTTTTAGAAGTAGGGTCTTGCTCTGGCCTAAGCTGACCTGGAATTCACTTTGTAGTCTCACGGTGGCCTTGAACTCACAGTGATCCTCCTACCTCTGCCTCCCTTTGAGACAAGATCTGATGTAGTCCAATGCCAACCTCAAACTTGCTATGTGCATGAAGTTGTCCTTGAACTCCTAATTCTCCAGCCTCTACCTCTTGGATATTGGGATCACAGGTGTGTGCCCACACATCATGCCAAATATATTCAATTGTAATGCAATGATTTATTTTTCTCCAACACCTTTATTTCATAGGACAAACGACATAAACATTTGCTGACTTGCTTGTCCCACTAAAATGAAGAAAAACTTAGAAATGTGTCCTGTGCCTTGGGGCTTCTCCGAGGAATGTGTTTGGAGGTCAAGTTCCGGGTGATTTGCGTTCTTGTCACTGTTGCCTTGTCACTCTTTCTAAATGATCCAGCGGACAGACGGCTAGCAGCGGTAGATGACAGAAGAGTGAGAAGAAGAAAGGATGGACGGAAAACAGGAAAAAAGAAAAGGAAGTAAAAGAAAGAAAAACAAAAGGAAGGAAATAGGAAGAAAAGGAAAGGAGACAGGGAGGAAGGAGGGAAGAGAGAGAGAAGAGAAAAGAGAGAATCCAGGCGTTGTGGTTTATACTTGTGACTGTGGCACTCGGAAAGCTGAGGCAGGAGGATTCCATGAGTTTACGATCAGCCCTAGCTATTCTAGTAAATTCCAGGCAGCCTGTGGCACACTGAGACTCTGACTCAAAAAAGAAAAGAAAAGAAAGGAAAAGAAAAGAAAAGAAAACAACAAATAAAGGAAGAAAGACATATATGCCTGTGACTGCTTCCACACGGACACAGAATTCTATTCTGTTGCTGCAGATTATTCTGGACTTCTGACTTTGCCTGTTTGCAGGTGCATTTTCTTATCAAGCAGTAGTGCCTTTGTTTATCTGGTGACCTCATCTCTTGTCTGCTCTAGGAATTCTTCAAACCATTCCTGGCGTGTCCTCCACCTTCAAGTTCCATGCCCACCTAGCTGTGTTTCTGCCTGGCTCTCCCTTCCCGTCTCAGGAGCTCTTGCCTGCTTCCAAGAAGATTTCTGAGGCCTGCCCTCTACAGGGGTACCCCGGGTACTTTCCATGCTGGAAAGGAAAAATGGGGAAAAATGAGAAGGGAGCAAAATGGAAAATGGGGAAGGAAGGAAGAACCAGTAGGTGGAAGGGTATATTTGTTATCATTTGTGGTTGATCCGGGAGCTTGATGCAAAACATCACTTCTGCACTGTGTTTTCTTCTCTTCCCTCTCCTCTCCTTTGTAAAACAGTTATAACAGTCATCTTATAAACTTCCCTGTGCGGAACACTTTCAGCAGGAAGGTAAGAGAGAATGGTTTTTCCTGCACTGCAGAAGTCAGCCATGGTTGGTAGGAGCAGGAACCAGAATTGATGTCCGAGCTATGAGTTTGACTACGCTGCCTCAGAGCCTCAGCCGCCTGGAGCATAGGGAAGCTAAACATTTGGGAAACTTCTTTCAATTCAGCCTTTTCCCTGTTGACCTCTTACACGTTCGCTGAAAGTCCCTGCCTGCCCGCCTATGACTCGGATGATTGTCTTCTTGGTCATTTAAACCCCAGGAGGTCTTCTCAACCGGTGAGGACATTTGGCTTTTCTCTTCCATGAAGCCATACTTCTCTTTGCATTTTCATTTCCAGCTCCGGTACCGAGGTTGTTGACCCTACGTATGAGCTGGCTTCCTGCCTGTTTCATGAATTCTAGCAGAGAACGTGGATTCGTGGGACAGAGACAAAGAGACTTTGCTGTTCATGCATAGCAGGAATGTGAGTATATTTTATTTCCACTCCCCTTCCCCATACTGTTTCTGAATAGTAATATTTTACACTTTTGTTGGATAGCAGTGTTTGAAGTCATTTTGAGTTTTCTAGATATGTAATAACATTATCTCCAAATAGCAAACACACACACACACACACACACACACTTACTATTTCTATTTAGGGAAGTAAATTTGAAGATTCTAATTGCACAAGAAAACTCAGAATTTTTTTTAATTCCACTTAAGGATATCCTTTTCCATGGGTTCATTGACTCATTGTATTTATGGAATGGAGAAGCATCATTTTGGAAGGTAAAGGGAAAAAAAATGAGGCTTTTTAGAGGTATCAAGAATAAATGGCATTATTATCAATATTATCATTGTAAATTAGCTTCGTTGGTACTTACACTAGAAAGGAGTCAAAATGCTGTATTATAAAACTAGTAGGGAAATATTTTGTTATTTATTGTTGAGGTATAACAGAATAGCTTTGGGCAAGTTGAAACCTCTTGGAAATCGATTTTCTCATCTGTCAAATGATACAAATAACAATATCCACTTTATGTTTAAAAATGAAGATTGAATGAATTATTAAAGACAATGCATTTAGAACAATGCTTGGCCTCCTATAAAAACTCAATGCAGGACTGGAGAGATGGCTTAGTGGTTAAGGCGCTTGCCTGTGAAGCCAAAGGACCCATGTTCGACTGACTCTCCAGATCCCATGTAAGCCAGCCCCACAAAGGTGAGGCCAAAGCAAGGTTGCACATGCCGACTAGGTGGCGCAAGCGTCTGGCGTTCCATTGCAGTGGCTGAGGTCCTGGTGCATCAATTCCCTCTCTCTCTTTCTCAAATGAAAATAAAGATAAGAAACTCAATATATAATAAGGCTGATCAATTGGCATGATAATCTGAACTTAAATGGGGTAAAAATGTCTCACATCTGGTCTCTTTGTGTGGCTGTAGAATGGAGCGTGCCGGCTGCACAAGACGCAGTCTCTGTGAGCCCCGTGTGTGCACCCAGTCCAGCCCTGTGTTTGATCCACCATCTCCCCGGGCAGAGCAAAGGTTAGTTACATAGAAGAACAAGGCATCGTTTACTTGTCGCCAGGACAGTGGAGTGGTGTGTGTGTGAAGGAGGCAGGGAGCATAAACATCATGCTGTGCTCTGGACTTTGTCAATGATCTGTCACTGCGCACACTATTACAATAGCATTTGCTCAAGTCAGTCCACCTGAGCATGGGGAAGCTGCTTCCTTACAGTTTTCTTCCAGGACTCAAGAACTAAACCAACCAACCAAACAACAACAATGAAAATAACCACCTACGGCAAAACACCCCCAAACTAAAATCACATACTGCTTGGATCTTTTCAAAGCCAAGCATTTTGGGGCTGGAGAGATGGCTTAGTGGTTAAACGCTTGCCTGTGAAGCCCAAGGAACCCGGTTCGAGGCTCGATTCCCCAGGACCCACGTTAGCCAGATGCACAAGGGGGCGCACGCGTCTGGAGCTCGTTTGCAGTGGCTGGAGGCACTGGCGTGTACATTGTCTCTCTCTCTGCCTCTTTCTCTCTCTCTCTCTGTTGCTCTCAAATAAATAAAATAAAATTAAATTAAAAAAAAACGAAAGCAATGGAAAATTCATACCGCCCTGAAGCAGTGTGAATGAACGTCTTTTTTTTTGATGAATGTATTTATTTATTTTATTTTATTTGACAGAGAGAGAAAGAGGCAGAGAGAGAGAGAATGGGCCCACCAGGGCCTCCAGCCACTGCAAACAAACTCCAGACGCGTGCGCCAGCTTACATCTGGCTCACGTGGGTCCTGGGAAATGGAACCTGAGTCTTTTAACTTCACAGGCAAATGCCTTAACCACCAAGCCATCTCTCCAGGCCATGAATCAACTTTTTATAAGGCAGACACTAGTTCTTCTCACCACCCTCTGTTTAGAGGCTGGCCTTCCCACAAGGTCAGCTCCTCCGGGCTGACCCCACCATACGCGGGGGAGGGGAGTCGATGCTGAGAACATCTGTAAACAGACTGGAGCCTCACAGCAACACTATTGCAATGCTGTAAGACAGAGGAGAGTGAATGTGATTTAATTCATGTGAAAGCAGAAAACGCTTTTTAATCTATTTTTGGATAACTTTCTTTTATGTTCAAATGCACATTTCAAAGGTATTATCAAGAGTGGGGGATGGAGAGATGGCTCAGCGGTTTATGTGCTTGCCTGCAAAGCCTAAAGACCTGAGTTTGATTCCCCAGTACCCATGTAAAGCCAGGTGCAAAAAAGTGGCGCACGCACCTGGAGTCTCTGCAGCAGCTAGAGGCCCATTTTCTCTGGAGCCGGAAGTTGTGGCCTATGCCTTTAATCCCCAGCACTTGGGAGACAGAGGAGTTCAAGGCTACCCTGAGACTACATCGTGAATTCCAGACATGGGCTAGAGTGAGACTCTACCTCAAATAAATAAATGAATTAAATTAATTTAAACGAGGGAGCTGGGGACTATATAGGAGCAGAAAAGACAGCAGACAGCCCAGGGAGGGGGCCAGGCAGTGAATGAATGAGAACTAAATATAATGACACATGTGTGTGAAACTGCATCATGAAGCCTATTACTTTGTATGCTAACCTAAAAAATGTAATCAAGGGGAAAAAATGAGCATTTGCTTAAGTCAAATACTACAAAAATAAAATTCATATGTAACTGGTTCAAGCATTAGCTTGTTTCATCCGTGGAACAGTTATTTAAGGAATGAGACTTCTAAGGAATCAAAACTGCATTCTTTGGTCTTAAATAGAGAAATAATCTTAATGACAGGTTCCGCTTATGTGAGGCACACACACTAGGAGACCCCAAAGAGGGTGGGAAGGAGGGGGACAGGAGAGGGGGGCACTGCTGAGTAACAGGTATTAACTTGTGGTTATACACAAAGGCAAGTTCCAAAGATCTGTTATGCAACATCGTGATTATAATTAATGATGGTGAATTTTGCACTTTAAACTTAGTATGGTTGTGCCAAGACCCCTGACCAGGAGCCAAGGCCCCGGTCACCCAGGAGTCACCCAGAGAACCGCCACAGAAGCCGAGACACCCGACTGTAAAAGCAGCAGGTTTCTTTATTGCAAGCCTGAGCCTGGGCTCCGTCCCCACAGTCCCGCACAGCGGTGGTGGGGGAGAGAGATCCCCGACCCTCAGAGGAAAGGGGTTCATAAAGGAAAGTTTGCATCATATTGCGACTTTTAAAATGATTGGTTCTAAGAGGGCGCACGCGGGAATTTCAGAGAGGGGGCGTGTGGGAACTCCAGACTGCTTATCTTAGGTTGTAGTAACTTGTTTGCAGAACCTGTTGCAAGAGCTGTTTGCAGAGCTTTTCTTTTGCAAGAGGCTGGAGCCTCCGTGGCTAGGTATCTCGGGAATGTCCACGAAGTGGAGGCTTCCCAGGAATGGGGGAGGGCTATAGCTAAGCAAGCACGGATACAGAAGCCAAAATAGCACATTAGTCAGCTAGTTCCTCACCTGAGTCAAAGTGGCTATCTGATTTTAAATGGCAGCATCACTGTCTAGCCATCAAGTGAGGTCACAGAAGCCAGATGCAGCACATGACTTCTCCTTGTCTCTCAGTATGACAGTAGATTTCATGTTAAGTGTTCTTATCATAATTGTTTTTAAAAAGCAGGAATTCAGAAAAATATGAGTTCACATATTTGCAGAAATGCATTAGAGAACAAGATAGCCTTTTCTTAATTTTATTGGCATTATGGAATAAAACTTCAAGACAATGAAAAGCTTGAGGAGAGTGGTTTTCTCATGAGAGGGTCCCGAGAGTCCTGCACTAAATGACACTAGGTTTTGTGTTCACACTTTTCTTCAAAACTAGATCATGGTTAAAAATGATTTGCATACCAAGATTCACATTATACTTGCTCCGAATCAGTCTCATTCTCCCTTTGACGTGGGTAATTGCATTGGTTCACTCTTTCTGTACTTTTTTACAACCCTTTAGCCAAATCACAGGTCAGTGAACAAAGGGAAGCAGATCCAGTTCAGGCTTAAGACTCTGGTGTGATGTCAACTCTCAGATGTTTTCTAATCCTAAATGAGTGTTTTCCTTATCTGCACTAAAAGAAAATGCTTGGCTTTTTAATTTTTTTGTTTATTTTTATTTATTTATTTGAGAGCAACAGACAGAGAGAAAGAAGCAGAGAGAGAGAGAATGGGCGCGCCAGGGCTTCCAGCCACTGCAATCGAACTCCAGACGCGTGCGTCCCCTTGTGCATCTGGCTAACGTGGGTCCTGGGGAATCGAGCTAACTTGGAGAGGTCTTTGTACTCTTTCCCCTTGGGAAGATGGTGGGGGTCTTGGGGGCTCTCTGGGATGGCATGGGGGAGCCTTTTATTTTATTACTTTATTAAATAAAAATTCTGTATGGACACATGACGTGTTGGTACCAGCATTTTCCTCCTCCTGGTTCCCACTCCACTATGGGCTCTCCTTAGTGGGATTGCTGGTGTTCACTGTGAGGTTGTGGGTTATGGGTTGTGCGAGCCACAATCAGTCATTGTGTGTATGTGTGTGTGTGTGTGTGTGTGTGTGTGTGTGTGTGTGTGGTGGGGAGTGCCTTTGGATATTCCTTCCCACCCACATTCTTTCTTCCCCCTCTTCTGCAAAATTCTCTGAGCCTTGGTGGGCGTGCTTTAAGTCTTCTTCAGTGCTGAGCTCTCAGAAGTTTCTGGATTTCTGCTTTGGTGCATTTTGTGTATCCTCAGCGTCTGTCCCCTTCGCCCTGGCATAGCTTGCTAGGCTCATCATGGAAGCAGCATTCTTGCTTACCTCAGACTCTGCTCGGCCAACTATGCTAAGAACCTGAGCTAAAGCCCTGACTGCCTAACTACATATTTAGCTTTCCCAGAGCTCCCATGCATGGGTAACCTGTCTGTGTAAATCTCTGAGAAAGACAGGACGAAGATCGTACAGAAAGTGGAAAAAATCATTCATGTATCCGTGGCTGCACATACAACAAACAGCCCATATCACACAGTCGTGAAAAAGATAATGAAAATAATCATTTGTTTGTCATCAATGAAGTACTCAGTTGAGTCTATGGGAAGGACATTTCCACTGCCATAGAATGTATGAGAACTGGGAAAATTGAAGAAAAGGAATGTCAAACCCATGACTCTAAATTTATCCGTCTTATCCAGTCTTCTATAACAGACTTCCTCCTATTAAATGTACCTATTAGATGTAATGAATTAATATCTATCCTGAAGTAATAAAAGTGTTAAGATGACTTTCTAAATGTATAATCAATTTCCAGGTTGCTTAGAAGAGCCCACAGCTAACACATTTGCTACTTTATTTTATTCAAAGAAAGAAAAAGAGAATAAATATGATCTGGTTTCTTTGCTAATCTAATATTTAATTATTTCACAACTACTGTTTGAATGCTTTTGTTTAGCAAGCGTAGATCAAAAGAAAAAAAAAAAACAACCTATCAATATAGGCGAAAGTACATTTTCCTAGGTTTAATTACATCTGTTTGGTGTGGTTTGAATGTGAACCGTTCCCCAGGAACTCATGTGTTTGTGTTTGGTCTCATCTGGTTATGTTTATTTATTTATTATCATTATTTTTTTGAGGTAGGGTCTCACTCTAGCCCAGGCTGACCTGAAATTCACAATGTAGTCTCAGGGTGGCCTTGAACTCATGACGATCCTCCTACCTCTGCCTCCCGAGTGCTGGGATTAAAGGCATGTGCCACCATGGCCAGCTTTCTAAATTTATTTTTATTTACTTATTTATTTAGTACATAAATAGCAAAAATCATGTGGGGCTTTGGTGGCACTATTTGGAAAAGTGTGAAACATTTAGGAGATGGACGCTGGAGGACGTGGGTTACTGAGTGTGGGCTATGAGAGTCTGTGGCCCTGTTTCATTTCCTGTTCTCCCTCTGCTTTGGAGGTGATAGGACCAGCCGGCTTCACACGCCTGCTGGCATGCCTCCCCACAGCATGGACTGTATTCACTTAAATTGTGAGCTGAAATAAACCCTTTCACTCCCTCCTTAAGACGGGCTCTTTCCACTCAAACAGTGAGGGGAGACAAACCCTTTCCTACCTTCCTTAAGCTGCTTCGTGTCAGGTATTTATTTGGTCACAGTTTCAAGTGAAGTCATGAATGCAGAATTTTGGCCCTGAGGAGTGGGGCTGTTGCTGTGATAAACCTGACCAGATGGTTCACAGGGCCTGGCAACTGATTCCTGGCAGGAATGTGGAAGAGTCTGGAACTCTGAGAAAGAGAAGCCCTGCAAATACCAGGGGGGAAATTTGGAATACCAGAATGCTGAGAGAAACACAAGCAGAGCTGGACTCAGAGGTTTCAGGGTGGGGGAGAAAATGGCAGTTTCACATATTTCTCCAAAGAACAGGGTTGTGTTCTGCCTGTGCCCTGAGAGCATGAATAAGGCTGAATTTAAAAGTAAAGGGTTGGGTCAGGCGTGGTGGCGCACGCCTTTAATCCCAGCACTCGGGAGGCAGAGGTAGGAGGATCGCCATGAGTTCGAGGCCACCCTGAGACTACAGAGTTAATTCCAGGTCAGCCTAGACCAGAGTGAGACCCTACCTTGAAAAACCAAAAAAAAAAAAAAAAAAAAAAAAAGTATAGGGCTAATGAGGTTGTTGGAGGAAACTTCATGGCAGGATAGCGTTCAGTCTGTGTCATGGTTATTACTCACTGATTTTCTTCAGCTCTACAGCAACAAATCTAACACATAGGAAGTGCAGAGAGAAAAGGGTTGTGGTCAAGTTTAGCAGCTCTCTAGTGGAGTAAGAGCCCTCCTCATACGTAGAGCTCCCTCGTACCTGGTACTGAGAACCAACTCAGGATCCCGGGGATATGTTTGTCATAAAGCTCCAGAGAGAAGCTCCCACCAGTCTTTGGCCAAGAAGACTGGCTATGCCCTTCAACAAGTCTCTTAATTATGCTTATCCCCTTTAATGCATGCTGCTCTCACTCTTAGTTGTGAGAAGGAGTAGGCGGTTAGGGTGACTGGATCCCTGAAAATAAAAAAAGACAGGAAAGTGTGCATTTGCTAAAAAAAAAAAAAAAAAAATCAAAGATGATCTGACTTTTCTCTTGCCTATTTCCCTAGACCTGTTTTTCTATAAACAACCAAGATCCCTCCTGGAAGATTGTAGTTGATCAAGTTCAGCCCCCAGAACTTGGAATCAGGGATAACCTCTTCCTGAGACAGCCCTTAGCCCTAAACAACCAGCTCTCCCTCTGGTTCACCTGAACCAGAAGATAGCCCACCACTGTAAGGTTATAAATTTATTTTCAAGGGGGAGGGCAGGTGCTCTAACCACTTGGGAACTTCCAGCTGTGGGTGAGTTTTACCCAGGCCCAGTTGGACCCTTAGTCTCCACATGGGCTCTTTATCCCCTCCAGCTCCCCACATAGCAAGAGCTCTTTGAACTTTCTTTTCTCTCTCATTTTTCCATGGTTTTCCCGTGTGTCACATGTGTGATCTGTAGCCACGTGGGTGCCTTTCCATGGCTCTGTATTTTCCTCAATAAATATAATAATTTAACAATTATCCTTCTCAGTCTTTTCCTTCAATTTTAAATATTTTTTCTTTTATTTATTTGAGAGAGAGAAAAAAAAGGGAGGGAGAGAGAGAGAGAGAGAGAGGGAGGGAGGGAGAGAGAATGGGTGCTCCAGGGCCTTCAGCCACTACAAACAAACTCCAGATACACATGCCACCTGGTGCATCTGGTTATGTGGGTCTCGGAGAGTCGAACCTGGGCCCTTTTGCTCTGCAGACAAGTGTCTGACCTCTTAAGACTTCTCTCCAGCTCTCATTCTTTCTTTTATCTAATTCTTTGATTAAGATTAAAAACGAACCTAGGGTTTAGGGCTTAAGGACATTCCTGTACCCCCAGCACCCTGTTACAGTTGGAGAATCTGATTTTTTTTTTTTTTCTTACAGATAGATGGTAGTAAAAAGCAGGGAGAACCAAGATTCATAAATACATCAAGAAAAGATCGGCACCTTTATAGTATAAGACAATCCATCTCTAACTAGAGATTTTTGAGGAGTGCATGTGACATAAAAATGGAAAAGGGACTCTTGGCAGTAGAAGGGTCCAAGATGGGAGTGAGTGAATGGGGTGGGGGAAAGAAGTAGGATCAAATAATGTGTGAAAAAACCCAACCATAACAAAATCTATTACTTTGCATACCAAACAAGAAATTATCTAGTTTTTAAATAGGTCTTCTGATAGATCTTATGATTATTTCTGGTTTTATTTTATTTTATAATAGCACAGACTAAAAAACAAAAAATTAATACAATCCTCCCCCCACCCCTTTTGTTTTTCGGGGTAAGGCCTTGCTCTAGCCCAGGCTGACCTGGAATTCACTATGTAGTCTCACAGTGGCCTGAACTCATGGTGATCTTCGTACCTCTGCCTCCCAAGTACTGGGATTGAAGGTGTACACCACCATGCCCAGAGGTCTCTTTTAGGTGTCTCCTTCAGTTGCTCTCCACCTCACTTTTTTAAAATTTTATTTTGAGGTAGGGTCTTACTCTAGCCCAGGCTGATGTGGAATTCACTATGTAGTATCAGGGTGGCCTCGAACTCACGGCGATTCTCCTACCTCTGCCTCCTGAGTGCTGGGATTAAAGGCGTGCGCCACCACTTTACTTTTGAGACATGTTCTCTTACTGAACTTGAAACTCACTGTGGGTACCCGCACACCCATTTGTTTTGAAGAAATAAAAAACCTAACAAAATGGGCTCTTTCCTGTGTGCATGTCAACGGATTTTCAAACTGATGCCAAAGTTATGGGGAAATGTTCATACACATCAGGGATGAACTAAATTTTGTAATAAAACTGGCCTAGGACTCTTCAATAAAGAGATGCTAGTGCAGGCAAAGGAAAAGATATGTGGTTCTTTATTGAAAGAGGGAGATGTGGCAATACCCACCCGCTAAGTGTGAGGAGTGTGGCTGGCCTCTGGATTGAATAGCCCTGGCAAATTCCGGTATACCATGTCTCTTCGAATAGGTTCAAGTTTTTACATTTTAGATTCATTTCCCTGCAACTTTCGAATCGTTCAGAAAGCAGCATGAGAATCAAGAGAGGGGCAGAGTGCGGTTTCAAAACTGTAACATCTGTTAGCTGTAGCTGAGGAAGTGTTAGAGTTCGCTCCACTGTTCCCGCACATTTGTGTGAATGAAAAATTCAGCCCAAAGCACATTCCCAGGTCGCTGGGTCCTGAAAGCCACCAGGAGGAGGCAGACTTACTGTGACTTAATGCATGGCTGTGCCTGTCGTGAAATTAGCATCCAGAAAAGAACGAAGGAAGAAAGCAAGCAAGCAGGCAAGCAAGCAAGCAGGCAAGCAAGCAAGCAAGCAAGCAAGCAAGCAGGCAAGCAAGCAAGCTTGATATTGGAAGAAAACATCGCCGATTGCTAGGTTTAAAAGAAAACAAGAGCAGGGCATGGTGGTGCATCCCAGCCCTCAGGAGGCAGAGGTAGGAGGATTGTTGTGAGTTCGAGGCCACCCTGAGACTCCATAGGGAATTCCAGGTCAGCCTGGGCTAGAGCGAGACCCTACCTTGCAAAAACAAAATAATTATTAATAATAATAATAAATAAAAATAAAATAAAAATGAAACAATAAAGAAAGAAAGAAAAGAAAAGAAAACCAATTGCACAAAAAGCCTCCCAGAAGGCAGTAACCACAATGCAAGTGAGTGGTAAGCATTGAAATTGTGCTGAAAAGTGAGCTGAATACCCAAAAAGCAAATGGCCGGTTTCCGGGGAGACTTCTGGGCTTGAGTCCTGGCTCTGTGGCTGATTAATGCAGTGACATTACCAAGACAAGCAAAAGGAGGAACTGGCTTTTGAGGACTCCTGACTTTCTTCAGCTCCTTCCCTCGGGGCATGATTAGTTGATGGCCGATCTCTGCTGACCTGCTTCTGGTGATGGACGCTAGAGAGAGTGGAGGAGGCGACGTTGTTTTCCTGCGAGTGGGGTTCCGCGGAGAGAGAACGGGCTCCTCTTAAGTATGCTTGTGTGGTTATAGGTGCTGTAAAATATCTGAATGCAGGAGTCCCATTGGAGCATAGGGATGCTTCTAGAACAAAAAGTTTAAGTAAGGAGTATTAATCTTCATAGCAGAGGAGTAAAGTACTCTGGTGTGCTATTGGACAGAAGGGTGACTGTCCAAGGCTGATCATGCACTCTGTACCTAAAAGGACAAAAGGATAGAAAAAGGATATTGAATGTTTTCACCACAAGGAGAGTATACATTTTGTAGGAGGTAGCTAGGTTTATTCTGAAATGGACGTTAGCAAGGCATGTTTGTATATAAACATCACATTACATCCCATGAATATGTTACTTGTGTGTTATAAACATGAACTATAAATAATGATATATAAATTATATCAATTCCAATTTTTTTTTTTTGTGCGTGTGTGTGTGTGGTTTATTGAGGTAGGGTCTTGCTCTAGCCCAGGCTGACCTGGCATTCACTATGTGGCTTCATGGTGGCCTCGAACTCATGGTGATCCTCTTACCTCTGCCTCCGCAGTGCTGGGATTAAAGGTGTGTGCCACCACTCCTGGCCCTCAATTTAAAATTTTAAGGGAAAAGTTCAACACTTGGCTTTCTGTGCTTACCTCAGAAGAGATGTACTTAGAGCCAATTGCTCCTTCTTCTGCTGTGTTGTCTCCGGGGGTGGAATGGAAGTGAGGCCCTACCAGAAGGGAGGTAGTGTAACCCAGAGAGAGAGTGAAGAGGCCACAGGTGATGGAAAAACTGCTGGAAAACCAAGACCTAAATGGCCCATTAAATACTTTTTTAATTTTTATTTATTTATTTGAGAGCAACAGAGAGAAAGAGGGAGAGAGACAGAGAGAGAGAGAGAGAGAGAGAGAGAGAGAGAGAGAGAGAGAGAGACAGAGAGAGAATGGGCGCACCAGGGCCTCCAGCCACTGCAAAAGAATTTCAGATCTGTGTGCCCCCTGTGCATCTGGCTAACAATTGAGCCTTGAACTGGGGTCCTTAGGCTTCACAGGCAAGTGCTTAACCGCTAAACCATCTCTCCAGCCCCCATTTTTTTTAATTAGAAAGGGAAATAGATATGGTTCTGAAAAGATATATTTTACTTATTTATTTTATTTGAGAAAAGGGGGGTAGATGAGAGAGAGAGACAGAGAGAGAGAGAGAGACAGAGAGAGAGAATGGGCACACCAGGACCTTCAACTGCTGTAAACGAACTCCTAAAACACGCTCCACCTTGTGCATTTGGCTTACATGGGTCCTAGGGAACTGAACCTGGGTCCTTTGGCTTTGCAAGAAAGTTCTTTATCCACTAATCCACCCCTTCAGTCCAAGATATATTTTGAAATCTTTACAAAAATTACCCTTTGAAGTTCATCCTTCCTGTACCACAGGCAATCCTCTTACGATCTCCCCCAGGCTCTGTGGTCCTTACACCTCCAAACCTGCAGCTGGGCGTCAAGAGGGCGACAGACTCCCTTCTGAACAGAGGTGAGACCCCACCCTTCCGTAGAAAACCTCCTTTTGTCATGAGCAGTCTTAAACCATTTTCAATTTCTCTCGTTCTTCAATATTCATGGCACATTCCCCAGCAAAAATAAAATAAATGACACAGGTTTAATTGATTGAACTTTTCTCTGTGTGAGAATTATGTTGGAATTTTATTATTATTATTATTGTTGTTGTTTGTTTGAGACAGGGTTTGTGTATCCCAGACTGGTCTCAAATTTGCTATGTAACTGAGGATGACCTTGAACTAACTCTTTTTTTTTTCTTTTAATGGGAGGAAGGGATATTTATTGAAGCTTACAGATTCCAGGGGAAGCTCCATAATGGCAGAAGAAGCTGGCCTGCCTTCACAGGCCCAAGCAGAGAGAGATACCACCAGCAGCACCATAAAGCAAGCACAGTCCAGGAACCCTAGACAGACCTGAAGCAGTCTGCATACCTTTTTGCTGGAAATTCCAGATTCACCCCCATTCACACCTTAGGGCTGGACCCTCGGATCCACCCATAGTGGCACCTCCTCCAAACAGGCAGCTGGAAATCCAAGAAACAATTTTTAAAAAATATATTTTGTTTATTTATTTGAGAAGAGAGAGAGAGAGAGAGAGAGAGAGAGAGAGAGAGAGAGAGAGAGAGAGAGAGAAAATAGGCTGCCAGGGCCTCCAGCCACGGCAAACAAACTCCAGATGCATGTGCCCCCTTGTACATCTGGCTTACATGGATCCTGGGGAATCAAACTTGGTTCTTTAGGCCTCACAGGCAAATTCCTTAACCGCTAAGCCATCTCTCCAGCCCCAATCTAAGAAACTTTAATAAAACTAAATCTATTGTGGGGGACATCCATACAAACTACCACACGACCTAAAGAATGGGAGAAAATAATCATAATGTATAGGTCATAGAAATATTCAAAATATGTTAACAGTTCAAAAGTGAGTGAACAACAAATGTATGAAAAAAAACACTCAATATCACTAAATCATTACAGAAATTTGAACTGCAACCCAAAATACATGTTGCCTTATACCTAAAACTGTGGTGGTCACAAAGATGACAGATAAGGGACAGCAAGGGTGTGGGGAAGAGGACATTCCGGCATGACTGCTGGTAATGTGACTTAGTAGAGCCGTTATGGAAAGTGTCTTGTGGTTTCCTCAAAAAGCAAAAACAGGGCTGGAGAGATGGCTTAGCGGTTAAGTGCTTGCCTGTGAAGCCTAAGGACCCTGGTTCGAGGCTCGGTTCCCCAGGTCCCACGTTAGCCAGATGCACAAGGGGGCACATGCGTCTGGAGTTCCTTTGCAGAGGCTGGAAGCCCTGGCGCGCCCATTCTCTCTCTCTCCCTCTATCTGTCTTTCTCTCTGTGTCTGTTGCTCTCAAATAAATAAATTAATTAATTAAAAAAAAACAAACAAATAAAACAAAAAGGCATTGCCATACAATTCGGTGATCTTACTACAAAGCACATGTAACACTTACCTTTTTGTTGCTGGGACAAGATGCCTCACAAAAACGGATTACGGGAGGGAAGGGTTCGCAGCTCAGAGGTTCACCGTGAGGAAGAGTTCGGGGCAGAGCGAGGCACCAGGATGCCCCAGCTCTGCACCAGGCAGGACGGAAACATTCTGAGCGAACCAGCTTTCAGAACCCAGTAGGGCTGTATTGCGATGGCACCAGTGGAGAGTGGACATCACCTCTTGGCCAACCTCAGGTGAACAGTAGCAGCAGGAGAGTGTGCCCAACACTGGCCCAGGGAAAAGCTGGCTGTAACACCCATACGCCCGCCCCCAACAGCCCTGCCTTCACGAGGTTGTAATTCCCAAATCGCCATCAGCTGGGAACCTAGCATTCGAAAGACCTAAGTTTATGGAGGACGCCTGAATCAACCCACCACAGGCTGAACTAAAAGAACAGAGGGGGCTGGAGAGATGGCCTGGCAGTTAAGGCACTTGCCTGAGAAACCTAAGGGCTCGTGTTCTACTCTCCAGATCCCACATAAGCCAGACGCACAAAGTGATGCAAGGGTGCATGGCCACACATGCACACATAGAATAAAGTTGCCCCATAGTTAGGTGGTCTTCCCACCTCAGTTAACCAGAGTAGAATTGCTCTCACAGACGTGACCAGGGGTTTGTCCTTTAGGAGCTTCTAGAGTCTTTTTAGTTGATAATCAATATTAGCCATCAGAAACACTTACAAGGTCTGGGAATGTTATCTCCTTCTTGCCGTGACTCTAGTTTAGGACGGGATGTCTTTATTCCAAAGAAACAGGTAAACTAAGATCTGGGAAGAGACAAGGCATTAGTAATTGGTTTTAGTCGATGGTAAGCTGGTCTCCATGGCTAACGTCCCGTATCTCTTCTATTGCTGCCCCTTGAACTAACTCTCGATCTCTTGCCTCCACCTCTCCAGTGCTGTGATTCTAGGCCTGTGTCACCACACTGAGCAGAAAACCTCTTTCGAGATCATCTAGTCTTAATGTCACAGTTAATAGATGGGGCTTTTCCATATACACCACAGAGTTTGCTAAACAAATAAGCACTATTGAAGGCTTAAATGGAAGTTGAGTAAAAACTTAGTTCTCCATCTTTCCTTGTGCCCATGCGCAATGTGACTAGAGGTCCTTCCGTCAAGACAAGACATCAGGTTCCTTGTCCTTGAACCTGGGAAGCTCTTTTGCCTGGATCTGCCTGGCAGACTGTGAGGCACGTGAGTGCTGGGTTCTAAGTCAAGTCTCTCCACATCTTTCAACTGTCCAGAGACCAAGTAAACAAGCTGAGGGAGACCCGGAGGCACATGGCTTGTGAGCCGCATAGACACTGAGCTCACACATGTGACCAAGCTCACCCAAGACTAGCCAGGCCTCATGTGACCAGCCGAGTTGTAGCAGATGCATCAGTAAGCCAGAAGAAATTATCTGACACTAAACCAGTGAAATACTAGGCTAGCTCAATCTCTGAACAAAGCTTAATCATTGCGTTTTTAAGCCACTGAATGAAAAGTTTTGCTAAAATTGTGTCGCAAAGCTTACCTAACATACACAGCCAAGGGAAGGTGTATTTATACTTCTTGTCAGAACAGTTATAGTGTGGTGTCATATAACTCCATACATTAAATCTGAGATGATCTTGAATAATTAGTTATGGATTTTTTTATTTAAAAGAATTAGAGAGAGACAGGGAGAGAGAATTGGCATGCCAGGGCCTCAGCCGCTGTAATCGACTCCAGACACTTGCGCCACCTAGTGGACACGTGCAACCTTGCACTTGCCTCACCTTTGTGTGTCTGGCTAATATGGGAGCTGGAGAGTTGAACATGTGTACTTAGGCTTTGTAGGAAAGCACCTTAACCACTGAGCCATCTCTCCGGTCCTGGTTATGGGTTTTATTTTCTCTGACTGGATTGACTTGACTAGAAATTCCTAAGTTTCATTTGTTTGTTTGTTTTAATTATTCATCTTTTAGTAGTTATCCGCGTTTGTGTGAGTTCAGTTGTTACCTCCACAGGTTCTAGTTTAGGAGACTATGTTGAATCAGACAAGTAGTGTTAAAACATTTAGAAATAGGTGCACGTGACGTACAGCCCTAAAGACCTGCATCTCGGTGTAATAAGAACATACATATAAGACCAAATCCAGAAGATATTTAACAAAAAAGCATGCGATCCAGATGGGAAGTGCAGTGAGAACTCACTGAAAGCAGAAGCCGCTGCAATGTGAGATAGTTACAGGCCCGCAGCAGGAGAGAGCCAGGTTTCTGTGTTTGTGCGCTTGCTGATGGGGCGCCCTGTCATCTAGTCTTAATATCTTTGGCTTCGGTGGCTAATGGAGAATGTTGGGTGGCCATCTCCTCACTCCTTCACTCAACCTTGTTTTCCATTGCTCTGAAGTCTGTTATCCCTTGATATGGAGTCACTTAGGAGCCCTGGTGATCTCTGGTTTCAACCCCGCCCCCCAACACAGGACTGGGGCTGCAGAGGTGTGTGACCACATCTAGTTCTTTGTAGGGGTTCTGGAGATTCAAACCTGGGCTGTTTCACACCACCTCAGGATCTCACGCTTGTGCAGGAAGCACACTTAACTGCTCAGCCATTTCTCCAACCCCTATTTTTCTTTTTTATCTACATACCACCTATATACATACATTTCTCAAACTTAATCAAACTCTCTAGTAGGTGAAGAAATAAAGAAGAATATCAGTGTGAAAAAACACTATAAATGAAGGTATTCTCATCTCATTTCACCTTTCCTAAGGAAATTATCCAGGGGCTGGAGGGATGGCTTAGCAGTTAAAACATTTGCTTACAAAGCCAAAGGACCCAGGTTCAGTTCCTCAGGACCCATGTAAGCCAGATGCACAAGGGGGCACATGTGTCTGGAGTTCATCTACGGTGGCTGGAGGCCCTGGTGCACCCATTCTCTCTCTCTCTCTATATATATCTGCCTCTTCCTCTCTCTCAAATACATAAAGAAATAAATAAAACAACAAAAAATAAAATAAAATTTAAAAGTGAAAAATAAATGAGCTCATAACGTGGCAAACTGAGGTTCTTTTCCAAGAGTTTCTGAAAGCAAACTTGAATTGTTGCCAGATTAGACAAAGGGGAACCCAACAACACTCTAGTGTTAGTTAGTTGTTTCATGACACCATCAGCATTGAAGACTCTAAATTACTTCTCAGAATTCACCTTTCTGGGGCTGGAGAGATGGCTTAGCGGTTAAGCGCTTGCCTGTGAAGCCTAAGGACCCCGGTTCAAGGCTCGGTTCCCCAGGTCCCACGTTAGCCAGATGCACAAGGGGGCGCACACGTCTGGAGTTCGTTTGCAGAGGCTGGAAGCCCTGGTGCACCCATTCTCTCTCTCTCCCTCTATCTGTCTTTCTCTCTGTCTCTGTCGCTCTCAAATAAATAAATTAATTAATTAAAAAAAAAAAGAATTCACTTTTCTGGTATGTTGCAGTTACTCTTTGTGTCGCTGGCACAAATAGTCGATCAGAAGGAGCTTATGGGAGAGAAAGGTTTCTTTCTGGCTTGCAGATTCCAGTCTCAGCTCCATCATGGCACAAGAAAATATCTCACCTCCTGCTTCTGTGGCAGAGAGCCTGTAGCAAAGCACCCGCAGGACGGAGCGCAGAGGGCTCTGCCTGCTGGAGGCATAAGTCTGAGACTTAATTTTTAAAAAAATGTATTTATTTACTTATTTATGAATGGAGAGAGAGAGTGTGAGAGAGAGAGAGAATGGGCGTGCCTCCACCCACTGCAAACGAACTCCAGATGCAGGTGCCCCCTTGTGCATCTGGCTTACGTGGGTCCTTTGTAGATAAACACCTTAACAGCTAAGCCATCTCTCCAGCCCCAAGACTGAATTTTTTTATTTTAGAGGTAGGCTCTCTCTTTAGCTCAGGCTGCCCGGGAATTCACTATGTGTTGTAAACATGTGTTTGAAGGAGGCCTTGAACTCAAAGTGATTTTCCTCCTTTGGCCTCCTAAGTGCTGAGATTAAAGGCTTGCGCCACCATGCTCAGTTTAGGAAACTTAATTTTAATAAAAAATACCTCAGGCTATTGGGGACATACATTTACATTCAAGCCACCACAAGGTACTTCTTGTTTGACTCCCTTCTCGGCTTCTGTGGCTGGGATGTGCCTAACTACGGGTGGATTGCCCGACAGGCTGCCCTCTCTGCTCATTGCTGCTCAGCCGCCCGCTCTGACGTTTGCACGTCTTTCCTCCAAGTATCACTTTTCCTCATCTATTTCACTCGCACTGCGGTTTTGTCTGAAAGTTTCCCCTAGATAGTTTGTTTTCCTAAGAATCTCTACAAAATAATTATGCCTTGATGTCTTACATGTTGAAAAACAATTAGTAACATGTACTTGAAATCTTTATTGCTGGCAAATAGCAATTGTAATTTTATTTGGATCACGATAATATGTACTTCAATTGAAAGAATTTAATTTGACATCAAAAGATCAGGCTATATAAATGTATATATTTAAAATATTTTATTTATTTGTACGAGAGAAAGAGGGGGAGAGAGAGACACACACACACAATGGCCTTCCAGTCACTGCAAATGAACTTCAGACGCATGTGCCACCATGTATATCTGGCTTACATGGGTACTGAGGAATTAAACCTGGATCCTTAGGTTTCACAGGCAAGCACCTTAGTCACTAGGCCATCTCTCCAGCCCATAAGTGTCTATTTACATAAAAATTTTATTATATCTTCTTTTAAAACAAATTCTGCGTAATTACTCCCTTGATTTACATAGACAATTTTGAGAAAAAGCTGCATTCAAGAATAAACGCTTATTTTTACTTTATTTTCCTCAAACTGAAGAATTGAAGTAACGTCATTTGTTTTTCACTGGAATTGTGAAAGATTTCATTTCATACTACCTACTATCTGTGTGTGAGTCATAGAAAGAAAAATAGATCGAAGAAAAAGTAGAGAAAAAGTAAAATGGCAAGGCCTATTTCACTGCAGTAAGAGTTGAGGTCTTGTTTTAGTCCAATTAATTGTTTTTTTTTTTTCACTGCCATAATATTGGTGGAGAAAAGAAATGTACCTGACAGTTCTGAAGTGAAATTCAACATCAAACTGCCAGCATATGCCCCTGGTCTATTTGTCACATCATGATATGGTAGATGGGGTCTCATGGACAGGGCACAGTTTCACCAGACTTAACCCCATCACCGCATTATTAATCTGTTCATTGGCCACTTAGGGGTCTTACCATTTTTTAATTAAAATATATATATTTTTGAGAGAATTGGCGCACCAGCGTCTTAGCCACTGCAATCAAATCCCAGAGGCCTGCGCCACCTAGTGGACATGTGTGACTTTGCACTTGTCTCACCTTTGTGTGTCTGGCTAATGTGGGGTCTGGAGAGTCAAACATGGGTTCTTAGGTTTTGCAGGCAAGCATCCTAACTGCTAAGCCATTTCTCCAGCCTGGTCTTACTATTTTAATAAAATTGTAATGACATTGACATTTCAACATGAATTTTGTACATGTCCGTCAAACCTTAGTGCGTTTCCCAAATCCCCTCAACTGTGGGCCTCTGATGTCTGAGTCAACAGCAAGGACTTCTTTCCTTCCTTCCTTCCTTCCTTCCTTCCTTCCTTCCTTCCTTCCTTCCTTCCTTCCTTCCTTCCTTCCTTCCTTCCTTCCTTCCTTCCTTCCTTCCTTCCTTCCTTCCTTCCCTCCTTCCCTCCCTCCCTCCCTTCTTCCTTCCCTTCCTTCCTTCCTTCCTTCCTTCCTTCCTTCCTTCCTTCCTTCCTTCCTTCCTTCCTTCCTTCCTTTCTTTCTTTCTTTCTTTTTTGTTTTTTGGAGTTTCTTGACTTTTTATTGACAACTTCTGTGCATATCGACAATATAACATGATCTCCTCCCACCACTTCCCTTTTCCCTCTACCAAATCCCTCTACACGGAATCCCTTCTTCTTTCCAAGTAGTCTCTCTTCTATTTTGATGCCATCATTTTCCCCCACCCTAGCATCTAGGTCTTGTATAGGTAGTGTTAGCCACTGTGAGGTCATGAATATCAAAGGCCATTTTGTGTTTGGATGACAGTATTGTAAGAAGTTCTCTCCATCCTTTGGTTCTTAGATTCTTTTTTTCCCTCAATTTTTATTCACATCTTCCATGATTATAAAAAAGAAAATATCCCATGGTAATAACCTCTTTCCCCCCACTTGCCCCTTTGAAATTCCATTCTCCATCATATCCCCTCCCCATCTCAATCAGTCTCTCTTTTATTTTGATTTCATGATCTTTTCCTCCTCTTATGATGGTCTTGTGTAGGTAGTGGCAGGCACTGTGAGGTCATGGATATCCAGGCCATTTTGTGTCTGGAGGAGCGCGTTGTAAGGAGTCCTACCCTTCCTTTGGCTCTTACGTGCTTTCCGCCACCTCTTCCGCATTAACAGCAAAGACTTTCATCAGTGTTCTTTAGCCCTGTGGTGCGACGGCACAGAACATAACGCCAGAGCAAGACACAGGACTTTGCGAGCTGTTGCTAAGGACAAGCCCTCTGCAGATCAGCTAAGGGCCAGATGATCAATGGATTAGAATCCAGTCCTCCTCAGCTGACCTGGGCTCCCTCCCACAGAACATCTCCCTTGGAGGTATGCATCATATGTGACATCATTTACAGAGTGCAGAAATGAGACACTGACATCTGTGAGATTCACAACCGTTTTGGAGCCCCTGCTTTGAGATGCTGGGTGTATCCTGGGCAGCGCCAGCTTCACAGACAGTTCAGCAAGAACAGATGCGTTGGGTCAGCAGAGAAATCAGGCTGGGGTTTACGGACACACTTGATTTCAAACACGTTCACTGTCCCTTTGGCAGATCATTTTGTTGTCGGCTTCACAGTGCTCAGAAAACACTTTGTCCAGTGAGATGGCTACACAGCTGCCTTGCTCAGCTACCCCAATGATTTGCAATCTGAGGAGGAAAAGATCCAATTTAGCTTTCAGGAGTTTCTCCTAATCGTCCTGCCAGCACTTTCCCCTATGGACTGTTACGGAAGCAGAATACATAGTTAAGGTGCAGTCAATGCACAGTTATTAACATGTGTAGACATTAAAGGCAGAGCTGATACAAGCCTCTAGAATCTCCAGCTTCGCGTTCGCTGGAGAATCGTTTCCGCAAGAATCATGACGATGACGCTTGAGATGAGAAGGTTTGGGAACTGGGAACTAAATCTCCCGACTCCTCCACTGTCGTGTAATGAGAGAAGTTGTATCTTGCTAAGATTTGGGGAAAGCATTGAGATACACGTGACTGGGGGGCGATGGCCGCATGTAGAAGACGCTCTGTCAATGTCGTGGACGTGTGGAGTGCGTGTACAGGGTCAGGGGCTGCTGCGGCTCCCTGCTGGGGGAAGCGAGAGCAGATTCCCACCCGTGACGCCAGCAGGGTGCGGGCTGAGTCCAAGGAAGGGGAAGAGTTCGAGACTCCTCTGTTTGTGTCCCAAGCAGAAAGTGGTATGTGGCATGGACAGGGGCTCCCTCACAGTTGTCCTTATCCTTTCCTTGTTTCCTCATGGACACCGCTGGGCCACAGCAGCAAACCTGACTTCACCCCAGTGCCCAGCAGGCTCGTTGAACCATGCACTTCCCTGGGCCACGCTACTGTAAATGCCCCTGTGTTTGATTTCTTCTATCCTCCAAGCTCTTTCTGCAATCTTCAGGGTAACTTCTTTAAGGTGATCCTGCCCAACTCAGTGACTTCCTTTCACAATCCCTTCAATGGCTTCCCAGGCCTCCACCAGCTGACCTCTGCAGAGGACTCCAACATTACCTTATTTAGTTCCCAAAATAATCCTCTGGGAAAACTCTCTCCTCTTTTTAATTTTTTTTTGCTTATTTTTATTTATTTATTTGATAGTGACAGAGAGAGAGGGTGGGGGGGTGGCAAGAGAGAGAGAATGGGTGTGCCAGGACCTCCAGCCACTGCAAACAAACTCCACCTTGTGCATTTGGCTTACGTGGGTCTTGGGGAATTGAGCCTCAAACCGGTGTCCTTAGTTCTCTCTTTACACTTAGGTGCTTCCTAATTATATTTTCACTGTGAATCATAATAAAACAAGCATTTCATATCATAACTCCGTTAAGATACACATGATATACACACATGTGCAATTCACATACACACACATTCATGTACTCATCAACACACACACACACTAAAATCAAACCTTGCTATGTATTATGAAACATTATTGTGTACTCTGTAAATACACAAATAGACTGATCTCAAGTAGAATTTCATTTTTGTATAGATAAAGTTTACAAAATAATCACCAGGAAACACTAATAGAATCAGCATAGAGTCTATGAGACAGAGTGGGTATGCCTATGTTTTCATAAATTTATTCCTCATCAGAACACTTTTAAATATTCTTACCTTAAAGTCTCAATCTTTAAAATCAAATTGAGGGCTGCAGTGATGGCTTAGTGGTTAAGGCACTTGCTGTGAAGCCTAAGGACCCAGGTTCCAATCCCCAGTACCCACATAAGGCAGATGCACAAGGTGTCACATGGATCTAGAGTTCATTTGCAGTGGCTAGAAATTCTGGCATGCCTTGTTCTTTCTCTCATCTGCCTCTCCCTCAACCTCTTAGTTTCCCAATGTCAAATGTTCATGTAAAGAATTTGTGCATTGTAGTCAAACTTCTTAGACATTTGTCTAACATAATATGCAATATTAACCCTTCTGCAAAGACTCATGCAATGTTCTGTGTAGAAACTTGCTCATGTCCTGCAGGGTTCAGCTTAGGAAGGAGAACTGCTCTTGTCTCTACAAGTAATTATGCATTCTGGTAAAATATGTAATTGACTATGAAACATTAAAGCTCCTATTGCGCCTGTTGCTATCCTGACAATCTGACACCATAGGAAAATGACGAGACACAAAGAGTAAGCAATGTGGAGCTCCTTTGTGATCTGCGGATACTGTTCAAGCCTTGGGCACCAAGAATCCCCCACAACAGAGAGTCTAGCTTGAAGGGTACGTCTCCAGCTGGTCACACTGCTGAGAGGTGATGGGGTCAGGAGTGCTCCAACCCCTTCAGTGGATTCCCATGGCATACATATTTGAACAAAGTGGGGGCCTAGCTGGAAGGTGTGGGTGCCTGGGAGCAGGCATTTGAAGGGTAGATCTTCCTTTTCCCTGGACCTTCCTTCTCTCTCTCTCTCTGGTGTCTGTTTACTAGGAGGTGACAAGCTCTATTCTGTCATGGCTTCTCTCATGTTTCTGCATTGCCATGGGCCTGGTGGCAAGGTACCAAGCCGACTATGGACTAGGACTCTCCAATGAAGAGGCAAAAGGATATTTCTCCTCGTAAGTTTTTTATCTCAGAGATTTTTTTTTTCACAGCACCAAATAGCTAATTAGCATACAATATATTCATCCCCTCAGATACTGAGTCTTTCTCAGTACAGGTTAAAATAGACCACAGCTTGTCATAATGTGGGCAGTTCCTCTCAGAAGTCTCAACACACTCTGGTATTGATTTTCCTCTCATATTCTGTGATTTGCTATGTTGCCCTAGTGACACACTATGGTATATGTTTGCCACAGATTTGAAAGCAGCTGCTCAAGCAACGCTATGTAAAATTAGAATGTACAAAGAAAAATAAGAGATAAATTTTATGTGCCAGTAGGTACCAAGTGCACATTTAAAACTTCATGCATGTTAATCTAGTTAGTGTAATCTTTGTCCTTCAAAAGTTCATTTCATATAGCTATACATGTATATATCTAAACACACAATCTTATAAAGAACTGGTCTCTTTTCACACATGGAAAATTTCAAATTTATCAATGGACAATTTTGCAATTATTTTTTCATCCTATACTGGATCTGTTGGGCATATCTAAACGCAATCAAAACTATAAAATTTAATGTGAAATGACACCATTACTCCCTCATGGCGTAGACCTGGGATTTGAATAACCAGGGTAACGCATCTGATACTTACATATCAGAATTGAAAATAGAGTTGTTTGTCCACTTCCAAACTTTCTCCGATGTGTAACTTAGTCCAATCCAAAATAAATTTTCTTTAATATTTTCCAAGTTCTGTATGTCTGTCTATAATCCAAATAGAAGGAGGGGCTTAACATCATGTTTTTGTTCATGATTTGTATTTGTCTCCTAATCTCCCAAATATAGTTTAAGAGTCACCCACACCTGAAGTTCACTCTGAACTCCTTGTCAGAGTTAATTCTTCCTTCTTTGTGAAATTTCTTTCTAAATATTTATATTTCCAGCCCATCAACCACATTCTATTGTTAGTGGCCCAAGTATCTATTTGCACCCCCACCCCCCCGCTGGCCTCAGGTTATGAGTTTCTTGAAGTGGGGACCCCTACCATTGCATTGACAACTTAAGGTTAAAGTCCAGAGACGCTGATAGAGGTTAGAGAAAGTGCTAAGTTTTATTGAGCAATTTCCTTTAAGATTTACCAATTCTTCTCGATCTCGGATCAGAAGCAAAGTGGACTCTTTTGAAGTACACTTGTCCAGGCTTTCCTTCCAAGTGCCAGAAGCTTGAGGAAACAGCAGGCATTTATTTTGTCTTATATGCCAATCTTCCGGACACTTTAAAAGAGCTGGTTTCTCTACAGTAAGAAAGTAGAACAAATGTCACGTTTCTACCCTGTTCCTGCGGCACCACAACCGATTGATTACACACAAAAATTGCATTACTAGTGCACTTTCATTCATATTTTAGGACAAGACTGATGCTTTCTTATCTCAAAGAAATATAACAAATAATTCGTTTCATGTCTTGTTTTTGTTAACTAACTTCAACCAATTTAACTGTTTGATATTTTCATTAAAATACCAAATGTCTGCCGGGGACGTGGTGGCTCACGCCTTTATTCCCAGCACTCGGGAGGCAGAGGTAGGAGGATCGCCGTGAGTTCGAGGCCACTCTGAGACTACAGAGTGAATTCCAGGTCAGCTTGGGCTAGAGCGAGACCCTACCTCAAAAAACCAAAAATAAAAAATAAATAAGTAAATAAATGTTTCACTTAAGCATATTCCACTCGTTAATATAATGCTTGCTTGTTTATGATTGGATGTGAATGTACCTGCAGCCTGAGGCAGCGTGGCCTTCTGGGTAAGGTCACGGGCTTTAGTGTCACATAGCCTAAATGCAATTCCAAGCATTGTCACTTACCGATCATGTGATTCTCAACAAGTCATTTAATCTTCTTATGTCACAGGTTTCTCAAACATAAAGCCATGGTGAGATTATTGTCTTCACAGATGAGCTGTTGTTAGCCTTAACTAAGGTAACATATACTGCATTGATATGTACTGTGTCTCTCTGAATACCTTTTTTTCCTGTTTTTTTGAGAAGGAGGGGGGGTGTGTCTCACTCTAACCCAGACTGACCTGGAATTCACTATGTAGTCTCAGAGTGGCCACAAATTCACAGCGATCCTCCTACCTCTGCCCCCAAGTGCTGGGATTAAAGGTATGTGCCACCATGCCCGGTTTTGAATACTTCCTTAATAGCTGATAGTCTTATAGGAACCCAGCCACAAAGTTACCTGTTGGTTTAGTCCTGTTCTCTTGGACATCCACACTGCTTTGTTCTGCTGATGACTTTTGGGTTAAGAATCGAACTGGGAAAAAAAAAAAAAAACATACAGAGAGGATGGAAAGTTGGAATATATGGTGGAGAGCAAGTTATATCTATCATTTTAGGAAGTCATGTTATCTCAACAAGCTCAAAGATGGACAGAAGGTAAGAGATTGGTAGTGCAGCAAACAAGATAAGCCCAGAGCAGTGACTCACACAGCTGCTGTGTGATATAACATGGGATCTGAGGGCTTTACTTAGAACTAATTTTAAAAGAAAATTATTTATTTTGAGAGAGAAAGGCAGATAGAGAGAATGGGTGTGTCAGGGCCTCCAGCCATTGCAGATAAACTCCAGACGCATGTACCACCTTGTGCATCTGGCTTATGTGGATCCTGGAGAATTGAACCTGGGTCCTTTGGCTTCCCAGGCATATGCCTTAACAACTAAGTCATCTCTCCAGCCCTTTGCTTAGACTTTTAAATGGCTTACCCTCTTATTTGAACTTTCTCATCTTCAAAACAGGTGTAATATAATTATATCTAATCCAAGAGAAAGGTTGTATCTGCCACCTGGAATTTAGCAGGCAGGCAGTAAATTGTAAATATTTGGGCCTTTTAGTTTTTTTTTTTTTGATATGGTCATGTTTTTGTTGCAATTGTGACCTTTTATAAAGTTAGGCAAGCACATGTGTCACACCCAATAGTGACTCTCAGAAAAATCAAGAAGAGAAAATAAAAAAAATCCCGAGGCAAAGAATTAGGTGTCCCCCATAAACTCATGTGTTCAGAATGAAAGGTCCCCACATGACAGCAATTTGGGAACTGGAACCTCATGCTGGGGGTGTGTACTGGGGGTGGGCTTATAGGTGTTATAGTGGCATCCCCTTGCCAGTGTTTTGCACACTGTCTTGCTGCTGTTGTCCACCTGATGTTGGCCAGGAGATGATGTCTAGCCTTCAATCACGCTCTGGTTTTCCATGAGCTTCCCTTTTGAGTCTGCAAGCCAAAACGAATGCTTCCCCCCCTCCCCATGCAAGCTGCTTTGGGTTGGGTGCTTTGTGTCAGCAACAAGAAAGTAACTGCAATAGTAAAACTGGTACCAATAAGAGGTATTTCTGTTGCAAGAAATCTGACTGTGTGGCTTTTGGCTTTTTGGAACTAAATTGTGGGAAGAAGGGGGTAGGATTTAAGACTTTGGTTTAAGACGTGTCTTGCAGGGCTGGAAGCAGAGTTTCATCGAGTGTTGTGGTCAGAGTTGAAAGACCTGGATGCCATAAGAACTATGGACTGTGACATTTGGCTTATGAGGGTGAGAAAGACCTTTGTCTGGACTGTGTCAGAAGTGTTTTGTGTGAGAGGCTTGTTGTTTTGCCAGTGCTCTGAGAACTTAAACAGAGTTGTTTGCTACTGGCTGGACTGGTGTAAGCACAAGGGTATGGCACAGAGAGAAATGAGCTTTGGGCTAGAGAAAACTTCTCAGTTCAGTTGCCATTGTTTTAGAGATTACAACTATTGAGACTGGGCCATCTGCTCTGCATTACGGCATCAAAAAGAATGCTAACTCTTGGGCTAGAGAGATAGCTTAGCAGTTAAGCGCTTGCCTGTGAAGCCTAAGGACCCTGGTTTCAGGCTTGATTCTCCAGGACCCACGTTAGCCAGATGCACAAGGGGGCGCATACGTCTGGAGTTCGTTTGCAGTGGCTGGAGGCCCTGGCACACCCATTCTTTCTCTTTCTCTGCCTCTTTCTTTCTCTGTCTGTCACTCTCAAATAAATAAGTAAAAATAAACAAAAAAATTAAAATAATAAAGAATGGTAACTCTTTTGTAAGTAAGGGGCCTGAATGCTGAAGGAGTGTCCTTTTCTTCAAAGTTGGCTTTATTTCCTAACCCATCCCCCTGCACCAGATTAATAAGTTGGTAGCCTACCTGGTACTATGGGGTATAACAAATACAGGAAAGAAAGTGTCATTGGATTTGTAACATGGTTTTGCTTTTTTGGAAATAGCCATGGGCAGTGTGAGGCAGGATTGTTGGAAGTCTCTGTGTGGAGGCCCTGTGGAGCTGTGAGGGTTAACCATGAGTTGCAGTGGGGATCAGCTGGAGATGCCAGGACTATGGGATGGCTGCTAAGGAGAGCTGCCAGTGAGGATGGAGTTTCCCCCTGGCTGTGAGCAGCCTAGCTCTACTTGTCACTGGTTAGAGATGTTGGAGCTGTGAAGCTTGATTATTTGCCCTGTCTGTTTTAGATATTGTATCGGCCCAACCTTGTTATGCCCAGTGCCATCTTCTGCAGTGTGAAGGTTTACTCCTTTCCATATATATGTGTGTTTTACTGCCTACCAATAAAGAGATCTTGGACTTTGGGGAAGCTTGAATAGTGCTGGGATTGATAAAAACTATGGAGACTTTTAAAGTTGGAATGAATGTTTTACCTTTTACACTATGGATGGTTGTAGGTTCATGGTGTGTGGGGGGAAGGGGCTTAATGTGGTGGTTTGAATTAGGCATCCTCTATAAACTCCTATATTCCGAATGCTATGTCCCCAGCTGGTAATCATATCATCTACTCTCATGAATTGTTGTCGGAAGATGTGATTGTCTAAATTTATGAAATGTAGTCATAAATTATCACAACATTGTTAATTTATTTTGCTTCTAGACAACTTCGGAAATGTAGATCTCATGTAGAAAACAGTGAATGTTACTTGCACAGGGCCGTTTGGGAACTGGAGCCTCCTGGAAGAGGTGTGCTGTTGAGGGCAGGCCTGTGGGTGTTCTAGCCAGCTTCCCTTTGCCAGTATTTGCCACACCTGTCCTGCTGCTGTTGCCCACTCGATGTTGGCCAGGAGGTGATGTCCAGCCTCAGCTCATGCCACAGTTTCCCCCTGTCATCATGGAGCTCCCCCGCCCCCAGGTCTGCAAGCTGATATAAACCCTCTCCTCCCAGAGCTGCTCCTGGTTGAGTGCTTTGTGCTGGTGATGCGAAGGGAACTGCAGTGCTGAGCTTACCTGAAACAGTGAACCCGATCACGCCCAGGATGAGAAGGACCAGCGCGGCACCGCCCAGTCTCACAAGCAGCTGGTGCCGACAGGTGCCTGCGCAGCTACCTGGGGAGTCAAAACCCACACGCTTAACTTCATAGCGCGCCTCAGGGATACAAACGAAAGGTGGCTTGGATAATATGGACAATTAGGTTCAAGTTGTGGGTAGGGTAGAGAAAATAACCTTTCCCTACTATTTTATTCATTTATTTGAGAGAGAAAGAGAGAAAGGAGGAGGGAGGAACGGAGAGAATGGGCACATCAGGGCCTACAGCCACTGTAAATGAGCTCCAGATGAGGGCACCCCTTGTGCCTCTGGCATATGTGGCTCCTGGGGAATCAAACCTAGGTCCTTTGGCTTTGCAGGCAAGCGCCTTAACCACCAACCCATCTCTCCAGCTCCTCTCCCTACTATTTTGCTGTGAATTTCAAAGATTAACTTTCAGTCACGTTCGAGTGCTCGGTCTCATAAAACTTATGCATGTCTGTGTTCCAAGGGGTGGTAATGGAACACAATTTGATAGATTTGAAGATGATCCGAACGTTGCTGAGCGCTGTGGGACAATATGGTGTGTGTCCTACTGCAGGAAGTGTGTCTAAGGGGCCCTCACAGAAGGAGGATCTTCATTTCTTCAAGATACATTTAAAAATTTACTTTTTATTTTTATTTTATTTATTTATTTATTTGAGAGCAACAGACACAGAGAGAAAGACAGATAGAGGGAGAGAGAGAGAATGGGCGCACCAGGGCCTCCAGCCTCTGCAAACGAACTCCAGACGAGTGCGCCCCCTTGTGCATCTGGCTAACGTGGGACCTGGGGAACCAAGCCTCAAACCGGGGTCCTTAGGCTTCACAGGCAAGCGCTTAACCGCTAAGCCATCTCTCCAGCCCTAAATTTTTTTTTTAATTTATTTTTTGAGAGAGAGAGAGAGAGAGAGAGAGAGAGAGAGAGAGAGAGAGAGAGAGAGAAGTACAGAGAGAGAAAGAAGCAAAGAGAGAGAGAATGGGCGCACCGGGCCTCCACCTGCTGCAAACGAACTCCAGACACCTGCACCATCTTGTACATCTGGCTTATGTGGGTCCTGGGGAATCGAACCTAGGTCCTTTGGCTTTGCAGGCAAGTGCCTTAACCACTAAGTCATCTCCTCAGCCCCAAGATACATTTTTTGAGCTTCAGTTTTGTGCTAAGCACCACATGCTGATGGTATAGGATTCTATTCTTGGATATGAGATTTGCTTTACTATTGCTCTGAATGAGGTTTTTCTAACTTGGAACAAACTACAGTTGTATAATATAACATAATATAACATAGCATGTATATATGTCTATAACTTCATTGTCTAAACATCACACTATACATCATTGTTTTGCCTGGTAATCATATCATTTACTCTCGTGAATTGTCAGAAGCTGTGATTGTCTAAATTTATGAAATGTAGTCATAAATTATCACAACACTGTTAATTTATTTTGCTTCTAGACAACTTCAAAAATGTAGATTTCATATAGAAAACAGTGAATGTTACTTGCACAAGTATATGTATATATATATTCATATATATATATATTATATATATGTATATATAAGTATATATGCACAAGTATATGTATATATATATTCATATATATATTATATATATGTATATATATGTATATATATGTACATATAAGTATATATGGAGAAAACTTTGTTAGTTCCCATGCTTGTACACCCCTTTGCTTTCATTGAATTTATAACATTAACATGCGTTACCAGTATGAATGGGTTTCTATATTGAGTTATTGGACACAAGAACCATTCTAAGTAAAGACTTCCTATTTCCGTTGTGTGTGTTTTGTCTCTTTTGTTCTGTTTCTGAGATAGAATGTCATATAGTCCAGGATGGCCTCCCCTCACTGTGCTGTTAAGGATGACCATGAACTTTTCATCCTCCTGCCTCCACATTCCAAGTGCCTTCGTTATAGACATGTGCTACCATTGCTAAGGGCCCATAATTTTTGCAGCTACTGATTTATTTGTATAGTCTGTTTATGCATGCATGTGTGTGTGTGCGCGCACACACATGTATTTATTTATTTGCAAAGAGAGAATGGGCACTCCAGGGCCTCTAGCCACTTCAAGTGAACCCTAGATGCATGCACCACTTGGTGCATCTGGCTCTATGTGGGTCCTGAAGAATGAGCCGGGGTCGTTAGACTTTGTAGGCAAGCACCTTAACCACTGAGCCATATCTCCAGCTATAGTTTTATTTTTCAATAAATATTTCTTAGAGTAAATGATTACATACTTTGAGCTCATGTTAAAAAACTTAAATCAGATATGCTACAATATTGTCTTTTATTCTCATTCTACACTCCAGAATGGTCTATATGCCAATTTCTACTTTTTCTACTTACTTATTTTATTAAATTATTCCTGGGAACTGGATTGTGTAACTCAGATTTGGGGACAAACACTACATTCTCTGGTATCTAAGTCAGCATTAGGATCCCAATGTTCCTTCAAGTGTGTTGGTTTTCTTTAAAATGTTCCTAGAGGGTCTGGAGAGATGGCTTAGTGGTTAAGCACTTGCTTGTGAAGCCTAAGGACCCCAGTTCGAGGCTCGATTCCCCAGGGCTCACTTTAGCCAGGTGCATAAAGGGGCACATGTGTCTGGAGTTCGTTTGCAGTGGCTGGAAGCCCTGGCATGCCTATTCTCTCTCTGTCTCTCTGCCTCTTTCTCTCTCTGTCTGTTGCTCTCAAAAAAATAAATAAAAATACCAACAACAACAAAAGATGTGAATTTAAAAAGAAAATGTTCCTAGGGAGAAAGAACAAGGGAAGATAGGGAGGGGAGAGAAAAAAGAACAAAATGTCCCACAGAAGACAGTGAGCCCTCCTTCTCTTTTTTTTTTTTTTAAATTTATTTAAAAAATTTTTAATTTCTTTATTTGAGAGCGACAGACACAGAGAGAAAGACAGATAGACGGAGAGAGAGAATGGACGCGCCAGGGCTTCCAGCCTCTGCAAACGAACTCCAGACACGTGCGCCCCCTTGTGCATCTGGCTAACGTGGGACCTGGGGAACCGAGCCTCGAACCGGGGTCCTTAGGCTTCACAGGCAAGCGCTTAACCGCTAAGCCATCTCTCCAGCCCCCGCCTTCTCTTTTGAGCCCGTACCCATAGACCCAGATAACTGCTGCCTGACATTAAGCATACTTAAGCCCATGCATCTGTGTGAGTCGGGTGCAGACGTCTTCACCGCTGTTCCCTAAGCAAATGCAGTGTGACAGCATTGCCTGTGCCGCTCCAACTGTACCAAGTATGGGAAGTCACGTGGAGATTATCTAAAGCACACAGAATGTGCCCAGAGGCTATAGGCAAACACTGCATTTTATACAAAAGAGACTTGAGAGCATGGAACCTTCTGTGGGCAACAGTGAGAGGTTATTGGGTAAGATGTGATACAAGGATATCACAGGAGACGCAGGCAGTACATTAGACCTGAGGAGGTGGCCAGTGGGTTATCACATGTTGCTCTGCAGGACATGAGTGGACACCGGACGGGACTCCAGGCCCTGGGGATACATCTGAACACAAGGAAACCAAGCCAAGACTTTCTTATGAAAGGTAGTGTGAAGCCAAATGACTGAGCCCACCGAATAAGCTCAACCAACCACATTTCAAGTTTTATACCTGCATAGTATTTCACATTTTCATCTCTTCCTCGCCTGTTGCTCCCTCTGAATTCCAAGTTTGTTTGTAAAATGGAGAAAGCTTCATACAGTCACTATTTTAACGTTTGTTACTGAAGTCTAAAATAGTCTTTCAAATTTAGGGCAATATGTTATTTTGGGACAATATGTTCTGCATTCATCAACCATAGACTTCTCCACCTGTCAAATGGGGGCAGGACCTGCTAAGTGAAGCTCTGATTAGGGTTGTGCGACGTGTTTCTACACTGCTGAGCACTGCTTGGCCCGTGATAACCAGCTGGCGGTCACTTCTGTTTTGTTTGAAAGTGTTTGTTTGACTATAGGTGCAAGGCGGCTTGGGTGACCTTTGAAAAAACTGTCACCCATTCTTGCTAAAATTCCAGGAAGTGCACAGAGCATCCTGTCCTGGGAGGAGGCAAGCTTGGTATTGTGTTTTTGCTGCATGAGGTCAGGCCTGGAGGAGTAACCCCGGGTCATGGAAGCGCTCATGGGAACTTTAGTTAGGTGCAAGTAACTGCTTAGGGATGATATATATATAGTTATGTTTATTCAGCCACTTACATGGTTTCCTGCGCAGCATTTCGAGTGTATAAAATGCCGCACAGTTCCTCTCCTATCTGCCTTGCCATTCCTCCAGGTACACCCCGCATGCATATTCCAGAACATCGCAGGTGTGTCGCGCATTCAAAGGTTTGCATTTTCCCCTCGGGCTCCCTGTAAGACCCTTCTCTGAGGCAGCGAGGATTTGTCACCTGCCTTGTTTTAGGACATGGCTCCATCAACTTCTTCTCAGGAAGACCTGACATGATTACTCTTTCGTCTCCCAAATCAAAATCCTAATTTCCCCTTAAACTTGTTTCTTGTTGGCAATTTAACAGAAGGTCTTTCATGCAGGCATTTTTTTTTGTTGTTGTTGTTGTTGTTTTGTTTCGTTCTTTTTGAGGCAGGGTCTCACTCTAGCCCAGGCTGACCTGGAATTCACTATGGAGTCTCAGGGTGGCCTCGAACTCACAGCGATCCTCCTACCTCTGCCTCCCGAGTGCTGGGATTAAAGGTGTGTGCCACCACGCCTGGCTGCTGTTTTTTTTTTTTTTTTTCTCACTGATTATAAACCTCCACAGTGATACAAACTCTATGAAGGAAAAAATTTTCCACTTGTTCATTGATGTATCCCAACCATGTACAGCAGTGTTTGGCACATAGTATAGGTGGTTATTTTTGAACGAATCAGTAAAATCTAAGGACATTTTGTACACTTGACATACTTCTCACCAACAGGGCAAACCTCTGTCCACTTAGCCACAGAGCCTCTCTTTCTGGTTTTCTTTACTGACAGATCTAATCAGTGTGTTACAAATCTACTGCACTTTGAGCAGCTGGGCCAGGGTGGTTTCGCTGTTATTGCCCCGTAATGTCTGTGCGTTTCTAGTTACACACCGCTCTGGATTTTTTTTAGAGTATTAACTTTTTTTTTTCTGCCTGTTTTCTTTAAGATTAAAGGTTTGTAGATAATCATTATAATAGACAATTTTACTAGTCCCATTGGTTTGGGACGTTAGAAGTGTGGGGAAAGAACTCTTTGCTGTCTTTGTGGACATTCATTTTCATACACACCAACTCCATAATCCCCGGGGCCTACTTTTGCTAGGTATAAACAGGAGAAAACAGGACTTGCTTTTCCCCAGCACAAAATCACTAATTAATTACGTCCTCTGTGCCGTTATCCAAACCCCTCACTTTCCCCTGATCTGGAGGGAAGCATTATAATGAAGCTTTTTTGCAGACCCCAAGACCCGATGGCCTTGAACTCATGGACTGGGATTAAAGGTAAGTGTCACCATGCCCGGCTGGGAAGCCTACATTCTTTTGCTCATCTATGGAAATATTATTGCTTCAGAGTCTTTTAGCTAAGGGAAAAGGGAAAATGATATTCATGTTTCATCTGACCACCTGAGCAAAAATGAATGTATGAGCCTTTTCTCTCCAATGTTGTGATGATCTGCCACCAAACTTTCCTGTGTTCTTAAACACTAGGACATCAAACATCTGCTCATCTTTATAGCATTAATTTCAAACTTCACTTTTTAAGAGGGATATCTTAACTCTGGAAGATTTTCAAACGCCAAAAGAAGAAATAAAACTGCTTACCTCGGGGGAGGGCTGGTGATGATGTATTTTTAGGTCTTGAGGTCCTGGGTATATTTAAGTCCGCATAGACCACTGAGGTGTCCATTGAAGACTGGGGACTGTGACACTGAACTTGTGAGCCAGGACAAACCCTACGTTCTGTGAGACAAACTGAGCAAAAGGAAGTTCTCCCTGTGAATGCTCTGTGACCCCTCCCACCGACACTTGCAAGTGAGAGTTTTCCCCATAAGTTACTGAGCGTGATGATGTCTGTTAACACATGCTACGTTTTAGGCTAAAAAAAAAAAAAAAAAAAAAGGAAGATGCAGCTAATGGTCCATTTGACCAAATATTGGAAAGGCCTCTTTTTTGCTCTTATTTCTCTAACCATCTGGTTTGAGTTGTTCTCTCATGGTTGAGCATAGGAAAAATCAAATGAAAGACTCATCTTGAATACAAATTCAGGGATCCCTTTCTCCCACCCTCAGAAATTAAGACTTTTTTTCTTTTTTAAAGCCATGTTGCTTAAATAAAAATCAATGCACAGTGCCCATGGAGCTACCTGAGAAGAGTCAAACTTCTAAAATCCTCCTGGAGTATCTGTGCTACAGAGGTTGTGAGTAAGGAAAAGGACCGAGTGTGCTAAAACCACGGACTTACAGCAAGAAAAGGAATGGGAAGAGACTCACTATATTATCCCCAGCTTTCTGCTCAGGGCACGTGTGATGAGAAGACTTTTACACAGGGAAAGAATTTCAAATCTTTTCCAGTGATAGAAAGTACAGTACCTAAGCCTATGGCATTTTTCTAATTCTTTTTTAAAAATTTTTTTGTTTATTATTTATTTATTTATTTGAGAGCGACAGACACAGAGAGAAAGACAGATGGAGAGAGAGAATGGGCACGCCAGGGCCTCCAGCCGCTGCAAACGAACTCCAGACGCGTGCACCCCCTTGTGCATCTGGCGAACGTGGGTCCTGGGGAACCGAGCCTCGAACCGGGGTCCTTAGGCTTCACAGGCAAGCGCTTAACCGCTAAGCCATCTCTCCAGGTTGACATTTTTCTCATTCTTTCAAGGGTTCTCTGCCCTAGATCCTTTCAGCAAAGATCGTTACTGCCTCCAAGCCTGACATTCTCGGTACAAGTGAATCGGGAGAGGAAGAGCCAGGATCTCCGTGTCGTCATTTTCACAGCACAATTGTGCCAGATGCGCAGAATTACTCAACGGTGGGAGGGGTCTGCTGGCTTTGAACTGCAGCAGGTGGGAAGGGCCTACATATGGCAGAAGTTTTTCTTCTGCATCGGTTATGGGTCCCACGCTCCTTCTTTAAGATCATTGATAATTACGGCACGAGACGTAAGTGTTTGTGGGTTTCACAGCCTACTTCTCTGTGATTCAACCGAAGTTCTCTCCAGGTATCTGCTGAGAAAACAGTCATCTCACTCAACTCTAGGCATTTGGTTTTGATGGGTAATTCATCTTAACTCAAGATTTTAGACAATCATGGAAGAGTTACTAGTGTTGTCCAGCTTGAATTAATTTGAGTATTTCTAGAAACATTCTCAACTTTCAGTACATATTAGCATCTCAAGTTCTCGTATGTAAAAAATCACCTGAAAACTTATGAATAATGCACATTCCTGCCACATAAACCACTTCCCTTGCTGGATCACTTGCTTTCTTATTGCTTATTTCTTTTTCTTTTCTTTTCTTCTCTTTTTTTTTTTTTTTAAGTAGGGTCTCACTCTGGTTCAGGCTGACCTGGAATTCACTATGGAGTCTCAGGGTGGCCTCAAACTCACGGTGATCCTCCTATCTCTGCCTCCCGAGTGTTGGGATTAAAGGCATGTGCCACCACACCCAGATTCTTATTGCTTATTTCTTATTGTTGGGACAGAATATCTGACAAATATCCCTTTAAGGGAGGAAAGGTTTATTTCAGCTTAGAGTCCCACCTTGCAGTCCGTCATGCTGGGAAACGCACAGTGGCAGAAGCTTCAAGTAGCTGGTCACGCTGGGCACAGTGAGTAAGGAATACTGGTGCTCAGCTGGCTTTCTGTTTTCTGCACAGTCTAGGATCCCCAGCTGCAGAATGGTGCCATTCAGTTAGGGTGGTTCTTACCACCTGCTAATCTAGTCTAGAAAATTCTTAACACATATGCCAAAGAGATTTGTTTCCATGGCGACTCTAAATCCTGTCAAGTAAACAACCAGAGGTTAACCAGCAAAGTTGCCAAGATGTGGTTAGCCTTAGATGAGATGTATGTGAATAAAATTTCCACATATTCAAAATGGCTCAGGGACCTCATTTCATGAAGCAGTCTCATAGCCAGTGAAAAACGTGGAGATGGATTAGAAAGACCTGATTAGTCTGAGGCTCGAATAAGGATAACTAAAGCAATGCTTTGAAGTCACTGAAGTTGAACCTTGAGTTCTGAAGCATGACTGATACCAGAAGAAATGCACAATAGCCCTGGTGAAAATACGAGGTCTGGGCTGGAGAGATGGCTCAGTGACTAAGGTGCTTTCCTACCTAGCCTAACAACCTGAGTTCAATTCCCCAGAATACCCATGTAAAAGCCAGCTGCACAAGGTGGCGCATAACATCTGGAGTTTGTTTGCAGTGGCTAGAGGGTGGGGATTGCTCACTCTCTCTATCTATTTCTCCTCTATCTCTTTCTGTTTGCAAATAAATAAATGAATAAATTTTTCTTTTTTTTAAAAAAATAAGAGATCTAAGGAGAGGTGATTTCCTTAGTAGCGGCTTGCAGAGGTTGCTAAGCTACAAAAGTTCCAACAAGCCGTATGAACCACAGAGACTTTTACTGTCCACCTGCAACAGGTCGGGTGCGCCTGGATCATTTTGTCTGCCACACAGCTTGAGGACCAGCACTGACCACCGGCACCAGGGCTTCCATCACAGGAGACTGTGTCGTGTTCCCCGTTACTGTGTCTATAAAAGTAATCCCAGCCTGAGGAGCCAGACCTGGAGAAGTTAGCTATGCTAATGAGGTCATCTGATCATCTGATTGCTTGCATGCTACAGTTGCTGCAGAATGTACCAGAATGCCAAGCTTATCTTAATCTCATTGCTGTTGAACATGGGCTAGACGATGAATGTTTGTGTGGGTGAGAGAATGGTTACAGTGTGAGAGTAAACATAACGACAATAAATCTAAATGATTAAAATGTTGCATCACTATAGCAACCTTGAGTTTTATTTTTATTTATTTGAGAGAGAGAGAGAGAGCGCGAGAAAGAGGCAGATAGAGAGAGGGAGAATGGACACCCTAGGGCCTCTAGGCACTGAAACAAATGATAGATGCATGCATAACTTGTGCATATGGCTTATGTCGGCCCTGGGGAATTGAACTGGGGTCCTTTGGCTTTGCAGGCAAGCACCTAAACCACTAAGCTATCTTTCCAGCCCAATCTTGTTATTTTTTTTTTTTTGCTGTGTCTTTTTAAATTTATTATTATTTTTTATTAACAACTTCCATGATTATAAACAACATCCCATGTTAATGCTCTCCCTCCCCCCACTTCCCCTTTGAAATTCCATTCTCCATCATATTCCTTCCTCCTCTCAATCGTTCTTTCTTTGATTTTGATGTCATGATCTTTTCCCCCTATTATGTCAGTCTTGTGTAGGTAGTGTCAGGCACTGTGAGGTCATGGATGTCCAGGCCATTTGTGTCTGGAGGAGCACATGGTAAGGAGTCCTGTCCTTCCTTTGGCTCTTCCACAATAGACCCTGAGCCTTGGAAGGTGTGATAGAGATATTGCAGTACTGAGTACTCCTATCAGTTCTTTCCAGCACCATGATGCCTTCTGAGTCATCCCAAGGTAACTGCCATCTGAAAAGAGAAGGTTCTTTATCAAAAGTGAGAGTAGTATTAATATATAGTTATGAACATTAAGAGAAGTGTTTACTGGGCATTTTGATTAGCATAGTATATACATTTAGCCAGACACCAGCAGACGTTATGCCCTGAGGGCTCATGACTACCCCTGTTTTAAGTTTTCAGTATCAGGGATGTATTCCTTCCCATGGAGTGGGCCTCCAGTCCAGTTAGAGGGCAGTTGGTTTCCACCATGACAGATGTACCAGTATTGCCCCCGCTGGCTCATTTGGCCTGGCTGGCAAAATATAAGTCTTGCAGTGTCCACTGTTGAGTATCTTCACTGGTGATTTCTCTTTCTCCCATTGAACTGCATGCAGAATGACTTCTTCCAGCTTTCTGTCAGCTGGTTTACATGGAGGAAGTTATCAGCTCAGTTCCAGCAGGATTTCTCAGTGGCCTTGCAGCCTAAGTATATGGACTCTTCAGCAATAGGGTCTTACCATCTATTCCAGGTGGGAAACCAAGGGCCTCAGTAAGGGCCTGTAATGTTTTGGGGGGCATAAGGGACGTCCCAGGCCAACAACTCACTGGAAGGTATCCCATCCCTGGCACTGAAAATTTTCTAGCAACAATCTACAGCTCCTGAGTGTTCCATTGTCCAAAAAAGTAGCTTTCTACATGATTTATTTATATCCTCTTAGATTTTGATTAGCCCTCCCTCCACCTTTCCTTTACTCAGTCTCTTCCCCTGACCTCACTTGGGCCTTTTAACCCCCATTAATCTATTCTTCTACTTACATATATACAATACCATCCTATTAAGTACCCCCTCCCTTCCTTTCTCTTCCCTTTATATTTCTTTTCTAGATTACTGGCCTTTGCTACTGAGTTTTTTTCCTACTCACACCGAAGTCCAGTCATCTGTAGCTATGATCCACATATGAGAGAGATCATGAGATGTTTGGCTTTCTGGGCCTGGGTTACCTCACTTAATATAATCAGATCCATCCATTTTCCTGCAAATTTCATAACTTCATTTTTCTTTACTGCTGAGTACAACTCCATTGTATAAATGTGCCATATCTTCATTAGCCACTCATCAGTTGAGGGACATCTAGGCTGGTTCCATTTCCCAGCTATTGTGAATTGAGTGCCAATAAACATGGTTGAGCAAGTATCTCTAAGGTAATGATATGAGTCCTTAGAATATATGCCTAGGAGTGCTATAGCTGGGTCATATGGTAGACCTATTTTTAGCTGTCTTAGGAACCTCCACAATGATTTCCACAATGGCTGGACTAGATTGCATTCCCTCCAGCAGTGTAGAAGGGTTCCTCTTTTTCCACATCCTTGCCAGCATTTATGGCCATTGGTTTTCATGATGGTAGCCAATCTGACAGGAGTAAGATGGAATCTCAACATAGTTTTTATGTGCATTTCCTTGATGACTAGGGATGAAGAACCTGCTATTAGATGCTTATATGCCATTTGTATTTCTTCTTTTGAGAATTCTCTATTTAGTTCCATAGCCCATTTTTTTAATTGGGTTGTTTGATTTCTTATTATTTAACTTTTGGAGTTCTTTGTATATTCTCTATCAAATGTATAGCTGGCAAAGATTTTTTCCCAATCTGTAGGTTGCCTCTTTGCTTTATTCACAGTGTCCTTAGCTGTACAAAAGCTTTATAATTTCATGAGGTCCTAGTGGTTAATCTGTAGCTTTATTGCACGAGCAATTGGGGTTGTATTCAGAAAGTCTTTGCTAAGACCAATATGTTGAAGGGTTTCCCCTACTTTTTCCTCTAGCAGTTTCAGAGTTTCAGGTCTGATGTCAAGGTCTTTAATCCATTTGGACTTAATTCTTGTGCATGGAGAGAGAGAAGGATCTACTTTCATCCTTCTACAGATACATATGCAGTTTTCCCAACACCATTTGCTGAAGAGGCTGTCTTTTCTCCAACAAGTATTTTTGGCATTTTTGTTGAATATCAGGTGGCTATAGCTACCTGGGCTTACATCTGGGTCCTCTATTCTGTTCCACTGATCTACATGTCTGCTTTTGTGCCAGTACCATGCTGATTTTGTTACTATGGCTCTGTAGTATAGGTTAAAATCAGGTATGGTGATACCACCAGCCTTATTTTTATTGCTCAGTATTATTTTAGATATTTGAGTTTTTTTGGGCTTCCAAATGAATTTTTGGATTGTTTTTCTATTTCCATGAAGAATGCTGATGGAATTTTGATGGGGATTGCATTAAATGTGTAGATTGCTTTAGGTAAGATTGCCATTTCCACAATATTGATTCTTCTGATCTAAGCACAAGGGGTGTATTTCCATTTCCTAGTGTCTTCTGCAATTTCTCGCTTGAACGTTTTATAGTTTGCATTGTAGAGATCATTCACTTCCTTGTTTAGGTTTATTCTAAGGTATTTTATTTTTTGATGCAATTGTGAATGGGAATGATTCTCTGATTTTTTACCCCATGTGTTTGTTGTTAGCATATAGGAATGCTACTGATTTCTGTGTATTTATTTTGTATGCTGCTACATGGCTGTAGGTGTTTAGCAGCTGTAACAGTTTGCTGGTAGAGTCTTTAGGGTCCTTTATATATAGAATCATGTCATCTGAAAAATAATGGTAACTTGATCTCTTCCTTTCCAATTTGTATCCCTTTTATGTGTATCTCTTGTCTTATTGCTATGGCTAAGACTTCCAGTACTGCATTAAATAAAAGTGGGGACAGTGGCCAACCTTGTCTTGTTTCTGATTTTAGAGGAAAAGCTTCCAGTTTTTCCCCATTTAGTAATATGTTGGCTGTAGGCTTGTCATAAATAGCCTTTATTATGTTGAGATATGTTCCTTCTATTCCCAGTCTCTGGAGGACTTTTTTCATGAAGGGATGTTGGATTTTGTCAAGTGCTTTCTCTGCATCTAATGAGATGATCATGTGATTTTTTTTTTTCTTTAGGCCATTTATATAATGTATTATATTTATCGATTTGTGTATGTTGAACCATCCTTGCATCTCTGGGATAAAGCCTACTTGATTGGGATGAATGATCTTTCTGATATAGTCTTGTATTCTGTTTGCCAATATTTTGTTGAGAGTTTTTGTATTGATGTTCATAAGAAAGATTGGTCTGTAATTTAATTTTTTGTTCTATCTTTGCCTGGTTTTGGTATCAGTGTGATGCTGGCTTCATAGAAGGGGTTTGGTAGGATTCCTTCTTTTTCTATTTTAAGGAAAAGCTTAAGAAGCAAGGGTGTCGGTTCTTCCCTGAAGGTGTGGTAAAATTCAGCAGTGAATCCATCTGGGCCTGAGAGAGTTTTGATAACTGCTTGGATCTCCATACTTGTTATAGGTCTATTTAAGTGATTAATCTCATCTAGATTTAATTTAAGTAGGTCATATAAATCAAGGAAATCATCAATTTCTTTCAGATATGCTTTTATAGTATGTCTCTATGATATTTCTCTGGTATCTGTTATGATGGTGCCTTTTTTCATCTCTAATTTTATTAATTTCTGTTTCTTCTCTCTTTCTTTTGGTCAGATTTGCTAAGGGTTTATCAATCTTGTTTATCCTTTCAAAGAACCAACTCTTTGTTTCATTGATTCTTTGGATTGTTTTTTTGGTTTCTATTTCATTAATTTCTGCCCTAATCTTTATTATTTTTTCCCATCTATTGGTTTTCAGTTTGCCTTGTTCTTCTTTTTCTAAGGCTTTAAGGTGAAGCATTTGGTCATTTACTTGAGACTTTTCTAATTTCTTTCTTTCTTTTTTTTTTTTCAAGGTAGGGTCTTGCTGTAGCTCAGGCTGACATGGAATTCACTGTGGAGTCTCAGGGTGGCCTTGAACTCACGGCAATCCTTCTACCTCTGCCTCCCAAGGGCTGGGATTAAAGGTGTGCACCACCATGCCTGGTTTGACTTTTTTTCTTAATATAGGCACTTAAAGCTATAAATTTCCCTCTTGGGACTGCCTTCATTGTGACCTAAAGGTTTTGGTATGTTGTGTTCTCATTATCATTTGACTCTATGCATTTTTCAATTTATTTCTTGATTTCTTCATTGATCCATTCATCATTTAGTAGTATATTGTTTAGTTTCCATGATTTTGTGTATGCTGTATACCTTCTCTTGCTATTGATTTGTGGTTTGATTCCGTTGTGGTCAGATAGAATGCAAGGAATTATTTCAATTTTCCTGTATTTGTTAAGATTTGCTTTGTCATAATATATGATCTATTTTAGAGAATATCCCATGTGCTGCTGAAAAGAATATATACTCTGCAGCATTTGGATGAAATGTCCTGTATATATCTGTTAGGTACATTTCTTCCACGACCTCATTTAATCCAGATGCCTCTCTGTTTATTGTTTTGCTGGGATGACCTGTCAACTGATGAGAGTGGGGTGTTGAAGTCCCCCACTACCACTGTGTTTGGTGTTATCTGTGACCTTTGTTCTAATAGTGTTTGTTTGATGGAGTTGGGAGTCCCCATGTTAGGTGTATATATGTTTAGGATTACAATGTTCTCCTGTTGAAGTGTGCCTTTAATCAATATAAAGTGACTTTCCTTATCTTTTTAAACTAATATTGGACTGAAGTCTACCTTGTCAGACATTAGGATAGCAACCCCTGCTTGTTTTCTAGGCCCATTTTCTTGAAATACTGTTTTCCAACCTTTCACCCTAAGATAGTGTCCATCCTTTGTAGAAAGGTAAGTTTCTTGGAGGCAATAAATTAAAGGATCCCGCTGTTTAACCCAGTCTGCAAATCTGTGTCTTTTTGTTGGGGCATTGAGGCCATTGATATTAAGAGATATTATTGAAATGTGTGTATGTATTTTTGCTATTTTTTTGTAGTTCTTCTGGTTTTACCTTTGCTCTCTTGTGTTAACTAATATTTGAGTATTGTTTGTTTTGTCCAGGTTCCTTATATGTGTGCTTTTCTTTCTCTTCAGCATGGAGGATTCTTTCAATTATTTTCTGTAGAGTTGCTTTTGTCTTCAAATATTTCTTTAGCCTGCTTTTGTTGTGGAATGTCCTTATTTCTCCATGTATTTGAATGGATAGCTTTGCAGGATAAAGTCACCTTGGTTGACAGTTGTTATCTTCCAGGACTTGGAATATATCACTCCAAGCCCTTCTGGCTTTTAAAGTTTTTTTTTTTTTTAAAAATCTGCTGTGATCCTGATGGGTGTGCCTTTGATTTTTATCTCTAATTGCTTTCAATATATTTTCTTTGGTTTATATGTTTTGTAGTTTAATTATAATATGGTGAGGAGAGGTTCTTTCCAGGTTTTATCTGTTCAGTGTTCTAAAGGATTCCTATATCTGCATTGGCCTCTCTTTCCCAATTTGGGGGAAGTTTTCTTCTATGATTTTATTGAAAATGCCTACTATGCCTCTGGAGTGAAATTCTTCTCCTTCTATTATAGCCTGAATTCTTATGTTTGATCTTTTCATAGTGTCACAAATACATTGAAATTTCCATTCATACTTTCCTATTAGTTTGTCTTTCTCTTTGTTGAACTTACAGATCTGCCACCTGTTGTTCTAGTTTAGATATTCTGTCGTCTCCTCATCCATTCTGCTGGTGAGATTTTCTAAGAGTTTCTTATTTCATTGACTGTGTTTTTCATTGTTAGTAATTCTGACTGGTTTTTCTTCATTTATTTATTTATTTATTTATTTATTTATTTGAGAGCGACAGACACAGAGAGAAAGACAGATAGAGGGAGAGAGAGAGAATGGGCATGCCAGGGCTTCCAGCCTCTGCAAACAAACTCCAGATGCATGCGCCCCCTTGTGCATCTGGCTAACGTGGGACCTGGGGAACCGAGCCTCAAACCGGGGTCCTTAGGCTTCACAGGCAAGCGCTTAACCACTAAGCCATCTCTCCAGCCCTCTTCATTATTTTTATTTCCTTATTTATGTCTTGTATTGACCTCTTTATTTCATTAAATTGATTTTTTGTGTCTTCTTTGATTCCTTTGATTTCCTCTTTGACTTCTTTGAGCATATTTATAATCATTCTTTTGAAATCTTTCTCAGACATTTCCTCTAACTCATTCTCACTGGAGGTCATTTCTGATGCATTAATACTTTTTGGTGGATTTATATTGTTTTGATTTTTGGTGTTTCTTGTGTTATAATGTGCATATTTTTGCATCTCGGATTAATTTAAAGCTTGTATTCTCTAGTTAGCTGCAGTTTTATTAGGTGTATCAATCAATCTGATGTTACATATCTTCAGAGTAGGAGCTTAAGGTGCTAGGTCTGGCTCTTAGTAATAAATAACAAGCCCAAAGTATAGCTTATTTAAGAATGGCAAATCTGACCATCCATCAGATTTAAGATATAATTTATCCTGATATGGAAGGTGCAATTAACACTTCCAATTCAAGCCTATATCCCAGGCTTATTTGGTGGGTACTGTCCTGGTGTAATCTCAATTACCTTTTGGGATGATTTTGGTCTCACTTATGCTGCGCTCCTGATTGGGTCCCCCTTTGGTGCGCTGTGGGTTCAAGTGGGCTGGCTGGGTCTCTGGATCACTGCTGTGGTCACCGGTGCTGGATACTGTGATCTCCCTTCCCCAGGTCTCTGGTGATTTCTGGTGCTTGTCCTGTGGTGGGGGAGGGAAGCTGGGGATGATGGTTCTAGTTCTCCTGCTGGTCCATGTGATGCTCTACCTCGTGATCTGCTCCTCTGTTGGTTGCTGCGGTCCTCCCTTCACATTTCTTGAGTTTGCGAGTAGCTCTGCTGTGAGTGGACAGTCCTCTCACCTGGCTTTTCCTGCTGCTGAAGACAAGCCTTGCAGACCTGGTACCACCACTGCTGGAGCCACTGCTGCCTGTCTATCCTATCCTGGGCTTTTAAAAGGCACAATAATAAAAGTAAAACACTCTGTCTCTAGGAGCAATAAAGACAAATTTTTGACTAGTGCCTATTTTGATATTGAACTCTGCCAGATTAATAATAGTGGGAGTTGAGATGGGGAAAATAAAGCAAAATCTAAACAATATTATTCTTGAATTTGAAGAAAAACATAAAAATCGCATGTAGTACAAAGTTATTTTTGCAGTAAAATTAAAATATGATTCATAAAGTGGTAATTATGAGATGAGACCATGAACTTCAGGCTTAGAAACACAAAAGAACTGGTAACATCAGCAAAGCGGCTCATAAGGAAGCTTGAAGACTCCTGTCCACAGAGGCATTGCATTGGCAATAGAGGGACTGAGACATCTCTTTGAGAAGTCTAAGAGACTGTTGGGGAAGTTCTAGAATCATCCCATTTAAAACCAAGAAGAGGGCTGGAGAGATGGCTTAGCAGTTAAAGGCACTTGTCTAAGAAGCCTAAGGACCCAGCTTCAACTCTCCAGATCCTATGTCAGCCAGACACACAGGCAACACATACACACAAGGTCGTGCGTGCACACAAGATGACACACATGTCTGAAGTTCTCTTCAGAAAAAAAAAAAATCAACCAAGAAGATATTACAAAGAGAAGGGTTCACATGTGATTCATCTGACCTCCTCCTCCTCAAAGGAACAAGAGCGGGACATCCATCCAATTTTCACCAGGCGATCTCTCTACTCCATGCAGATTTATTTGGGGAACTGTTTCCGTGAAGTGCTGAGGAGACAGTCACCAGTTTGGAACCCACAGAACACAGAAGAAAGAAGCAAGTGTGTGGTTCACAGGCAGACTTGAGGGAGACTGAGACCCGAGAAAGCTTTGAGTACTACCATTCCCTCAAACTGGGATGCTGGGTGAAGATCTGCCTTTGATGCAGGGCATATAAAAAAAACTGGGAGAGGGGACTGATTTTCCAATGTCCGAACCACAAAACCATAACAAAGAAACAGGGAAACATGGCCTAATTAAAAAAGCAAGGAAAGGGGCTGTAGAGGTGGCTTAGCAACTAAGGCGTTTGCCTGCAAAGTCAAAGGATCCCCAGTTTGACTCTCTAGGACCCTCATAAGCCAGATGCACAAGGGGTCACATGCTTCTGGAGTTTGTTTGCAGGGGCTGGAGGCCCTGGCATGCCCATCGTCTCTCTCTCTGCCTCTTTCTCACTCTCAAATAAATAAATAAATAAAAGATGGTAGAATGTGGAGCTTCCACCCCACCCCTCACCCCCCAAAAAAGGAAAGGACACTATACAAATTCAAGCCTCACAGGTATTTCATCTGTTGGACAAAATTTTCTAAAAATTGCCTTAAAGATGTTTAATCATGTAATTGACACCACAGATGACAAGAAAGGAGTCAGGGAAATAATGTGGGGGAAAATAAGTATCTTGTCAGTAAGGATGGAGATTTGATAGATGCAACCAAACAGAAATTCTGAAATGAAAAATAGAACTAGAACTGAAAATTGAAAATATAGAACTGGAAACAGAATAGAAAATAGAACTGGACAGTTCACAGGAGTTTCAACCGTAGACATGGTCAGACTCATAAAAGAAAGGCCATTTGAAATCATTATGTCATGGGATTAAAATAAAAAGCAAAAGAGAAAAGAATGATGATGTTGATATTCTGAGAATATCCAAAAGAAGAGAGAGAACAGCAACATGCAAAAGCCCACCCTACCCAAATCTGAGGAGAGGAGAAGACATACAGATTCAAGAAACCAAGTGAACCTTAACTGGAATGAATCTCGTGACAAGTATTGAGAGGCACCGAGACACAACTGTCTGAGTTCAGCCAATCAGCCAGCCATCAAAGTGTCAGGATGGCTGGTTAGCGTGGCAGAGTGGCCAAAAGTTCTAAGCCAAGCCTGAATCACCTCGGCAGACACTTGTCAGTCAGAATGCAGCAGGGTGTGTAATGTAGCTGGAATGGGTCCCTCCAAGGTTTATGTGTCAGAAGCCTGGTCCTTGGTGTGGTCATAACAAGAAGCGATGGACCTTTAAGCAGCAGGATCTAGTGGGAGGCCATTGCTACATTCTGTCCTGGTTCATGTTTCCTGTTTCTTCAGAGGTCTCTCTCTCTCTCTCTCTCTCTCTCTCTCTCTCTCTCTCTCTCACACACACACACACACACACACACACACACACTATCTAGCAGTTGGGATGCTGCTAGAGCTCCTCACTCGAGGCCAAGTCAGTAAAGACACTTCCTCCTCGAGTTACAGCCATCAAAGCTGTGAGCTAAGAAAATCCCTTCTCATGGAAGGAGAAAGACTGTTGGTCAGTGGGAGGGGACTAGAAGAGAGGAAGGGAAGAAAAGCCAGAGTAATGGGGAGGTGTGTATAATCAAGACACCTTACATGCATGAGTGAACGTCAACAGAGAACCTCATTATTTTGTACAATTAGCATATTCTAATAAAGTCAAAGGATGGATTGGAAAAACCCTCTTTTTGTTATTTCACTAGAATTACTAAAAATAGACTCATAGAGATAATGCGTCTAAGGTGGTGAAAAACAATCAATCTCGGGGGCTGGAGAGATGGTTTAGTGGTTAAAGCGATTGCCTGTGAGGCCTAGGGACCCAGGTTCGATTGCCCAGGTACCATGTAAGCCAGATGCACAAGGGGGCACAAGCGTCTGGAGTTCATCTGCAGTGGCTGCAGGCCCTGGTGAGTCCATTCTTACTCTCTTTCTCTCTCTCTCTTTTCCTTCCTCTCTCTCTTTCTCTCGCCCACTCTCTTTCTCTGTAAAATAAATAAATAAATAGAATGTTGCCATAAGCACAAAAGCTATTTAATGGAACAGTTCAACTCACCAATAATACATAATTATAAATGCTTATTCATAAAACTAGTGAGCTCCTCTCCCTATCTACATATATATGTGAAACTAATTTTATTTGAATTGAAGAGAGAAACGTGGAATTATAGCAGGAAGTTTCAACAGCCCACATTCAATAGTTGACCAAAGTACTAGACAGAAGATAAATAAGAACTTTTGAAAACCGAGTTGGATATATATGTTGCTTCATTTCAAAGCATATTAGTAATCTATAGAAATCAAATCAGTGAGGTGCAGGCACCCAGACCAAAAGATCAAGGGCTAGAGGGATGGCTTAGAGGGTAAGGCATTTATTTGCCTGCAAGGCCAAAGGACCCAAGTTCCATTCCCCAGGACCCAGGTAAGCCAGATACACAAGGGGGCGCATGTGTCTGGAGTTCGTTTGCAGTGGCTGGAGGCCCTGGTATGCCCATTCTCTCTCTCTCTTTCAAATAAATAAATAAACTAGAAATAATTAAAAAGATCAACAAATAAGAATACTGAAGGTTAACATGAATAAATGTTCATGTTTAAGGCCATATGAACTTGGCAAAAATACCAAGACCTCCCAATGGGGAAAGCACTCTCTTCAGTGAATGATGCTAGGAAAACTATATATGCACATAAAGCATGGAATTTGACTCTTATCTTACACCATATATGACCATTCACTCAAAATAGATCACAGACCTAAACAAAAAGCATTAAATTATAAAATATCAAATACATAACTTGTTAACATTTTCTTCTATTTCATAGATCCAGGTGATCTTGCTGGGATTAATTGCCAGCATACATCAAGACTGGAATAGACATTTCTCCAAAGATCGATGTGTTAGTTCTTTTTGCATCACAGGGAAGAAACACCTGAGATCAACTGAGATGGCAAAACTACTTTGCCTCACAGTTCCAGAGGTGCCAATTCACCATGGCAGGACATGGGAGGACAGCACTTCACAGTGTGGAGACCCAGCAGCAGGGGGGAGGGGAAGAGGCATGAGGGGAGGGGTTGGGGTGAGATACTGCCCTAGGTGTATGTCTCTGAGCTCCTCTCCCTCCCAAAGCAGGAGATGGAAACTGAAGCTTCAAAGAGTTGTTTCTACCTCTCCTTGTAAGTAAACTCAGGCTCCTGCCTGAGATTCTGGAATTAACGCCTTCTATTATGATAAGTCCTAGGCTTACCTGAGTGGCAGGAAACAATGCCTCCCTTGGAGCCAGGAACTGGGAACCCAAAACAGAGATCAAAGTGTACCTGAGAAGCATTTGGGACATTATGGCTCCTACATAATTTCCCACCCCCATGTGAAATAAGCAACCCATACAGCCTGGGCAGACACCCCAAAGGCAATGTATAAGGCCAGCTCCTCCCTATTTCCCTACAAGAAGACATTAAAAACTGTTTTCTTTTCTAGGTGGTTCAGAGCCTTCCAGTTTTCCCTGCTTTGGACACCCGTGAACCTCATATTGGTGTATAATAAAAACCCTGGGCTGAGACTTCCGGTTAAGATGGCGGCGTAGGTACCACACCAAAACAGCCTGGGGGGGAAGACCAAAAAAAACTCAGCAAAATACACACTTTTACTAAAAAGTGAGGTGTATAGGAAGTTGAGGCGGCAGCGGAGAAGTAGAAGAGTTCCAGAGCATCCAGAGCCTGCACAGGCGGGAACAGCGGCTCCGGGCCGCTCGGCTACCCGCCGCAACCGCGGAGCGGCAGAAAACCGCCGGACTCTCAGCTCGAGCCGCAGGACAAGCCAGGTGCGGGATTTTCCCCTCACACCGCGCTCTCCGCAACTCGGGAAACGTGAGGGGAGAGCGGCAGCGAGCAACGGAGGGAGGAGCAGACCGCGAAGTAAAAGCACACGTGGAGAAACGATACAACCAGAACAGCGCGGCTCCCTCCCCTCCCCTGCCGCCTGAACCCAGCTCCAGCGAACACAGCAGCGGCCCGGGACCCGGCCATGCCAACTTGGGCTGACGGCGGGACCCAAGCAGGAGCAGAATTTGGCAGCAACTTCAGCGGCTCCAGCACCGGTACCAGTGGCCCCAGCAGCAGCGGACCCAGGAGCGGCAGCGGTGACAGATCCCGCAGCAGCGGCTTCGGGGTGAGCAGCAGCGGTGGACACGGCAACGGCAGCTTCAGCAGCGGTGGGGGCTCCGGGGGTGGCGCCTACAACAGCTGCAGAGGCGGCGGCAGCGGCTCAGTTTGCCCAGTAGGAAAAGCAAGTGCCCAGCTCCAGAAATCAGAACAGCAGCCCGACGACACAGGCAGCAACTTGACTGAGACCACAATCACCCAAGGTAACTGGGATTGCACCAGGGAAGGGTCTCACTTGGTCACAAGCTGACTTGGATACCTCAACAGACCAGAAATCTAAACCTCTTTGTTGATAGAGGATCTGGTCATTATAATAACTACTCTTGCATACATACTCGGGGCTGTTTTTGATGGAATGGGTACAGTGTTTAGCTAAATTTTAGAATCTACCAGTATATTATTCCACTCAGCCTGCTTGAATACTCCTATAGCAGGGAAACTCAACCCCTAAGAACATCTTTGTAGATACTCTGAAAGTCTTAAGAGCCACACCTAATACCTTAAGGTCCTACCCTGAAAATATATTACACCAAATCAATTGATACAGCTAAGAATACACAGCTAGCTAGAAAATCCAAGCATTAACTTAATCCAAGATGCAAAAATATATACATTATAACACAAGAAACACTAAAAAGCAAGACGATATAAATCCACCTAAAAGTATTAATGCATCAGAAATGTCCTCCAGTGAGAAAGAGTTAGAGGAAATGCCTGAGAAAGAGTTCAAAAGAATAATTATAAATATGTTCAAAGAGGTCAAAGAACACATGAAAACAATCAAAGAGGAAATCAAAGAGGAAATCAAAGGAATCAAAGAAGAGGCAGGACACCAATTTAATGAAATAAAGAAGGCAATACAAGACATAAATAGAGAAATAGAAATAATAAAGAAAAACCAGTCAGAATTACTAGCAATGAAGAACACAGTTAATGAAATAAAAAACTCTGTAGAAAATCTCACCAGTAGGATGGATGAGGGAGAAGACAGAATATCTAAGCTAGAAGATCAGGTGGCAGACCTAATGCAGTCCAACAAAGAGAAAGACAAACTTATAGAAAAGTATGAGTGGGAATTTCAAGATATTCGGGACACTATGAAAAGATCCAATATAAGAATTCAGGGCATAGTAGAAGGAGAAGAATTCCACTCCAGAGGCATAGTAGGCATCTTCAACAAAATCATAGAGGAAAATTTTCCCCAAATTGGGAAAGAGGTGCCAATACAGATACAGGAAGCCTTTAGAACCCCAGCCAGACAAAACCCAGAAAGAAACTCTCCTCGCCACATTATACTCAAACTTCCAAACACACAAACCAAAGAAAAAATATTGAAAGCAGTTAGAGAGAAAAATCAAGTTACCTACAAAAGCAAGCCCATCAGGATTACAGCAGATTATTCAACACAAACTTTTAAAGCCAGAAGGGCCTGGAGTGATATATTCCAAGTTCTGAAAGATAACAACTGTCAACCAAGGTTACTTTATCCTGCAAAGTTATCCATCCAAATAGATGGAGAAATAAAGACATTCCATGACAAAAGCAGGTTAAAGGAATATCTGAAGACAAAACCAGCTCTACAGAAAATACTTGATAGAATCCTCCATGCTGAACAAAAGGAAAAGCACACATATAAGGAACCTAGAAAAAACCAGCCATACTCAAATACCAGTTAACAGAAGAGAGCACAGGTAGAACAAGTAACACACACACACACACACAAATGGCAAACATAAATACACACCTTTCAATAATATCTCTTAATATCAACGGTCTCAATGCCCCAACGAAAAGACATAGATTTGCAGACTGGGTTAAAAAGCAGGATCCTACAATTTGTTGTCTTCAAGAAACTCACCTTTCTACAAAGGATAGACATTATCTTAGGGTGAAAGGTTGGAAGACGGTGTTTCAAGCAAATGGGCCTAGAAAACAAGCAGGGGTTGCTATCCTAATATCAGACAGGGTGGACTTTAGTCCGAAGTTAGTCAAAAAAGATAAGGAAGGTCACTTTATATTGATTAAGGGCACACTCCAACAGGAGGACATTACAATCCTAAACATATATGCACCTAACATGGGGGCTCCCAAATTCGTCAAACAAACACTATTAGAACTAAGGTCACAGATAACACCAAACACGGTGGTGGTGGGTGACTTTAACACCCCACTCTCATCAATTGACAGGTCATCCAGGGAAAGAATAAACAGAGAGGCATCTGGACTAAATGAGGTCATAGAAGATATGGACCTAACAGATATATACAGGACATTTCATCCAAAGGCTACAGAATATACATTCTTTTCAGCAGCACATGGAACATTCTCTAAAATAGACCATATATTAGGACACAAAGCAAATCTTAACAAATTCAGGAAAATTGAAATAATTCCTTGCATTCTATCTGACCACAATGGAATTAAACTACAAATCAGTAGCAAGAAAGGCTACAGAGCATACACAAAATCATGGAAGCTAAACAATACACTACTAAATGATGAGTGGGTCAATGAAGAAATCAAAAAGGAAATCAAAAAATTTATAGAGTCAAATGATAATGAGAACACAACATACCAAAATCTCTGGGACACAATGAAGGCAGTTCTAAGAGGTAAATTTATAGCCTTAAGTGCCTATATTAAGAAATTAGAAAGGTCGCAAGTAAACGACCTAATGCTTCGCCTTAAAGCCTTGGAAAAAGAAGAACAAGGCAAACCAAAAAGTAGTAGACGGGAAGAAATAATAAAGATTAGGGCAGAAATTAATGAAATAGAAACAAAAAGAACAATCCAAAGAATTAATGAAACAAAGAGTTGGTTCTTTGAAAGGATAAACAAGATTGATAAACCCTTAGCAAATCTGACCAAAAGAAAGAGAGAAGAGACACAAATTAATAAAATCAGAGATGAACAAGGTAACATCACAACAGATTCCAGAGAAATTCAAAAAATTATAGGGACATACTATAAAAGCATATACTCCACAAAGTATGAAAATCTGAAAGAAATGGATGATTTCCTTGATCTATATGACCTACCTAAATTAAATCAAAATGAGATTAATCACTTAAATAGACCTATAACAAACATGGAGATCCGAGCAGTTATCAATAATCTCCCAACTAAAAAAAGCCCAGGCCCGGATGGATTCACTGCTGAATTTTACCAGACTTTTAAGGAAGAGCTAACACCATTGCTTCTTAAGCTTTTCCAGGAAATAGAAAAAGAAGGAATCCTACCAAACTCCTTCTATGAGGCCAGCATCACCCTGATACCAAAACCAGGCAAAGATAGAACAAAAAAAGAAAATTACAGACCAATCTCCCTCATGAACATAGATGCAAAAATTCTCAACAAAATATTGGCAAACAGAATACAAGAGTATATCAAAAAGATCATTCACCCTGACCAAGTAGGCTTTATCCCAGAGATGCAGGGATGGTTCAACATACGCAAATCTATAAATGTAATACATTACATAAATGGGTTGAAGGACAAAAACCACATGATCATCTCATTAGATGCAGAGAAAGCATTTGACAAAATCCAACATCCCTTCATGATAAAAGTCCTACAGAGACTGGGAATAGAAGGAACATATCTCAATATAATAAAGGCTATTTATGACAAGCCTACAGCCAACATATTACTAAATGGGGAAAAACTGGAAGCTTTTCCACTAAAATCAGGAACAAGACAAGGGTGTCCACTGTCTCCACTTCTATTTAATATAGTTTTGGAAGTCTTAGCCATAGCAATAAGGCAAGAGACACACATAAAAGGGATACAAATTGGAAAGGAAGAAATCAAGTTATCACTATTTGCAGATGACATGATTCTATACATAAAGGACCCTAAAGACTCTACTAGCAAGCTGTTAGAGCTAATCAAAACCTACAGCAATGTAGCAGGATACAAAATAAATACACAGAAATCAGTAGCCTTCATATATGCTAACAACAAACACACAGAGGATGAAATCAGAGAATCACTCCCATTCACAATTGCATCAAAAAAAATAAAATACCTTGGAATAAACCTAACTAAGGAAGTAAAGAATCTATACAATGAGAACTTTAAGACACTCAAGCGAGAAATTGCAGAAGACACTAGAAAGTGGAGAAACATCCCTTGTTCCTGGCTTGGAAGAATCAATATCGTGAAAATGGCAATCTTACCTAAAGCAATCTACACATTTAATGCAATCCCTATCAAAATTCCAAAGGCTTTCTTCATGGAAATAGAAAAAACAATCCAAAAATTCATTTGGAATCATAAAAAACCTCGAATATCTAAAATAATACTGAGCAACAAAAAAGAGGCTGGTGGTATCACCATACCTGATTTTAACCTATACTACAGAGCCATAGTAACAAAAACAGCATGGTACTGGCACAAAAACAGACATGTAGATCAGTGGAACAGAATAGAGGACCCAGATGTAAGCCCAAGTAGCTATAGCCACCTGATATTCGATAAAAATGCCAAAAATACTCATTGGAGAAGAGACAGCCTCTTCAGCAAATGGTGTTTTGAAAACTGGATAAATATCTGCAGAAGGATGAAAATAGATTCTTCTCTCTCGCCATGCACAAGAATTAAGTCCAAATGGATTAAAGACCTTAACATCAGACCGGAAACTTTGAAACTGCTAGAGGAAAAAGTAGGGGAAACCCTCCAACATATTGGTCTTGGCAAAGACTTTCTAAATACAACCCCAATTGCTCAGGCAATAAAACCACAGATTAACCACTGGGACCTAATGAAATTACAAAGATTTTGCACCGCAAAGGACACAGTGAAAAAAGCAAAGAGGCAACCTACAGAATGGGAAAAAATCTTCGCCAGCTATATATCTGATAAAGGATTAATATCTAGGATATACAAAGAACTCAAAAAGTTAACTAATAAGGAATCAAACAGGCCAATCAAAAAATGGGCTAAGGAGCTAAATAGAGAGTTCTCAAAGGAAGAAATACGAATGGCATATAAGCATTTAAAAAAATGTTCTACGTCACTAGTCATCAGGGAAATGCAGATTAAAACTACATTGAGATTCCATCTCACTCCTGTCAGATTGGCCACCATCATGAAAACAAATGATCATAAATGTTGGCGGGGATGTGGAAAAAAAGGAACCCTTCTGCACTGCTGGTGGGAATGCAATCTGGTCCAGCCATTGTGGAAAACAGTGTGGAGGTTCCTAAAGCAGCTAGAGATTGATCTACCATATGACCCAGCTATAGCACTCCTAGGCATATATCCAAAGGACTCATCTCATTTCCTTAGAAGTACATGCTCAACCATGTTTATTGCTGCTCAATTTATAATAGCTGGGAAATGGAACCAGCCTAGATGTCCCTCAACAGATGAGTGGATAATGAAGATGTGGTACATTTATACAATGGAGTTCTACTCAGCGGTAAAGAAAAATGAAGTTATGAAATTTGCAGAAAAATGGATGGACCTGGAAAGTATTATACTAAGTCAGGTAACCCAGGCCCAGAAAGCCAAGCGCCACATGTTCTCCCTCATATGGGGATCCTAGCTACAGATGACTGGGCTTCTGTGTGAGAATGAAAATACTTAGTAGCAGAGGCCAGTAAGTTGAAAAGGAGACATAAAGGGTGGAGAAAGGAAGGGAAGAGGATACTTAATAGGTTGATATTGTATATATGTAATTACAATGATTGTAATTGGGAGGTAATATGATTGAGAATGGAATTTCAAACGGGAAAGTGTGGGGGTGGGGAGGGAGGGAATTACCATGGGATATATTTTATAATCATGGAAAATGTTAATAAAAATTTAAAAAACAAAACAAAAAAAAAAAAACCCTGGGCTGGGGCTGGAGAGATGGCTTAGTGGTTAAGCACTTGCCTGTGAAGCCTAAGGACCCTGGTTCGAGGCTCGGTTCCCCAGGTCCCACGTTAGCCAAATGCATAAGGGGGCGCACGCGTCTGGAGTTCGTTTGCAGAGGCTGGAAGCCCTGGCGCGCCCATTCTCTCTCTCTCCCTATATCTGTCTTCCTCTCTCTGTGCCTGTCACTCTCAAATAAATAAATTAAATTAAAAAAAAAAAAAAAAACAACCCTGGGCTGGAGAGATGGATCAGTGGTTAAATACATTTGCTTGGAAAGCCTGATGGCCTGGGTTTGAATCCCCAGTCCCCAAATAAAGCCTGATGCACAAAGTGGGGCGTACACCTGGAGTTTGTTTATAGTGGCAGGAGGTCTCGGCTCATCTATACTTTCTCTATCTTAGTCTAGACAGACTGAGTCTGTCTGTCTGTCTGTCTCTCTCTCTCAAATAAGTCAATAATTTTTTTTTTTTTTAACGAAACTGTGGGCTCCAAAATAAATGGTCTCAGTGGTTTTCTAAATTCTGATTATTGTACTAAGGACATACCCAAGTGAACTACCTCCTCCATCTAGGCCTCTTCCCACCTTTCCTTATTTATTTCTTTATTTATTTTGGTTTTTTGAGGTAGGGTCTCACTCTAGCTCAGGTTGACCTGGAATTCACCACGCAGTCTCAGGGTGGCCTCGAACTCACGGCAATCCTCCTACCTCTGCCTCCTGAATGATGGGATTAAAGGCGTGTGCCACCACGCCCAGCCCACCTTTATTTTTTAAACAAAACAAAACAAAACAAAACAAAACATTTTTACTTATTTATTTGTGAGAGAGTGAGGGAGAGAGAGAGAAAGAGAACGGTGGTGGTTCACTCGAGAGGTGGATAAGGAAGTGCAGGCGGCGATGGTTCATGGAGCAGAGAACCAGACGCTCCTCTCCTCCATGGAACCAGTGTAACAGCTGGAAAACCTGAACCTTGCTTGAGGTAAGTGCTGAGACTCAATGTGGCTACCTGAGACTTCAAACTCCAGGGGAACCAGTCCGAAGAAGGCAGCTCACACCATTTTGCAAGATTGGCCAAGCTCCAGCAACAAATATCAGCGGAAAAACCCCTGGATGAACATAGTAGGGGAGAGGAAAAACCAGTCTTTCTTTAGTTTTGAAATACGACAGAGCACGTTGCTTGTCTTAGCAGAGGGCAGCTCTCAGCAAAGCAGAGGCTGGGCACCCCAAGGTGCTCTCGCTGCCCGGCTGAGGCAGGGGAAGGGAAACTCTCAACTCCAGTGAGCTTTGATTTTCCACTCAGGAGGAGAAAACTATTCACTGCAGCCTTCAGTGTTGGTGAAGGGAAATGTCCAACTGCAGCCTGATACAGTCATGCTCTCCACCTAAGGGTGGGAAGAATGAACGAGAAAGACCTGTGAAATTCACAGTGCCCAGGCACAGGTCCACTAACCCCAGAGACACAGAGAAACCACGTCACCCCGTCCTTCCTGCACCTCATCACCACATTGCTAACCGTCTAATTATAGCAGTTCCTTTGCCTGGAACCTCATGGTATTTATTGAGAAAAATCACAAGGCCATCCTGGGTTACATATGACCCTGTTTTTCCTCTCTTTCTTTCTTTCTTTCTTTCTTTCTCTCTCTCTCTCTCTCTCTCTTTCTTTCTTTCTTTTAAACGAAAGAAACAAAATAAAACCAAATATAAGATCTGCTTCACAGAGTCAATAAACTAAGTGCTTGTTTCATACACTGAAAAATAGTGAAATCGGTCAGTTTTGTATTATGTACAACCCCACCACCACCACCATAAATTTCCTCAGAAAAAAATTCCTAACTGGGGGAGATCTAGTATTTAGTGATGAAAAGTACGGAGAGAAAAAAAGTGCATTCTCTGGCAATAATGAAGATGTAAGGATAGAGTGAGACCTTGTCTGAAAAAACAAAACCACCCTATGAGGCCTGGAGAGATGGCTCAGGGGTTAGGCGCAGTTCCTGTGCTCAAGGGTCTGAGGGGGCCCGAGGCTGCTTGAGTTCAAACTGGAACTCACGTAAAACATCTGGGTGTGGCCACACTCCTCTTCATCCCCAGTCCCACAGGGAGCTGAAACCTCTGAATCTTTGGAGCCCCAGGCTGATGAGCGATGGAGCTGTTCACCCAACGTTTCCACTCAAGCCTCCACAAGCAAATGACCCCCACCATGGGCAAGCTCAGGGGGGTGCCTGTAGGACACATGTGTGTGCTCACCACACACCATACAGCAGAATCATACACATAGACACACAGAAACACACACAAGCAAAAAAAAAAAAAATCAAAAACACAAAACAAAAGCAAAAACACAAGAATGCGTATTATTCTTTCCCTGTGTTCCTGCAGATTTTGCCCATGATGCTTATGATGGTCGACAGTGTGGTCGTATCAATTGACGTCTGGTTTTGTCCTTAAATAACCTTTCCCTTGGTTGGTGTCCGTGTTTGTGATGCCAGAGACTCGGGGCCTATATGGCTTGGGGTGTGTGTGACTATGCGCTGTACTGATTGCGTCCATCCTAGGCTTCCTGTTTGCCCTGGGCGGAAGATGGGTAACCCTGCCTCTGTTGGTTTAGAGCTTGCACGAGAACTTACCACCGACTGGGTTTACGAATCAGCCCCGAGTTCAAGTCCAGACCAGAATATTGGCAACGTTGACTTCATCTGACTCTCTCCCTGGATGCAAGCCATTGTCGTCTCTTGGTTTCTCCACATGCCACCCCGCCCCCAGCCCGAGTATCTGTGCGCCCATCTCTTCCTCTTATCAGTCATATTAGATTAGGGTTCAACCTAAAAGCCTCATTTTAATCTAATGCACCTCATTGGAGACACGCTGTTGGAAGTTCCTGTCTCTAATATGGTCTCAACTGAGGCAACCATGGCTCGAATTTTGACATAGGAACTGGGGGGTGGGGGAGAAAGCAATTCAGTTTGCAACATAACTTGTTGAATTTTTCCACACTTAAGCCTGTGTAATGAGGGCATTTGTAAATACATTTTTATCAGTAGATGTGGTATCATAAGTAAATAAATATAGAGCTCTGAAAGTAAGCAGACCATATGGCAAAATTTTATGACTTCTAAACACCAAGTGAAACTACTGATTATTATAAGGCTTTCAATGCTAAGTCTTTCAAACAGTGTTCTTTCTATAATTTGTCCTGTATTATTTTTTAATGCAAGAAAGAGAGAGTTGGGTGTGGTGGCGCATGCCTTTAATCCCAGCACTCGGGAGGCAGAGGTATGAGGATCGCCTTGAGTTCGAGGCCACCCTGAATTTACATAGTGAATTCCAGGTCAGCCTGGGCTAGAGTGAGACCTTACCTCAAAACAAACAAACAAACAAACAAAACACACTGAATAAAGTTATGATGAAACAAAATAATTGACTGAGAGTCTCTGTGTTCAAGCTTTAGAAGTTTCCAGTGTAAACAAAAGTAGGTCAGCTGCCTTTTCACACAGGATGTACTTACCACAAAGGTCACTATAGAGACAAATTTTGATAATTATGGTCAGCAGACATGTTGCTACTAATGGATTAATAGGTCCATCAACATTTTCCTGAGTCTATGTGGGAGTAGACATTGTTAAAATCTCTTTATTTAATTAATAGGCTTATTATAATTTGCCTTGAGTCTATAGGCTAGATGATAACATTTCTTCATACCTTAATAATAAATAATATTTTTTTGTTGGGTATGGTAGCACATACATTTAATTCCAATACTAGGGAGAGGCAGATGTAGGAGAATCACTATGAGTTAAAGGCTGGCCTAGGACTACAGAATGAGTTTCAGGTCAGCTTATGCTGCTGGAGTGAGACCCTACCTTGAAAAAAACAAAAAATAGATTATGTTTATTTTTAGGATTGGAACTTTTTTGCTTATAGTGTTGAGTTTTCAGAGACAAAGGCTGTAGAAGAGGGAATCAGAAGGCAGCTTCCAGAAACAAAATTTCTAAAGGTTTTCAATTTATAAGGCACCACAGTCCCCTCATGACGAGATCGCTATGGTTTAACCATTCAGTTAATAGTCACTAAGCATCTGCTCATGCTACAATCCATATTACTTGCTTGGTGTATTAGATGTAAATAAAATGAATGACACAAACCAACAACAATCAATGAAAATACAAAGCAGGGCTGGAGAGATGGCTCAACGGTTAAGGAACTTGCCTGTAAAGCCTAAGGATCCAGGTTTGACTCCCCAATAGCCATGTAAACCAGATGCTCATGGTGGCACATGAAAGTGGACTTCGTCTGCAGTGGCTAGAGGCCCTGGAGCACCCATTCTCTCTCTCTCAGGTAAATAGATAAATAAAAATAAAATTTTTTTTTTAAGTACAAAGCTGATTTTTTTAAAATATTTTTTTTAAATTTTACTTATTTGACAGCGACAGACACAGAAAGACAGATAGAGGGAGAGAGAGAGAATGGGCGCGCCAGGGCTTCCAGCCTCTGCAAACGAACTCCAGACACGTGCACCCCCTGGTGCATCTGGCTAACGTGGGACCTAGGGAACCGAGCCTCGAACCGGGGTCTTTAGGCTTCACAGGCAAGCGCTTAACTGCTAAGCCATCTCTCCAGCCCTGATTTTTTTTTTTTTAATGCAAGAAAGAGAGAGAGGGAGAAACGGAGGGAGGAAGAGAGAGAAAGAATTGGTTTGCCATGGCCTAGACCCGCTGTAACTGAACTCCAGATGTGCGCCCCCTCTTGCACATGTATGTCATTGGATGCTTATGTCACTGTGTGTCTGGCTTATGTGCAACCTGGAGCATCGAACATGAGTTCTTAGGCTTTGCAGGCAAGTGCCTTAACCACTAAGCCATCTCTCCAGCCTGCAATCTGAATTTCTAGTATTATAAAAAATAAAGTGGGGGCTGGAGAGATGGCTTAGCGGTTAAGTGCCGGCCTGTGAAGCCTAAGGACCCCGGTTCGAGGCTCAGTTCCCCAGGTCCCACGTTAGCCAGATGCACAAGGGGGCGCACGCATCTGGAGTTCGTTTGCAGAGGCTGGAAGCCCTGGCGCGCCCATTCTCTCTCTCTCCCTCTATCTGTCCTTCTCTCTGTGTCTGTCACTCTCAAATAAATAAATAAAAATATTTAAAAAAAAAATAAAGTGGGCTTTTCAGCCACAAAGGAAACATGGAGATTTGCCTCGTGAAGGGTGTAAGATTCTGTTGATCTCTTCAGACCTTCTCCAACTTCTCTTATAAAATGGTTTGAGCACAACACATAAATGAATAAATAAATAAATGAAGTGGGTAAATTCTCCCTTGGTGTCATATGGGTGAGTGTGATGTGGGGAATGGTATTGGGGTTGGGGGAGAAAATTAGTGAATTCACCTAAAGCACCAAAAAGTCCCAAAGCAGTGTTCAAGGGGCTTTGGTTCAAGTACCTTGCAACACAGAGAGTTACGTACAACAATGTTCTCTGCTGTTGGTGAACGACTATGGTAAACACACAGAAAACATGCATGCAAGTACTATCTAAAACTACGTATTGTGTGCCCCTTTGGAGAAGCTGAAGCAGAAAATGATTTTATTTGTATTTAGGTCCCCAGGCTGAGCCATTGCAGTGGGAGTTGGGGTGGGTGGGTTTGGGGTTTGGTCTAAAGGAAGGAGACCAGTGAGGACGCTGTCTCCTGGGGGTGTTGGGCTTTCACACTCCAGATGGTTGGAGGAGACATTCTGAGAAACGAGGCATGCTCACAGGTTGTGTGGTCTGGAAGCTTCGGTTTTGTGTTGCAGAGGTGGATGCAGCAGTGTGTCCTCAGCCACACGAGGTTGATGGGTTTGCAAAGAGAGCTGTTTCCAGAGAAGATTCTGTGAAGCCTGGCACCCCTTGTACAGTGAAGAAAATTTTGGTTGCAGTGTTAAAAGAAAACACAGAAAGCCGGGAGAGGTGGCGCATGCCTTTAGTCCCAGCACTTGGGAGGCAGAGGTAGGAGGATCACTGTGAGTTCGAGGCCATCCTGAGACTCCGTAGTGAATTCCAGGTCAGCTTGGGCTAGAGTGAGACCCTACCTTGAACACCCCCCCCAAAAAAATAAAATAAAATATAACATAGAAGAGTATAATCTGAGAGATTATTTTGTTTATTTTATTTTTTTTAATTTATTTATTTGAGAGCGATAGACATAGAGAGAAAGACAAATAGAGGGAGAGAGAGAGAATGGGCGCGCCAGGGCTTCCAGCCTCTGCAAACGAACTCCAGACGCGTGCGCCCCTTTGTGCGTCTGGCTAACGTGGGACCTGGGGAACCGAGCCTCGAACCGGGGTCCTTAGGCTTCACAGGCAAGCGCTTAACCACTAAGCCATCTCTCCAGCCCCTGAGAGATTATTTTGAAGGAGAGCCTAAAACCACAGAAGTGAGGGAAGACAGGTAGAGCGGAAACAAGAGAAGATTTGCTTTTATAACTTAAAAAAAAATATTTCTTTGCAAGCAGAAATAGAGAGAAGAAAGACAGAGAGACAGACAGACAGAATGAGTGTGCCAGGGCTTTCATCCACCGTAATTAAACTCCAGGTGCATGTGCCACTTTGTGCATCTGGCTTTACGTGGGTACTGGAGAATCGAACCCAGGTTTTGCAGGCATACACCCTAACCATTGAGCCATCTCTCCAGCCCTGCTTTTATAACTTCTGATGATCATGATACAGTTGATAAAATTGTCATTCAGAAATATCACACCATCAGTGGGCATAACTGGGAAGTTGAAAAGGCGTTTTGTAAGTGAGCGACACAGTCAGCTGGGTCACAGAGGTGGTGTGGAGGTGGAGCTGGCAACGTCACTGGTTGCGGGGGAAACTTGGTGGAGGTCATTTTGGCTGTGGTGGCAACTTTGGTGGAAGAGGTGACTTTGGTGGTGGAGGTGAGGCAGCAGAGGGAGTTATGGGGGAGGCGATGGTGGCAGCCATGGTGGTGGTCTTGGTGGCAATAGTAGAGGAGGCTATGGTGGTGTTGGACCAGGATATGGACACTAAGGTGGCGGGGGAGGAGGGGGAGGGGGATAGGAGGGTCACAACGAAAGAGGAAGTTTTGGTGACTATGGTGGAAGTGGGACCCATAATGATTTTGGAAATCACAGTGGACAAGAGCCGTCAAAGTATGGACCCGGGAACGGGGTAGTTTTGGTAGAAGAAGATCTGACAGGGCCTATGGTGGTGGCTGTGGATGTGGTGGTGGAAGTGGTGGGTAGCAGAAGGATTTAAAAAAAATATTTTTATTGATTTAGGGCTGGAGAGATGGCTTAGCGGTTAAGCGCTTGCCTGTGAAGCCTAAGGACCCCGGTTCGAGGCTTGGTTCCCCAGGTCCCACGTTAGCCAGATGCACAAGGGGGCGCACGCGTCTGGAGTTCGTTTGCAGAGGCTGGAAGCCCTGGCGCGCCCATTCTCTCTCTCTCCCTCTATCTGTCTTTCTCTCTGAGTCTGTCGCTCTCAAATAAATAAATAAATAAAATTAAAAAAAATATTTTTATTGATTTATTTGACAGACAGAGAGAGAGAAGGCGGGGGGCGGGGAATGGGCACACCAGGGCCCCGAGCCACTACAAAGGAACTCCAAATGTAGGCGCTCCTTGTGTATCTGGCTAACATGGGTCCTGGGAAACTGAACCTGGGTCCTTTGGCTTTGCAGGCAAACGTCTTAACTGCTAAGCCATCCCTCTAACCCCCAGTAACAGAAGGTTTTACAAACAGCAGAAAAGGAGATGGCTTAGCAGTAAACAGCTTGCCTGTGAAGCCTAAGGACCCTGGTTCGAGGCTCGGTTCCCCAGGACCCACGTTAAGCCAGATGCACAAGGGGGCGCACGTGTCTGGAGTTCATTTGCAGTGGCTGGAGGCCCTGAACCGCCCGTTCTCTCTCTCTCTATCTGCCTCTTTCTCTCTCTTTGTCTGTCACTCATAAATAAATAAATAAAACAGCAGAAAAGGGCTGCAGCTCTTAGCAGAAGGGACCGAAGAGGAGCTGTTGGGAAACCTGCAGGTGACGTTGAGACCGTCATCCCAAATGCACTAGAGGAACTGTACAGGTTGGCCCCAGAAGGAGGACGACCCACCGTCAGAAACTTTACTGCAGCTTAAGCTGGAAAGTCTTCCTGTTCAGGACGTCACAGCCACAGTTTGCAAAAACTGTAGGTAGTGATTAAAGTGCAATGTTTTGTCAATTACATGCACATTCCCGAGCCCTTTCATCTGTTGTAGTTTTGTCTGTTTCTTTCATTACATCAGGCATATTGCCCTGTAAATTGTAGTAGTGGTACAAGGAACAACAAAAATTAATAATGAGGACTCAAAGTTATCTTTTTTTTTTTTTAAAGATTTTTATTTATTTATTTGAGAGTGACAGAGAGAGAAAGAGGCAGATAGAGGGAGAGAAAGAGAATGGGCGCGCCAGGGCTTCCAGCCTCTGCAAACGAACTCCAGACGCGTGCGCCCCCTTGTGCATCTGGCTAACGTGGGACCTGGGGAACCGAGCCTCGAACTGGGGTCCTTAGGCTTCACAGGCAAGCGCTTAACCGCTAAGTCATCTCTCCAGCCCCAAAGTTATCTTTAATTTGTGTAAGCATGGAGATGTTTTAAAAAACATTTTTACTTATTTATTTGCAAGAAGAGAGAGGGAGAGAGAGAGGACGGGATGGAGAGTATGGGCACACCAGGGCCTACAGATGCAGCCAATGAATTCCAGATACATGTGCCACTTTGTGCATCTGGCTTTACATGGGTACTGGGGAATTGAACCCAGGTCATTAGGCTTTGTAAGGAAGCATCTTAACGATTGAGCCACGAAGAGATTTTTATATGAATTATTGTACCTATTTATTTTATTTATTTATATGAATTATTTATTTCGATTTGTTTTATTTATGCTGAAATATTTATTGAAATCTGTATTCTTCACCTGGTTTTGGTTGTGATTTCCCTTAATTCAGGTTAAGTTCTTGGTAAAACAAAGTCAGAGTGCTAAGCATGGAAAAGTCCTCAGCAAGTTACCCCTGCCATTACCCATTCTGGGTGCAAAGCCACCCGTCAGCCGGGCGTGGGGTGTGGGGTGTGCACGCCTTTAATGCCAGCACTCAGGAGGCAGAGGCAGGAGGATCACTGAGTTCCAGGTTAGCCTGGGACTACAGAGTGAGTGCCAGGTCATCCTGGGTTAGAGCTTTCACTTTGAAAAAAACAAAAAAGAAAGAACAACTGGGCTGGATGGATGGCTTAGCAGTTAAGGCATTTGCCTGCAAGGCCAAAGGACCCAGGTTTGATTCCCCAGGACCCACGTTAGCCAGATGCACAAGAGAGCGCACTCGTCTGGAGTTCGTTTGCAGTGGCTGGAGGCCCTGGCGCGCCCATTCTCAACCTGTCTTTCCCTCTTTCTCTGTCAAATAAATAAATATAAAAAAATAAAGAAAAAAGAAAGAGAAAGAAAGAAAGGAAAAGAAAGCCACCAGTCATCTGGCTAAGGGTTCTTTTGCTCTACCTGGATAGAAATTGTGGGTAGACAAGGGGTTCTGGGGTGACACCCTTAGTTTCCCTCTTTCCCCTCAGAGTTGCAGAAGTGAGGCTCTGGGATAGTTTTGGAGGCCGCAGCGTCCACTGGCTCCCTCTGGTGTTAGCGTCCCCGGCCGGCTTCAGGCACCATTGCATTGCATTGCATTACATTACATTACATTACATTGCATTGCATTGCATTGCATTGCATTGCATTGCATTGCATTGCATTGCATTGCATTGCATTACATTACATTACATTGCATTACATTACAAGGCTCCTGTGTGGTTTCCCTTCCTAATTACCTGGCCCCCAGGTCCCTGCAGAGGCCACGTGACACCTCTCAGCCCATGGAGACCAGCAGCTCTCTGAACCTCTTCTGGCCAGGGGCCTGCGGGCTCTGTTCTCGAGCTCCTGCAGCCTCCCAGCTTCCTGCCGCAGGGCCTGGCTCTCTCTTGCCCTCTTTCTTCTGTCTCCTTCCTGCCCTGACTCTCTCACACGGTTCAACCTCTTTCTCAACTGTCCAGCTACGGCCAGCTGCTCTCCGCTGCCTGATGGTTCTTCTTGGGGTCAGCAGGGCAGCGACCACCACTGAAGAAGGCAGGGCGACCAAGGAGAAGCTCCGTTTGGGGCCTGATGGGGTAACCCCAGAAAAGGCAGTGCAGGAAGGTGTCTCCCCGGGACTCAGGGAGCCCCACAGCCTACTTCTGTGGCTCAGGAAGGGGTGTCTACAGCAATAATGGCCACTTGCCTGTTAGCACCGGTCACAGACTACCTGGGGAAGTGACCCCTCTACCTCCTTCTCATGGGACGGGATGGCTTCCGGATCATCTAGGGCCAGAGGGGTGCGTGATGGACAAATTGTGTCAAGCACCTGGATGAGCGTGGCGGTCCACTGCTCATTGCGAAGTTGTCTTGAGGCCTCTGCACATTGTTTCAAGACTACTGGTAGGGCCAGAGCAGTCTGTCTGTCTGTCTGTCCATCTGATGGCGCCTTTTCTCAAAGCACCTGCTGTGAAGGGAGTCGAACAGGCGCCTCCCCAGAGTTTTTGCTTATTTACAGTAACATGGACACCAGAGGAAAAAAGGCTTACAATTAAAAAAAAAAAAAAAAAGTCAGTGAACTTGGTTTACAGGTTTGAGGTGAAGTTTCTTCATGCCAAGGAATCAAGTATTCAAATACATGCATTGATGGGGGCATTTTACATGTAAGCCAGGACACGGGTAAGGCAAACTTGATTGCGGTTCAGGTGAGAGAGCACCTGGCTAAGTCATAAGGTCCTGGTTTGGTTTGGTCCATTGCACAACAAGAAAGAGATGGAGAGAAAGGGGGAAGAGAGAGAGAGAGAGAGAGGGAGAGAGGGAGAGAGAGAGAGAGAGAGAGAGAGAGAGAGAGAGAGAGAGAAGAGGAAAGCCACTTCCTTGCCATACATAGTGCACTTCCCATCATGCTCATGTGGTTTCAGGGACATCCTGCCTTGCTTCTGTGTTAGTCCAGGTTCAGCAGGCCAGGAACGTAGCATTGACAAACTTTCTGCATTGTAGGGAGAAGAGAATGTGTTCTATAGATTTGTAGATTCGTTGCGGTCACATATGTGATACACAATATGAGCTACAGCCCCGTGGCCCGATGATGACGTGATGTCCATGGGAACCCGCTCACTTCATGAATAACCACGGGCGTTGGAGCCCCTTTTCCCCAAGCGCTCTCTACTGGGAAGGCCTCCTGTGCTCAGCAATATGAATACAGACCTGCTCACCTTCAAAGCAATCGTTTTCAACCGCAAGTTTAAGGAGAAAGGTATTCAAATGCTGAAAGGAGAAATAAAACTGCTGGCCGAGGGGAAGAGGTGGAGACCATGTGAATGTAGACCCCGAGGTTCTGGATTCATGTAAATCAGCACGGGGCCGAGGGATGTCCCTTCATTCTCCATCAGACACAAGGCCCCCATTCTGTGGGGCAAAAATGAGCCAAAGGAATTTGCTGTGTGAATGCTCTTCTGCGTCCGCTCCCAGCTTCACTCACAGCTGGAGGTTTTCCCCACACATGACTCAACTTGGTGTCTGCTGCGCTCATGCATGTTACGTCTTAGGAAAGGGAAGATGCAGCAAGCAAATGATCTATTTCTTTTTTTCCACAAAATTCCAGAAAGGTCTTTTTTCCTCTTCTTTTTTTTTTTAATGCAAGGGCAAGGAGCTTTATTTTGGGCTTAAGCTCCATCTCTTGACTTCACCAACGCAGTGGGTCCATACAAGAGACCTGAGCAGCAGGAGGGCAGGGTTTTTATAGGGATCTGAACATAGAAGAAGGGGACGGGCACGTGATTGGTTGATTTAAACGGTGCACTCTTCTGATTGGCTTAGGATTTTGGCGGGCAAAGTTGGCAGGCTGGGGCTAGGGGAATTGAACTTATCTATGACTACAGGAATGTATGGTGTAATCAGTTTCCAATAACTGTTAAACCCACCCTTCCCAGAAAACAAAAACTTAGACCTTGCTGGGAAACAGAAACTTAGGCCTACTGAGGACGCTGAAGCCTGTCATGGCGTCCATGTGGTTCCTGAGTCCTTCATTCCCCCTCTCTTTGTACCATGAGGAGCCAATCTTGGATCCCAATTGAGTCAGTGAGTGGCGTCTAATGGTATATACTGTGATCTTAAAACCATAAGCTGTACTGTATTAATGCGTTCCCTAACAAAAGCAACTAATCTATTAACAATACAAGGTCCTATTGTGATTAGCAACAAAAATAAAAGTAATGGCCCTGCTAAAGCAGAGAGCAGAGATATTAGCCATGGCGACTGACTGAACTATGACTTAACCATCCTCTATCAGCTTCTCTTTATTTTCCAAATTCTCTTGTATTTTTTCCTCTTCTTCATCTGCTTTGGGTGGTCCTTCAAGGACTGGCCGAGGAAAAGTAAAATGAAAGAAAGACTCACCTTCAGTGAATGTTCGAGGGATTACCTTCCTGTGCTCTCAAAATCTCAGATATATCATATGTCATTCTATGATTTTAAATAGCAGTTAATATGTGGTGTCCATGAAGCTACTTGAAAGAATTCAGGCTCCACAATTCTCCCGGAATAACCTGTGCTTCAAGACATTGTAAATGTGGAAAACTTGTGGTAAAATCATGAATGGCACTGCAGGAAAAGAAATGAAAATAGGATCTGTGCATTTTTTATAGCTTTGTTTTCAAGACACATGTTGAGAGGAAGGGGTAGCCACATGGTGAAAAACACTCAAATCCGTCAGCATGTTAGCAACTGTGTGTCTTAAGACTCTGGGGTTTTCTAACTCTTTCAAGGATTTTCAGTCCTGGGCCCTTAAAGCAAGGGTGGTAAGTGCCACCAAGTCCTGACATTCTCATCCTACCAGTATACAAGAGGACGAAAAGCTAGGATTTCTACAATGTCACTTTCAGTGATCAGAGGAGAACTGGGTAAGAGGCTGTAAACCTCCTGTAAACCCAAGAACCTAAATGGGCTTCAACCAGGATAAATCACAAGAGAACCAACCTTAGACCAACCATGATAAAACTGTCTAAAGTCCCCACAAAAAGAGAGTTTTTCAAGAGTTGCGAAAAATGAGTGGTCTAAGGTACCAGGACAGAAGTGCCTGTCACTTTCGTAATGCGATGACGGGTCTGAGGAGTGACTTTGCAGGTCAGAACTGGGTAGCATGATTTGTGTATAGCTTGCGTTGCCCCACAAAGGCTCATTATATATTGAAGCTTGGATCTCACAGTGGTGATACAAAGAATGGGCAGGAATTGTAAGCAGTGGGGCCTCATGGGAGGTCGTTACTGACTTTTCACTGTATGTGCATGATGGAGTATGGATATTAACGTAAGTGGATCAAATTCAAAACGTCATGACTTCTAAACACCAAGTGAAACCAATGCCTCGTATAAGACCTGAAATGTAAACTCTCTCAAACAGGAAGTGCTGTTTTTATAACTTGTTCCACGTTGGATTACTCCACTGCTCAGAATGTTTTAAAACTTATGATCAAGTGGGAAACTGGCTGAAAGTGTTTGAGGTTCAAAGTTCAGAACATTCCGTTGCAAACAAAAATAGGTCAGCTGTACTTTTGCACAGGAAGTGCCTACCACAGACATCACTAAAGAAACAAATTTTGGTAATTGTGGTCAGTCGGCATGTGAACTGTTAGTGAGTCTGGTAGTACTTGCCTGAACTTTGGGGATAGATATTGTTAAAACCTCTTTATACCCTAATGACTATGCTCCCCCCCCCAAAGTGGATGGTTCTCTTATGATTTTATATTATCAAAAAATAGCTACCGGGCTGGAGACATAGCTTAGTGGTTAAGGCTCTTGCCTGCAAAGCCTAAGGACTCTTCCAGAGGTCACAAGGAAGCTGGGCTTCTGGACACATGGATGGAAGGCTTCTCTCTCCAGGAGGTATCCCCTGAGCTGGCATTTCTCGCCCGCCTTGGGTTACTGTTCACAGAGCAGTGGAAGGCAGATGACATTTGCTCTCTCAAGTCACTGACCACTCCTTGCAAAGTGCCCACAACGCCCTGAAGAGGAGGTCAGGACCTTGGTTTGATTCTCCAGGACCCATGTAAGCCAGATGCACAAGGGGGCATGTGCATCTGGAGTTCATTTGCAGTGGCTGGAGGCCCTGGTGCACTCATTCTCTCTCTCTCTCTCTCTCTCAAGTTCCAAGCATGGCCAGAGGGAAGTGAGTCCTGGGCATCCACACCAAAACAGTTGGATCTTCGGTGCAGGAATCAACACTTTCTTTTCTGTGGGTGAAGCTGAAACGGGGGGGATCTTCGTGGACACCTCGATACTGTTCACTCTTGGGCAGGGTCTGAAGAGGGCCATGTGCACTCCCCTACCTTCCTGAAGAGCCTGGGTTTATGGCCATTCTCGTGAGATGCAGGAGCCTGTCACTGAATTTCCGATTTATGAACTTGGAAATTTACCCATGAACCCTTCCTGAACCCCCGTGCCCTTTGTTCTGTTTGGGTGTGATTACGTCTGTCCTTCACACGGTCCTGAGCGTGAACACTCGGTCCCCAGCTGGTGGTGCGGCTTTGGGAAGTGGTGGTTCCCATAGGGAGGATGCAGGTCACAGGGGAGTCGGCACTGGGTTTATAGATGCAGGGGTTCAGATCTGGGGTTTTCATTTTCTTGAGGGGGCAGGTCTGGAGTTTCTAGCTCACATTGGCTTTCAGCTGAGCTCTCTCTGCTTCCCTGTTGGTTCCTGTAACAGGATGCTTCTGCGCTCCCCTGTGGCCATGGCTCCCCCCCCCCCACCCCATGGCGGACTGAATCCTCTGATCTGTGAGCCAATGAATGCTCCCCTAAATTTCTTCTGCTCAGATCTTTGGTCACAGAAATAAGGAAAGTAACCAAGGCGGAGTCTCACTGTGTTATTGATGTCAACACCCCACGGGAGTGCTGAGCCATTTATCTGCAACTTTCTCATATATTGTTCTAAATTCTTTCGTTATTTCCTAATTTAATAGATGGACTCAACCGTTTGCATTTTTGTCATCTTTACTTTAGCTTAAATTCATGCATGCTTCAGGCTTGGCTGGTCTAAGCCACCCCAGGGGAAAGGAGTGACTATGGCTTCAGAACCAGACCTACACATGTCCCGGCTTACTTAGTACCTGTCACTGTGGTCATGGGGTCCTTTCACACTTAGCGTCCTTGGAGTCTAGAGTCAGAGTACACGGATCTAAGTCTGAGCTTTCCCCTTCATTCCGTTCACTTGGGAAAGATGTTTAAGTGCTTTAACTGTGCGTGAGAACAAGTGCAAGCGGGGGGTAACACGAGGCAGTATTGACTGCAGGATTAACATGGCTTCTGGCCCAAAACAGGCCAGTTTCTGGAAGGCTTAATTATTATTATTATCATTATTAAGGCAAGCCCAGTAGATTGGACTTCTTTTAATGAGAGAGAGAGACAGAATTGATGCACCAGGGCCTCCGGCCACTGAAATTGAACTACAGATGCACGTTTATGTGCATGTGTGACTTTACACGTGTGCTTCATGTTATGCGTCTGGCTTACATGGGACCTGGAGAGTTGAACATGGGCTCTTAGGCTTCTCAGGCAAGCGCCTTAACCATTAAGCCATCTCTCCAGCACCAGGCTTCATTATTTACTTGGGCAATAAGGTCTATCTGAAGCTATCACTGCCATACATGTGTGTGTGTGTGTGTGTGTGTGTGTGTGTGTGTGTGTGTGTATACACACACATACTGTTGATCTGTCGATACTAAATATGCATGGCGTACTTTAGTTATTCACAAAATATTCCTTAATTAGGTATTGCCAGGTGACCGGTGGATGCATTAACATTTCAGACCCACTGATATCTATGATACAGCCTCCTGGCCAAGGTTTTTCTTGGTGAAGACCTCATGGCTAGATATATGAGGAGGTGATTTGGCAAGGAAGATGTAAGCGTTAGTGCTTTACTTAACATTTATGTCATGTTTCTCTCCACATCTGAATATGCCTGCATAAAGAAAAATGGAGTAGTTTTCATATAAAGAAAGAAATCACTTTTTGGCAGGATCTCACTCTTTCACTCTAGCTCAGGCTTACCTGGAATTCACTGTGTAGCCCCAGACTGACCTCAAATTCCCAGTGATCCTCTTACCACAGCCTGACAAGTGTTGAGATTAAAGGTATCCACCACTAAGATTTGTGAGAGATTTTTTTTTAACAGGTAAAAATATTGCTGTAGCTATAATTTTCACTTTAAACCCCAGCTCTACATGTTATATGTTCATTAAACCTGTTCACTTCTTTTTTTTATTGATAACTTCTATGCTTACAGACATTAAACCATGATATTTCCCTCCCCTCCCCCACTTTCCCCTTCACAACTCTGCTCTCCATCATATCCCCTCCTCTCTGTTAGTCTCTCTTTTATTTTGATGTCATCATCTTTTCTCCTACTGTGGGAGTCTTGAGAAGGTATTGCTAGGCACCGCAAGGTCATGGATATTGAAGCCAATTTCTGTCTGGATGGTTGCATTGTAAGGAGTGGTGCCCTTCCTTTGCCTCTTACATTCTTTGCGCCACCTCTTCCGCAATGGACCCTGAGCCTTGGAGGGTGTGATAGTGATGTTTTAGTGCTGGACACTACTCCATCCCTTCTTCTCAGCACTATGTTGCCTTTTGGATCATCCCAGTGATCATCGCCATCTGAAAAGAGAAGCTTCTCTAACCAGAAGTGAGAGCAGCATTGATATATGAGTATGAACATTAAGTGTAGTGCTTTCAGGGGAGTTTGGTGAGAATAATATATACATTTAGCCAGACAAGAGCAGGCTTTATACTCCTAAGGATCATGAGCTCCTGCCATAGGCTTTTGATTAGGTTTTTAGTACCAGGCATGTATTCCCTCCTATAGGGCAGGCCTTCAGTCCAGTTAGAGAGCAGGTGGTTTTCCCCAGAGCAGACATGCTTCTATTGCACTTATTTGGCCATTTGGCCTGTCTGGCCAAACTTGAGACCACCAGTGTCCACTGTTTTCACCGCTGATGATTTCTGTCTCCCATAGGTAGGGCTGCATACAGTGCAGCTTTTTCCAGCTTTCAGTTGGCTGGGCTACAGGGAGAAGGCTTTCAGATGAGCACCAGCTTGCTTTCTCAATGACCTTGCTGCTCAGGCATGCGGAAGTCTTCAACAATAGGGTTTTATCATCTCTTTCTCAAGGGAAACCAAGGGCCTTGGCAATGGTCTGTAATGTTTTGGAAGTAACAGGGAACTCCCTGGCCAACAACTCACTGGAAGGTATCCCAACCCTGGCACTGGAAATTTTCTAGTAACAATCTATGGCTTCTGGATGTGCCATCATTCACAGAAGTCAGTTTTCATTATGTCTTATTTAGAATATCTTGCATTTTGATTGGCCCTCCCCCCAACCCTTCTCTTACACAATCTCTTCCCCGACCTCGCTGTTATCTGTTCCCCTCCCTGTAATCTGTTCTTCTACTTACTTATATACAACACCATTCCCTTAAGTCCTTCCCTCTCCTCCCTCCCTTATAGCCTTTTTCTGTCTTACTGGCCTCTGCTACTGATTTTTGGTTCTAATTCACACACAGTCTATACCTTTAAAAAATTTTCTTTTGGTTTATTTTTATTTATTTATTTGAGAGCGACAGACAGAGAATGAGGCAGAGAGAGGAGCGTGCCAGGGCTTTCAGCCACTGCAGATGAATTCCAGATGCGTGCACCCCCTTGTGCATCTGGCTAACGTGGGTCCTGGGGAATCCAGCCTTGAACTGGGGTCCTTAGGCTTCACAGGCAAGTGCTTAACCGCTAAGCCATCTCTCCAGCCCACAAGTCTATACCTTTGTAGCTAGGATCCACATATGAGAGAGACCATGCAACATTTGGCTTTCTGGGCCTGTGTTACCTCACTCAGTATAATCCTTTCCAGATCCATCCATTTCCCTACAAATTATATAATTTCATTTTTATTTACTGCTGAATAGAACTCCATTGTGTAAATGCACCACATCTTTATTACCCATTCATCTGTTGAGGGACAACTAGGCTGGTTCCATTTCTTAGCTATTGTGAATAGAGCAGCAATAAACATGGTTGAGCAAGTATCTCTGAGGCAGTGAGAAGAGTCATTAGGCTATATGCCTAGGAGTGCTATAGCTGGATCATATGGTAAATCTACTTTTAGCTGTCTCAAGAACTGCCACACTGATTTCCACAATGGCTGTACCTGACTATATTCCCACCAACAGTGCAGAAGGGTTCCCCTTTTTCCACATCCTCGCCAACATTTATTGTCATTTGTTTTCTTGACAGTAGCCATTCTGACAGGAGTGAGATGGAATCTCAAAGTAGTTTTAATTTGCATTTCCCTGATGGCTAAGGATGTAGAACGCTTTTTTAGATGTTTATGTGCCATCTGTATTTCTTCCGATAAGAACTCTCTATTTAGTTCCATAGCCCGTTTCTTAATTGGGTTGTTTGATTTCTTATTGTTTTGTTTTGTTTTTTAGTTCTCTGTGTATTCTGGATATTAATCCTCTTTCAGATGCGTACTGCCTAAGATTTTCTCTCAATATGTAGGTTCTTTCTTTGTCCTATTCACAGTGTCCTTTGCTGTGCAAAAGCTTTGCAATTTCATGAGATCCCAGTGGCTGATTAGTAGATTATTTCCTGAGCAAATGGGATTATATTCAGAAAGTCACTGCCTATGCCAGTATGTCGAAGGGTTTCCCCTATCTTTTCTTCTAGCAATTTCAGAGTTTCAGGTCTGACTTTAAGGTCCCTGATTCACTTGGACTTGATTCTTGTGCATGGAGAGAAACAAGGATCTATTTTTATCCTTCTACATATAGGCATCCATTTTTCCCAGCACCACTTGTTGAAGAGGCTATCTTTTCTCCAGTGAATATTTTTGGCATTTTGTTTTGGTAAAAAATCACATAGCTGTAGCTGCCTGGATTAACATCTGGGTCCTCTATTCTGTTCATTGATCTATATGTCTGTCTTTGTGCCAATACCATGCTGTTTTTGTTACTATGGCTTTGTCATATAGCTTAAAATCAGATTTGGTGATATCACCAGCCTTTTTTGTTGTTGTTGTTGCTCAAAATTGTTTTGGTTATTCAAAGTTTTTTTTTGTGTTTCTAAATGAATTTTTAGCATTGTTTTTTCTAGCTCTGTGAATAATGCCATTGGAGTTTTAATGGGGATTGCATTAAATGAGTAGATTGCTTTTGGTGAGATTGACATTTTCACAACATTGAGTCTCTCAATCCAAGAACATGGGATGTCTTTCCATTTTCTTGTGTCTTCTGCAATTTCTCACTTGAGTGCTTTAAAGTTCTCATTGTAGAGATCCTTCACGTCCATGGTTAGGTTTATTCCAAGGTACTTTATATATTTACTTATTTTTTTTTTGATACAACTGTGAATGGGAGGGATTCCCTGGTTTCCTCCTCCACATGTTTGTTGTTAGCATATAGGAAAGCTAGTGATTTCTGTGTGTTTATCAGCTCTGACAGTTTGCTGGTAGAGTCTTTAGGGTCCTTTATGTATAGAATCATGTCATCTGCAAATAATGATAGCTTGATCTCTTCCTTTCCAATTTGCATCCCTTTTATGTGCATCTCTTGCCTTATTGCTATGGCTAAGACTTCCAGTACTATATTAAATAAAAGTGGGGATGGAGGACACCCTTGTTTTGTTCCAGAATTTAGTGGAAAAGCTTCAAGTTTTTCACCACTTTGTATTATGTTGGCTGTAGGTTTGTCATAAATAGCTTTTATTATGTTGAGATGTGTTCCTTCTATTCCCAGTCTCTGTAGGACTTTTACCATGAAGGGATGTTGGATGTTGTCAAATGCCTTTTCTGCATCTATTGAGATGATCATGTGATTTTTGTTTTTCAGTCCATTTATACAGTGTATTACATTTATCAATTTGCATATGTTGAACCATCCCTGCATCTCTGGGATAAAGCCTTCTTGGTTGGGGTGAATGATGTTTTTGATATAGTCTTGTGTTCTGTTTGCCAATATTTTGTTCAGAATTTTTGCATCTATGTTCATGAGGGAGATTAGTCTATAATTGTCTTTTTTTTGTTCTGTCTTTGCCTGGTTTTATGAGGGTGATGCTGGCTTCACAGAAGGAGTTCAGTAGAATTCCTTCCTTTTCTCTTTAATGGAAAAGTTTGAGAAGCATTGGTGTTACTTTTTCCATGAAGAGCTGGTAAAATTCACAGTGAATCCATCTGGGCTTGGACTTTTTTTTAGTTGAGAGACTTTTTATATCTGCTTGGATCTCTGTACTTGTTATAGGTCTATTTAAATCATTTATTTAATTAATCTTAATTTAATTTTGGTAGGTCATATGAATCAAGGAAATCATCCATTTCTTTCAAACTCAGAGGCATATATATTCTTAAAATACATCCTTATGATTTTCTGAATTTCTTTGGTATATGTTGTATTGGTGCCTTTAAATCTCTAACTTTACTAATTTTTGTCTCTTTTTCTTCTAGTCAGATTTGCTAAGAGTTTATCAAACTTGTTTATCCCCTTTCAAAGAACCAGCTCTTTGTTCCATTGATTCTCTGGAATTTTCTTTTTGTTTCTATTTCATTAATTTCTGCCCTAATCTTTATGATTTCTTCCCATCTATTGATTTTCAGTTTGCATTGTTCTTCTTTTTCCAAGGCCATAAGGTGAAGCATTAAATTGTTTACTTGTGAACTCTCAAATTTCTTACTATAGGCATTTAGAGCTATAAATTTCCCTTTTAGGACTGCCTTCATTGTTTCCCAAAGGTTTTACTATGCTGTATTCTCATCATCATTTGATTTGATGAATTTATTAATGTCCCTTTTGATTTCTTCAATGACCCATTCATTATTCAATAATGTACTGTTTAGTCTCCATGAATTTGTGTATGCTCTGTAGTTTTACTTGTTACTGAGCTGCAGTTTAATCCCATTGTGGTCAGATAGAGTACAAGGGACTATTTCAATTTCCTGTATCTGTTGAGATTTGGTCTACTTTAGAGAATGTTCCATGTGCTGCTGAGACAAATATATATATTCTGCAGCATTTGGATGGAATGTTCTGTAGATATCTGTTAGGTCCATTTGTTCCATGACATCATTTAATCCAGATATCTGTTTATTTTTTGCTAGTATGACCTGCAAATTGATGAGAGTGGGGTATTGAAATCACCCACTACAGTTGTATTTGGCGTTATCTGTGGCCTTAAGTCTAATAGTGTTTGTTTGATGAAACTGGGAGCCCCCATGACAGGTGCATATATGTTTAGGATTGTAATGTCCTCCTGTTGGAGTGTTCCTTTAGTCAGTATAAAGTGACCTTCTTTATCTTTCCTCACTAATGCTGGTTTGGAGTCTATCCTGTCAGATACTAGGATAACAATCCCTGCTTGTTTCCTAGCCCATTTGTTTGAAATACTATTTTCCATACTTTCACCTTAAGATAGCATCTATCTTTTATTGAGAGATGAGTTTCCTGGAGGCAACAGATGGTAGGATCCTGCCTTTTAATCAAATCTGCTAACCTGTGTCTTTTGGTTGGGACATTGAGGCCATTGATATTAAGAGTTACTATTGAAAGGGATGCATTTATTCTCTCCATTCTTCTTGTTTTGAAGTGCTTCCTGATTTCCCTTTTCTTGCTTTTGTCCCTAGACATAGACTTTTGGCCAGGTTTATACTATGAAGCATGATTTCCCTCCTGCAGAGCAGACCTCAAACTCAACTGCAGAGCAATCGGTTCCTCCCATAACTTTCATGCCAATATTGTGCAAGTGGATATAGCTTGCCTTACTAGTTACTTGTGAAGAACATAGGGTCTGCAGCTGGTGGAACTGTTGATGGCTCTCCTCGTCCCGTAGCTTGCATAGCACCTCTGCCACGAAGGAATGCAGCTCTCTGGGAAGATGCTTCCAACTCAGTTTCAGCTTGGTTTACTTATGGTCCACCACAAAAACACTCGGTGCTTTCAGCAGGGTTGACTCAAAGAGCAATGGCAGTAGACAATATCATTCTACAGGCTTCTGTGACCTTCCTGATCAACATCTCATCAAGATGTATCTCATCCCTTGTGCTAATGTTTTTTGTTTATTTATTTTTAATTTTTTGTTTATTTTTATTTATTTATTTGAGAGTGACAGAGAGAGGAAGAGGCACATAGAGAGAATGGGTGTGCCAGGTTCTCCAGCCACTGCAAATGAACTCCAGACGTGTGCACCCCCCTGTGCATCTGGCTAATGTGGGTCCTGGGGAAGCGAGCCTCGAACCAGGGTCCTTAGGCTTCACAGGCAAGCACTTAACTGCTAAGCCATCTCTCTAGCCCCTGTGCTAATATTTTTGATTAATACTGTATAACTTCTAGGAATAAATTTATCCACCCACATGGATGGGGGTCTTCCATTTAAACACGTGTGTGTGTGTGTGTGTGTGTGTGTGTGTGTGTGTGTGTGTGTGTGTTAATGTGCATGTGCCACAGCTCTGTGCACAGGTCAGAGGATGACATCCGGGTCCATCCTTGCAGATCCACACCGTTCTGCTCTCCTTCTCTGGCTGCTGGTCTTTTTGCTTTACTAGCTGAGAACCTCTGGGACATTCTGTCTCTACCTCCAATCTCACCTTCAGAGTGCTGGGCTTAAAGAAGCCTACCAGGGCTTCTGGCTTTTTCTGTGGGATCTGCAGATTGAAAAATACTCAAGCTTGACTTCCGGTTAAGATGGTGGCGTAGGTACCACGCCAAAGCAGCCTAGGGGGGGGAAAGACCAAAAAAAACTCAGCAAAATACACACTTTTACTAAAAAGTGAGGTGTATAGGAAGTTGAGGCAGCAGCGGAGAAGTGGAAGAGTTATAGAGCATCCAGAGCCTGCACAGGCGGGAACAGCGGCTCCGGGGCGGCTCGGCTACCCGCCGCAACCGCGGAGCGGCAGAAAGCCGCCGGACTCTCGGCTCGAGCCGCAGGACAAGCCAGGTGCGGGATTTTCCCCTCACACCGCGCTCTCCGCAACTCGGGAAACGTGAGGGGAGAGCGGCAGCGAGCAACGGAGGGAGGAGCAGACCGCGAGGTAAAAGCACACGTGGAGAAGCGATACAACCAGAGCAGCCGCGGCTCCCTCCCCTCCCCCACTGCCTGAACCCAGCTCCAGCCAACACAGCAGCGGCCCAGGACCCGGCCACGCCAACTTGGGCTGACGGCGGGACCCAAGCAGGAGCAGAATTCGGCAGCAACTTCAGCGGCTCCAGCACCGGTACCAGTGGCCCCAGCAGCAGCGGACCCAGGAGCGGCAGCGGTGGCAGATCCCGCAGCAGCGGCTTCGGGGGAGCAGCGGCGGTGGACACGGCAGCGGCAGCTTCAGCAGCAGTGGGGGCTCGGGGGGTGGCAGCTACAACAGCTGCAGAGGCGGCAGCAGCGGCTCAGTTTGCCCCGTAGGAAAAGCAAGTGCCCAGCTCCAGAAATCAGAACAGCAGCCCGACGACCCAGGCAGCAACTTGACTGAGACCACAATCACCCAAGGTAACTGGGATTGCACCAGGGAAGGGTCTCACTTGGTCACAAGCTGACTTGGATCCCTCAACAGACCAGAAATCTAAACCTCTTCGTTGATAGAGGATCTGGTCATTATAATAACTACTCTTGCATACATACTCGGGGCTGTTTTTGATGGAATGGGTACAGTGTTTAGTTAAATTTTAGAATCTACCAGTATATTATTCCACTCAGCCTGCTTGAATACTCCTATAGCAGGGAAACTCAACCCCTAAGAACATCTTTGTAGATACTCTGAGAGTCTTAAGAGCCACACCTAATACCTTAAGGTCCTACCCTGAAAATATATTACATCAAATCAATTGATACAGCTAAGAATACACAGCTAGCTAGAAAATCCAAGCATTAACTTAATCCAAGATGCAAAAATATATACATTATAACACAAGAAACACTAAAAAGCAAGAAGATATAAATCCACCTAAAAGTATTAATGCATCAGAAATGTCCTCCAGTGAGAAAGAGTTAGAGGAAATGCCTGAGAAAGAGTTCAAAAGAATAATTATAAATATGTTCAAAGAGGTCAAAGAACACATGAAAACAATCAAAGAAGAAATCAAAGAGGAAATCAAAGAGGAAATCAAAGGAATCAAAGAAGAGGCAGGACACCAATTTAATGAAATAAAGAAGGCAATACAAGACATAAATAGAGAAATAGAAATAATAAAGAAAAACCAGTCAGAATTACTAGCAATGAAGAACACAGTTAATGAAATAAAAAACTCTGTAGAAAATCTCACCAGTAGGATGGATGAGGGAGAGGACAGAATATCTAAGCTAGAAGATCAGGTGGCAGACCTAATGCAGTCCAACAAAGAGAAAGACAAACTTATAGAAAAGTATGAGTGGGAATTTCAAGATATTCGGGACACTATGAAAAGATCCAATATAAGAATTCAGGGCATAGTAGAAGGAGTAGAACTCCACTCCAGAGGCATAGTAGGCATCTTCAACAAAATCATAGAGGAAAATTTTCCCCAAATTGGGAAAGAGGTGCCAATACAGATACAGGAAGCCTTTAGAACCCCAGCCAGACAAAACCCAGAAAGAAACTCTCCTCGCCACATTATACTCAAACTTCCAAACACACAAACCAAAGAAAAAATATTGAAAGCAGTTAGAGAGAAAAATCAAGTTACCTACAAAAGCAAGCCCATCAGGATTACAGCAGATTATTCAACACAAACTTTTAAAGCCAGAAGGGCCTGGAGTGATATATTCCAAGTTCTGAAAGATAACAACTGTCAACCAAGGTTACTTTATCCTGCAAAGTTATCCATCCAAATAGATGGAGAAATAAAGACATTCCATGACAAAAGCAGGTTAAAGGAATATCTGAAGACAAAACCAGCTCTACAGAAAATACTTGATAGAATCCTCCATGCTGAACAAAAGGAAAAGCACACATATAAGGAACCTAGGAAAAACCAGCCATACTCAAATACCAGTTAACAGAAGAGAGCACAGGTAGAACAAGTAACACACACACACACACACACAAATGGCAAACATAAATACACACCTTTCAATAATATCTCTTAATATCAACGGTCTCAATGCCCCAACGAAAAGACATAGATTTGCAGACTGGGTTAAAAAGCAGGATCCTACAATTTGTTGTCTTCAAGAAACTCACCTTTCTACAAAGGATAGACATTATCTTAGGGTGAAAGGTTGGAAGATGGTATTTCAAGCAAATGGGCCTAGAAAGCAAGCAGGGGTTGCTATCCTAATATCAGACAGGGTGGACTTTAGTCCGAAGTTAGTCAAAAAAGATAAGGAAGGTCACTTTATATTGATTAAGGGCACACTCCAACAGGAGGACATTACAATCCTAAACATATATGCACCTAACATGGGGGCTCCCAAATTCGTCAAACAAACACTATTAGAACTAAGGTCACAGATAACACCAAACACGGTGGTGGTGGGTGACTTTAACACCCCACTCTCATCAATTGACAGGTCATCCAGGGAAAGAATAAACAGAGAGGCATCTGGACTAAATGAGGTCATAGAAGGAATGGACCTAACAGATATATACAGGACATTTCATCCAAAGGCTGCAGAATATACATTCTTTTCAGCAGCACATGGAACATTCTCTAAAATAGACCATATATTAGGACACAAAGCAAATCTTAACAAATTCAGGAAAATTGAAATAATTCCTTGCATTCTATCTGACCACAATGGAATTAAACTACAAATCAGTAGCAAGAAAGGCTATAGAGCATACACAAAATCATGGAAACTAAACAATACACTACTAAATGATGAGTGGGTCAATGAAGAAATCAAAAAGGAAATCAAAAAATTTATAGAGTCAAATGATAATGAGAACACAACATACCAAAATCTCTGGGACACAATGAAGGCAGTTCTAAGAGGTAAATTTATAGCCTTAAGTGCCTATATTAAGAAATTAGAAAGGTCGCAAGTAAACGACCTAATGCTTCGCCTTAAAGCCTTGGAAAAAGAAGAACAAGGCAAACCAAAAAGTAGTAGACGGGAAGAAATAATAAAGATTAGGGCAGAAATTAATGAAATAGAAACAAAAAGAACAATCCACAGAATTAATGAAACAAAGAGTTGGTTCTTTGAAAGGATAAACAAGATTGATAAACCCTTAGCAAATCTGACCAAAAGAAAGAGAGAAGAGACACAAATTAATAAAATCAGAGATGAACAAGGTAACATCACAACAGATTCCAGAGAAATTCAAAAAATTATAGGGACATACTATAAAAGCATATACTCCACAAAGTATGAAAATCTGAAAGAAATGGATGATTTCCTTGATCTATATGACCTACCTAAATTAAATCAAAATGAGATTAATCACTTAAATAGACCTATAACAAACATGGAGATCCGAGCAGTTATCAATAATCTCCCAACTAAAAAAAGCCCAGGCCCGGATGGATTCACTGCTGAATTTTACCAGACTTTTAAGGAAGAGCTAACACCATTGCTTCTTAAGCTTTTCCAGGAAATAGAAAAAGAAGGAATCCTACCAAACTCCTTCTATGAGGCCAGCATCACCCTGATACCAAAACCAGGCAAAGATAGAACAAAAAAAGAAAATTACAGACCAATCTCCCTCATGAACATAGATGCAAAAATTCTCAACAAAATATTGGCAAACAGAATACAAGAGTATATCAAAAAGATCATTCACCCTGACCAAGTAGGCTTTATCCCAGAGATGCAGGGATGGTTCAACATACGCAAATCTATAAATGTAATACATTACATAAATGGGTTGAAGGACAAAAACCACATGATCATCTCATTAGATGCAGAGAAAGCATTTGACAAAATCCAACATCCCTTCATGATAAAAGTCCTACAGAGACTGGGAATAGAAGGAACATATCTCAATATAATAAGGGCTATTCATGACAAGCCTACAGCCAACATATTACTAAATGGGGAAAAACTGGAAGCTTTTCCACTAAAATCAGGAACAAGACAAGGGTGTCCACTGTCTCCACTTCTATTTAATATAGTTTTGGAAGTCTTAGCCATAGCAATAAGGCAAGAGACACACATAAAAGGGATACAAATTGGAAAGGAAGAAATCAAGTTATCATTATTTGCAGATGACATGATTCTATACATAAAGGACCCTAAAGACTCTACTAGCAAGCTGTTAGAGCTGATCAAAACCTATAGCAATGTAGCAGGATACAAAATAAATACACAGAAATCAGTAGCCTTCGTATATGCTAACAACAAACACACAGAGGATGAAATCAGAGAATCACTCCCATTCACAATTGCATCAAGAAAAATAAAATACCTTGGAATAAACCTAACTAAGGAAGTAAAGAATCTATACAATGAGAACTTTAAGACACTCAAGCGAGAAATTGCAGAAGACACTAGAAAGTGGAGAAACATCCCTTGTTCCTGGCTTGGAAGAATCAATATCGTGAAAATGGCAATCTTACCTAAAGCAATCTACACATTTAATGCAATCCCTATCAAAATTCCAAAGGCTTTCTTCATGGAAATAGAAAAAACAATCCAAAAATTCATTTGGAATCATAAAAAACCTCGAATATCTAAAATAATACTGAGCAACAAAAAAGAGGCTGGTGGTATCACCATACCTGATTTTAACCTATACTACAGAGCCATAGTAACAAAAACAGCATGGTACTGGCACAAAAACAGACATGTAGATCAGTGGAACAGAATAGAGGACCCAGATGTAAGCCCAAGTAGCTATAGCCACCTGATATTCGATAAAAATGCCAAAAATACTCATTGGAGAAGAGACAGCCTCTTCAGCAAATGGTGTTTTGAAAACTGGATAAATATCTGAAGAAGGATGAAAATAGATTCTTCTCTCTCGCCATGCACAAGAATTAAGTCCAAATGGATTAAAGACCTTAACATCAGACCGGAAACTTTGAAACGGCTAGAGGAAAAAGTAGGGGAAACCCTTCAACATATTGGTCTTGGCAAAGACTTTCTGAATACAACCCCAATTGCTCAGGCAATAAAACCACAGATTAACCACTGGGACCTAATGAAATTACAAAGATTTTGCACCGCAAAGGACACAGTGAAAAAAGCAAAGAGGCAACCTACAGAATGGGAAAAAATCTTCGCCAGCTATATATCTGATAGAGGATTAATATCTAGGATATACAAAGAACTCAAAAAGTTAACTAATAAGGAATCAAACAAGCCAATCAAAAAATGGGCTAAGGAGCTAAATAGAGAGTTCTCAAAGGAAGAAATACGAATGGCATATAAGCACCTAAAAAAATGTTCTACGTCACTAGTCATCAGGGAAATGCAGATTAAAACTACATTGAGATTCCATCTCACTCCTGTCAGATTGGCCACCATCATGAAAACAAATGATCATAAATGTTGGCGGGGATGTGGAAAAAAAGGAACCCTTCTGCACTGCTGGTGGGAATGCAATCTGGTCCAGCCATTGTGGAAAATAGTGTGGAGGTTCCTAAAGCAGCTAGAGATTGATCTACCATATGACCCAGCTATAGCACTCCTAGGCATATATCCAAAGGACTCATCTCACTTCCTTAGAAGTACATGCTCAACCATGTTTATTGCTGCTCAATTTATAATAGCTGGGAAATGGAACCAGCCTAGATGTCCCTCAACAGATGAGTGGATAATGAAGATGTGGTACATTTATACAATGGAGTTCTACTCAGCGGTAAAGAAAAATGAAGTTATGAAATTTGCAGAAAAATGGATGGACCTGGAAAGTATTATACTAAGTCAGGTAACCCAGGCCCAGAAAGCCAAGTGCCACATGTTCTCCCTCATATGGGGATCCTAGCTACAGATGACTGGGCTTCTGTGTGAGAATGAAAATACTTAGTAGCAGAGGCCAGTAAGTTGAAAAGGAGACATAAAGGGTGGAGAAAGGAAGGGAGGAGGATACTTAATAGGTTGATATTGTATATATGTAATTACAATGATTGTAATGGGGAGGTAATATGATTGAGAATGGAATTTCAAACGGGAAAGTGTGGGGGTGGGGAGGGAGGGAATTACCATGGGATATATTTTATAATCATGGAAAATGTTAATAAAAATTAAAAAAAAAAAAAAAAAGAAAAATACTCAAGCTTGAGTGCAGAGTGCCTTATCCATGGAGTCATTTCTCCAACCCTAAACACTGCTTAAAATTTATATTTTAGGGCTAGAGACATGGCTTAGTGGTTCAGGCTGTTGCCTGCGGAGCCTAAGGACCCATGTTCCATTCTCTAGGTCCTACGTAAGCCAGATGCACTTGGCGGCACATGCGTCTGGAGTTTGTTTGCAGTGGCTAGAGGCCCTGGCATGCCCATTTTTTCTCAGCACATTCTAATAAATGAATAAAAATGATATTTTAAGTTGGCTTATTAAATAATAGATTTCCATATGACTTATTCACATTTTCATGTTTTTGGTTCATTTTCCAAACATCCACTTCTCTACCCCATTCCCCACCACTAACCCTGCTTAAACCTTTCCCCCACACTGTGACTCCCCTGTAAAAAGGGTGAAGGGATGGGGACAGTAGTGGAACAGATGGGAGAAGAAAGAAGAGGGACATTTTTTGTATGTGTTCCAAAAACGGGTGTCTTCACCTCCATGAGTTAATGTAACAGTGGTTCCCAGCAGAGGGCGCAATAATCTGCATCTTACGCCTATGCACCTGTGTGCCCAAATTAGAAAGTGAAAGTTATTGGTAAACCATTTAATTTCATGTTCGTGCTCAGTTCATTTCATTTCACTTTCCAGTCCCCGTATCAGCTAAGGATCATTTCCTTGTCAGTGAGTAGAGCTGCATCCCACAGTATCACGGGTCGTCACAGCTGCCGCCACAGCAAGAGAGGTAGAGGAGTCAGTGAAGTTGGCTAAACCTGAGCCTTGAAAGTCAGATGTCCTTCTGGTTACGTGCTCGGCTAAGTTCACTTAGCCCAAAACGGTGCTCCTGGGCTGGAGCGATGGCTTAGCGGTTATGGCGCTTGCCTGCGAAGCCTAAGGAGCCAGGTTCAATTCTCCAGGTCCCACGTCAGCCAGATGCACAAGGTGGCACATGTGTCTGGAGTTCGTTTGCAGTGGCTGGAGGCCCTGGAGCACCCATTCTCTTTCTCTCTCTGTCTCTCTCTCTAATAAATAAATAAATAAAAATAAAATCTTAAAAAAGAAACCCGTGTTCCTTACGTTGCTAAGAAGTTGTTTAGCTCTTCTAGTACAAAATTCAATTTGTAGCGCTTAGATTTTGAAACGTTGAGTAAAATTCTTCTTCATATTTTTGGCCAGAAGCATAACTTATTATTATTTTTTTGCAGACGTTTTTGGTGCATATGTGCGCAGTATGTGTAGTGTGTGCTCTTGTGGGTGTGCTTTCTCATGCCTTTGGAAGTCACCCCACCCCTGAACTTAAGGTGGTGAACAGCTGGGGCAGCTCTCCTTCCTGCCAGCCTGTCTCCTCGGCTCCTGTTGGCAAGCGCGGGCATCGTCCTGCATGCCTATCCGTGTCTAGCCTTCCGCAGACTGCTGCAGCCCCACACCTGGACCGAGGCCCTCTCCTGCCCTCTCCAGGTGAATCAGACGTCTCTTTCACGATGGGGGTGTCTTGCCCTGCCACAGTGGAATCAAGCCTTTCTTCCTACTCAGTCACCCCGTGTCGCTTGTCTGTGATGGTGGCCTGCATTCTTGCACGCACAGAGGTGTTCAGTCTCGGTTACTCTTGGCACCATGCACATTCATTATGGCTTTTTTTTTTGGTTTCTTGAGGTAGGGTCTCACTCTAGCCCAGGCTTACCTGGAATTCACTCTGTATTCTCAGGGTAGCTTAGAACTCATGGCGATCCTCCTACCTCTGTCTCCTGAGTGCTGGGATTAAAGGCGTGCACCACCACGCCCGGCTTTCTTTTTCTTTTTTTTTTCTCCCCGAGGTAGAATCTCACTCTAGCACATGCTGACCTGGAATTCACTATGTCGTCTCAGGGTGGCCTCGAACTCATGGAGATCCTCCTACCTCTGCCTCCCGAGTGCTGGGATGAAAGGTGTGCTCCACAACGCCTGGCTGATTTTGGGTTTTTAAATGACTTTGTAAATTTATTTACATGAGGCAGAGAAAGAGGGAGAGAGAGGGGAGAGAATGGGTATGCCAGGGACATGCGTCACCTTGTGCATCTGGCTTTATGTGGGTCCTGGGGAATTGAACCTGGGTCCTTTGGCTTTATAGGTAACTTCCTTAACTGCTAAGTCATCTCTCCAGCCCTCATCATGTTTTTTTTTTTTTTTTTTTTTTTTTGTGTTAGGGTCTCACTCTGGCCCAGGCTGGCCTGGAATTCACTATGGAGTCTCAGGGTGGCCTTGAACTCATGGCGATCCTTCTACCTCTGCCTCCTGAGTGCTGGGATTAAAGGTGTATGCCACCACGCCCGGCTTCATTATGGCTTTTTAATGGAAGGTGAGGAGTATATTGGGAAGTGTACATATTCCCTCCTATACTTGGGCACACAGAAGAGGAAAGCCCTGAACAAAGAGGTCATGTTCAATGCTCTCTCCTGTCTTCCCCAGGGCCTGCAAACGCTGCTGTTCTTTCCACTGTTAGGGACACTGACTCTGTTCTTCATTGTGAACATCACTTCAGTTCTATTTTTGGGTGCTGTTGCCTATGTAGCATCTCTCTAGTGCAGGGAAAAGATTTTATTTTTAGGCATTACCGTGTGAGTAAACTTCATTGAAATGCTCATTCTAATGCTGGCAGCCTCTTCAGTCCTCACAATGATGAGATGAAGTTGACATAGATATCGGTAACCATCTTACTAATGAAAAATTAGTGGTTGGTAACTTTAATCACTGTTTCCTAATTGTTATATGGATACTGATCAGTAGCCCTGGCTCAGCACTTAAAGACACTTGCTTGCAAAGCCTGACAGCCTGGGTTCTGCTTCCCAGCCACCGGCCTAAAGCCAGAGAGGCATCCATTTATTGGGGGAAGAGGCCTTGGACTGTGCCCTTCTATAGCACACACAGACGTGCAAATAAATAAATAAAGAAACATTTCAAATTATTTCTAGTTCTGATTTATTCACCACCTTGCTGTATGGTTCATCCTCAGTGTCAATCAAGTGTAATTTGCTCCAGAGTTCTGCTGGAACTTGGTGGAATTTGCAGAGTAAAGCTTCACCCCCAAATCATAAAGCTTATGAAGCTCATAAAAGGAACTCTTGATTACAGTGTCTAAATATCTATGAGAATGGTACCAATAAACTGAGGCCTCTCAGACATTCCAGAACGCAGGGGCAGTGCATCACCCTGCAATGGTTACAACACTGTACCAAGCAATGTCGTTGCCTCCCCTCGACGGGCATCTTCCTCTTCTCTCCTCCCTTCTCTTCCTCACTCCTCTCTTCTCTATGTTTTCTTGTCTTCTCCTGTTTTTCCTATCATCTCTTCTCTCTCAACTATAAACAAAGCAGGAAAAGTGCCTGCTTCCTTAGAACTCTTACCCTGGCTGTTAAGAAAGAAATAATAAATCAGTAATAGAGTGGATGTCATCTCAGGTAGCACTGAGAACTGGGTGGGGTAGAATTCTGGAAAATAGCGTTAGCTTGTTGCTCAGGAACAAAGTCCTTAAGAATGTGAAGACTATAAAGAGAAGTGTTTACCGGGCAGTTTGATGAGCATAGTATAAACATTTAGCCAGACAGCAGCAGACGTTATACCCCTAGGGCTCATGACTACCCCTGTTTTAAGTTTTCAGTATCAGGGATGTATTCCCTCCCATGGAGCTGGGTTCCAGTCCAATTAGAGGGCAGTTGGTTTTCACCATGACAGACGTGCCACTATTGCATCTATTGGCTCATTTGGCCTGGCTGGCCAATTATAAGGCTTTCAGTGTCCACTGTTGAGTATTTTCACTGGTGATTTCTCTCTCCCATTGAACTACATGTAGAATGGCTTCTTCCAACTTTCTGTCAGCTGGTCTACATGGCTTTGGGTAGAGAATCTTCTCTTTTCAGATGGCAGTGACCTTGGGACAACTCAGAAGGTATCATGGTGTTGGAAAGAAGTGACTGGAGTACTGAGTAATATCTCCACCACACCTTCCAAAGCTCAAGGTCTAATGTGGAAGAGGTGGTGGAAAAAATGTAAGAGCCAAAGGAAGGGTAGGACTCCTTACAACATGCTCCCTCCAGACATAAAATGGCCTGGCCATCCACGACCTCACAGTGCCTGACACTACCTACACAAGACCATCATAATAGGAGGAAAAGATGATGACATCAAAATAAAAGAGAGACTGATTGAGAGGGGGAGGGGATATGATGGAGAATGGAGTTTCAAAGGAGAAAGTTGGGGGAGGGAGAGTATTATCATGGGATATATTTTATAATCATGGAAGATGTTAATAAATATTGAGAAAAAAATAAAATAAATTAAAAAGAATGTGAAGACTGAGTGTGTGTGTGGGGGGGGAGGAGAGGAGATGGCTCAGCAGTGAAAAGTGTTTGCTGAGTTGAATTCACCCACAAAACTATGTAAAGCTAGATGGGTGTTCATTTGCACTAGCAAGAGGCCATGGGAACCCTCCCCACCACAACTATATGCAGAAATAAATATTAAAAAAGTAATGCGAAGGCTGAAGTGATGGCTAAGTGGTTAAGGCATTTGCCTACAAAGCCTAATGACCCAGCTTAGACTCCCATTACTCATGAGTCCATATGCACAAAGTGGCAGTTGCATCTGGAGTTTATTGGCAATGGCTGGAGGCCTTAGCACACCCATCCTTTCTCTGCTTACAAAGAAATGAAAGAAAATGTTTTCCCTAATCTATCACTGCTGTTATTTTTATAAAGTAAAATAAAATAGTCATTAGAGGAAATATTTTCTTTTCATTTATTTATTTTTAATTTTAGAGAGAGAGAGAGAATCGGCACGCCAGGGCCTCAGCCACTGAAATTGAACTCCAGATGCTTATGCCACCTAGTGGACACGTGCAATTTGCACGGGCCTCACCTTTGTGAGCCTGGCTTATGTGGGATCTGGAGAGCTGAACACAGATTCTTAGGCTTCACAGGCAAGAACTTTAGCCACTAAGCTATCTCTCCAGCCTGGAAATATATTCTTTAAAAAAGCAAAATCATAAAAGCAGACATCCAGCCTCACAGTAGATGCTGGCCTGATGCCAGGGTGAACCAGGGGCCGCAGAGGACTTCATGGTGATCTCAGAGGACAGGAGCTCCATGAAGTCTGGGTAAGCCCTCCTGGGGCCCGGAAGAGACCCTGTGGTGCCTTGTCCCCATCTGCGGCCCTCTGTACTGCTATCATGAAGACAAAGGGCTAGGAATATCTCCTAAGTCTGAGACTGGCGTAAGGCTGATCTGAAAGCAATTACAGCAGGACTCTGCAGAGAAATAATTTTTATGAAGATATAGACGCCCAGTTCCCTGAGCTGGGTTCCCTGTGCCGAGGGTGTGCAGGTGAGTGTCGAGTGACTAGGCCATATCCCTGCTTCTGGGCTCCTCTCAACTCCCTGGTCCGGGTAGGTGGGCAGGTGGACAGGTGTGGCATGGAGTAAGTAGGCTAGACCCCTGTTTCCCAGCTCCTCCCAGTTCCCTGGCCCAGCTTCCCTGGCTGGACCAGATCCCTGTTCCCTGGCTCCCTCCTGGTAGGTCCCATTGTGTCTTGTTTGGGGAGGTCTGGTCCCTGTGTGGGCTGTGGAATCAGGCCTTTTGCTCTGGCATCCTGACTGGCCACTTGGGTACCAACATCACTGTTCACCTGAGTCAGAGGGTGAATGGGCCAAAGGACAAAAACTTGCTTCCTCCTCAATAAAATAAGAAGTATCCCTTGGCTTAGCAGTTAAGCACTTGCCTATGAAGCCTAAGGACCCTGGTTCGAGGAGGCTCAATTCCCCAGGGCCCACATTGGCCAGATGCACAAGGGGGCGTATGCGTCTGGAGTTCGTTTCCAGAGGCTGGAAGCCCTGGCGCACCAATTCTCTCTCTCTTTCTTTCTCTCTTTCTCTCTCTCTCTCTCTCATGCTAGATTGACAGACGTTGCTCAGACTTCATAGTAACAGCGGAGTCTATAGTCAGTTAAAACAAAATAATTTGAGATGACACCTTCTAATTTCTCCACGGAGAACTGGAAATGAGTGTGTCTGCTAAGCCTGCATGCCACACTGCACCCTGTTGCCATCCATACAGGAAGCTGTAGGGCAGTAAGACTGATGCCAGGAGACCCATGGGTTCTATGACAGAAGTTTCTGAGATTCAAGGGCACCTCTGACCACCGGATTGGACTGCACAGAGAGTCGTCAGCACATGCTTGGAGGTGGACAGACAATTCTGACTATACCAGCGTGTATGTTTCTCGATCTCTTTCCTTCTGCTCTGCTCCTGTGTGTGTGTGCGTGCGTGCGTGCGTGTGTGTGTGTGTGTGTGTGTGTGTGTGAAAGGTGCTATCAAGGGAAACTCCCTGGACCCGAAAGGAAAAAACCACAACTCCCTGGGCTGGAGGCGTAGTTCAGAGGTGGTGTGTGCCTCTAATCAGTCCCAACAAACTCATATGCCAACAGATTTTAGTCCTGTGTATATTCTGCCATGTACGGTTGTGATTTTGGAAACTTTACCTATTATGCGGATTCTGTGAGCCCGAGAAGCAGCTGCAAACTTCCACAATGGGGAGTCACCCAGAGACATCCGCAGAGGCCTCCTGCAGCGTAGTTCTTAGCCTCAAGCATGATCATTTGAATGCAACTGTTTCATTGGAAAGGTGATCCAGAGGGTCTTCTCATTTCACCCATCCTAGCTGAGCCCAGCCACCTATCTCTCTCTCTATATATATTTTGGTTTTTTGAGGTAGGGTCTCAGTCTGGCCCAGGCTGACCTGGAATTCTCTACGTAGTCTCAGGGTGGTCTCGAACTCATGGCGATCCTCCTACCTCTGCCTCCTGAGTGCTGGGATTAAAGGCTTGTGCCATCGTAACTATCTCTCTTCGTAATATTTTTATTTCACTTTCATACATGTGTGAGACATTCCAAGTCTAAAATCAGCCTCCCGTGAAGCCACCCGTGACAACAGGTCATTGGAATACTATAGCAGACATCAGTTAAATACCTTGGCACCACCTCACCCTCACCGTGTTTGTCCTGAGTGGGTGACGAAGGTTTGGTATTTGAATGAAATCTTGAGAACTTGTGAGAGATGACGTATACCAAAAGAGTGTATATAGTTTCTGACATCCTTTGGCCTATTATTCATAGCTTTATACATAGGGCGTGGAAGGGAGGAGGCTAATTTGGTATAGTGATGGCCTAGCCCTCACGAAGCCCAGGTCTGATCCCATAAACCAGGCATTGCATGTCTGGAATCCTAGCACTTGGGAGGTAGAGGCAGGAGGACAGAAGTTCAGGTCATGCCCAGTTTACGGCCTTTCTGGCCTAGACACTCTGTGTCAAGAAAGGAAAGGCCGGGCATGGTGGCACACGCCTTTAATCCCAGCACTCGGGAGGCAGAGGTAGGAGGATCGCCGTGAGTTTGAGGCCACCCTGAGACTCCATAGTGAATTCCAGGTCAGCCTGAGCTAGAGTGAGACCCTACCTCGAGAAACCAAAAAAGAAAGGAAAGGAAAATGCCTGGCTTTGATTATTTTAACTGTAGAAAAATTAGACTAGAGGCACTAATGACTTCAGGGTGGAGAACTGGTAATGCCCAGCCTTGGTGGGATTAATAATTTTGTGTTTGGTTTTTTTTTTCTGGGCTTTCATCCGAGGCGTTGGGGAGTGTGCCTACCTGAATGACAATGGTATCGGCAGTGCCAGGGTCTACACAGACAGAAAATGGATTTGTAGCAAGTCAAACAGCTTTTCCCTCCAGTGCCCAATAGCTTTAAATCCGTTTCAGCGAATCCGCCCAAGTGTGAATGAGAGTGCATTGTAATTTCTTACATAGAGTAGCTCCATGGTTCTCAGTGGACCAAATTTGTCTCGGGATTATTTCAAAGATTTAGGAGGGCAAATATGAATCTAAGTTAAATAGGGAATTCCTTTTTCAGTTTGTTTTTGGGGCAGTGGCCCTAGCTGAGGCTGAGCAGAAATGTAGGCTGGCCTCAAACTTACCACTATCTTCTTATCTCATCCTCCTAGAGAGCTGGTCTTAAAGGCATGTGCCACCACAAACAGTGTTTTTTTGCTGTTGTTTGTTTTTTGAGGTAGGGTCTCACTTCAGTCCAGGCTGTCCTGGAATTTACTATATTCATTATATATTCTCAGGGTGGCCTTGAACTCACAGTGATCCTCCTACCTCTGCCTCCTGAGTGCTGGGATTAAAGGCATGTACCACCATGCCCAGCTATATTGTTATTTTTAAAAAATATTCATCTACTTACTTCAGAGAAAGAGAGAGAGAGAGGAAAAATGAGAAAATGGGTGTTCCAGGGCCTCCAGGAACTACAAATAGGCTCCAGACACATGTGCCACCTTGAACATGTGGCTTACATGGGTACTTGGGAACTGAACCTGGGTCCTTTGACTTCACAGGCAAGTGCCTTAATCGCCAAGCTCTCTCCAGCCCTAACTTGCTGTTTTGTTATGAGTTGTACTCCCAGAGTATAATCAAACCAATGTTGCTGAAATCCACTACTATAACCATTTAAAAAATGTGGGCTGGAGAGATGGCTTAGTGGTTAAGCACTTGCCTGTGAAGCCTAAGGACCCCGGTTCAAGGCTTGATTCCCCAGAACCCACGTTAGCCAGATGCACAAGGGGGCGCTTGCGTCTGGAATTAGTTTGCAGTGGCTGGAGGTCCTGGCGCGCCTATTCTCTCTCTTTTTCTCTACCTGCCTCTTCCTCTCTCTGTCTGTCACTCTCAAATAAATAAATAAAAATGAACAAAAATTTTTTTTTAAAGTTTCTTATATACTCTTTCCTTGTTTAAATGCATTGGACCATAAAAATGAGTGAGTATTGAAATCATTTCAAAATTCAACAAGAAAGACCGACTGTAATTGGCTGTGGTCTTTAAACCCTTTTGTGAACCCTGATTCGAGATTCTTTTACAAAAGCCAATTACCAGCAAGAGGGGAAAAGCTGACAGTATTGAAGCTAATATTCACTTTGTGCTCCGTAATTTAAAACATTACGAACATTGTCAAACTGCTTTTTGTTTTTTAGCTCTCAGTTTTCATGCTTCAGTTACAGAGTACTGAGTGCTGGTGAACATGTTAATCTGTCCTCTACTGGGTTATTTCAGATCAGACAACCACTCATTACTTATAGGTCTTTTCAGAGTTTGATTTCTAATCTATCAGTAAATTATGCATTGTTGGGGTTTAAAAACCAAAATATTGAACATTTTTATACCAAAATCTTTATTGCATTTGCTACACTTCAGTGATGAGTCCCCAAAAGGATGAAATAATGAGTTAGAATGCATCTCTTTTCCTGTCTTCTTCCATTTTCTTCCTTTATTGACGTATTTGTCCATTTTCTTTGAGTAAATCTTCTGTTTCATTTTTCTGTTATTTCGCTAGAGGGTTGAACCCACAGCCTCATGCTTGCTGGACAAGCATTGTAATATACTGCCCCGGCCAGCGGGGAGTTGAACAAGGACTCGGGGAGAAGCCAACCTGAATGGGGGAGGCAAACAGACACAGAAGGAGACCAAGCTAGGTATTTGTCAAGGTCTCGAAGTTTATTTTATTTTATTTTATTTTATTTATTTATTTATTTATTTGAGAGTGACAGACACAGAGAGAAAGACAGGTAGAGGGAGAGAGAGAGAATGGGCGCGCCAGGGCCTCCAGCCTCTGCAAACGAACTCCAGACGCGTGCGCCCCCTTGTGCATCTGGCTAACGTGGGACCTGGGGAACTGAGCCTCGAACCGGGGTCCTTAGGCTTCACAGGCAAGTGCTTAACTGCTACGCCATCTCTCCAGTCCTCGAAGTTTATTTTTTACATATAGATTTTTATAGGGTTGTAGGGGGAAGGAGTCATAACCAGGCCAGAGATCACAGGGTTAGTGGTTAAATGTAATTTCTTTGTTTCTTCATCAATTACCGGCAGCACCAGGAGAGGCTATCACCCAGGCGTAACGGCTCCTTCATTTCTGGTAATAGATCATTAGATGAGGAAATAGAAACTTAACTTGCTATATGGCGGTTTCTGTCAACATGGCCGAGGTTTGGTTCATAGCTCCCAACAATATACGCAATTTCCTCAGCCCCCATTGTAACTTTTCTTCCATGGGGCTTGTCATGTGACCCTCCAGGCTCAGAAACTGTGGTCTTTCTGTGTCGGTGGCTGGGTGTGTGGGATTATCAGTGTGTCACCAAAGTCTATGTGTGGTTTTGGCCACATGATTTTGTATTGTCAGAAACTCATAGGGTATGGTTTGTACAATAATAAAAAAAAAATTTAAAGAATAACCACTTTCTTTTTTAAAAGTTTCCATTGGCAAACCAATGAGTTTATTGGTGTTTCTTACTGAGTATGGGTGAGGGCTTTCTTACAGGAGCATGGAGAACCCCCAAACAACCACACTGAAGGACCTCATTGCAACATGGACAGCAACCTCCCCATGGCTGAATAAGGGGGTGCTCACCATCGCCTGATCCCTCAACCTCTATGCACTTTATCTTCTCCTTTAGGTCTACCCTGGCAACTGTATCATTTTCATGTTGAAGGCAATTGTTCAAGAGTGTGAGGTGGTCTTGACATAGGACCTTCAAGTGAGGCATGGTGCACTTTAGGCAAATGGCTTATTCATACTTAAGCCCACCTAGGGAGTGCAAATATGTTCTGTTCACATCCCTTGTAAAGGAATAGGGAAGAGGAAATATTGTTCCATAGGGCTGGGGATATGGCTTAGTGGTTAAGGCACTTGCCTGTGAAACCAAAGATTCTAGGTTCAATTCCCCAGGACGCACATAAGCCAGATACAAAAGGTGGCTCATGCATCTGGAGTTCATTTGCAGTGGCGGGAGGCCATAGCATGCCTCTCTTTCTCTATTAAATAAATTATATATTAAAAATCACCAAAATGTTTACACAGTGGCTATATCATATTACATCTCCACCAGCAATGCACAAGAATTCATATTTCTTCGTTTTCTCCTTTTAAAAATTTTTTTTATCTTATGTTTATTTATTTATTTGAAAGTGACACAGAGAGAGAAAGAGGCAGAGAGAGAGAGAGAGGACACACACAGAGAGAGAGAGAGAGAGAGAGAGAATGGGCGCGCCAGGGCCTCTAGCCACTGCACATGAACTGCAGACGCATGCGCCCCCTTGTGCATCTGGCTAACGTCGGTCCTGGGGAATTGAGCCTGGAACGAGGGTCCTTAGGTTTCACAGGCAAGCGCTTAACTGCTAAGCCATCTCTCCAGCCCCGCTTTCTCCTTTTTTTTCTTTCTTTTTTTTTTTTTTTTTTTTTTTTGTTTTTCGAGGTAGGGTCTAGCCCAGGCTGACCTGGAATTAACTATGGAGTCTCAGGGTGGCCTCGAACCCATGGTGATCCTCCTACCTCTGCCTCCCGAGTGCTGGGATTAAAGGCGTGCGCCACCACGCCTGGCCCGCTTTCTCCTTTTGTAAAGCTCTGGCTCGCATTTCCCTCGTGATCACACATCTTTTTATGTACTTCTCTGCTATTTCCGCACTTTCTCTGTGGGACTCATTAGTCATGTCTTTGCCCACCCATTTTAGTTTTATTTTCCCCTCAGGCTGGCAGTGAGGCACAGCATTCACCTTCAGTCCACCACTTCTGCAGTATCTTCTGGGTGCTGGCAGATGTGATAGAAATGAGTGAGTCATCTTGGGCCAGGCAATTGGTATCTTGTTTATCTTTTAAAATGAAAACTCAGAAAGCTGCAATAAGAAACACTCTTGAAATGAAAATTTAGGAGGACAGAAAGCATGCATTTTAAAATTTATTTTTATTTATTTGAGAGAGAGAAAAAGAGATAGAGAGAGAGAGATGAGAGAGAGAGAGAGAGGGAGAGAGAGAGAGAGAGAGGGAGAGAGAATGGGTGTGCCAGAGCATCCAGTCACTGCAAAGGAACTCCAGATGCATGTGCCAACTTATGCCTTATGCCATTTCTTCATCCCAATTTAATCTTATTAACTTTATTTATTTATTATTTATGAGAGAGAGAGAGAGAAGAGAAAGAGACATATTGGGAGAATGGGTATGTCAGGGCCTCCAGCCACTGCTAATGGAGCGCCAACTTGTGCCTTAAGCCATCTCTTCAGCCCAAATTAATCTATCTAATAAAGAGTAAGCACTTAGAATATTTTGGTTAAAAAATGTGATCAAGAATGGGGTGTTGTGGTTCACGCCTTTAATCCCAGCACTCGGGAGGCAGAGGTAGGAGAATTGCCATGAGGTTGAGGCTACCCTGAGACTACATAGTGAATTCCAGGTCAGCCTGGGCTAGGGTGAGACCCGACCTCAAAAAACCAAAAAAAAAAAAAAAAAAGTAATCAAGGCAGACTAGTCTTGGCATCTATGTTTTAAAACCTTTTTGATTAACCTATACATCTATAAGGGCTAGCATAATCATTCACTAAAGGAAGCCTGTAAACAGAGATCAATCATTGTCTCAGTCTTTGGATTGTGGGAATTGTGAGAGGTCTTGAGGACCACCCCAATGAGGGCGATTGCTGATAAGAGAGAGACGGCGGGTGGTCTCTTGGGAAGGAGACTTCAAGTCCTCAGAACCCATCTAAGCAATAGGGACTCTTTGTGAAATTAAAATGGATACATTGAATTATGAAATACAATTCAATCAAGCTTTTTAATTAAGTAGTCTTAAAGGTACGACTCTCAAGTGGAGTGGAGCAGAAGCTGGCCATTAAATAAGTCATGAGATGGACAAGGTATGGACCTTGACAAATCTGCGTTGAAATAGAGGAGCACAGGTAGACAACCAATATGCTTCAGACACAATATGGAAAGGAAATTCGATATAAATATCTTCAGCAAGTACATACAATAAAAGCTTAGAGGCTGACAAAATGGCCCAGTAGGTAAGGCACTTGCCCACAAAGCCTAATGACCCAGGTTTGATTTCCTCACACCCACATAAAGCCAGATGCATAAAGTGGGGTGTGCATCTGCAGTTTGTTTGCAGTGGCTAGAGGCCATGATGTGACCATTCTCTCTCTCTTTCCTTGCAAATAAACAAAAATAATATAAAAATAAAAACCTTATATTTGGTATACTGATCAAGGTTATTTAAAAGAAGGATTTGAATTTAGTATTTTTGTTTATCCTTAAGATATCTCTTTACTGTTGCAGTTAGGATAGACCAGCATTTTTTTTCTCTTAATGCCAAAAGCAGAGTTGAATTATTTCCAGTGAATTATAAACATGCTTGTAGCAATTTAACATCTTCTTAGGATACATCTATGTATATGTGTACATTCTCGAATCATAGATTTAGGCATGAAGTTTTTGGAGATAAAACAAATATGAAAACCTACAGGAAAAGAACATGGACACGTGGCAGTGGGTGGCCAGTGTGTATGACAGAGAGCATGTAATACCATTGAAGGTAAAAGATGCATTTTTTTCTTTACATCTTAGTTATAGTATCTCATTAAAGGGGTAACTATCTCACCCACTTCTGCAGCATGTCGTTAGGTGACAAGTGCTCCCTTGAGCAGGTGAGAGATTGACTGACAAACTCCCAGGAATAATTCGTAGTCTTTGTCTTATTCATAGTAACTGAGATGGAATGGAAGGGGTGTGGCCCAGTTGGCAGGGTGATGGTTTCGTCTTCATGAAGCTCTGGTTTGATGCCCACGCCCCGTAAAGCAGGCAGGGTGCCATGCCTGCCTTCCCAGCACTTGCAAGATAGAGAGGCAGGGTGCTTTCTCAATCAAGGTCATTCTTAGCTTCAGGCCACCCTGGGCAGGAAAACTTGTGCGGTAAAGGGAAAAAAGGGAGTAAATGTATGCATGTTGTGTCCTGGGATGGAGCATGTAGCTCACTTGACAGAGTGCTTACCTAGCACGGTGGATGAGGAGTTCAAAGTCACTCTTGGCTACATTGGGTCTTGAGGCCAACTTGGGATATATGAGACCCTATCTCAAGAAAAGGGCTATTTGGGGCTAGAGAGATGGCTTAGTGGTTAAGAGCTTGCTTATGAAGCTTAAGGACCCTGTTCTGAGGCTCCATTCCCCAGGACCCACGATAGCCAGATGCACAAGGGGGCGCATGAGTCTGGAGTTCGTTTGAAGTGGCTGGAGGCCCTGGTGTGCCCATTCTCTCTCTCTCTCTCTCTTTCTGCCTCTTTCACGCCTGTGAGTAAGGTCTTATGTGTCTCAGCTTTTTTTTTTTTCTGAGAGAGAGAGATAATGGCGGGCCTGGGGCCTCCAGCCACTGCAATCAGACTCCAGACTTACAGGCGTGTGCAAACGTGCGTGCTTATGTCACCTCGTGTGTCTGGCTTACATGGGACCTGGGGAATCGAACAAGGGACCTTAGGCTTCACGGACAAGTGCCTTAACCGCCAAGCCATCTCTCCAGCCCCCATTTTACTCGCTTGTTGCTGTGACAAAGCACTGAAAGGCCCAAGAATTCAGAAGCCCAGAAATACTATCACGCTCCTAAGGGAGCTTAAGCGGGCTCCCTGCCTTCCTCAAACTCCAGGCTTTATTCTCTGTTGAAAGCAAGTGAAGAATCCCTCTTCTCATTATATCAGAGCCCGCTCCTAATATAAAACTAGGTTAAAAGGGCATGAGATAGCCCTCAAGGATGGGAAATGAGCGCACGTTTTTAATCCCAGCACTTCGTGTGTCTGGCAGCGTGCACTTCGTGTGTCTGTTTTTTCTTTCCTTTTTTGGTTTTTTGAGGTTGGGTCTCGCTCTAGCCCAGGCTGATGTGGGATTCACTATGTAGTCTCAGGGAGGCCTCGAACTCACAGCGATCCTCCTACTTCTGCCTCCCAAGTGCTGGGACTAAAGGCGGGCGCCACCACGCCTGGCCTTCGTGTGTCTGGACAAATGGAAGGTGACTTTGTTGTGCCAAGACCCCTGACCAGGAGCCAAGTCCCCCGGTCACCCAGAGAACCGCCACAGAAGCCGAGACACTGGAATGGAAAAGCAGCAGGTTTCTTTATTGCAAGCCTCGGCCTGGGCTCCGTCCCCACAGTCTGGCACGGCGGTAGTGAGGAAGAGAGCCCCTTTTTTGGGGGGGAAAGGGTTCATATAGGAATTCGAACAAAGAAGTAGGGGATAGATACATGATTGGTTGATTTAAACAGTTCTGATTGGCTTGGGGTTTCAGCGGGCAAAGTTGGGAGCAGGAGCTAGGGGCATTCCAGGCAGATGAAGTCATCTCCATTGTCCTTGAAGTGGAGGTTCCTCAGGAACTTTAGGGGGAAAAGGCAGCAATTAAGCAAGCAAAGTTTACAGAAGCAAAAGGTCAGCACATTAGCTGGCTGGTTCTCTATCTGTCAGGCCTGGGCTTTTTACTTAAAATGGTTATATTTGGTTTCTCAACTTGTGTGTCCTTAACTTTGCCACACAGAGGGCCCCCACTGTGTAAAGCTCCCCCAGACTCACTGTTCATTTCTCCAGGGCAGACTGCAGCTAGGTCTCTACCTCTCCTCCATTCCCGATGCCCAGTCTTCCCCAGGGTCTGCTACAGGCCTAGGACCCAGGCTCCCAACCACCGGGTCCTTGGTTCCTGTGGTGGTTTGAATAGATGGCCCCCAATATATTCATTTTTAAAGTTTATTTGTAGTTTGCATCTGTAGCCACCTGGAGGTGGAGGCCTTGGATCTTAAGGTGTGGTGGTGGGTATGAGATTTCAATCTAAAGATATGCAAAGTGTGCCTAGCTGGAGTTCCCGAAGAGTGCTGTGCTGTGTGGCTTTTGGCCAGTGCTCCTCTCTCTCTCTGCTTGGTCCAGTGAAGGCAGGCCAGCTTCTTATGCCATTATGGAACTTCCCCTGGATCTGTAAGCTTCTGTTAATATCCCTTCCTCCATCACTATGCCTGGTCTGGAAGTTCATCTCAGTGAACCTGAAGCTGTCTGCTACAGTTTCCCAATCACCGTTCAGGGGTTCAGGGTGACTTGTGTTGGAAGGAATTGGCCCTGTCCTCTAATCAACTAAGGTCAGTTTAAGCTTCTGTTTCTCCGAAGTCACAGCTCTGGGAGGAACAGGCAACAATCGAAACTGCAAGTCACTCCCCCTCAAGCCGGAAGCGCTCTTACCAGGACTGTGGTGCAGTGGGCGAGGGGTGGGCGAGGGGTGGGCGAGGGGTGGCCTTCAACCCCGGAGCTAAAGAGCCTGGCAGGAGCGCTCGGGGCCAGCTGCAGAGCATCTGGGTCTCTGGTAGGCCCCCACCGCTTCTCAGCCTTGCTGCCTGCTTTGACTGAACAAATTAAAAAAAAAAAAAAAAATCCTAATCTGGAGAGATGGCTTAACTGTGAAGGCACTTGCCTGCAAAGCCTAACACCTGGGTCTGACTCCCCAGTATCCACGCAAAGGCTGTTGTACGAAGCAGCACATGTATCTGGAGTGCTGGGGGTGCTGACATGACCATTCGCTCTCTTTCTCTCTCTCTCATCTATCTCCTTGTACATAAACTATATATATATATAAATGTATTTGAAGTGTCCTAAAATATAGTATTTCTCCAGGGCCTTGACTGTGGACTGGCTAAGCACTTTGGGGAAAAACAATAAATGTAGGAATAATAAATAATAATAAAAGAAATAAATAAGTAAAAAAAAAATAAAAATGACAAGTAAATATAAAAAATAATAAAATAATACTTGTCCAGATGTCTACTCTGATGTCTAGATGTTTTTGGGTCTCTTGAACCAACCTTTTTCTGTGTACAGGACTTTTTTAAAAAAATTATTTATTTATTTGAGAGTGACAAACACAGACAGAGAGGCAGAGATAGATAGAGAGAGAGAGAGAGAGAGAGAGAGAGAGAGAATCTTTAAGATCTATTCTGTAGGGTCTCATTTTTGTTTTTTTTTGTGAATATTCATTTCCTACTCATATTCCATACTCATATTTCCAACTGCTATTTAGTGCTGTTTACTGTTCAGTATCTTTTGCATTTCTCCAGTCACAGCTCAGAGAGAAAAATGAAACAGCAAAGTTCTTATCTGGTGAATCTAAAGGGATGAAAGGTGGGTGCCACCATGCCCAGCCTGGTTCATACTGTTTTTGAACTTTGATCCAGTCCTTTCAGTGGTTGTTCTGGGCCTGGGCGGGGCTGAAAGTTTAAGATTTCCTGTCACATCCCCTAGCCGCATTTGGTACACTGTAGGTGGTTGGGACACTGGCAACAGTTTTTGTGCTCTGCGCAAAGCTGGTCCCCCCAGCACTGGTTTGCGGGGTTCAAGGGCTGAATGCGTCAGTGACAGCCAGGCCTGGCAGCTGTCATCGAGACACCAGGCAGTCGTTGGCTGCAGGAGGTGCTCGAAGCCTTCCACCTAAGAGGCTCCTCACCCTGCCTGTCTGCGCGCAGAGCTCTTGTCTGAGGCGGAGGTGAGTCCAGCAGAGCTCCAGCCAAGCCTCTGCCCTCTCTGGCTCCTCGGCTCCCCGGCTCACTCTCTCTCCTCTGATCCTGGTGGAGCCTTTGCTCCCCTAAATAAGCCTGTGCTTGCCCCTTTGGGGCTGCAAGAGAAATACTAAAATACTATTCATAGCTCACCAATTAGAAGTAAATAGGCAATAATATAGTATAATATGATATAATTAATACAATATAATATAAAAGAGGCATATTATTTAAAATTTAAAAAAGATATAGAGCTGGGCGTGGTGACACACGCCTTTGATCCTAGCACTCAGGAGGCAGAGGTAGGAGGATCACTGAGAGTTCGAGGCCACCCTGAGACTACAGAGTGACTTCCAGGTCAGCCTGGGCTTAAGAGTGAGACCCTACCTCGAAAAACCAAAATATAAATGAATAAATAAATAAAAATAAAATAAAAAAGATATAGCTATAACTACAAAATCAATGAAATCCAGATTTATAACAAGTTTGGTTCTTGTTTCTCCCCCTGTGACTAAAAATTCTTGGTACATGAGAAAAGATAATTCTGTAAACAAGAAATTTAAAATGGTGCTCTATTCCTTCTGCGATGTGAACATTCATATTCTCTCATAAACTGAAATAGCAAGTGTCATACAAAAATGATCTGACATAATACCACACTAACAGGACAGATAGAATTATTAGCTATAAATAAGTGCTACAGAAACTTAGATATTAAAGACCAACCTTGGGCTGGAGAGATGGCTTAGTAGTTAAGGCACTTGCCTGTGAAGCCTAAGGACCCAGGTTTGATTCCCCAGTACCCATGTAGGCCAGATGCACTAGGTGGCACAGGCTTCTCTGGAGTTTGTTTGCAGTGAGTAGAAGGCACTGGCATGCTCATTCTCTCTCTCTCTCTCTCTCTCTCTATATATATATATATATATATATACATACATATATATACATATACATACATATATACATATATATACACATACATGTACATATATATATATATATGTATCTCTCATATAAATAAATAATATATAAAAAAAGACCAGCCTTTCCTAAAACTGTAACTAACCACTTCATACAATGTGATTGCTCTGAAATTAAAGTGTACAAAGAAGAAACTAGAATTGCAACCTAAGTTATTTCAAACATCACATAAAATATTTCATAGGATACATGGGCTAGAGAGATGGCTTAGCAGTTAAGGCTGAGGATCCAGATGCACATGGTGGCACATGTGTCTGGAGTTGATTTGCATTGGCTGGAGGCCCTGGTGCACCCATTCTCACTCTCTTTCTGACTCTCATAAAAAAAAAAAAATCTTAAAAAAAATCTATAGGATACAAATGTATGTGGACACAGGGTTTGGTTAGAGTATTATGATCATTTCATCTGGGGGTAGAGACAAGTGTATCAAATGGATTTTCTAATCTAAAATCCTTCAAATTCAAGTCTGATTGTTTTATATTTCCTGCTTTTTCTGTTAGACACAGATGACTGGCAGTGTTGAGATCTTTCTCCACTAGAGGCTGGAGGCGGTTACTGAGTCAAGAGATTGGACTTTTGCCCAGGAGAACTGGAAATTTTACACAGGCTTTGGTTCCTCTCCGTGGTTTCTGCTTTCAGCCCCTCACGAATATATCCGCGCTGAAAAAAATGAGTGCTGAGAAGTTCTCGGCGGCAATGCTAGAGACTTGGCTGGAGTCCAAGGAAGAAACTGGTAATGTACTTCATGAAATGTGAAGAAAATTCAGTGTGCAGGGACCCAAAGGAGAAGCTGGACTTGCCACAGGTTACCTTTTCATAGTGAGTCTCTAGAGGAGGGGACGTGCTTAGGAACCTCAGGGTGGGTGTTTAGAAATGCAATTATTTTATAAGTTATCCTAAGACAGTGTATGTTGCTGAGGTATTTCTGGGACAAGAGGATTAAACAGTGAGTTATGAGACTACGAAGCAGATTTTCTCTTTCTTTGTGTTCCAGCTGGGAGTCCTGTCTTTCCCCAGGTGCCTGGCAGTGTGAATGCTCTGATAAATTTGATTAAGCTGTTCTATAGAATATGTGACTTGTAGCCCACAGTGATGGCAAACTCAAATATCAAGAGTTGTATTATTTGCATGCTAACAAAAGATACCCATGGGACCCGTGCTTGAAGATCCACCGTAGTAAAAGAGAGAAATGGAGACATTCGTGGGGAGCGTGGGGTTCTGAGGCTGAGGGCCGTCGCCAGCAAACCCTTCGGCATTTTTCAGGAATGATGAATTATGGAAAAAGAACAATAGCTAGGGACTTCCTATGTAGCCTTCAGAAACAGAATGAAACTTATCTTTTTTTATTTTGAAAAATGTGTGCATGACATTAAAAAATTCCTCTCTTTCTTTCTTTCTTTCTTTCTTTCTTTCTTTCTTTCTTTCTTTCTTTCTCTTTCTCTTTCTCTTTCTTTCTTTCTTTCTTTCTTTCTTTCTTTCTTTCTTTCTTTCTTTCTTTCTTCCTTCCTTCCTTCTTTCCTTTATTTGGTTAAGGAAACAATATTGCATAACTGGAGAAGCAGGAAATATATGAGGAATGTTAATTTTAAATAGCTTTGTATCAACTAAACCAGCATTCTTTTAGCTAAAATGTTCTCGTTTTCTCTCTCTTTCTCTCTGTTTCTTTTTACAGCCTGCCTTGTATAGGCAGGCCCACAGCACACCTAATCCTACTCCTTAGACACAGAATGCTGAAAACAAGCCACTTGGACTTAGTTCTTGGTTCCCGGGGCCACTATTCTGTACCTGGGGGGTGTCTCATAACTCTACTCTGTCTAAACCATATTTGTTCAAAGTGAAGCAAGACGTTTTGAAATCTGAAACAAAAAATTAGAACCAGGCCAGCAGTCTGTTTCATTTCTTTATTCTTCTGTGAGAAAAATCTCTCTCTGTTTGTAACCAGGAATGGAAGGTTATTGTGTTCTAAGAGTGTTTCAAGAGGGTGGTAATTTAGAGAGGCTTGACGCATGCACAATAACAGAAATGTGTAGTCAAAAGGCCTGTGAGCAAGTGTTTTGTGCAATTAAAATAAAAAGCCAAGGCATGGGGAGATTTCTCAGTGGTAAAAGCCACTTGCTTTGATTCCACAGCCCCCGTGTAAAGCTGGCCACAGAGTGGCATAAGTGGGTGGCATTTATTTTCACTGGCAAGAGACCTTGCTGTTCCCATCCATGCACACCCCAATAAGTAAATAATCAGTTAACTAACCAACTAAAAGAAATAAAAGACAGCTCCAAATATGAACATCAGCTGGTCTCAGGCACAACTCATTAATGTGACCCCAACCTTTCCACTTTGGTTTTTTTTTTTTTTAAACATAAAAATATTGCTTACAGAGACCTTCTCTCCCCCACCTCAATTCTGTGGAGGGTTTTTGGTGAGTTATTGGTATTTATTGTGGGAGCCACGCTGCTTCATGAGTCTCTGCAGGGATGTGGGAAATATGATTTCTCAGGCTATTCCCACCCACCCTGAGGCTATTATAATTTTTTTATAATCTTTCTGGCCCCCTCTTCTGCAACACTCCCTGAGCTTTCTCTGCAGATTCTGGATCTGTTTTTTATGAGGTTTGTGTGAACTTATTATTTGGTGAATACATTCACAATCTCCCTTTCTAGATATCTTGAGATATACAATCTATGATTGTCAACTCTGTTCACCCCACTATGACTTTGAATGACAGAACTTGTTCCTCTTATCGAACTGCACATTGTACCTGGTATCTAACTGCTTTGGCCTTCCTTCCCTCTGCCCTGCCTTCTGGTAAGAGACATCACCCTTTAATGTTTACTATCCACAAAAGATAACACAGGGAATCCTCCCAAATGCTCATCAGTGGATGCATGGAAAAAGAAGATTGGATATGTATTCTAGTATATGATGGAATACCACACACCAATAAAAAAGGATGGAGCTATGTGCTTTGTGAGGTCAAGGTTAGATGTGGGCAACCAGTCAAGGGCAGGCAGAGAGAACCCAACACTGCTGATCAGTTGCAGAGAGATGAGCTACAAATAAAACAGTTTGCATTACATTCTTGGAGTGAGAAAGAGCTGTGAATACACTATAAGTACCAGATGTCCTAGCTTATAGTAAAAAACAAACAAACAAAAAACAACTTCAAAACTGAAGGACTTTTGACCTCTCTTGAAGTTCGCTGTTATCCCGGGGTGGGGGTGATTGGGAGACCAGGAAACACGGGGGGAACCAGGCGGCCAATACGCTGACATTAGTTGGGGCTAGGTAAATGAGTTTGTGAGAGTTTAGTATATGGTTTTATTTACTTTTGCATGTGTTTGTGATCTCCATAATAAACCTTTCATTTTTAAAAATTTTTTGTTTCTTATTTTTATTTATTTGAGAGTGACAGACAGAGAAAGAGGCAGACAAAGAGAGGGAGAGAGAGAGAATGGGCGCGCCAGGGCTTCCAGCCACTGCAAACGAACTCCAGAGGCGTGCACCCCCTTGTGCATCTGGCTAACGTGGGTCCTGGGGAATCGAGTCTTGAACTGGGGTCCTTAGGCTTCACAGGCGAGCGCTTAACTGCTAAGCCATCTCTCCAGCCCGAAACCTTTCATTTTTTTCTATTTATTTACTTGTTTATATATGTGCTATTATTAACAACATGTTTCATATGGGTACATCTTGTGTTAGTACCCTCTTTTCCCTCGTCCCTGTCCCCATTCTGCTGGAGACATGCCTCAGTGAGGTCACAGGTATTCCCCATGGGGTTGTGGTTTATGTGTCATGGGAGCTGTAATCAGCTATTCTGGGGGAGGCAAAGCCCCTGGGCATGATGTCTCAACCTGTGGCTCTTACAATCTTTCTGCCCCCTCTTTCGCAAAATTCTGTATGAGCCTTGGTGGGTGAGTTTGAAGTCTACTTCAGGGATGATCTGTTAGGAGCCTCTGGATCTTTGGTGGGTGTTGAGTGTCCTCAGGGTCTGTCTCCTTCACCCCGGTGCTGATTATCAGGTTCAGCGTGGAAGCAGCGCACTTGCTCATCTCCCCAGTGCCTCTATGGTTTAGCTGTGGCTTGGCTGAATTGTGAGGGGTAGTTTATCTCCTCAGGTCTTGCTACCTTCTGAAAAAGAACAGACTCTCCAGTGGAAAGTGAAGTCAGTATCGTTTAAGTGGGATAAGCATTATTAATTTAGGGAGAATTTGATGTATGTAACCCCTCTTTTAGCCAAAGACTAGTGAGAGCTTGAAACTGGAGAACATAATCTTCATCTGCCCCTAGGATTCTGATCTGGTTCCCAATTCCAGATATGGGTTCCTTCACACCGAGCAGATCGCTTAGCCAGTCAGGAAGCGATTGGTTACCCACCTAGGCTGTGTGCCAGTATTGCATTGGTGTGTACATCCTGTCAGGGGGTTTGCTTCTGAGTAGGATAGGCTTCTGTTTTTGTTTTTGTTTTGAACCTTTTAGTCTACAGAGATAAAGGTGTCTATGATACCAGTTCATTCTGAGTTTTTATGTTACTCCCACCAAGCCCATCCCTCCCTGTTGTCTAGGCCTTGAGCTGCCTGTCAGGGAGGTCAGCACCTTGGGGTGATGCAGGTCAGGAAGCACAGATGAGTGAGACCCTGTGGTCTCACTGAGTATGATCTGCTCCAAGTTTGACCATTTTTCTACAAATTTCAGTGTGTCAGTTTTCCTTACTGCTGTGTAGAATTCCATCATGTAGATATACCACAGTTGGTTATATCCGTTCATGCAATGGTGGGCACCTGGCTTGATTCCAGTTCTTACCTATTGTGAGCTGAGCAGCTGCAAACACTGCGGAGCAAATATCTCTGTAGTGAAGCAGGGAGCATTTAAGGTAAAATTTAGGGTAAAATCCCAGTAAGGGAATAACTATGTCTGTTGGCTGCTCCATATTCATACTCAGGTTTTAAATGCCGGAAAATAGCAAGGAAGGAAAAATCAAGAGGCACTCCATCTAGGGAAGAAGGAAGAGAGATTATGGAACAAAACTTGAAGGACACTGGTGCTTGGAGCTGTCCACTTCAGCAGTCCCCTTCCCTGTTAGTTGAAGCAGATGTTCCCTCTCAGCTCTCTGAGACGTGAGACGTGAGGGAACTCAGTGTTTAAAGACACAAGGGCGTTTGTTGTTTTGTTTTGGGTTTTCGAGGTAAGGTCTCACGCTGGCTCAGTCTGACCTGCGTTTCACTATGTAGTCTCAGGATGGCCTTGAACTTACGGTGATCCTCCTACCTTTGCCTCCCGGGTGCTGGGATGAAGGCGTGCGCCACCACGCCCAGCTAGCAAGGGCATTTTGTTAAAGCACTAGCGAAGCTCATGTCGTTGGTTTCTGTTGCCATGTGCTCTGAAGACACACGCAGTCATGAAGTCACCATCACGGCCCACGTATAGACCCACACCCTCCCAGGTTCCCGCATAGACACACCCTCCTCCCTCTGTGCCAGCCCATGCCCACCCCGGCCCAGTCTTCCGCCTTACACTGGCTTTGCCGCAGACCCATACAAATGCATCTCTGGGACAGGGAACTGTGCAGTGTGACTGTGTCACCGAGCAGCGGTGCACCTGACACCCATCCACAGGGCAGCCTGCCCCAGCGGGGTCCAACGCAGACACAGTTAGACTTTGATCAGCAGATAGTTTCCGTAGCGCTGCTGGCGCTGGTGCGCCTTGGCATGGTCACCAAAACAAAGTCTTTGTCTGTTTTGCTTCAAATATTATAATTCCAGACTTCAAGTTTGGCTGTGTTCCATTTTATGTTAGGCATTGGGCGGGGGGTCAGCATTCATTCCTCACCACTCAGAGGGAGGGTTGGTACCACATGGGTTTTATTTATTTATTTTTTTTAATGTCTCATGATATATACCTTCAGTCAGGTTGTGAGAACGCCTCCAACTTTCTAATGTTATTGCGAGTCATATTAAAATCTTCTCATACTTCTGCAGAATTATAAAAATGTACTTGCTTCTTCTCTCCTGAAACGAGGCTTGAGATTGAGATTCTGCTACTTCTTTTCCACAGGTGCAAAGCTCCAGGGAGAATGTCCAGCAGTGATCTCTCCAGTCACTCTCAAGAAGGTTCACTTCTGCCTTCTGGGGCTTCTCTTCATTCTCTCTACGACTGTGGTGGCTCTCTCTGTAGCATTGGCAGGTGAGATAGATATTGTTGGAAATGCGCAGTACTCTGACCTGTATTGCCTGTAAATCTTTTTTTGTTTGTTTTGTTTTTTGAGGTAGGGTCTCACTCTGGCCCAGGTTGACCCAGAATTCACTCTGTCTTCTCAGGGTGGCCTCGAACTCACGGCGATCCTCCTACCTCTGCCTCCTGAAAGCTGGGATTAAAGGCTTGCGGCACCACGCCTGGACGCCAGTAAATCTTTATAGAGTGCCATCGTGTGCTAGGCACTGGGCAAATTGCTTCAGAACACACACGCTCACACACACACACACACACACACACACACACACACACACACACACGCACACGCACACGCACATGCCCACACCCCTACCTTCTAGTCTCTGGGAGCTTGAATTCTGTCAGGATGACGTAGGCACAACAGATCGCAGAATGTCCGAGGTGGCCGCGGTCAGCCCCCTCAGGAAGGTACCACGTCACCAAACTCTAGAAGCAGATGCAGGAGTCATATGTCTACCTGGGGAACCATATTTAACAGAGAGCAAGGAGACAGCTCAAGGAGGCTGCATGGGAGTCAGGGCAGAGGAGAAGAGAAGAGTGCCATGGTGTGGAAGGTGCATTCCTCCATGACCCGGAGCCTTGGGCACCATGGTTGACCCGGGTCTGATGATGTCAGGTGGAAAGTTCCTGAAATACGCATTTCATGGGTCGTTACTCTGGACTGTTCTGAAGAGGGTTTTAAAATCTCTCGCTTCTTGCTCCACCTTTCCCAGTGAACTGTCCCTCTGTGCAAATGTATCCACCTCATATACACTACCTGCTCAGTTGCCACCTGGAGTTGTCTCAGGTGACAGATCCGTTGTCACAGTAAAAGTCATTGACTTACCACCGACTCAAAGCACAGATGCAGTAATGCTGCTAGTTCAGGAATGCCAAGCCATCAAGTATGCCCACCAGTGGGTGAGACTTCGTTTTCCATATGCATAAGGAGAAAACATAGCATAGGTACGGTTGGGACGATCTGTGCTTTTAGCACCCATGGAGACCCTCGGAATGTGACCCTGGGGAAAGATGGGTGGGGCAGGGGGGTCACACTGTGACAGCCTTGCAGGTCATTTTATACCGTTGCTTTAAAACTTTTATTTTTATTTACTTATTTATTAGAGACAGAGAGAAGGAGAGAGAGAAAGAGTGAGAATGGGCGCCAGGGCCTCTAACCACTGCAAACAAACTCCAGATGCACATTCCACCATGTGAATTTGGCTTCCGTGGGACCTGGAGAGTCAAACTGGGGGCCTTAGGCTTCACAGGCATGTGCCTTAACCACTAAGCCATCTCTCCAGCCCTGCCTTTTACTTTGAATGCAACGAGAAGATGATGGAGAGAGAAGTTGAGAGCTGGAAATTTCATTGCTGGTCAATCACTTGACTGCTCCATTGAGAATAAATTGCTAGGGGATAAGGGTAAGGGAAGATCTATTTTGGGAAACCTTACAATTGAAGGGTCCACATGAAAGATCATGATGATGGCTTTGGCTTGGTCTACACTTATATGATATGACCAGAAAGATTCTGAATAATTAACTTTTCTCCCGTGGCAGTGTTGTGTTATTAGGGAAATAAGACGTGCAGAGCTCCTGCCCAGTGTGTTTGCTTACCAGCTTTGGGGAGCTAAACCACCTACTGCACAGAAATAAAGTTTGCTTTGTCAAAACTCCTTCAGTTGAGTGGCAGTTTCTTGATATGCAACCACCTTACTCCCTGTAGCAATGCTCACCAAAAGTTATATGACCAAACTCTCTAATCTTAAAATTTTCTACTTGTATCATTTTCTTTAAGTATCTAGTTTATGTTGTATTAATAGTTTTAAATTTATTTATTTGTTTAAGAGAGAAGGCGGCAGATAGATGGAGGAGAGAGGGAGAGAATGGGCGCCCCAGGGCCCCCAGCCACTGCAAACAAACTCCAGATGCGTGCGGCCCCTTGTGCATCTGACTTCATGTGGGTCCCGGGGAATTGAACCTGGGTCATTAGGCTTTGCAGTGGTTAAGTGCCTTAACCCTAGGTGTCTGAGCTATGAAAGCCTCTCTCATCCCTCACATATAATTGGCCCCAGACATTAGCATGCACTTACATTTTCTGTTAGTGGAAGAACATATTCAACACTTTATATGAAGTAAATAAAATGAGAATTGATTGTAGTTTGAGTGTTTCATGATATTATTTTACAAAATTAACTTTAAGTTCTTCATTGAATAATATACAGATGTCACAGTGAGTTTGAGATCAGCCTGAGACTAAATAGTGAATTCCAGGTCAGTCTGGGCTACAGCAAGACCCTACATCAACCAACAAATATATATTATATATATATATATATATATATATATATATATATATATATATATATATATATAATTTGTGTATATATATATGCATATATATATACAAAAATTTTAATAGTTTTACAAAATATCTGCAAATCTATAAAAAACTGTGTAAACATTTTTTCCAAGTCAACATGAAAAGTGAAAAGTGTTCAGTCAGCCTGAAAGAAGCAGTGACAAAGACATTCACAGCTATTTGCTTCTGTTTCCTAAATGCACATTATGTTACATGCTGGTATGAAAAGTGGGAATATCTGTTTAAAATTGCCTACTTTGGGCTGGAGAGATGGCTTAGTGGTTAAGGCACTTGTCTGTCAAGCCTAAGAACCTATGTTGGACCTCCAGATCCCATGTAAACCAGATGCATAAAGGTGAGGCAAGCTCAGAGTCATACATGCCCACTAGGTTAGTTCAGTTGCAGTGGCTGAGGCCCTAGGGTGCCAATTCTCTCTCTCTCTCTGCCTCTTTCTGCCTTGCTCGCTCTCTTGCTCTCACTCTCTCCAAAAAAAATACATAATAAAAAAATAAATAAATTGCCTACTTTTTTTTTCTATCTGTTATTTCCTGTCACATACCTATTGCTGAGCACTCAGTACGTTTTCCAAAGAGCAATGTGCTCTTAGTTATTAAATGAAGAAAAAAGTGAAGTTATTAGGATTCCAAGTCTCCCCACACCTGGCTTCCTGTTACTGTCCTAATCCCCAGCAGTAAATATACTTCATTTAGCATATATGCTGTCTTCATATGTTCTCCGCTGCTCTGATTTCTTCTAAAGCTGATATGTCAGTCTCCTTACCAATAGTCAGCATTCTGCCAAAACTGCCCATACTATCAGCAATTCTAACTCTAATCTTCTCTGCTCTTCCCCTACATAGGATAAGCTCTCTTTCATGTGTAAACTTTTGATAAATAGCTTATATAAACAATTGACAGATGTGCTCTGTTATGTTCCTTAACCAGTTACCTCCTAGTTGAACCTTTTGCCTATAACCTTGGCAATAAAGAGATGTACTTAATCTAATTAAAAAAACGAGCTTCCCTTTCAGCGATGGGCTTCTCTAGTCAACAGTTTGCCTTGTACGGTTGCTCAGTACAAACTTTGTTTCAGATCTTATTTTTTTAATTAATTAATTTATTGATTTATTTGAGAGAGACAGACACAGAAAGAAAGACAGATAGAGGGAGAGAGAGAGAATGGGCGCGCCAGGGCCTCCAGCCTCTGCAAACGAACTCCAGACGCGTGCGCCCCCTTGTGCATCTGGCTAACGTGGGACCTGGGGAACCGAGCCTCGAACCGGGGTCCTTAGGCTTCACAGGCAAGTGCTTAACAGCTAAGCCATCTCTCCAGCCCCAGATCTTACTTTTGTGTCACCATCCTATTACTCACTCCCTAGAGTCCTTCTTTGACATGGCAGAAAACTTTATATTGTTGTTATAAAGTATTCTGGGAAATCTTCTGGTTTCCAAATTTCTAACAAAAGCCAAAGTAATTTTTATGAACATGTTTTGTGTATGGATCAGGCTTTCACATCACAAATAATATACATATAAATGGGTTTTTGAGGTAGGTTCTCAGTCTAGTCCAGGCTGACCTGGAATTCACTATGTAGTCTCAGGGCGGCCTTGAATTCATGGTGACCTCCTGCCTCCGCCTCCCAAGTTCTGGGACCAGCTCACAAACAATATTTTTAAGTGTGTCATATTTCGTGCACTGATAGTTTCATGGGAATAAAATACAGGGTAGGTGGTGAGAAGTTTCCTTTATGTCAAGAGGAAGAAAACTAAAGCAAAGAAGGGTTGGGGGGAGAGACCATATGATCCCAGGACACAGCACCACACTCCTGTGGCTCTGTTGTTATAGAAATGCATTTCTGGAACGCCTTTCCAGCAGATATCACCTCAGAGAGGAAGGGGGTCAGCCCCCCCCCCACCAGGAAGCGCACTGGAGGGAGGGAGGACCAGCATGCACAGGAGAAGACTTCTGTTGATGAGTTATGAACACCACAGTCCAAATGCATACTCCAAAACTAAGCTCAAGGTGGGATGCAGAGAAAACACAAGACATGGCAATGTTTACTTATTATACTTCTTTTTATTGTGGAAATTTTAGAGGCAAAAAGAGAGCCTGGCATAGAGAAGACATTGTATGCCACCTGCCCAAAAGACTGGATTGGATTTGGAAGCAAATGCTTTTATTTTTCTGAAGACACTAGAAACTGGACTTTCAGCCAGACCTCCTGCCTGTCACTAGAAGCCCAGCTCGCCCAGTTTGACAGCCTGGAGGAACTGGTAAGGCATGTGTGGATCCTTTTCTGGTGAACACATAGTGCCCTGAGGTGGGGAGCTTGAAGCTGAGACAGAGGAAGGATCCCATCTGGGGCAGAATGGGGACACGGGCGCCACCTGCTGCTGGCGTCATTTCTGCCCTGAGTCCCGACACATTCCAGACACATTCTCTAACCTACTGGTCATAGCCAGCCTGGAAGTTGAGCCATCCTGTTCCCATCTGACTAAGGCATGCAGGGATCATACAAATTGTCACGTGTGACACTATTAATATCATGCTCGAGTGACAGTACTAGCTGCAACTTCCCAGTCACAAGGGGATTCATTAAAGCAAAATACTTTAGCATTATAGTCTCAACGTCTCCACTGAGAATTGGACATTGCTCTGCCTCCTGGCCTGTGCTCCACATTGCACTCTGTTGCCTCTTGGGAGGCTGTAGAATGGTGAGATTGACTTGAGTCACTGGAAACAAAGGGATAGAAATGTCTACTTTCTGTGTGTTTTAAATAGAATTGTTAACTAGATACCAGGGCACCTCTGACCCCTGGATTGGCCTTCCCATTTGTCTAAGGCATGCGGTAATCATAAAATTGTTTATGTCAGGATGTACGGCCTACTTAAGGTTGATGGACAGACATTGCTGAGACTTTTCAGTCACTGGGAGTTGTATGGTCCTTTTGAATGAAGTATCTTTTGGGGATTATAGACACCAGTGTCTCCATTGAGGACTGGAGACTCCTGTCTCCTAAACCTATGCTCTACATTACACCCTGTTGCCAGCCCTGTAGGAGGCTGTATGGCAGTGAGATTGATTCAAGAGTCACCAGAAACAAAGAAGTACATCTGTCTGCTTTCTGTGTTCTGTAACAGAAGTTTCTGAGGAGATACAAGGGCACCTCTGACCACTGGATCGGCCTGCACAGAGAGTCGTCCCAGCATGCTTGGAGGTGGACAGACAACACTCAATATACCAACGTGTATGTTTATTTTTTGTTTTTAAAAATATTTTTATTTTATTAAAATAAAAGGAGAGAGAGGGGGGGCGGGAATACGCCAGGGCTTCCTGATGCTAAAAATGAATTCCTGAAACATGGGCCACTCCATGCATCTGGCTTTATGTGGGTACTGGGGAACTGAACCTGGGCCTTTAGGCTTTGCATATAAGCACCTTACATGATGAGCCATCCTCCATCCCAGCATGTACATTTGTAAGGCCTCTTTCCTTCTTCTGTGCTCATGTGCCATTATGTGTGTGAGCCATGGGTATGTAATGAGAAAGGTACTGTCATGGCAAGCACCCTGGGCTGGAAAGATGAAATAACAACCCTTGGACTGTCTGGAGGTGTAGCTCCGAGGTAAGCTTGTGTGCTGAGAATGCATGAGTCAGTCCCAGCAAACTCACATTCCCTACAAAACTAAATCCTTCTTAAGTTCTATGATTCATTTGCTGTGATTTTGGTAATCCTTACTTAATTATGAGGATCCATTCTCCAATCCCAAGAAGTCACTGCTGCTTCTATTCACAGAGGGGGAACTGGGGACTCATCTAAAGACATGGCAGAGGGTACCCGCAGCATCTCCTGGACTGAAAACATTATAGCCATTTACTGCAAATGGAACATCGGGGGCCCATGGACTCGTTGACTCAGGCTTTACATAGGTGGAAGAGGGACTGAAACCAGACCAGCAGGCTTTGCAGGAAAGTCTTTAACCTCTGACCCATCTTTCCAGTATTGAATGGAGCCATTTCATTGGGTAACTTTTGAGTAATTTCTGAGCCAGGGTTTTATTTCACAAGCTTAAGTGTTTAAGACATTTCAAGACTTAAAACAATGTTCATTGAGGCCACCAAAGATAGCAGTTTATCTGGATATGGCAACAAGCACCAGTTAGATATCTTGTCAACATCTCACTGGGTTTGGACTGGGTGGATGACAAAAGTGTGGCATTCAAATAAAACCTTGAGAATGTGAAAGAAACAAAGTATACCTGAAGAGCTTACATAGTTATTGATTGCCTTCTGTCTGTCTCTGATCCATATTAATAAATATGAAGTGGAAGGGCTGTTGTTGCACCAGTTGGTAGAGTGATTGCCTAGCATTCAGGAAGCCAGATTTGATTCATAGCAACTCATAAACCGGGCGTGGGAATCCTAGTAATCCTGTAATCCTAGCGCTCGGGAGGTGGAGATGGGAAGAATAGAAATTCAAGGTCAGTCTCAATTTCAGGTCACTGACCTTGAGAGTCTGTGTCAAATAGGGGGAAAAAAATTGAGTCACTGTAGAAATGTGTCCTGGGGCTGGGACGCAGCTCAGGTAGCACAGTGCTTTTATAGCATGCTGGGTTTGAACACCTGCTGTAGCAGACAGCTTCAGGTTCGCTGAGATGAACTTCCAGACCAGGCACAGTGATGGAGGAAGGGGTTTATTGAAGCTTACAGATGCAGGGGGAGTTCCATAATGGCAGAAGAAGCTGGCCTGCCTTCACAGGACCAAGCAGGCACACAGAGAGAAGCACATGCCAAAAAGCCAAAGCCATGTAGCACGCTTCGGGAACTCCAGCTAGGCACACTTTGCATATCTTTAGATTGAAATCCGAAACTCATGACCACACCTTAAGGTCCACCCATTGACCCTGCCTCCAGCCAGGTGGCTGCAGATGCAAACTACAAACAAATAAAAAGATGAATCTATTGTGAGCCATCTATTCAAACCACCACACCTGCACTACATAAACCAGATGTGGTGGCATATTCCTATAACCCTAGTACTCAGGAGTAGGCAGGAGGATTAGAAGTTCAAGGTCATCCTTGGCTACATGTGGAGCCTGAGGACAGCCTGGGATCATGAGAGGCGCTATCTCATAAGCAGATGATTTTAACTGTAGGAAAAGGAAGATGGAGGGGATATGCTAGAGATTTCAGGGTAGCAGGGATAGATACTCAGTTCATGCATGTTTCATAATTTTGTATTTGATTTTCTTTCTCAGGACTTTCATCCGAGGTGCTGGGGAGTGTGCCTACCTGAATGACAACGGTATCAGCAGTGCCAGGGTCTACACAGACAGAAAATGGATTTGTAGCAAGTCAAACAGCTTTCCCCTCCAGGGACCAAGAGTTTTAAATCCTTTTTAGAGAATCTGCCAAAGAGATGCTTTGTAATTTGTAATATACAGTTGCTGCTCTGCTCTTGGCTGACCAAAATTGTCACCTCAAATGCCTTCATAATAATTGCCAACAGCCAAGTTGAAAACCATTTTAAGGGGTTATTTAGGAGTCTTATGAGGCAAGGCATGAGTCTAAATTAAATAGGAGTTTTGATAAGAGTAGTGCTCATATTTTAAACAGACCATGGTCAAATCTATATTATTGAGCCCCATTTCTGTTCACAGATTTACAGGATTTCTTATACAATCAGTACTTGTTTTGAATACATGGGGCCATGAAAATGAGTGGATACTGAAATCATGGAAGTAATTTCAATAATCAGTAAGAAAGATTATGATTGGTTGTGACCTCTAAAACATTTTGAGAACACATTCAATGTTCTTTTACAAATTCCATTATTGGGACTTCCGGTTAAGATGGCGGCGTAAGTACCACGCCAAAGCAGCCTGGGGGGAAAAAAGACCAAAAAACCTCAGCAAAATACACACTTTTACTAAAAAGTGAGGTGTATAGGAAACTGAAGCGGCAGCAGAGAAGTAGGAGAGATCCAGAGCATCCAGTGCCCGCACACAGGCTGGCAAAAGTGGCTCCGGCAGCTCTGCCAACCGTGGCCGTGGCGCACCAGAAAGCCGCCAGGCTCGGCTCGAGCCGCAGGAAAAGCCAGGTGCGGGATCTTCCCCTCACACCGCGCTCTCCGCAACTCAGGAAACATGAGGGGAGAGCGGCAGCGAGCAGCGGAGGAGCAGACCGCGAGGTAGAAGAACACGTGGAGCAGCGAGAGAACCGGAGCAGCCGCGGCTCCCTCCCCCCCCGCCACCGCCTGAGCCCAGCTCCGGCGAACAGAGCAGCGGCCCGGGACCGGCCATGCCAACTTGGGCTGACAGCGGGACCCAAGCAGGAGCAGAGTTCGGCAGCAACTTCAGCGGCTCCAGCACCAGTACCAGTGGCCCCAGCAGCAGCGGACCCAGGAGCGGCAGCGGCGGCAGATCCCGCAGCAGCGGCAGATCCCGCAGCAGCGGCAGATCCCGCAGCAGCGGCTTCGGGGGGAGCAGCAGTGGTGGACATGGCAGCGGCAGCTTCAGCAGCGGTGGTGGCTCTGGTGGTGGCAGCTACGGCAGCAGCAGAGGCAGCAGCAGCGGCTCGGTTTGCCCCATAGGAAAAGCAAGTGCCCAGCTCCAGAAATCAGAACAGCAGCCCGACGACCCAGACAGCAACTTGACTGAGACCAAACTCATCCAAGGTAACTGGGTTTGCACCACGGAAGGGTCTCACTTGGTCACAAGCTCACTGGGATCCCTCAAACAGACCAGAAATCTTAACCTCTGTGTTGATAGAGGATCTGGTTGTTATAATAACTACTCTGGCATACATACTTGGGGCTGTTTTTGACTGAATGGGTACAGTGTTTAGTTAACTTTTAGAATGTACCTGTGTTTTATTCCACTCAGCCTGCTTGAATACTCCCATAGCAGGGAAACTCAACCCCTAGGAGCACCTTTGTAGATACTCTCAGAGTCTTAAGAGCCACATCTAACACCTTAAACTCCTACCCTGAAAATATATAACATCAAACCAATTGATACAGCTAAGAATACCCAGCTAGCTAGAAAATCCAAGCATTAACTTAATCCAAGATGCAAAAATACATACATTATAACACAAGAAACACTAAAAAGCAAGACAATATAAATCCTCCTAAAAATATTAATGCATCAGAGATGACCTCCAGTGAGAACGAGTTAGAGGAAATGCCTGAGAAAGATTTCAAAAGAATGATTGTAAATATGTTCAAAGAAGTCAGAGAACAAGTCAAAGGAGTCAAAGAGGAACTTAAAGAGGAAATCAAAGGAATCAAAGAAGATGCAGTACACAAATTTCATGAAATAAAGAAGGCAATACAAGACATAAATAAGGAAATAGAAATAATAAAGAAAAACCAGTCAGAATTACTAGCAATGAAGAACACAGTTAATGAAATAAAAAACTCTGCAGAAAATCTCACCAGTAGGATGGATGAGGGAGAGGACAGAATATCTAAGCTAGAAGACCAGGTGGCAGATCTAATACAGGCCAACAAAGAGAAAGACAAACTTATAGAAAAGTATGAGTGGGAATTTCAAGATATTCGGGACACTATGAAAAGATCAAATATTAGAATTCAGGGCATAGTAGAAGGAGAAGAATTTCACTCAAAAGGCATAGTAGGTGTCTTCAACAAAATCATAGAAGAAAATTTCCCCCAAATTGGGAAAGAGGTGCCAATACAGATACAGGAAGCCTTTAGAACCCCAGCCAGACAAAAGCTGGAAAGAACCTCTCCTCGCCATATTATAATCAAACTTCCAAACACACACACCAAAGAAAAAATATTGAGGGATGGAGAGATGGCTTAGGGGTTAAGTGCTTGCCTCTGAAGCCTAAGGACCCCAGTTCAAGGCTCAATTCCCCAGGACCCACGTTAGCCAGATGCACAAGGTGGCAGAAGCATCTGGAGTTTGTTTGCAGTGGCTGGAGGCCCTGGCGTGCCCATTCTCTCTCTCTCTCTCTCTCTCTCTTTCTCTCTCTCTCTCTCTCTCTGCCTCACTCTCTCTCTGTCTGTCCCTCTCAAATAAATAAATAAAACAGAAAAAAATTTAAAAAAATATTGAAAGCAGTTAGAGAGAAAAATCAAGTTACCTACAAAAGTAAGCCCATCAGGATTACAGCAGATTATTCAACACAAACTTTTAAAGCCAGAAGGGCTTGGGGTGATATATTCCAAGTTCTGAAAGATAACAACTGTCAACCAAAGTTACTTTATCCTGCAAAGTTATCCATTCAAATAGACGGAGAAATAAGGACATTCCATGACAAAATCAGGTTAAAGGAGTATTTGAAGACAAAACCAGCTCTACAGAAAATACTTGATAGAATCCTCCATGCTGAAGAAAAGGAAAAGCACACATATAAGGAACCTAGAAAAAACAAGCAATACTCAAATACTAGTTAACAGAAGAGAGTACAGGTAGAACCAGAACCACAAAAAAAAAAAATAAATAAAGGCAAACATAAATACACACCTTTCAATAATATCTCTTAATATCAACGGCCTCAATGCCCCAACGAAAAGACATAGATTCACAGACTGGGTTAAAAAGCAGGATCCTACAATTTGTTGTCTCCAAGAAACTCACCTTTCTACAAAGGATAGACATTACCTTAGGGTGAAAGGTTGGAAGATGGTGTTTCAAGCAAATGGGCCTAGAAAACAAGCAGGGGTTGCTATCCTAATATCAGACAGGGTAGACTTTAGTCCAACAAATTCCATTATTGACATCAGAGAAACATAAAAAAGCACTAAAGTTGCTATTTATTTTATACTTGGTAGTTCATTTGGAACATTTTCAAAATAATTTTTACACATTCCATCTAGATGTTCATGTTTCACTTATAGTGTACCAAGTCCATATTTACACAAATACCAATTTAGTTTTATTTTTTTAAACTGGCTTTATTTCAGATCAGATGAGAGCTAATTACTTAAGATCTCTTAAGAATCTGATATCTCAAAATTGAAAGAAAGACTGATTGAAATGGGGAGGGGATATGGTGGAGACGGGAGTTTCAAAGGGGAAAGTGGGGGGAGGGAGGGCATTACCATGGGGTATTTTTTACAATCATGGAAGTTGTTAATAAAAATTTGGAAGAAAAAAAAAGAATCTGATATCCAATTTTGCAGTAAATTATGCTATATTGGGTTTTAAAAACAAAATGTTTGAAATTTTTATAGCATTTGCTACACTGTACTGATGAGTCCCAAAAAGGACGAAATAACAAGTTACAATGCATCTCTTCTCCTGTCTTCTTCCATTTGCTTACTTCACTGACATACTTGTCCATTTCTCCATGTAATTCTTCTGTTTTATTTTTTATTTCATTTCACTGTAGGGTTGAACCATAGCCTCACACATGCTAGGCAATCATTGTTGTAATAAGCTATCTCCTTCAGCCCTTGTAAATTTTATTTTCAGGTGGTCTTGCTATGTAACCTAAGCTGGCTCAGCACCTGTGGTCCAGTTGCTTCAAACACCAGGTGGCTGGGATTTCCAGCATGCATAACTATTATGAATATAAAATTCTTCATAATTAAAGTATGTGGCCATGTTTATAATGTGTTGGTTTGTCTGTTTTTCAATATTTAGAGACTCACAGTGTGGTGATGTTCTCAGGAGTGTGACCGAGACTGCCCTACTAGGCCAGTCTCAATGAACTTTCTTACAAATAAAAGTACATTTATACAAAAATTCAGGAAAAAAAATAAATGAGACATCATATTATTTTACACTGTGAAGGACCAACTCACAAAAGAAATTTGATTCAAATTGTGACTCTAACTGACGTGGCAGTCTTGCATAAAGTGGATGTGGAGTCATATAGCGACAGTGAGGATTATCCAGTGAGTCAGCTCAGACCTGGATAAACTATGGAGCCCCTCAGGCAGAGTTCCTTCCTATGAAACAGTGGTCTGAGAATCCAGGTTCTCAGATTCCTTTGAGATTAGTTATGTGAGTGAGTAGCTGGCTGATATGTGGACCTGATGCACAGGGTAGCCCTGTAAGGTTTTCCTTCATTTTCCTCTGTGGAAATAAAGGTTAAAGGAACAGCAAGTGTGCATTAGCACTGGAACTTCCAAGTGACCTCGCTGTCACCAGAAGAAGTCAGTGAGGTGTCTGGGCCAGGTTCTGGTAGTCACATATATTCTTCACTGGCTGAAGGAATTATTTAAACAGCATGTGTGAAATAGACCTCTAGATGTGCAAGACTGGAAAAGTGTATGATTCATAACCTTTTAGGGGAACAGTCTAATTTGGGATTTCTCACTTCATTCAAATGTGTCTACATCCTCCCTGAGCTGACCACTCCAGTTCAACATTCTGTCAAGTTATTCCCAGCATGCACCCTTTCACTGGCTCCCATTTTGTTCTCAGTAGGCAATCCAAATTCCTTCTAGTAATCCAGGTCCTATAATGTGCCAGCTTTTCTTCTCCTAGGCCTTATCTTCATCATCTCTGCCCTCCTGGTTTGACACCAAATGCATACACATATATTGATTTGTATTTTACATTTATATATCACTCATATGTATTTCTTTTGTTCATGTATATGTGTACATTAATGTATGTATGATATATATATATGTATAAATATAAATAAAATTATATATCAAGTAATTTTCCTACTAGTGGGGAGCTCCCTTGCTTTGTCAGGGTCCCAGAAGCTGTAAGTGGTGAAGCAGGACTGCAGTGGAGCTGTATTCATGGATCACAGTGTTACTTTTCCTCTTGTTGTCATAGCAATTTGGTGCACAGCCCTACAGGAGTCACTGTGTTTAAAGGCACATTGGCAGCTACATTTCTGGGTCCTCATTCCAGGGTGGATGGTGAAGACAGAAGGGAGGATGGGCTTTGGGTCTTGAACATGGGTCAACATCTGCACCTAGGGTAGGAAGTCTGGTGTGATAACATTTGGTTTTAATCTCTGTTCCTATAGAGGGAAGGCACATGCTGCACAATCTCTATGTTAGATTCCATTGCCTATCCCTAAGTTACTTCCCTGTCCTATACTGCATATCTTAAAATAAAATAAAAAAAAAAGCAACTCTTGTTTTCGGGGCTGGAGAGATGGCTTAGCCCTTAGCCTTTAAGGCATTTGCTTGCAAAGCCAAAGGACCTCGGTTCAATTCCTCAGGACCCACGTAAGCCAGATGCACAAGGTGGCACATGTGTCTGGAGTTCGTTTGCAGTGGCCAGGTGGCCCTGGCATGCCCATTCTCTCTCTCTCTCTGCTGCTTTCTCTCTTGCTCTCTCAAATAAATAATTAAATAAAAAAATTATTTTTAATTTAATTTATTTATTTGAGAGAGAAAGAGAGAGAGAGAGAGAGAGAGAGATAATCGGCATACCAAGGCCTCTAACTATTGCAAATGAACTCCAGACACATGCACTACCTTGTGCATCTGGCTTATTTAGGGACTGGGGAATCGAACCTGGGTCCTTAGGCTTCACAGGCAAGTGCCTTAACCACTAAGCCATCTCTCCAGCCCTGTCTCATTATCTCATGTTGTCTAACTTCCTAGTCAGAGTGTACATATGCTCAAAATGAGGCTTGTATGGCTTTTCCTTTGTCACTTTCAAAGTACTTCGTGTCACTTCCTATTCCGTTAATGGCCAAAGCACTACTATGTCTGAATATATTTCTCTCTTGTGTATGTGTAAAAATCATCTGCAGTTTTGATAATTTGTGGCTAGCTTGCTTAAAAAACATGAGTCAGTCTCCTGTGTCATGGACTACCCCTAATATACTTCAAAGTCATTGCTTTGTGTCAGGCAAGTGTAGCATTGACACCAAGTTCCCCAAATACCCAGGACCATTAAGATAAAGGGTGTTGGGCTGGAGAGATGGCTTAGCGGTTAAGCGCTTGCCTGTGAAGCCTAAGGACCCCGTTCGAGGCTCGATTCCCCAGGACCCACGTTGGCCAGATGCACAAGGGGGCGCACGCATCTGGAGTTCACTTGCGGTGGCCGGAAGCCCTGGCGCGCCCATTCATTTTCTCTCTCTCTCTCTCTCTCTCTCCCTCTCTCTCTGTCTGTCACTCTCAAATAAATAAATATAAAAATATTAAAAAAAAGATAAATGGTGTCTATTCTTGGTGAGGGAACATTTGCAAGGACAGAGGGGAATAAAAATGAATGAGATATAAGTATAATGACATATATATGAAGATTCCACGTTGAAACCCATTACTTTGTGCAGTAATCTAAAACAATTAATAAAAATTTAAAAACATTAAAATATTCTGGAACATAGATGATACAGATTATATAATTCATAGATCTAGCATTCATTGACTTTCTAATTGTGAAATAGTCTAGAAGTATGTTTGATGGTTGTTCCATGGAAATAGATATAAAATGTATTTATACAGGTTGTTTTTCAGTGTGCACTATGTATTTAGTGTAATTATCTAAACTTTTAGTAGGAATTCAATGCAAGTTGTTTAATTTGCAAAGTGGGTGGTGAATACCCAGAAGCCAGACTGGCACCATGACAGGCTTAAACAAGGCGTTGCCCTGGCTAGGCCTGAGTGTCAGATTCCCGCTTAGGCAGAGGCCCTGAGTCAGCCCCTAGACGTGTCCAGGGATGCCCAAGACTTGTCCCTTCCGCCTCTTTGCCTCAGCCAATCAAAAGAATACAAGTACAGCCCGGCCTGGTGGCGCACGCCTTTAATCCCAGCACTCGGGAGGCAGAGGTAGGAGGATTGCCATAAGTTCAAGGCCACCGTGAGATGACAGAGTTAATTCCAGGTCAGCCTGGACCAGAGTGAGACCCTACCTCGAAAAACCAAAAAAAAAAAAAAAAAGAATACAAGTACAGTTACTGTTTAAACCAACCAATCATGTAACCGCCCCCTCCTTCTTTGTTCAAATCCCTATTAAAAACCCTGCCCTCCCGCCACTCGGGGCTCTTGCATGGATCCGCTGTGCTGGTGAAGTCAAGAGTCTGAGTTTAAGCTGCAAATAAAGCTCCTTGGTTTGGTTCTCCTTGGTGGTCACTGGGGGCTCCGAGAACTGGGCATAACAGTGGTTTTAATAACCTGGTCAGAGCTAGCATTGAAATCCTAGATTCCCATAGAATGGAATGTAATTACTGAAGAGAGCACAGAGTCCTCAAGAATGGAGGTAACCAAAGAGTGGGGGAGGTGGGGGAGAAAGAAACAAAAGGCACCAGGTAATGAGATGGAAAAAGGGCAAAAGCAATGCGCATAGAAGTGAGCCAGGAAGTTCTGTTAGATTTATTGCAAGATGAATTTAGATGAAAACTGTGAATGGGACCACAAGTTACCATCAGGATAAGATGGTGACTTACCTTTTTTTTTTAAAAAAAATAAGATTTATTTATTTATTAGAAACAAAGAGGAAAAGAGAGAGAGTGAGAGAGAGAGAAAATGGGTGCACCAGGGCCTCTAGCCACTGTAAACTAATTCCAAATGCACATTCCACTATGTGCATCTGGCTTACATGGGACCTGGAGAATTAAGCCTGGGTCCTTAGGCTTTGCAGGCATGCACCTTAACCACTAAGCCGTCTCTACAGCCTGACTCACCTTTTCCTGACCCTTGGTAATATTGATATAAAAACCAAGATTTATGTGGTAATGGGATAGTTTATATTTTGACTATGTCAATAGTTAGACTTTAGAGATGGGGGCAGTATGGGGTTTATGAGAGGCATGGCATTGGATCATTCTTTTTTTTTTTAATGACAACTTCTAGAATATAGAAAATAAATCATGATAATTCCCTCTCCAACTCACTTTCCTCTTCACAGCTCCACACTCCATCACATCCCCTCTTCCTCTCAATCAGTCTCGCTTTTATTTTGATGTCATCATCTTTTCCTCCTATTGTGATGGTCTTGTGTAGGTAGTGCCAGGCACTGTGAGGTCACGGATATCCAGGCCATTTGTGTCTGGAAGAGCACATTGTAAGGAGTCCTGTCCTTCCTTTGGCTCTTAACATTTTTTTCTGCCACCTCTTCTGCAGTGGATCCTGAGCTGTAGAGGTGTGTCAGAAATGCTTCAATGTTGGACACTCCTCTTCTTCTCAGCACCATGGTGCCTTCTAAGTCATCCCAAGGTCACTGCCATCTGAAAAGAGAAGCTTCTCTAACCAAAAATGAGAGTAGCATTCATATATGGGTGTGAACATTAAGAGAAGTGCTTACTGGGGGCTTGGTGAGCAAAATATATGCATTTAGCCAGACAGCAGCAGGCGTTACACTCTTAGGGCTCATGATCTCCTCCATCACAGGTTTTCAGTATCAGGCACATATTCCCTCCCATGGAGCAGGCCTCCAGTCCAATTAGAGGGTGGTTGATTTCCCCCATAACAGACATGCCACTATTGCATCTGTTGGTTCATTTGGCCTGGCTGGCCAAACTTAAGGTTTATAGTGTCTACTGTTATTTATGTCCACCGGTGATTTCTCTTTTTCTCATGGAGCTGTATGTATGCATAGCTTTTTTTTTTTTTTTTTTTTTTTTTTTAACCAGGTTTCAGTTAGCTAGTTTATAGGAAGAAAACTTTCAGCTCAGCTTCAGCAAGAATTCTCAGGGACATGGAAGCCCAAGCATGTGGAGTCTTCAGCAATAGGGTCTTACCATCTATTCCTGGTGGGAAACCAAGAGCCTTGGCAATGGCCTGTCATGTTTTGGGGTTTTTAGGGATGTTGGATCTTGTCAAATGCTTTTTCTGCATCTATTAAAATGATCATGTAAATTTTGTCCTTCAGTCCATATATATAGTGTATTACATTTATCAATTTGCCTATGTTGAACCAACCCTGCATCTCTGGGATGAAGCCTACTTGGTCGGAGTGAATGATCTTTCTGATATATTCTTGTATTCTGTTTGCCAATATTTTGTTGAGAATTTTTGCATCTATGTTCCTGAGGGAGGTTGGTCTGTAATTTTCTTTTTTTGTTGTTGTTCTGTCTTTGGTTTTGGTATCGGGATAATGCTGGCTTCATAGAAGGAGTTTGGTGGCAGTCCTTGTATTTCTATTTTGTGGAAAAGTTTGAGAAACATTAATGTTAGTTTCTCTGTGAAGATCTATAAAATTCACCATTGAATCCATCTGAGCCTGAACATGTTTTAGTTGGAAGTACTTTTATTTTTATAACTGCTTGAATCTCTGTTCTTATTATAGGTCTATTTAAGTGGTTTATCTCATCTTGATTTGATTTCGGTAGGTCATATATATCAAGAAAATCAGCCATTTCAGATTTTCAAACTAAGTGGCATAGACGTTCTTAAAATATACCCTTATAATTTTCTGAATTTCTTTGGTATTGGTTCTCATGGTGCCTTTTTCAACTCTAATTTTATTGATTTGTGCCTCTTCTCTCTTTTGGGGGCCACGTTTGCTAAGGGTTTATCAATTTTTGCTCATCCTTTCAAAGAACTCTTTTTTTAATTGATTCTTTTTTCTTTTTTTTAGTTTCTATTTCATTTATTTCTGTCTTAAACTTTGTTATTTCTTCCTGTCTACTGATTTTTGGTTTGCTTTATTCTTCTTTTTCCAAGGCTTTAAGATGAAGCATTTAGTTGACTTTACTTTCAACCTTTCCAATTTCTTAGTATAGGCACTTAAAACTATAGATTTCCCTCTTAGAACTACCTTCATTGTGTCCCAAAGGTTTTGGTCTCAAAGTTGCGTTTTCATTAGCATTTGATTCTATGAATTTTGATTTCCTTCTTGATGTCTTTATTGACCTATTCGTCATTTAGTAGTGTGTTGTTTAATTTCCATGTTTTGTGTATGCTGTATAGCTTTTCTTGCTGTTGATTTGTAGTTTAATCCCATTGTGATTAGATACAGTGCAAGGAATTATCTCAGTTTTCCTGTACTTGTTAGAGTTTGCTTTGTATCCTAATATATTGTCTATTTTAGAGAATATTCCATGTGCTGCTGAAAAGAATGTGTATTCGGCAGCATTTGGATGAAATGTTCTGTAGATATCTGTTAAATCCATGTGTTCTATGACCTCATTTAATCCAGATGCATCTCTATTTTTTTTTTTCCCCTGGGATGACCTGTTAATTGATGAGTGGGGTATTGAAGTCACCCACTATAATTGTGGTTGGTGTTATCTGTAAACTTAATTATAGCAGTGTTTGTTTGATGGGATTGTGAGCCCCCATGTTAGGTGCATATACGTTTAGAATGTAATGTCCTCCTGTTGAAGTGTTCCTTCTTTATCTTTCCTAACTCATATTGGTCTGAAGTCTACCCTGTCAGATATTAGGGTAGTGACCCCTGCTTGTTTTCTAGGCCCACTTGCTTGAAATAACATTTTTCATCCTTTCACCCTAAGATAGTGCTCATCTTTTATGGAAAGGTGAGTTGCTGTACATTGGCCTCTTTTCCTTCCAGGGCTGTGTAGTCTTTTCTGATTCATGTTCAGCCTCTCTACCACCCATCTGGCTGTCAAAGGCAGAGAGGGACTAAGGGTACTGAGAGGCAGAGGAAAACTAGGGTAAATAACTTTCATCAGATTTTGTTTTGTTTTTCTAGGTAGGGTCTCACTCTGGCCCAGGCTGACCTGGAATTCACTATGTAGTCTCAGGGTGGCCTAGAACTCATGGCGATCCTCCTACCTCTGCCTCCCGAGTGCTGGGATTAGAGGCGTGCGCCACCATGCCAGGCTCATCAATTTTTGTTGTTGGGTTTTTCTTGTTCTATTTATTTATTTGAGAGGGACAGACAGAGAAAGAGGGAGAGAGAGCGAGAGAGAGAATGTGTGTGCCGGTACCTCCAGCCACTGCAAACAAACTCCAGATGTGTGTACCCCTCTGTGCATCTGGATCACATGGGTCCTGGGGAATCGAGCCTCAAACTGGGATCCTTAGGCTTCATAGGCAAGCACTTAACCACTAAGCCATCTCTCCAGCCCTGCTGTAGTTTTTGTAAACCTTTTTGTTGTCCAACTGTTGCAATAAAACAATTATGGCAACACTGCTTTAATGTTTGTCAGCCGGGTTGATCACCTCTATGGGGTGACCATGGCCACCTAGCAGGGGCTTTTCCTTTTCCTTTCATGTCCAGTCACCAATTTGAAAAGAAAAATATTTTATTTATTTACTTGACAGGCAGAGAGACAGAGAGATGCAGGCAGACAGACAGACAGACAGACAGAGAGAGAGAGAATGGGCATGCCAGGGCCTCCTGCCTCTACAAATGAACTCCAGACTCATGAACCCCCTTGTGCATCTGGCTAACGTGGGTCCTGGGGAATTGCACCTGAGTCCTTTGGCTTTGCAGGCAAACGCCTTAATCGTTAAGCCAACCCTCCAGCCCCAACTCACCAAATTTTGCCTCCTAAGTATAGCATCAATTCAAAGATTGGAAGGGCAAAACAAATCCTAAGTGAAGCTAAGCTCACTCCCTCTGAGGACTTGCTCTCTGAAGCTGCCTGGGGACCGCTGTGACTCCGTCATAGGAGCTCACAGGTGGTGGTGGCTCGGACGCATATGGTGCAGTGGCAGAGCATGTGCCTAGCATGTGCATCATGCTGGCTTCATTGATAGCAGTGAAAAATATTCTCTGAAAGTGGTAGACATAAAGGGAGCATGCAGGCTGCCTGAAAATATGAAAGCTAATTGTATAGATGTTGTGAACATTGGATTTTGTTACTTCCTTCTTTTCATAAGCTTGTGTTGGATTTCAGGGGGTTTTCCAAGCACACTGTGTACTTAACTTCTCCCTGAACCAACTTCCTTCTACTGGAAAATGTGTACTTCCTCTTCCTCATGCTCAGAAGACATTTACTTCTGTCCCAATGGCCTTGCTTTCTCATTAGCTAACTTTTACACACCTTTCAGCTCCAAATTTTGGCAGCATTTCCTTGGGAAATTTTTTTCTGCCTTAGGGTCCGGCTGTTACTGCTCTTAAAAGAGGCACAGGTGGTTTTCAGTTTTACATGGAACTTACACTGTTATCGTTGTGACCTCAGCACACACCTGGCGTGTGGCTCATGGATGACTGATTTGAGCTAACTGAAAATTTAACTTTATGACTGCGAACCTGTTTTCGGTTGTGTTTTCTCATAGGAACTATACTGCAATATAGAGCCTGAGAGGTTTCATATCAGTAGAATGTATGACTCATAGATCCTGTGTGTTATATCATTTCACTTTTGACATTCACTTTTTGATTCATCTAAAATTTATTTTTATTTATTTATTGAGAGAGAGGGGCAGAGAAAGAATGAGAGACGGGGGTGGGGTGGGGGGAGAATGGGTGTGGCAGGGCCTCCAGCCACTGCAAACAAACTCCAGACGTGTGTGCCCCCTTGTGCATCTGGCTAAAGTGGGTCCTGGGGAATCGAACCTGGGAACTGGCTTTGCAGGCAAGCACCTTAATCACTAAGCCATCTCTCCAGCCCTCATCCAAACTTTAATTTTACTGACGTTTCCAAAGCTGATCGCTCAGGCATGGCCTTTGTCACTCACAGTGAGTATGAGCATAGTATTTAGTCTCTTGCCCAAGAACTCATCTGAAAATAAATAAATTGCTCTGATCTTCACCTGCTAAATTGTACCAATCCAAAGAGAACGCCTACTTAAATCTGTAGGAAGACATAACCACTGCACTTTCATGTCACCAATCATGGTAATAGTAGTGAAGTGACAAGTGTGGTATTCCTCCAGCCACCAGTGTGGGAAATCCACCACGAGATGAAGTTTATCAAGATTTACTTTCTGCCCTTTTTTTTTTTTTTTTTTTTTTGCACTGGGAATAAAAACAATGTAAAGATAATAACCCTGGGTCATATCCATTCTTTATGTGATGATTAACTTGAGAGACAAACTAAGCATGCTAAAAATATCAAGAACCACATTCATTTTTTTGTTGTTGTTGTTTGGTTTTTCAAGTTAGGGTTTTACTCTAGCTCAGACTGACCTGGAATTCACTCTCTTGTCTCAGGGTGGCCTTGAACTCACAGTGATCCTCCTGCCTTTGCCTCCCAAGTGCTGGGATTAGAGGCATGTGTCACCACAATTGCCTGCATTAGATTTTTTAAATTAATTTTTATTTGGCATGCAAATGGGTTTTAGTATGACATTTTCATAAAACACATCATTAATCTTTGCTTATATTCCTCCCTCTGCTATTCTTTTTTTTTCTTCCAAATTTTTATTACCAACTTCCATGATTATAAAAAATACTTCATGGTAATAACTTCCTTCCCCCTACTTTCCCCTTTGAAACTCCATTCTCCATCAAATCCCCTCCCCATCTCAATCAGTCTCTCTTTTACTTTTGATGTCATGATGTTTTCCTCCTATTATGATGGTCTTGTGTAGGTAGTGTCAGGCACTGTGAGGTCATGGGTATCCAGGCCATTTTGTGTCTGGAGGGAGCACATTGTAAGGAGTCCTACCCTTCCTTTGGCTCTTACATTCTTTCTGCCACCTCTTCCTCATTAGACCCTGAGCCTTAGAAGGTGTGATAGAGATATTGCAGTACTGAGCACTGCGGTCATTTCTTTCCATCACCATGATACCTTCTGAGTCGTCCCAAGGTCACTGCCATCTGAAAGAGAAGATTCTCTACCCAAAGTGACAGTAGCATTAATATAAGGGTATGGACATTAACATAAGTGCTTAATGGGCAGTTTTATAAGCATAGTATATACATTCAGCCAGACAATAGCAGATGTTACACCCCTAGGGCTCATAACTACCCCTGTTTTAAGTTTTCAGTATCAGGGATGTATTCCTTCCCATGGAGTGGGCCTCCAGTCCAATTAGAGGGCAGTTGGTTTCCACCATGACAGACATGCCACTATTGCCCCACTGGCTCATTTGGCCTGGCTGGCAAAATATAACGCTTGCAGTGTCCACTGTTGAGTGTCTTCACTGTTGATTTCTCTTTCTCCCATTGAACTGCATGCAGAATGGCTTCTTCCAGCTTTCTGTCAGCTGGTCTACATGGAGGAGGTTATCAGCTCAGTTTCAGCAGGATTTCTCAGTGGCCTTGCTGTCCAGGTATATGGAGTCTTCAGCAATAGGGTCTTACCATTTATTCCTGGTGGGAATCCAAGAGCCTTGGCAATGGCCTATGATGTTTTGGGGGGCACCAGGGACCTCCCTGGCCAACAACTCATTGGAAGGTATCCCATCCCTGGCACTGAAAGTTTTCTAGCAACAATATATGGCTCCTGAGTGTTCCATTGTACACTCCTGCTTGGGTGCCTCTTTGGTGCCCTGTGGGTTCAAGTAGGCTGGCTGGGTTGCTGGACCACTGTTCTGTTTTCTGGAGCTGGGCACTGGCTTTTCCTGAAGCTCAAGGTGAGCCTGGCAGCTGTGGCCCCACAGACCTGACACCATTGCTGCTGGAGCTGCCACTGCAGGAGCCACTTCTGCCTGCCTATGTGGGCTCTGGATGCCCTGGATCTCTCCTACTTCTCTGCTGCAGTTTTAATTTCTTATACACCTCACTTTTTAGTAAAAATGTGTATTTTGCTGGTTTTTTTTTTTTTTTTTTGGCTTTTTCTCCCCTAGGCTGCTTTGGCGTGGTTCCTATGCCGCCATCTTAACTGGAAGTCCTCTCTGCCATTCTTCCTGTTCCTCTTTTTGGTCTCCTTCCTCTCTAAATCGTTCTCCTTCTACTTTTATGTTACAGTGTATATACTCCATCATATATTTACATACAAATACGTAGCTATGTGTAACTATATAATTAAATATAGATCCACATGCGTCACAGTAGCTTTTCTTATCGCTGTGATTGAATTCCTGACAAAACTCAACTTATGAGGAGAAGGATTCCCTCTAGGTCGTGGATCCGGTATATAGTCCACTGTCCTGGGGGCTGGACTGACTCTTGTCCACAGCAGTGGGAATGCAAGGCTGCTGAGAATTCACATGTTTATTTTTGTGCATAAGGAATGAGAGCCTGAGTGGAAACCAGACACTCTGTGATCTTCAAGTTCTGCCTGTCTGGTTCTACCTTAGCCAGCTAAGTCCCATGTGCAGAAGATTCCACAGCCTCCCAAAAGAGCATCACCAAAGTGGGACAGAGTGCAGAAACACACACACACACACACACACACACACACACACACACTCAACCAAGATGCCTCTAGGAGAGAATCTTCTAGAACACGGGCTGCTTCTCTGTGATCTCTTTCTGAAACTTTGTTCTTCCTCTAGTTTCCTTGATCATTCTTCAATACCACAAGATAGTATTTTGTTTGTTTGTTTATTTTCATGTTCTCAGAATAAAGTTGTCTTCCTCAAATGCTATTACAGACATACCATACAGAGTACACACACTTAGAACACACACACACACGCACACACACACACACACACACACACACACACACACACACACACATATATATATATATATATGAAATTTTGAGTAAATATTTTATAATACGACTATGAATCCTATTTCCATCTTTGGTATATGTTTAGTTCTTCTTTGAGTTTATTCTTCTCTCTTTTTTTTAAAAAAATATTTTTTTGACAGAGAAAGAGGGAGAGAGAGAGGAGAGAGAAAATGAATGGGTGTGCCAGGACCTCCCACCACTGCAAACGAATGTGTGCGCCCCCTTGTGCGTCTGGCTAATGTGGGACCTGGGGAATCAAACCTGGGTCCTATAGCTTTGCAGGCAAATGCCTTAACTGCTAAGCCATCCCTCCAGACCCTGAGTTTGTTTTCCCATGTTTAGCCTTTCCAGGTAGGGCTCTTGTGTGTATTATTCAAGTTATTCAAGGAACAAGTATCTAATCTAATTAGTATCTAATCTAATTAGTATGTAAGATACTAATATACTTGGTATCTGTTTGATTTTCAAATTTTACTCGTTCATAGCTATGTGTAGGTATGTTATTAACTTTTGGATATTTAGCACATGTCCCGCAAGATTGCTGAAATTGTGTCACCTCCCAGAGTTCTTTTGTCTTTTTAATTTTTTTTGTTTATTTTTATTTATTTATTTGAGAGTGACAGGGAGAGAGAGAGAAAGAGGGAGGGAGGGAGAGAGAGAGAGAGAGAATGGGCGCGCCAGGGCCTCCATCCACTGTAAATGAACTCCAGAAGCGTGTGCCCCCTTGTGCATCTGGCTAACGTGGGTCCTGGGGAATCGAGTCTTGAACCAGGATCCTTAGGCTTCACAGGCAAGCGCTTAACCACTAAGCCATCTCTCCAGCCCTTCTTTTGTCTTTTATGTGGAATTTTTAAGTACAACAGCATGTGATGGATGATTTTTTTACTCCATATCTGTATACTCTGCTTTTTTATCTGTAGTCCCAGGCTGGCCTCCAACCCACAGGGTATCTAATATCACCGCCTCTGAGGGCTGGGATTAAGTGTGCGTGTCACCGTGCCTGGTTGCAAACAACATAATTGCCTGCAATGGACTTGATAGGTTCTGGACTTTAGCTTTATTTTGCAACTTGTTGTTCAGGTGAAGCAGGTGAAAGTACAGAGTGCTGTAGTCGAGAAAGGTCTGTTTTGTAGGATTCTGAGTTGTGAAAGCCCAAAGAACATACTCTTAGCTTTATAGTGGAAAAAGGGAATGAAAAAAAGTAATTATAAATTTAGTGTACTGAGATTCTATGGGGATTAAATAATCTCAGTGTTGGGGTCATGTCTCATGCAGACAAAGCCGTGACAGCTGCTTACTTTATTACCCCTTACCCCCCCCCCCCAGTATTAAGACCATTTTCATTCTGAGCTGACAGATTAATTGAGGTACAAGGGTAATGATTAACCATCATAATCAACTGGCGCTTAAATATGGAGACTTGGAACACAAACAAAACCAACCTATGCAAACATTTTCCCTTTGCTAAACAGATTCGAAGAAGGAAGAACTCTGTTTACATTTAAGTAATGCTCCGGCTTGGGACATGTGTTCATACTAAGCGCTGCCTGAATAAACACCGGGCAGATGGCTAATGCATAATGTTATTGCAAATAAAAATTACCAGGAAACATTACTCTGCAGACACAGATGCACCATGGCCTGCTTTTCCGGTATCCTATCGTATCCCAGTCTGGTTTGGAGCAAATGGAGTCAGTCTTCTTAGAACAAAAAGAAAGTTTTTCTTGGTGTGCACATGTTGGAAGCCCTGAGAACTATCCTCATAGGTCAAACTACGAGGTGGCCGGGCATCTAACACAATGTTGATGGTGTCATGGAACACTATGAGACCTTCTCTCCAGCTCCTATGCCTAGGAGAACAGTTTCTCATCACCCAGGCCACTGACTGTCTCACTTCCACAGCTGACTTGAGCAGAGAGAGCAAAGAATCAGTGAACTTGGAGAGGAGAGACTGAAACAACCCCAACTGAGAAAAAAGAACTGAAGGTAAAGGAACGCACGCTCAGGGACTGGCGGGGTACCATCAAGGAAAGAGAAGAGAAAGGACAGAAAACAATATTTAATGAAATGAAAAATGTGAGGAAAGGCATAAACCTGTTCTGAAGCATCCCCAACTCTGGATCCTCCTCTTACTCCCTGAAGGACTTATGATTGTAAACAAATGCTTGCAAGTGTGTGTGCTGCTGGCAAAAAGAATATTTTCTCCTGCCCTAATTAAAAACAACAGCAACCACAAACATTCCTGCTGCCTCGCCTGCTTTTAGTTTTCTCTTCCTCTTTTTTTTTTTAAATTTATTTATGTATTTGCGAGAGAGAAAGAGGCACAGAGAGATAGAAAGAGAGAATGGTGCACCAGAGCCTCCAGCTACTGCAAATGAACTCCAGATGCGTGCGCCACCTTGTACATCTGACTTACATGGGTCCTGGGAAATTGAACCCGGGTCCTTTGGCTTTGCAGGTAAGTGCTGAAACCGCTACGCCATCTCTCCAGACCTTCACGTCCTCTTTCTACAGGAATAAGACACCCACTGGCTCCCACTTTATAAAGGCTGCTGGCCTCATCATCTTCTCTAATTGCTGCCTTGATCCTAAGCTATAGCATTGACATTCCTGCGATGTCTCCAAACAGTACAGAGGAAGTGGCCCACCTGTGGGTTTTCAGTATATATAGAATAGTTTTTATGGAACTGATTCATGTTATCTTAGGTGATATGTAATTCCCCTCCCCACTCCTAAGCCTTCAATACCCTCCCGCCCTGAATATTCTGTCCCTCACCTGGCCTGTTAAGTATTTCTCTTCTTCTCCTTTCCTATTTCCTCTTTTTCCAGGTTTCCTTCTACTTGTATGCCCATGATTCTGATGCTTACTACTGATTACCCTCATCTCCAATTGATCCTAGTTAGGAACCAGATATGAGAGAGAACTCATTATCCAAGGCTCACAAGAAATTGCATAGGAAGTGGTGACACCAGTGTTGCTCCCACTGCTAGCTTGACAACCAGCTCCAGGTGAATGGCGACAGACACTGTAGTCAATCCAAACACATGGAATCAGAAACCCAGAGGCTACAGAGAAGTCAACATCAAACCAGGCTGTTAATAGGCCCACCAAGGCTCAGGGACCATTGCAGAAGAGGGGGTGGGGGCTGGAGGGATGGCTTAGTGGATAAGGCACTTGCCTGCAGAGCCAAAGGACCCAGGTTCAATTCCCCAGGACCCACGTAAGCCAGATGCAAAAGGTGGTACATACTTCTGGAGTTTGTTTGTAATAGCTGAAGGCCCTGGGGTGCACATTCTCTCTCATCTTCCTCTTTTTCTCTCTCAAAGAAATAAAATAAAATATTTTTAAAATGATGCAGGAGTGGGAAGATTGTAAGAGACACAGAGTGGGTAGAAATATCCTGAGGCACCCCTCCCCCAAAGACTTATGCCTTAATTACTCAACAAACCAGGCTGACATGAAAAAAAAAAATAAAACAGTTGAGTTTTTGGTTTTCAAAACATTTTGATGGAGGCCGGGCGTGGTGGCGCACGCCTTTAATCCCAGCACTCGGGAGGCAGAGGTAGGAGGATCGCCGTGAGTTCAAGGCCACCCTGAGACTACAGAGTTAATTCCAGGTCAGCCTGGACCAGAGTGAGACCCTACCTCAAAAAAAAAAAAAACAAAAAAAACAAACAAAAAAAAAACATTTTGATGGAAAAGACTCATTCACAGAGATTGCGAACATCTTCTTATGAAATTCCAGTGTGCAAATTTGTAAGGGAAGAAGGGTCACACTGGGAGACCCAGGACGGTGAGCTCTCTGTGTAAATGCCGTGTCCTCACTTGTCCTGTATGCTGGTGACAGGACCTTTGTTGTCTTGATAACCATTCTAGGTCCGCCTTACTAATCAATAGTATTGAGGAAAAGTCCTTTTGTGTACCTCTGCCAAAGTAATGGCTTAATGATACTATAGGATCATAGCGAAGAGTACACAAGGCGTTTCTCACAGGTCAGCTTACCCACCCTTGTTTCCTAGAATGTGGCCTGACAAGCCATCCATAACAGAGCCTCCTCTCTTCTGCTATGCATAGACTCCTTTCTTGGAAACTGCCTCTCTTCTGCTGGGCTTTGGGAAGCGTGGGACCTTTCTACCTCACTCTGAAACTTTCCCATATCTACTCTTCAGAAACGTATGTCGGTACAAGGTGAAATTACTGCTGTAAGCTTATAGGACAACAGATATTTCTTTTTGTATGGAATTATTATAATGTCATTATATTATTATAATTATTATAATGTCATTATTTTCTGTCTGGCCCCAGAAATGGCAAGGTGGGTGGGGGTGCAAGCTATGAAGGTATAGAGCAGAGAGACCTCCCAAACTTCTCTGTGTATTACCAAATTGATTCTTTCTTGAGACATTGGTGTTATACTTTCTCCAAAGGGGGGGGGAGGAAGGTAGGGCAGAGGGCTGGAGAGATGGCTTAGTGGTTAAGGCGCTTGCCTTCAAAGCCAAAGTACCCAGGTTCAATTCCCCAGGACTCACGTAAGCCAGATGTACAAGGGGGCACATGCATCTGGAGTTCATTTGCAGTGGCTGGAGGCCCTGGCACACCCATTCTCTCTCTCTTTCTCTGCTTCTTTCTCTGTCTGTTGCTCTCAATGAATAAAAATAAACAAAAATATTTTGAAAAACAAAGCAGGGGAGGGGGGACGGAGAGGTTGCTTTGAGACTACCAACCCTTTTTGTTTAGCATCTTAGCTACTGACAACCCAATTGAGGCTTCCTTGTTATACTTGGACGGCAATTGCAGTGGGCTCTCACGACTTTGCAGTGCCGAGGCCAGGCGTTAAGACTGACCTCTCTAACCTTAATATTTCCATAGGCTGGAACAAACCCTTCCGCATGCTCTAACCCAAGTTCTGTGTTCTAATCTAGGGTTGTCAGTAGCTAAGATGCCAAACAAAAAGGGCTATGGACCAGAGTCAGATATTCAAAGTTAGGATCCACATATGAGCGAGAAAGCAGCCAGTGTTTGTCTTTCTGGGCGAGATCTGGCTCCATCACTCACTGTAACATTTTCCAAATCCATTCATTTTTTTCTGTTAATTTTATGATTTCACTTGTCTTTACAGATGAATAAAACTCCATTGTGTATATAAGCCATATCTTCAATATCAATATCATTCATTAGTAATGGACGTCGGGGCTGATTCCATTGCCTAGCTATTGTGAATAGAGCAGCAATAAACACGGATAAGCAAGGCTCTCTGTGATAGAGTGTACCGTTCCTTAGGTGGTATCCCAAGAAGTTGTGAGGCTGGGTCATATGGTAGATCTATCATTAGCTTTTTTTTTTTTAATTTTTTTTTATTATTATTTTTATTTATTTGAGAGTGACAGACAGAGAAAGAGGCAGATAGATAGATAGAGAGAGAGAGAGAGAGAGAGAGAGAGAGATAGAGAGAATGGGCGCGCCAGGGCCTCCAGCCACTGCAGACGAACTCCAGATGCGTGCGCCCCCTTGTGCATCTGGCTAACGTGGTTCCTGGGGAATCAAGCCTCGAACCGGGGTCCTTAGGCTTCACAGGCAAGCGCTTAACCGCTAAGCCATCTCTCCAGCCCATCATTAGCTTTTTTGAGCACCTCCACTGATTTCCAAGGTGTTAGAGTATCAGAGCTCCCTGCCCATCCCCCACTCTCTCCACTACCACCTGGTCATGCTGGGCTTGGGTCTGTGAGGCCACCTCCTGGGTGATAACTGAGGGTGCCTCTGGGCTAAGAGGAGGGAAGGCCGCCCAGTCCTCTCCGCTCTTACCTCTGCACTCCTCCTGAGGCAATGCTGCGCACTGCTGTGGACTTTATCAACACTACACGATGGCAAAACTTACAATAAAATATTTTTGTGTGTTCATAAGAAATTAACCATTACTTTCTGCAATTTGTGCTTTATTATAAAAGAGTCAATAAACATTTTCTTCCATGTGTAGTTTTCCTAGTATGTGTGAAAACATCAAAACTGTGAATGCCTGGGATAAGAGAAACCAGAAAGCCAGTGTCCTATGATTTCTGGGAGTCTGTGACAGGGTTTCTAGAAGGGATTGTCATTTGAAAACTGTAGAATGGGCGAGATGATTGTCCTCCCACGAGGTTGTAATGGAACAGAGAGGCAGGGGAGGGGCCCTCATTCTCTGCTTCAAGTGGGACAGGAATCTCCTGGCTTCCCCCATGGGGATTTCCAGTCCTTTGAAACTTCAGACTGAGGCTTGCACCAACAATGGCCCAGCTGCCCACAGCCAACAGCCTTCCAGTTTGTTTTGCTTTCAGGAAGAATTCTGTTAGCATGCATAGCTTCTGTACTTGAAAGAAAAGCCTGGGCAGGCCAGACAGGATATAGCAAGGCTGGAGTTACTGCAAGTTACAGGAGGCACAATGACAGCTTAAATCTCATTTATATGAACTGTGCCTCTGGCTAGAATGAGTCTCATTGTGGAGTACAGATGACTTTGAGGGGGCGTGATTGGTGAGGAGGCCCAGGGAGTGCAACGACTCAGGAAGCCCTTGCCCACTATGCTAAACCCAAGACAGGGCCTTGGGTGAGACTGCATCAGATTGGTGTTCTAGTGCCACCAGGGAATGGTGGCATCTGTGCTTCTTGGGGCCAGTCCCTAGCTGATTATCTATTAAAACAAACAAATGAACAACCACCATGTTTCTAGTCTGTTTCAGCAAGAGACTCACATCACACAGTCTTTTTCCAAAGTCGCATCCTGATCCTCCAGTTTCTCCCACTTCCCTACTGGTTCTCACAGGCTGGGGACCAGTGTTTTAGCACATAGACCTTTGAGGAATTTAAAAATAAATATAATTTATTTACTTATTTGAGAGAGGGAGAGGCAGAGAATGGGTATTCTAGGACCTCGAGCCGCTGCAAATGAACTTCATATGTATGTGCCACCTTGCGCATCTGGCTTTACGTGGGTACTGGGGAATCGAACCTGGGTCCTTTGGCTTTGCAGGCAAGTGCCTTAACCACTAAACCACCTCTCCAGTCCCCTTTGGTGTGGGGACGTATTTAAGATCCAGGCTATAATGGAGATTATTTGGAAAATACTTGACTCTCCCTAAAAAAGAAAAGAGAAAGACTCCAATTTTGACACTGTTTTGTTTCAAGAACTCTGTTTTTGTTTTTGTTTTTTTTTTCCAGAAACCAAGAGTAATAAACCGATGCCATCTAGGAGTGTTTTATTTATTTATTTTCTCTGCCAATTAAATGACTCAAAGGCAGGGCAGTGTTTGGAACAAGGAAGTCTATTTTCTTTGAGTATTTTCGAGGGAAGGAAAGCAGAGAGAACAGGATCTCCCCGGGAGGGCTGCAGAATCCACCGTCCCAGTGGGAACTGAACTTTCTCTGGACTGGGGAAGCCCGCCCATCCTGAGTCCTGATTGGTCAGTTTGAATGAAGGCGAAGGCGCTGATTGGTCCACAATGCATTCAGTCCTGGGCCCATGCCAGAAAGCTCCCCAGGCCCGCGCAGGCCAGGAAGGAGGAGGAGGAGCTGCAGTGACCCCCTTGTCCAGCTTGGGAGGGGGTCACCTACCAAGGGCTCCTCTTCTCTGCATGTCTGCCTCTTCAAGGAAACTGTCTAGTACTTGTAATGTTTCACAATCCTGTAAAAGGTCTCAGGAACGAGTCAGTCCTGTCTCAGAAAACCCTGAGTTTCCAGGAGAGCAAGTCGCCTCAGGTGCAAGGTGTCTTGTGTCAACAGAATAGGCGCTTGGCAGAGGGTGACCCCCAAATTAACGTACAGGAGGTGATGGCAACGGCAAGAGCAGAAACCTTCCTGATGCTGGCTGCCAGAGACAGCGAGGCTGCGTGCAGAAGAGCCTCCCCATGCACATGTGGGCGAGGTGGCAGTCCATGTGAGCCCAGGTCTGTGAAGCTCGGGACTGTTTGTCGTTTTCAACCCCCACTCCCATTCTCGGGAGAGCCCGTCTCTGTTTCTATCACCTTACTGTGTGTCTCTGGTACGGTTCACTGTCTACTCTCAGGGTGGCCTCGAACTCTCAACAATCCTCCTACCTCTGCCTCCTGAGTGCTGAGATTAAAGGCTTGTGGCACCATGCCCGGCTTCCCTCCCCCCAGTTTTACCTGGCTTAGCCAGCCAGGAGTGACAAGTGAGCACAAAAAGCATTTGAGTTTCTTTTTTCCTTCCTTCCTTCCTTCTTTCTTTCCTTCTTCTTCCTTCCTTCCCTCCCTCCCTCCCTCTTTCCTTCCTTCCTTCCCTCCTTCCTTCCTTCCTTCCTTCCTCCCTCCCTCCCTCCCTCCCTCCCTCCCTCCCTCCCTCCCTCCCTCCCTCCCTCCCTCCCTCCCTCCCTCTCTCTCTCTCTCTCTCTCTCTCTTTCTTTCTTTCTCTTTGAGGCAAACCTAAAGATTGGACCTTTAAAAAAAATGAAAGAGGGAGAGAGATAGAGAGAGATACAGAGAGAATGAATGGGCACACCAGGGCTTCAGCCACTGCAAACGAACTCTATGTGCATGTGTCACTGAGTTTTGTTTACGGGGACCCGGAGAGTTGAACATGGGTCCTTAGTCTTCACAGACAAGCACCTTTACCACTAGGCCATCTCTCCAGCTGGCATTTGAGATCTGCCCCCCCATATTCACTAACAAGGAATCAGTGTATTCCTTCCCCAAATCTTGGATATGGTGGGCTATAATAAGCAGTTATTTTTTTTAAAACTACTTATCAGGCCTCAAATCCCCAGCAGAAAAGTATAGACAAAAAATACCATGATTGGTACTAATACAAAACAGAAACAACTAGACTAAGTTTTAAAAAGGGACAGTGATTCAGTCCTTATAGACCTTGGGGGAACCAGCTTAAGTCTTGAGCCTTTCTCATTCTCTTTTTTGTTTTCTGTTCTCTTCCCCTCCTCCTCCTCTCTCTCTCTCTCTCTCTCTTTCTCTCTTTAAGGGGTTCCTATGACATGTCACAGCTGTAATGACAAAGGACAAACTCTTTGAGGCCAGCCTTTTATTAGCTAGTCCGCCCCTGATGAGGATTCTCACACTGACTTGGTCAGTCTAGATTATCTGATGCTCTAGAGACCTACCTAGACAGTCGTTCAGGCGACCAGCTTTAGCCAATTAAAATCAACCCACAGGACACCACTGGCCAACTGGAAAGCACTAACAGTCTATACCTAACTCTGCCTCCTAGCTTGATTTTCTTTTGCCATGTGGGGACTGCCAAACACCCAATTTCCTTACTTCTATATTGCTGTTTGTTTTTAAATTTTATTTACTTGTTAAATTTTTTTATGTAGTGTCTCACTCTAACCAAGGCTGACCTGGAATGCACTACGGAGTCTCAGGGTGGCCTCGAACTCATGGTGATCCTCCTCCCCCTGCCTCCTGAGTGCTGGGGTTTAGGTCGTGTTCTTCTGTATTGCCTCTTGTCTTCTGCTTCCTCCCCAAATGAATCAAACCTCCTTCATATCAGACCAATTGCTATTTTCCTTTTGACTATTCATAGAGTTTTCCTGGAACATCCTAATAACTACAGTAGTTCAAGATTTGACAATAATACAGGAACCTTGAGCCTCACAGAACCAGCAATTAGCCTCTAACATGACTGCCCTCCAAGACCAAGAATATCTCACAGAACGATTAAAAACAAAGGCAGCCTAGTAGACCTTGTTATTGATCTTGCTCCCTCCGAAAATTCCCAAGTAGTGACTTTTTGTTAATGGAATTGTGTCGTGTGTCAATTGTGTGATGTGTACCATTCTTATATGAAAACAATACAAAACACCTCAGCCTGCCCCCTAGAATTCCAAAAATAATTGCGTAACAGGGCTGCAGGAGATGATGGGACACCTCTTAAGAGTCCTAGAGCTCTGGTAAGTCACCCGAGAGGTCATGGAGACCCAGTAGTTAGACTCCAACGAGTGTACAGTCATAACAGGGGGTCAAGACAGAGGAAAAAGGAAGCCCAAAGAGTGGTCAGCAACTGTGACCCAACTCAACAGATGACACATGATACAGAAAGGTGAAGGGGCATGGGGCTCCTCTCCGGTCCCTGAAAGCAGCTCTCAGGAGCCACAATGCACTGTAATAAACAGTTTTTATTTTTAACTACTTATGTGGCCTTAAGTCCCCAGCAGGAAAGTATAGCCAAAAGATACTATGACAACTAGACTAAGCTTTAAAAAGGGAGAGTGATTGGGACCTTGTAGACCTTCCCGTTTAACCCTGAGCGTGGCCTACGGACATCTCAGGCAGGGCAATTACAGCCACCCGGGCTCTGTAAGATAAGCTCTATTTTTTTTTTTTTTCAACAACCCAACACTTGGCTCTAACAATCTTTATGCCCCCCTTTCCGCAGATTTCCCTGAGCCACGTTGAGTTCGTTTTAGGTCTACTTCAGTGATGAGGTCTTGGGGGTAAATTAATATTTGGTTAAATTAAAAACAATTCATGTAGATCTCATTTAATAAGAGTCTAATGAAATTCATGTATTTAGAAAAAGATAAGCTGTATTTATAAAGCTGCCAGTGACTCTAGCTTTCTTTAGGGTCTGGTTTTGACACTTTTTCTTTTTGACACTGTTGGCATTCAAGGCTGAAAACCCACTGTTTCCCTGTGGAACTGCTCCATCTTTGGATTTCTTCTCAAAATGGTGTGTTAGGTTTTGCCTCATTCTCGGTACATAGGTTTTTTGTTTGTTTGTTTGTTATTAGATATGGACATTTTAAAACAATTTTTTGTTGATTTTTATTTATTTATTTGAGAGGGAGCGACAGACAGACAGAGGGAGAAAGAGGCAGAGAGAGAGAGAGATTGAGAATGGGCGCGCCAGGGCCTCCAGCCACTGCAAACAAACTCCAGACGCGTGCGCCCCCTTGTGCATCTGGCTTATATGGATACTGGGGAATCGAGCCTTGAACTGGGATCCTTAGGCTTCACAGGCAAGCGCTCAACTGCTAAGCCGTCTCTCCAGCCCAATATGGACATATTTTGTATGTAAACCACACATGGTGGTACCATGCTTTGAGTCATCCCTGCCCCTTTTCTGAAGAGGTCTTCCTCGTTGGGGATGCAGGTCAACCCCATGGGGATTGTGGGTCATGCATTGTGGGGGCAGCAGTCAGTCAGGGGGGAGAGGCAATGTCTCTGTGCACGATGTACCAACTTGTGGCTCTAACAATCTTTCTACGCCATCTTGTACAAAATCCCCAGCGCCATGCTGGGAGCATTTTAAGTCAACTTCAGTGATGGGCACTTAGGAGCCTCTGGGCCTCTGGGCCTCTGGATCTGTGTTTTTGTTTTTGTTTTTTTTTGACAGTCCAAGAGATCCACACCGCAGTGGGTCTCCTGGGACAAACATGGCCATGGTTCTCCTGGCTCCCACCCTTTCTGGAGGCATTGTTTGATATCCTTGTGTTACTCTTGCTTAGATCTTATATTTTTAATTTTGTGATTAAAATTTGTGTCTTATGTGATATATGACAATTTAAAACTAAATTCCTATGGTGCAGGGATTCCATCCAACTTCTACTACGGAAAACCCAAAGTCTCCTGCTCAAAGAACAGAGTAAAAGAAAGTCTGGTGACCCCTGTTAGTAAGGGGCTATAGCTTTCACCAGCATGGGGAGACTGTAAAAGATTTTTCACCATTCTTTTGCTCCCTCAAAAGATTTCTGGGGGGCTGGAGAGATGGCTTAGCAGTGAAGGTGTTTGTGTGCAAAGCCAAATGACCCAGGTTCGATTCCCCAGGACCCACATTAGCCAGATGCACAAGGGGGCGCACGCGTCTGGAGTTCATTTGCCGTGGCTGGAGGCTCTGGCATGCCCATTCTCTCTCTCTCTAATAAACAAATACAAATGAAATAATTAATACAAAAAGATTCTGGGAACACAGCTGCCAGTGAGAAGTTGGGGCAAGAGAATCAGGGCTTGCAGAAGGTGACATCAGGATTGACATATACATGGAAAATTGTCCACTACATTGCAATACAAGAGAGGGAGGTGCCATGTAATGACACATAAAGGGTAATGAAGCTCCTGTCTGAGGGGTTTTGGGGGATATTCATTTCCAGCTTACTAGCCCACTCCCTTTCTCCTTTTTAATAAACTGTCTCTATTTCTATCACTTTAGTGTGTGTTCTGGTTCATTTCCTTGTTCTATGTTGCAGGAGCCATTTAACTTTTAACCCACCAGGCAGTGGCCACCTTCCGATTTGGCTCCTTGTCTAGTTTCATTGTGACTGAAGAAAGAGGGTGTTGGACTCATGAGTTCACTAGTAGCAACTTCAAAGGCTACATTAGCAACAAGGACACTGTGCTCCAGTGGTTTTCTTTTTTATTTATTTTTCTTTATTAGTTATGTACACAGTGTGTATACAGTCATATTGGTGCCATTGTTAGCCTCCTCCGTGTCCTCCCCCATCCTGAGGGACCCTCCTTATTGAGGATTGTGGGTCATGCATTGTGGGGCTAGCCATCAGTTATGGGGAACAGGAAGTGTCTCTGTGCATACATGTCCTAACTTGTGCCTCTAACAATCTTTCCACCACATCTTCTGTCAATTTCCCTGAGCCATGTTGGGTTCATTTTAGGTCTACTTCAGTGATGAGGTCTTGGGAGCCTCTGTGTCTCTGAACATCTGGTTTGGTAGAAATTGAGTGTTCTCTGTGTCTATCTCCTTCACCCTTGTGCTGGTACCAGGTTCACCAAGGAAGCAGCACTCTTGCTCATTTCCCCACTTACTCTTGGTTTCTGCTGGGGCCCCGGTGAGGTGCGATGGGCTGATTCTCTCCTCAGGTTCTGTGTCCATCTGAAAAAGAGTAGATTCTCCAATGGAGAGTGAGGTCAGCACCAGATAAATGGAACAACTGTTGTTATTTTAGAGAGAACTTAATAGGTGTAGGCTCTTTTGCAGCCCAAGACTGGTGGGTACTTGATATTGGAGAGCAAACTCATTTTTTGGATATGGTTCTGACTTGTTTCCCCATTCTAGCTATGGGTTCGGTTCCACTGAATGGATTTGTTCGCCAATCCAAGAGCAGTTGGTTTCCCATCATGACTGTGCGCCACTATTGCACTTGTGTGAGCATCAGGTCAGGTTGTTTGTTGCTGAGTAGCTTAGACCATGAGTTGCTTAGTCAGATGTTGGTCATTTTCCCTCAGTCGCTCATGTAGCACCTTCTGGTACTAGATGAGTTAACTGTCTGGGGATTGGCTCTCTTCCAGATTCTATCCAGGTCTCTCTATGTTCTGTATCAACAGCATCTGCTGTCTTTGGCAGTAGGGTCTTACCACTAACCTTTGGTGGGTCATCAAGTCCTCTGACAGAAATCCCTCTTCTTTTGGGAAACCTTGTAGGTCTCTCTGATCAACAGCTCAATGTGGATGTTAACTGCATCCTGGTACTGGGAGTTACAGGCCAGCGCCAAGGGAAAAGAAGGAAGAAAAATATAGGTAACATACAAGAAAGAGAGAGAGAGGGGGGGATAGAGAGAGAGAGGCAGAGAGAGAGACAGACAGAGAACTGAGGCATGGAACTTTTATGGTAAATGCCCAGTAAGGGAATAACTGGGTTTGTTGGTAACTTGATAGTCTACCTTTTTAGGAATCTCCATACTGTTTCCCCTAGTGGGTGTATGAATTTACATTCCCACCAACAGTGGATGAGGGTTCCTATTTCTCCACATCCTCGCCAGCATTTGTTTTCATTTGAATTTATGTTTGCTATCCTTACTGGGGAAAGGTGGAATCTCATAGTTGTTTGAATTTGCATTTCCCCGATCGTTAGGGATGTTGAACATCTTAAGTGTGTATTTTCCATCTGTATTTCTTCCTCTGAGGACTCCCTGTCCAGTTCTCTGCCCCATTTTGTTACTGGGTTTCCAATGCCTTTCTTAATGACTGTTTGCTTATAGGACTTGGCACACATGCCCAGTCAATTGATTGGCGAAATGTCTACTACTATCAAAGATGACTTTTGTTTGCCTAGCTGGTTCCCTACCCTTTCTATAGTGGATTTTTATTAAGTTGCCATTAAAGGGGATAGTATAATGTGAACGAAATTTCTGTCCTAATTAAGTAAATATTATGGACATTTTCAAGCATTTTTTTTAGAATGACCACATAATTTTTAAAAAATTTATTTATTTATTTGACAGACGAACGGGAGAGAGAGAGAGACAATGGGTGTGCCAGGGCCTCCAATGAACTCCAGATACATGAGCCACCCTTGTGTATCTGGCTAATGTGGGTCCTGGGGAATCGCACCAGGGTACTTTGGCATTGCAGGCAAACACCTTAACCACTAAGCCATCTCTCCAGCCCCATACAATTTTTTTTATTATTGACAACTTCCATAATTATAGACAATAAACCATGATAATTCTCCCCCTTCCCCTTCACAACTCTCCATCATATCCCCGCCCCTCAATCAGCCTCTTTTATTTTGATGTCATCTTTTCATCCGATTACAGCAGCACACTTTTCTTTGCTCGCTGTTCTGCCGTCCCTCAGGTTTGATTTCTGTGGAAACCCCTGGCAGGTTTCTTATTTAGGCTTTAATCTGTGATGGGCAAAGTTGAGCTCTACCGCCCTCTGGTGGCAAAATGCAAATAAACTGAGAAGAGCCTCTGGTGCGCTTTGTGCGAAGCGTGAACATCATGTATTTGTACTTTCCGTCTAAGCCACCCCTTCTGTTCACTCCACATCCAAACCCTGATGCTCCCGTCCTGCCTCTGCTGTCCCCCACGAGGGCTATTCTTTTGGAGAACGTTGCATATTGGAATTTTCTCCATTTTTCATTCTACCCAAACCTACCTGTTCCATACCTTATTACCTAAAAGTGTTGCTCTCTGGAAGAAATGAAACAATCAAGGCCATTGGGATACTTTATTTAAATCGAAAATAAGTTAACTGAAGGAAAAGTATTTAGAAAAGTTAAAGAATCCTTTGGTTAAAAATAATAATATAAACTCCCAGCACTCTGGAGGCAGAAGCAGGAGGATCACTATGAGTTCGAGGCCACCCTGAGACTACATAGTGCATTCCAGGCCAAGCCTGGGCCAGAGCGAGACCTTACCTCAAAAAACCAGATAATAATAATAATAATAAGTTAAAGAAAATTAAAGGTCTGGAAAGATGGCTTAGCAGCTAAGGCATTTGCCTTCACAGCCAAAGCATCCATGTTCAATTCCCCAGTACCCACGTAAGCCAGCTGCACACGCTTGCACACTCATCCGGAATGCGGTTGCAGTGGCTAGAGGCCCTGGCATGCCGATTCTCTCTCTCTCTTAAATAAAATAAGTAAGTAAAAATTTTTAAAAGATTCCTTTGGCTAAAGACGCACAGGCACATACTGAACTTGTTCAATCAGTGCCTGCTATAGCTACCTCCTCCTTTCTGGAAGAAAACAACAACAAAAACCCCACATAACCAGAAGCAGCTTTTGGGGGAATAAAAGGGTTTATGCAGCCTACAGTTTCAAGGGGAAGATTCACCATCATGTCATCATGGTGAGGGATAGATGGCTGAGCAGACAGTTGGAAGATCACATCTTGTCGCAGCAGAGAGGCAGTACCAGAGCAGTGGGCTTCGGGCTGGGCTGTATCACACCAGAGCCCCAGTGACACACCTCCTTCAGCAAGAACCCACCTTCCGAAGACCCCATGCTCTGGAGATCAACTACGGACTGCATCACAAACTGGCCTTCTCCGGGTGCCAGGTGCTCTTGCTTGATTATGAATCTTGTACAACTACAGTGCACATGCAAGATGTTCAGGATGTTAGTGAGCCATGGAGACATAAATTTTTGTTTATACCACAGGCAAAGTAGCAAGAAAATTGGAAAATATCAGAGCATACAGGTTCATAGTCTGAAAGCAGAAAATCAACAGGGACATAAGAAATTGGAAACAGTTTCAGAAAGAATGCAGGAAGTCAAACATGAGGCAGCTGTGTTACTGTGATGTTAAAATTATGTGGAAAGATAGCCGGGCGCGGTGGTGCACGCCTTTAATGCCAGCACTTGGGAGGGAGAGGTAGGAGGATACTGTGAGTTCAAGGCCACCCTGAGACCATATAGTGAATCCATGTCAGCCTGAGCTAGAGTGAGACCTTACCTTGAAAAAACTAAACTAAAATAAAATAATGCAGAAAGAGAATAGCACCACAAAATTCTCAACCTTTCTTTTCTTCACTGAAGAAATTTTTATATACACATAATAGTTTCTAGTGTTTTGTTTTGCCTAGGTACATATTCATGTGTGTGTGTGTGTGTGTGTGTGCGCGCGCGCGCATGTGGAGGCCAGAGATTAATGTAGGATGTGTGCCTTTTGATTTTTTAAAACTAGATGATTATAGTCTGATATTCCCTTTCCCCTGTTCCTCTTTCCCTGGGGCCCTCCTCTGTGGGGTCATGATATTCACTATGGGGTCATGAAAGCCTTGGTCAGTCCTACGGGGTGGTGGGGGGAGGCGCTGTGCCTTGGGATATTCACCCCCACTTCACGGCTCTTACGATCTTTCCGCCTCCTCTACTGCAATGTTCCCTGAGCCACAGCAGGCTTACTGGTGGTCTGATTTAATGTTGAGGTTTTTGTAGCCTCTGGACTTGTGCTTTGATAGGTTTTGCTTGATCACTGTGTCTGCCACCATCACCCTGGGGCTGGTTGTCAGGTTAGCAGTGAGAGCCACGTTCCTGGTGCTGCTTCCGCTGCGAATTCTCCTGGGCCCTGACGGATGTGGACAAGGTGGCAAGTCTCACGGTGGGTAGTCTGTTGTCTTCTCAATGGATCTTGGATGTCCTTTTTATTTTGGTTTATCTTTAAAATAAAGCAGATTTTCCAATCAAGAGTGAGAGCGGGTTGGGCTAAAGGGGGTATGTAACATTATTTGAGAGGTGTGTGTGTGTGTGTGTGTGTGTGTGTGTGTGTGTGTGCAAGCCCACTCTTTTTCTCCAGAGAGCAGTGGGGGCTTCTCTCTAAAGAATGAGTTTCCTGTTACGGGAATCTGATTTGGTTTTTCCAGTACCCGTATGAGTTCTCCCACTGAGTGGGGTCTCAGGTTACCTGCGGAGGCCATGGGCCGCTGCCACACAAGTGTGTGACTGGTCTGGCTAGCTGATGTCGTAGTCTGCAGGGTCTGCTGCTTATTCATGCGGCTGGTGACCATTTTCCTCAAGCATCTCCCACAGTGCTTTTTAGCACTCCAGGGACTAGCCAGGAGGAAGCTAATTTCCCTTTCAGTTCCAGCACGGCAATCCGATGTCTCGTGACCACATCCTGTGGTGTCTCCAGCACCAGTGTCTTATCTTTCAGCTCTGGCAGGTAATCAAGTGTATTGGCAATGGCCCACATTATTTTGGGGGACCTCATTGGTCTCCCTGGTCAATAGTTCACTGTAGGGGGCAATTTAATTCTGGGCCTGGGACATACTGGCCAGAGCCTGTGGTTTTAAGAAGGTTAAGCTTCTTTCACCTTCTGTCCAGAGTGACCCCTCTCCCCAGTTGATCGGTGGCTATAACTTGCGGAGTGATAGCCAGAATTAGGATCCCCCACATCCTTCATACCCCCTATTCCTCCAAGACCTGCTTGCCCCCAATATTCTGCCCTCCCCTACCTTGTCAGGTAGCTCCTCCCCTCCTCTGTCCTTAGTTCTTCTCTCCACTGATCTCATTCTAGTTCTGTGTCCAGGTTTCGGGGTCTGACCACCCTTCGCATTCACTGCTCACTGTGCCCAGTTGGGAACCGCAGGTGGCGAAAGTGCATGCTGCCTTGGTCTTCCTGTGCCTGCGTGACCCTGCTTAGAATGATTTTCTTTTCTAACTCCATCCATTTGCCAGTAAATATTTTTTAAATGTTTTATTTTTTTTTTTAATTTGACAGAGAAAGAGGGAGGGGGGGAATGGGTGTGCCAGGGCCTCCAGCCACTGCAAACGAACTCCAGACGCGTGCGCCCCCTTGTGCATCTGGCTAATGTGGGTCCTGGGGAGTAGAACCTGGGTCCTTTGGCTTTGTAGGCAAACGCCTTAACCGCTAAGCCATCCCTCCAGCCCTGTAAATCTTATTATTGCGTTTTTCCTTACTGCAGAGTTGAACTCCATCGTGTCCATGTGCCACATCTTCATTACCCATTCATCTGTTGCTGGGACATCTACTTCCTTTTGATGTTGAGACAAGGTCTCTTACTGAACCCAGAGCTTACTGGTTCGGCCAGCGAGCTCTGAGGACCTTCCGGTCTTGGTCTGGTCGTCCCTGTGATTACAGGTGTGTGCTGGCTGGCACACGCCCAGCTTTTACGTGGGTGCTGGAGACAGTATTCAGGTCTTTATGCTTGTGTCGTGAGCGCTCTGCAAGCTGAGCCATCTTCCCAACCCCCACAGCTCCCGTGAAATTTTTATTTTCCTTCATTTTTTTGCATATATGTATTGTGTTTTCAGATTCATACTTAAAAATTCATATTTTAAAATATCATTTACACTGAAAATCATTTACATTCTATTTATTTGGTAAGTTGCTTAAGCTGTGTGTGTGTGTGTGTGTGTGTGTGTGTGTGTGTGTGTGTCCCAGTGTAACCTCTGTAACTCCTCACTGACCCTGTGGAACAGACATGGACATAATACTGGTGCTCCATTATGTATCATTCAAGCCTCAATGAAGTTCTCTCTCTCTCTCTCTCTCTTTCATTTCCCATAATCTTTGCTCTTAGCTTTTGTCTCTGCCAATGTACCATGCCAATTCCTTCAGAGCAAGAACTTGGCCATTTTGTCTTGCTTTAGTCTGTTTTTTTTTTTTTTTTTTTTTTTAGGTTGCTATAACAGAATATCTGAAACTGAGTAGATTATCAACAATAGAAGTTTATTAGGCCGATTGCTCTGGAGGCCAAGAAGTTGGACAGCACCGTGCTGGTGCCTGGTGAGGGTCTGATGACAGAGAGCAGAAGTCGAGAGCAAAGGCAAGGATGTGGGGAAAATGAGAAGCCATGTTTATAGTGAGACTTCTCTTGGAAACATTGACCCATTCCTGAGATGGCAACATGGATCAATTAGTGAAGGATGGGATGCGATCATCTCTTATGAAGCCCACACCTAACTTTTCTGCCCTGAGGATTAAGTTTCAAATACTTAACACTTGGAGATGCATCAGGCCAGAGTACGTATGTATATACATGTATATATATATATATATATATATACATGGTGCCTACACAATTCTGATGCTTAACAGATGTTCAATAAATGCTGTATTTGTTGAATGAATGAAGAAAATTTAAAAATATTTATTTATTTATTTGACAGAGAAAGAGGGAGGGAGGGAGAGAGGGAGAGAAAGAGAGAGAGAGAGGGAGAGAGAGGGAGAGAGAGCGAGCAAGCGAATGGGTGTGCCAGGGCCTCCAGCCACTGCAAACAAACTCCAGATGCATGCGCCCCCTTGTGCATCTGGCTAATGTGGGCCTTGGAGAATTGAACCTGGGTCTTTTGGCTTTTCAGGTAAATGCCTTAATTGCTAAGCCATCCCTCCAGCCCATGAATGAAATTTTCATTCCTGGGTGGAAATTTAAAAAAATAGTTGAACTGATCATTATCCTTAGGTTAAAAAAAAATAACACAATACTAAGTCACAGTCAGCAATTTTTTCAAAAGATGTCAATCCCACCTTAGTTAAATATTTATTTTAATTAATTAATTTATTTGAGAGCAAGGGAGAGAGAGAGAGAGAGAATGAATGGGCACGCCAGGGCCTCCAGCCACTGCAAACGAACTCCAGACGCGTGCACCCTCCTTGTGCATCTGGCTAACGTGGGTCCTGGGGAATTGAGCCCCAAACTGGGGTCCTTAGGCTTCACAGACAAATGCTTAACCGCTAAGCCATCTCTCCAGCATCCTTAGGTGCTTTTATAAAACTTAAAAAAATATTTTATTTATTTGAGAGAGATAGAGGCAGATTGTGTGTGTGTGAGACAGAGAGAGAGAAAGAGAGAGAGAGAGAGAGAGAGAGAGAGAGAGAGAGAGAATGGGTGCACCAGGGCCTTCCACCACTGTAACGAACTCCAGACGCGTGCGCCCCCTTGTGCATCTGGCTTACGTGGGTCCTGGGGAATTGAATCCATGTCCTTTGGCTTCTCAGGGAAAAGCATTAACCACTAAGCCATCGCTCCAGCCCTTAGTTACTTTTTTAATAACCAATTTAAAAAATCATCTCTTTTAAGAAATTAGTTAAGTGTACTTATATTCTATTGTGATTATTGTTAGATTTAGATGAATCGATGCTAAATTTCTAGCTACATTTTTGGGGGCACTTTTTCTCTTACCCTCCATGGTCCTTTTAGATTGATACTCTCTCAGTCTTAACATACTTGTCCTAAAGTTTATATTGGTTAGATACTTAAACAATATTGTGTTTCTACAAAGTTTCAAAAATTTGAGGATGTGATTATTTGTAATACTTTATGCTTTCAAGTCTCTATGACTTACAGTCGTGGTTAATAGGTAGTGTATCCTCTTTCCTTTCTGTTATCATTTCGGCTCATTTAAAGAACCAATCTGCCTTTTTTATTCTTCATTTATTACTTTATTATGTGTTCTTGTTCTCATTTTGTGCCCAAATATATTTCAAGGGCTTTGTATTTTTAATTAAATGTTTCTCTTTTGTCCTGATTCCATATCCATCTATTCTTTACCTATTTTCCTTGACTTGGTTTCATTGTTTGGCCAATGTCTTATCCATGTATTATGGATAATACAATGTCTTCTCCAGCTTATAATTTTTTTTGAGGCAAGCCCAACAGAACTGGCGCTTTTTATGAGAGAGAGAGAGAGAGAGAGAGAGAGAGAGAGAGAGAGAGAGAGAGAAAGTGAAAGAGAGAGAAAGAATGAATGAACTGCCACACCAGGACCTCCAGCCACCGTAAGCAAACTAGATACATGAACCACCTTGTGCACATGTGTGAACTTGCAAGCTTGCGTCACCTTGTGCCACTGGCTTTCATGGGAACTTTAAGAGTTGAACATGGGTCCTTAGACTTCACAAGCAAGTACCCTAAGTGCTAAGCTATCTCTCCAGCCCAGTGTATAACTTTTTAATTGGAGATTTTCTTCTCCAAGGGGATTTAAAATACTCAAAGGGGAATTTGTATTTTGAATAAAAATTCAGGAAGGTGTATTTTTTTAAAACCATAAGATTTTGGGGCAGCAGATGCCTCTGTGGTTAAAACCACTTTCCTGTAAACCTGTCCTCCAAGTTAAGTTTGATTTCCCAGCACTCACTTGATTCCCCAGCAGCCATATTAAGCCACACAGAAAGCAGTACATGGAAACCAAGCCTTCCTAAGGCAATGGGAGGCCGAGCAAGGGCATCTAGAAGTTCACAGGTCAGCTAGACTAGTGAGTACTCAGCGGCTTAAGGAGGACCCGTCTCAAGCAAGGTGAGAGAGAGGACAAATACCCAGGGTTGTTCTCAAGTCTCTGCACATGTACCATGGCACACCCCCCCTCACACACATCATGGAATATGTCAATTCTTGAGGAATATTTATTTTGGGGGGGTCTGTAGAATGTATTTCTCTAATATAAACCTTTCTGAAGACGAAGCCTACTAGATGATAAACTTATTTGGATGAAACCATGAGTGATCCTCCCATAAGCCAGAATAACCATTAACGATTGCTATTGTTAACGTTCATGGGCTAACATAAGTGTGTGTAATATGGGCTGGTATCTGGGCTTGCAGAACACCATTGGAGGGGTTTTTATTCTTATGTCTGTAAACAAAGAATTATGCCAGGACGCACAGTTTAGCAGAAGGAGAGAGAGAGAGAGAGAGAGAGAGAGAGAGAGAGAGAGAGAGAGAGAGAGAGAGAGAGAGAGAGAGATTCTTAAGAGATAGTATACTTCTTTGGCTGGAGAGATGGCTTAGCGGTTAAGCGCTTGCCTGTGAAGCCTAAGGACCCCGGTTCGAGGCTCGGTTCCCCAGGTCCCACGTTAGCCAGATGCACAAGGGGGTGCACGCGTCTGGAGTTCGTTTGCAGAGGCTGGAAGCCCTGGCGCGCCCATTCTCTCTCTCTCCCTCTATCTGTCTTTCTCTCTGTGTCTGTCACTCTCAAATAAATAAATAAATAAAAATTAAAAAAAAAAAAAGAGATAGTATACTTCCAAAGGAGCAGGGTGTGTGTCAAGTTGGCTGGGAACAACAACAAAAAAAATTCAATACCACAAATGTCAGCAGTACGCAGTGGTCGGGGCTTTTATGCCACGTAGCATGACCTTTCTGGTTCGTTTGCATAATGGTCTTCATGCTTGCTCTGTCTGTTGCATTTAGTTCCCAACGTTCCTTCATCTATTACACACCTCAAGAACATCTTACCTCTCCACCCAGGGATGTGCATGTTAGTGTTTTTTTTTTAAATTAATTAATTATTTATTTATTTATTTATTTATTTATTTGAGAGCGACAGACACAGGGAGAAAGACAGATAGAGGGAGAGAGAGAATGGGCGCGCCAGGGCTTCCAGCCTCTGCAAACGAACTCCAGACGCGTGCACCCCCTTGTGCATCTGGCTAACGTGGGACCTGGGGAACCGAGCCTCGAACCGGGGTCCTTAGGCTTCACAGGCAAGCACTTAACGGCTAAGCCATCTCTCCAGCCCCATGTTAGTGTTTTTGTAAGCCATAAGTCACCTTCAGACATTCCAAAAGCCTCTATGATTGCACCAGTGCCCACTTTCATTTTTTAAAATTTTACCTTGATTTTGTTTTTATTAGAGAGAGAGAGAAAATAGGCATGCTAGAGCCTCTATCCACTGCAAACAAACTCCAGACGCTGTGCATCTGGCTTTCATGGATACTGGGGAATTGAACCTGGGTCCTTAGGCTTTGTAGGCAAATGCCTTAACTATGAAGCCATGTTACCAGTCCCAGAGCCCATTTTAAACTGGTCTGAGCATGGGTGGGTGAAGAGAGGTCTAGCCTTTTCTTTCCAACTTGTTTATCTCCTATGCTTATTTTACGGGGCTTCTGGACCCCTGCCCACCCTGGGCTACGCGCTGCCTCCTGCGTGCCCCATAGCAGCGGTGACATTTAGACCGTGCTGTATGAGGAACGCTACCACCCAGGGATCGCCGCAGACCTCTTGTTTGTGAACCTGGTATTTTCACCACACTGAGGGGTTTACAAACAAAATAAAACAGTGCTTCCCAAAACCTTCATTCAGCTAACGCTCCTGTTTGGCTTCAAGACCTGCATAATAGGAGGAAAAAAAGATGACATAAAAATGCAAGAGAGGGGCTGGAGAGATGGCTTAGCGGTTAAGCGCTTGCCTGTGAAGCCTAAGGACCCCAGTTCGAGGCTCGATTCCCCAGGACCCATGTTAGCCAGATGCACAAGGGGGCGCAAGCATCTGGAGTTTGTTTGCAGTGGCTGGAAGCCCTGGGGCGCCCATTCTCAATCTCTTTCTCTCTCTCTCTGTCTCTGTCTCTCTCTGTCACTCTCAAATAAATAAATAAAAAATGAACAAAATAAAAAAATGCAAGAGAGGCTAGTAAGAAAAAAAAAGAAAAGCTTTCAGTGGAAAGGGGATTTGAGGGCCGGGGGTGAAGGAAAGGTGGTAGGAGGAGACCATGGTCATGTTACATTGTTTACATGTATGGAAGTTTTCAATAAAATGTTTGGAAAAAAAAAAACCCGATGTTCTTAAGCACTGAAAATCACATTCAAACAATAGGTTATCTATTTAACTAGTATTTTTTTTGTTTGAGTTTATAACCCCACACAGTGAGTTGTTTAAAGCATACCTAACTGCTTTGCACTGTTATTTTCTATTTATTTATTTATTTTTGTTTTAGAGTGCAAAAGAGAGAGATAGGCAGAGAGAGAGGAGAGAGAGAGAAAGAGAGAGAGAGAGAGAGAGGGAGGGAGGGAGGGAGAGAGAGAGAGGGAGAATTGGTGCATCAGGGCCTCAGCCACTGCAACTGAACTCCAGGTGCTTGTGTAGCCTAGCGGGCATGTGCAGCCTTGTACTTGGCTCACCTTTGTGCGTCTGGCTGGCGTGGGATCAGGGGAGTAGAACATGGGTTCTTAGGCTTTGCAGGCAAGTATCGTAACTGCTAAATCATTTTTCCAGCCCTGCACTGTTACTTTCTATTTGCTAAGTGAATATTTGAGGTATACTCTCCTAAGCTTCCTGTGTTATCATGATTATGTGTATATATATATACATATATATATATATATATTTTGGCCTTTGTCCCAGTGCTTGCACAGTTTCTTTGTATTTCCTGAATGATAAAGTCAATAGAACTTTTTCTTTGAGGTTGTTCCTCAGCCCCTCTTCCCCCCCCGCCCCGATTTTTGATGCAGAAGTTACACTTAGCATTACAAGATTGATGAGATATAAGGAATGTCTTCTATACACATTGACCCCTTTTCAAAAACCCCTAAATTTTTATGAATAAGGTGAATCTTGGAGGGTCCTTAAGAGAGCTGCAGGATAGGGGTTGTTTTCCAGGAGTCGCTACTGTGTGATTAAAGGATTAGAAAGAATTTCAGCCTTAGCCTGTCCTCTAGGGATGGAAGGGGATGGAGGACATCATAAACATGGACACACACACACACATACACACACACATACATATATATGTGCAAATAAATAGCAAAAGAGAAAAATAAATACAACTAGAAGGTTTACTTCTGAGTTTATTTTGTGAGGTTATTATCACCCTTATACTGAAGTAAGACATGAGAGCACCAAGTTGTTGAAATGGTGTAAGTATTTTTTTCCATTGTATGTTTTGGCATCTTTGTCCAAAATCAATTGGCTATGGTTGCATGGACTTATGTATGAATCTTCTACTCCATTGCATTGGTCTGCATGTCTGCTTTTGAGCCAGTGCCATGCTGCTTCTATTATTATGGCTCTGCAGTATAACTTGTAATCAGGTATGGTGATACCTTCGGCAGTATTCTTTTGGATGAGGACTTTTTTTTTCTTTTTCCTTTCTTTCTTTTTTTTTTTTTTTTTTTGCTATCTGAGGTCTCTTATGCTTCCATGTGAATTTTAATGTGATTTTTTTTTCCTATTTCTGTGAAGTGATATTGGAATTTTGATCAAAATTGCATTGAATCTGTGTATTGCTTTGGGTAGGATGACCATTTACATGCTATTAATTCTTTTGTGGGGCTTGACATTCTTGGTGGAGATATGTTTGTTTTCTTGGTGTTTTGGCCTTATTTGTTTTGCTTTGGGATTTGCTCATCTGGAGATAGTGGGTTTGCCTAGTTGCGAAGCTCACAGAAGGTTGTAGTAATATTACAAGGGGGGCATTAGCTGGGTTGGAGGTCTGGGATTACATGTGGAATGCCCACATAGGTGTGTGTGGGGGGAGGAATGTTGAGGTGTTGCACAAGGCTTTTCAGTGGCGAGTGGCCTTGGTGAGTGTGAAAAGGTCACTTCTTGGACAAGTGAACAGGCACAAAGTAGAGTGAACTGATGATGGTGAATTCACTTGCAGGGGTTTGGATTGGCCAGGCTGGTGGGTGGGACACAGGGAAGTGGGCAGAATTAGGGGATGGCTTTGAGAAATAGGCAACTTATCCACAAAAGCTGCTCTACTACATACCAGGAGAGCTGCATGGGCAAAGTTAAGGAAAGGATTGGTCAAACTTCCCTGGAAGGACAGACAGCCAGGAAAAGATGGAAAGACTGACCAGGAACTCACCCATGGTGGATGTCTACTGGGACATGCTGCACTGTTGTAGGGAGAGATTTGACCCAGAACTGACTGCTTCCCTCTACCTGTTGATTTCCTCCCTCTTATGTGAGATCCCTGGTGGGTCTCTAAAAAGTTTCAGGGAGAGGTACTTAAACAAACAGCCATCTTGCTAGATTTCTGGAGATTTCAGATTCATCTCCCAAGCTCTAGGGAAGGAAACAGAGCTAGAGATTGGACTATCACCAATGGCAGATGATGTAATCCATTTTCAATTAAAAAAAAATCAAAACTTCAATTCTTAAAAAAATCTGTAAATGAGGGTGCTGGGGAGAATGGCTTACTAGTCAAGGCACTTGCCTACAAAGTCAAAGGACCCTGGTTCAATTCCCTAGGACCCACATAAGCCATATGTACAGATGAGATCGGGCGCGTTCAGGGTGGTATGGCCGTAGACAAGCCATATGTACAAAGTGGCACATGTGCCTGGAGTTTGTCCACAGTGGCTGAAGGGCCTGGCATGCCCATTCTCTCTCTCCCCCTCTCTCTCTTTCATAAATAAAATAAACAAAAATTTTAAAAAAATCTATAAATGGGACTAGAATATAGCTTACTGGTAGAATGCTTGCCTAGCAAATGGGAAGTTGTAAATTCACTCTCCTACACCCAAACGAGATTTACAAACCCTAGATTGCTAGATTTAAGAGCAATTGTGGTGGAGAATTGCATCCATGTGTCAAGGGGTAATGTTCTCCATCTACATATGGAGGCAGATACTCCTGTGCCTCGAGCCTTTCCACACCTCTCTTTCTGCTCATTTCTATCCTTTACACTATCCCAATAATAAGTGAACTAGTGAAATAAGTAAACTATCTTCCTGAGTTCTTTGAGTTGCTCTAGCCAATTAATGAACCCAAGGAGAGAGCATGGGAGCGTGAGTTTAAAGCTTGCTGGTTGGAAGTGCTGGAAGCCATACTTGTCTGGCCCATTAGTGTCAGAATTGAAATGAGTTGTTGGGTGAAGACAGCATGAGAAGTCTCACACATTTGTTGTCAGAGATTTGTGATGATTAACACCAGCTCATCTAACCTGATGAATTTGACTTTGATTTCATATCTCTGTAGCTCATTTTTTTTTTTATCATAACTGTCTCCAGTGCAGCCATGTTGATTTTCTTCTTTTAAGTCTTTTCTTTCCCTCAGGCAGCATAGCTTAGATTTTCAGTCTGAGTTCTGTTGCAACCATTCCTTTTTTCTTATTAGAAAAATATTTTATTTATCTAAGTGAGAGAAAGAGAGACAGGGAGAGAGAGGGAGAGAAAGTAGAGGTGTACTAGAGCCTCTAGCCACTGCAAACAAAATCCAGGAGTGTATGCCACCTTGTGCATCTGGCTCTGTGTGGGTACTGGGGAGTCGAACTTGGGTCCTCAAGCTTTCCAGGCAAGCGCCTTAGCAGCTGAGCCATCCCTCCAGCCCTGTTGTCACCATTCCTATTTTAACAACCTAATTTTCCTGAGCTGAGGGGTCAGTTTTATAGTTTATATCTATATATGGAACAGGGCAGAAAATGAACCTCTACTTTAGAGAAACTGGAGAGTAAGATGCATTGAAAGTCGTTGATTTTATACCACTTAAGAGTTTTCAGTGCCTGTGTCATTTTTATTTTTTTCAGAATCTAAAACTGACAGACTTTGTCCTTTAATCAAAACTTTAGCCAAGTATCAGGGTCCATTGCGGAAGAGGTGGCGGAAAGAATGTAAGCGCCAAAGGAAGAGTAGGACTCCTTACAATGTGCTCCTCCCAGACACAAGATGGCCTGGATATCCATGACCTCACAGTGCCTGACACTACCTACACAAGACCATCATAAGAGGAGGAAAAGACCATGACATCAAAATAAAAGAGAGTCTAATTGAGATGGGGAGAGGATATGATGGAGAGTGGAGTTTCAAAGGGGAAAGTGGGGGGAGGGAGGGCATTACCATGGGATTTTTTTTTTTATAATCATGGAAGTTGTTAATAAAAAATTGAAAAAAAAAAAAACTTTAACCAAGTAGCCTGGCATTGTGGCACATGCCTTTCATCCCACCAGTTGAGAGGCTGAGGTAGGGTAATTGCCATGAATTTCAGGCCAGCCTGGGATAGAGTAAGACTCTGTCTCAAAAGCACACAAAAAGTCTTTAGCTAGGTCTCTGAGTCTTCTCTGAATATGTCTGACTTTGGTGTTCCCACTTCATCCTTGCAGTATCCAGCTGGAGCAAGAATGTGGATAAGCCAGATGTGGTGGTGCACGCCTTTAATCCCAGCACTCGGGAGGCAGAAGTAGGAGGATTGCCATGAGTTCAAGGTCATCCTGAGACTCCATAGTGAATTCCAGGTCAGCCTGGGCTAGAGGGAGACCCTACCTTGAAAAAACAAAACAAAACAAAACAAAACAAAAAAAGAATGCGGATAAATCGACTTAGTACGAATTTCTGCTTCTGGCATTTGAACATTGCAGATATATTATCATCTTCTGGAGTAAACCTGTGCAGTCAGGTTAACCAGAAACCTTATCCTTGGTGTTCCCCCACCTGTTTTCTGCTCACTGTCCTCCCCCCGCTCCCCACCATCTTGCTGGAGCTCAGCCTGTCCCTCGCTGTGAGACCCTATGCCTGGGGTACTGGTTTCCCTTCAACACGGTCTGCTTGACCGTATTTCACAGTGTTTGGAAACTTTGTCCTTCATGATGCTCAAGTGACTCTTTGATTAGGCTGTGCAGAAAAGTCAGATGGACTGTGGAGGTGAATTATTTGGGGTAACTTAACTCGCAACAAATGAGCTCATGGTTCTTGTCACATTTCCGTAGCCTGGGGCCCCAAGTCACCTTTTATTTTCATGGAGTCCTCAAGTTGAGATGTGAAGATACTGTAAATTGGTGTTAAACATGCTAAGGACTTGAAGTCCTGCACGAGGCTACACACACCCACAATGATGACCAAGCGTGTGCATGAAGCTCTTTCTAAAATTGAAAAGTATGCTTTAGTCCAATAGAAGGTAAATTCTTTAAGAATCCTTACTCTAAAAGGAAATAAGTAAGAACCTTTATTTTTTTTTTTTTTACTTAACCCCTCCCCTTTTTTTTTTTTGGAAGAAACGCTCTACATATTCTGGGCCAGCCTCAAACTCAGAATAATCCTCCTACTTTTGCCTCAGGCGTACAGCGCGATGCTCAGCCAGTTCAATGGACATTTGATGTGTTATGTCCCCTTGATAGTTTCCTAATATGAAAATTGTGTTTCTGGGGCTGGGGCTGTAGCTGAGTTGGGAAAGTGCTTTCCTAGTGTGCATGCAGCCTTGACCCCAATGCCCTTCACATGAGCTGGATATGGAGAACACTGTGGGCGCTGTGGGCAAAGTGGCACGGGCCTGTAATGCCCGCCCTTGGGAAGAGTCAGGTCCAGTTTGCGTGTGCACGTGTGTGTGCTTTCATATAAGCTTCCTTCTTCTAGTGACCGTGCTCAAAAACCAGTAAAAATGGAATTATTAAATGCAGAGATATTGCTTAGTGGTAGAGTGATTGCCTTAAACAAGTGAGGCCCTAGGTTCAACTGCCAGCCCTGTGGGCGTGTGTGTTTGTATACGTGTGTATTTCTCTGACTGTAAAAAAAAATACTTTTTGTTTGTTTATTTATTTATTTATTTATTTATTTGAGAGCAACAGAGAGAAAAGGAGGCAGAGAGAGAGAGAATGGGCGCGCCAGGGCCTCTAGCCTCTGTAAAGGAACTCCAGAAGCCTGCGTCCCTTTGTGCATCTGGCTAACGTGGGTCCTGGGGAATCAAGCCTCGAACCGGGATCCTTAGGCTTCACAGGCAAGCGCTTAACCGCTAAGCCATCTCTCCAGGCCTTCTCTGACTTTTTAATCTGATGTTTCCTTGCTTGCTCTTTTCCCCTTTCTTGCTTTTTGTGTCGGAATAATATAGTAAGTATGTTGGCTATTGATGCCAACAGTGGCTCTCCGTTGTCTCAGAAGATCATAAAAACAATACGGGGAAAATGTTTTTAAAGATCCCTTTCTATGAACACCTTTGTTCAATGGCTCCATCTACTGGAAGGAGTGTGTACTACTTGTTTTTATTACCAAGTACAACCGGAGCAGGTGCGCCCTAGACTTTTCCCTAGAAATCTCTGAAGCAGCTTTGATGACTAAGCACAGACTTAGCCTCTGGTACTTGTGTCCTTGGAAACTGGATCCAGAGAGGCTTCTGGTACTCTGAGCTTCTCCTGTATTTTTTTTTTTGTTTATTTTTACTTATTTATTTGAGAGTGAGAGAGCCTGAGAGAGAGAAAGAGAGAGAGAGAGAGAGAGAATGGTGGTGCCAGGGCCTCTAGCCACTGCAAACGAACTCCAGACGTGTGCGCCCCCTTGTGCATCTGGCTAACGTGGGTCCTGGGGAATCGAACCTGGTTCATTTGGCTTTGCAGGCAAACGCCTTAACCGCTAAGCCATCCCTCCAACCCTCTCCTGTATTGTTTTTTAATTATTTATTTATTTGTTTGCAAGCAGAGAGTGATAGAAGAGAGACAGAAAGAATGGGAGCACCAAGGCCTCTAGCCATTGCAAACAAACTCCAGATGCATGTGCCTCTTTGTGCATCTGGCTTTATGTGAGTACTGGGGAATCGAACCTGGGTTCTCAGGCTTTGCAGACAAGCGCTTCGACGGCTGTACCGTTTCTCCAGTCCGGAGCTTCTCCTTTCTTTCTTACCCTGCCATTGTCGCTTACCCCTGTCTCTCAGAAGGAGATTTTATTTTCTGGACAGTGTGTTTCAAGCAGAAGGACACAGCGCTGGTTAAGTCCTCCTTGCTGTCCACTTTGCCTCTCTCCAGGGACATAGATGGCCTTGCGTGACCAGGAAGTCCTCTCACACAGACTGTGTGGCACTGGAGTTGGGAGTGGGGTCATTTCCTCCCATACTTCCAACTTCATATGTAAACTGGATGTTTGTAAAAAAGCACTTAGGAAGTTTCTTAGTTTTAAAGCTGCTCCGGTCCACAGACCTAAAACTGAGGCAAGCTGTCTATTGAGGAAAAGCCCTGGTGAACTAAGAAAATTTACATAGCTTTGCTTTTTCCTTTCCCAAACAGACATGTGAATCTTTCCTTGGACGACATTAATCTGAAGAAAGGAAGTAAGCAGACTTTGGAGGGAATCACTGAGCATTAACTCTGAATTTACACTGACACCTGGAGTCTCAATGCCTGTATTCCACTCATCAGAACAGGTGCTCGTGGAAGTTGGGTGCCAATGAAGTCTTGGCATAGGCATCTCTCCCACAGTGAGTCCGTTATGTCCCTATAAACCATCCTGTGGTTGTTCTCCTAAGTTCAGAGGGTAGATAGACTCAGCAACTGGTAGAATTTCTAAATTGACTAAGAGCCGCTACATAGAAAATACCAAGTAGAAACCACTAGAACTTTCTCTACCTAGGAAAATCAATCAAAAGAAACACTGCATTCTGGGAGATTTGCAGAGGTTGGTACCACCGTCAAGGATTTAAAACAGGCATGGGTTGCAATGTTCAATAAGTCGTCATCCAACTTATTCATTAGACCGAGTAGAAAAGGGGAGGCTTTGGAGAACCAAAATGGATTATCAGGCTGGAGAGATGTCTTAGCAGTTAAGTCGCTGGCCTGCAAAGCATTAAGGACTCATGCCTGACTCTCCAGATCCCATGTAAGCCAGACGCACAAAGGTGAGGCAAGCGCACATGCCCACTAGGTAGCACAGGCGTCTGGAGTTCAAGTGTAATGGCTAAAGCCCTGGGGTACCAAGTCTCTCTGTCTGTCTCTGACTCTCTCTCTCTAAAATAAAATAAATAAATGAAGTGGATTACCATGCACTTAGCCAATGATAGCTGCTCTTTCAGAAGTGGCTTAAATGCATAAGCCGTATTCTGGCATTGGTGTGCATGTTTATGTGGAAAACACCTTCATCTCAGTTCTGTTAGCAAAGACCAGTAAAAGGACTATGACTTTAGCTGTTACGGCCAACAGTACAATTTTTTGCCTACTAAACAGCATATCAAGCCAGGCTTAGTGGCACACATCTTTTTAAACCCAGCATGCAAGAGGCTGAGGCAGGAAGATTGCAGTCACTTTAAGGCCAGTCTGGGCTACAGAGTGCATCCCAGGTCAGCCTTGGCTAGAGTGAGACCTGCTTCAAAAACAAAAACACAAAACAGGGGCCGGAGAGATGGCTTAGTGGTTAGGGCACTTGCTTGCAAAACCAAAGGACCCAGGTTCAATTCCCCAGTACCCACATCAAGCCAGAGGTGCAGAGGTGACACAGGTGTCTGGAGTTTACTTGCAATGGGTAAAGACCCCGGTGCACCCATTCACTCTCTCTGTCTTTCTCTCTTCCTCAGAAAAATAAATAAATAAAAATATTTAAAAAAACAAAAACAAAACCATATCTGGCTGGAGAGATGGCTTAGTGGTTAAGGTGAATGCCTGTGAAGCCTAAGGACCCAGGCTCGAGTCTCTAGGTCCCATCTGGAGTTCATTTACAGTGGCTAGAGGCCCTGGTGTGCCTATGTTTTTTTCTCTCTCTCTAATAAATAAATAAAAATAATATTTTTAAAAATAAATAAATTACCATATCGAGTTTTTGGACAATTTACTCACAAGGACTTTGATCACCTTTCTCCTGGTTCTGTCAGCCTGAAATACCCCCTTTTTTTCTCCCATAAACTGTGTCTGTTTGGATGCTCATCCCAGCAACATGGAGCTGACTGCAACATCTACAAAAGGAGGATTATCAAGAAATGTACTGTAAGGTGAAGTCCAGTTTACTCTCTTTGGTTCCTCTTTAAACCTCAAATGTGAAGGACCAGGGGCTAAAGAGATGCCGCAGCAGGTGAAGGCTCCTGATGGATTTCGCAGAACCCCCATCAAGCCGGGCTCACAAAGGAGCACAAACGTCTGGAGATCATTTCCAGTGGCAAGAGACCCCGGGGCCCCCCACACTTACTCTCTTTCCCGAGTAAATAAATAAGTGAATAATGTTATTTAAATCCCTCCTTCGCCAGGCATGGTGGCATATGTATATGATACCAGCATTAACAAAGCTGGGGCAGCAGAATGATGAATGTCAGGCCATCCTGGGGCTGCACTGGAGATTTTCTTTCTAAACGAGAAGGAGGAAGAGAAGAATAAAAGTGAGTATCACAAAGAGGATATATTTCTTTTATTTATTTATTTTTTGTTGTTAAGTACTACACACAATGATTGGTTTATGGTAGGTACTGTGCTTAGAAAGGCTCATCATACTTACTAAATAAAAACATGAAATAATATGTAGGAGAGAGAGAGTATTCAGGGACAGTTAAAGAAATGAAGGAAAGGGATGAAGAGATGGCTTAGTGGTTAAACACTTGCCTGTGAAGCCTAAGGACCCCGGTCAGATGCACAAGGGGGCGCACGCTTCTGGAGTTCATTTGCAGTGGCTGGAAGCCCTGGTGCGCTCATTCTCTCTCTCTCTCTCTCTCTCTCTCTCTCTCTCTGCCTCTTTCTGTCTCTGTTGCTCTCAAATAAATAAATAAAAATAAAAAATATTTTAAAAAGAAAGAAAGGAAGGAAAGAGCACTGGAAGTGATAGATACTGCCCAGGATTCCCAAATCACTTTTATTTCCTTTTATAAGTTGTAAACTTTAGTGTATGAACATTGGATCTTGGTCATATTCCCATTGGATTTATTTTTTTTAACACAGACACTTGATAACAATTGTAGGTGTGGAACAACAGAGCCTCATACTCTTTCCCTACCTTTTAAAAATGTATTTACTTGACAGAGAAATAGAGAGAGAATGAGGCAGATAGAGAGAGAATGGGCCCACCAGCGCCTCCACCTATTGCAAAAAACCTTAAGACACATGTGCCACCTTGTGCATCTGGCTTATGTGGGTCCTGGGGAATTGAACCTGGGTCCTTTGGCTTTGCAGGCAAGTACCTTAACCACTAAACCATCTCCAGCCCCCTGCCTTTTTTTTTTTTTTTTTTGAGGTAGAGTCTCACTGTAGCCCAGGCTGACCTGGAATTCACTATGTAGTCTCAGGGTGGTCTCAAACTCACTGTGATTCTTCTACCCCTTCTCCCGAGTGCTGGGATTAAAGGTGTGTACCACCACTCCTGACACGACTTTTTTTTTGTTTTTAATGACTATATAGCCCAGGCTGGTCTCAAACTCGTGGTCCTTCTTCCTCGGTCTCCCATGCACCACCATGACTGTCCCATTCACTTAATTTCTGACTAATGGAATACAGTGAAAATGATATTGAAATTTTAACCATGCACTTAAAGGGGAAAGGTCATACCTTTGTATTTATCGTTTTTTTTTTCTTCTCTAGTGGCTAAAATATGGACATGGCGTTGAACCAAACTGGATCAGGTAGCCCAGCAGCACTATCCAGTCATTGAGGGTGATAAGTAGAAACCCCCGGCAGTGTGGACTTGTGTGTGTGTGTATGTGTGTGTGAGTGTGCGTATGTATGTGTGTGTGTGTAAGAATCTACTCCATGAGATTTTGCTTTAGTTTTAACACTTAGAATTGGAAATACCTCATAATCAATGAGTTGTGGGACTTTAATTGGCGACTTCATTTGTGCTTTCTGATGAGTTCTAAAGCTACATATGGTTGTAATAGAAAGCATTTCAGAGTTGAAACAGGTAAAGGCCTATCTGGTTTAATGTTTGGTTCAGTCATACGTTGCTAACTCACTTGCTGAATTACGATGCTTATTGGAAAGCAAATGGTCAGGAGGCACACAAGGTAGAGAGTGATACTTCCTTATTTACTTAAATTTGCACTGTGTTAAAGAAATCTTAGAATACTGGTTCTGTGTTATCTCATTTTCAAAGCTAAACATCTAGTATTGTTGATTGTGTTTTAAAATTCTCTTAAGGGAGCCGGGCGTGGTGGCGCACACATTTAATCCCAGCACTCGGAGGCAGAGGTAGGAGGATCACCATGAGTTCAAGGCCACCCGAGATTACATAGTGAATTCCAGGTCATCCTGGGCTAGAACGAGACCCTGCCTCGGAAAACAAACAAACAGATCTCATCTTACTCTCTGTCTGCCTCTGTCTCTCTTTGACTTTCTCTCAAATAAATAACTAAATAACTAAATAAATTAAAATTAAAAAGGGCTGGAGAGATGGCTTCCTGGTTAAGGCACCTGCCTATGAACCCTAAGAATCCTGGTTCAATTCCCCAGGACCCACGTAAGCCAGATGCACAAGGTGGCACATGCATCTGGAGTTCATTTGCAGTGGCTGGGGGCCTTGGCGTACCCATTCACTCTCTCTCTCTGTCTGCCTCTGTCTCTCTCTCTCTCTCAAATAAATAAAATAAAATAAAATAAAATAAATCTCTTAACATAAGTCCCATTGATCTTGACACATTATTACTGTTTCCACTCCATTTAAAATATAATTTTTTAAATTTGCCTATACTTCTTTTATCCATGCATTACTTAGGTGTGAACTATTTAATTCCAAACTCTCCAACGACTTTCTTTCTGTTCTTGGTTCCTAGTTTAACTTTGTCACGATATTGTCTCCAGTTTTGAGAGCTTTGTCAGCTCTGGATGGGCTAAGCTTTAGAGGTAAAAATGCTGCCTGACTGTCACCGCTCACTAAAACTTCCCGAGCCAGGGGCTTTTGGACCTTCTTGTCTTTCAGCCAGTGAAGAACGGCAAGTGCAAGCATGGCAGCGGAGGAAGTTAAATGAGTGCTTATAGAGGGCAAAGCAGAGGGTGAAAGTGAAGCCGAGGGTGAAAGTGAAGCAGAGGGCGAAAGTGAAGCCGAGGGCGAAAGTGAAAGGAAAGTGAAGTGAAAGTGAAGTGACAATAAGGCACAGTGTAGCCACTGAATGACTCGCATCAGGCCTTTTTATGCTTGTGGATATATAAATTAAGCACCAAGTGGGGCGAGCTGGGCTGGTGACTCTGAATATATCTAGGGGACTTTGGGTAGGCTGCTGCATTGGTTACTTTGTGTGTGGGCCAAGTGACATCCTGGTGAGTCAGCATAAGTCAGGGCTTTTTCCATGGTAGTTTCCAGATTCTGAGTTCTGGACTTAAAAAAAATATATAAATCTCCATGCTCACCAGCTCTGTTGGGCCATAGAGAGATTTATGTACATTTTGGGGGCCTATATAACCCTGAGTAGACTTCTACTCCTTATCTGTAACAGTAGGAGGCTTTGTAGGATAGCTGTACTTGTAAATGACGTCTTCTCCACATCACCAAATATGATGTGTTTTCACGGAAGTTCTGTTGATGCTGAAAAATAATTTCTAGATGCTTCTGCACATAGGGTTTTCTATAATTTCAGTTAAATCTAATTCATTGATAGCTCTGATCACATCTATCTTCATAGGTATATGTGTATAAATATATAGGTCATACATGTGCATATGCATGTTTATGTGTGTGTATATATGCATATATGTACAGTCACCTATACACACACACACACACACACACACACACACACACACACATATATATATATATATAAAATCAGTTTCCTAGAGGAATATGTATATCTCCAACTGTCATTGTGGCCTTGCTTATTTCCCTTTTACTTTACCAAAGTTCACCCTGGTGCACACACATTTAGAATTGATCCTAATTGCAGGCAGTGGGGGCCAATGGGTAGAATACTGTGGACTGCATTATGCCCTCATAAAAGCTATTTGCTGAAATCCTAAGTCTCAGTATGTTAGAATGTGACATCTCTAGAAACAGACCCTTTAAAGAGGTCATTAAATTAGAATGAAGCCATTAGAGTCAGCCCTAATCCAATCTGACTGATGTCCTTAGGAAGAAGAAATCCAAAATCCACAGGGAGAGAGCACGAATGTGCACACAGAGGAAAGACCGCATGAGAATCCTGCGAGAGGGTGACATTGGCAAGCAAAGGAGTAAACAAGGCCTCAAAAGAATCCAAACCTGACAACATTTTCACTTGGACGTCTTGTCTTCAAAATCATGAGACATTGGGCTGGAGAGATGGCTTCACAGTTAGAGTACAGCCCAAAGACCCAGGTTCCGTTCTCCAGGTCCCACATAAGCCAGATGCACATCGTGGCACATGCATCTGGAACTTGTTTGCGGGGGCTGGAGGCACTGGCGTGCCCATTCTCACTCTCTCTCTGTGTGTTTCTCTTCCTCCCTCTCTGTCTCTAATAAATAAATAAAAGTAAATCCTTTAAAAAATCCAAAAAATTAATAAGTAAAATAAATCATGAGAAATTGCTTTCTGTTGCTTAAGTCATCCAGCCTGTGGTATTTTGTTATGGTAATCCTAGCCTACTGATAGAGCTCCTTTATCATTATGCAATATTGCTGTATTTTTCAGTGACTTATTCTTGTCTCTTGACTCATATCTCATACTTCTTTGTGTCCAGGACAGCAGAGATTGAGCTAAGGAGCTCTGTGCTTGAAACAGGACAGAGGTCCTTCTCCAAGGTCTCTCATGGGGACTTTCAGTTAATCCTAAAGAGTTGGGTGGGGGACTGGGGAGATGGACCAGTTGGTAAGGGTGCAAACATGAGGAACTGAGTTCAGTCTCCAGCACCCATGTAAAAGGCTGGATGTAGCCATGCATGCCTATAACCCCAGTGCTGAGGGAGCAGAGAGGGGAGGATCTTGGGGGCTCAGTCCTTAGCCACTCCAATGGAAAAGTAGTGTCTCCAAGTTCAGTGAGACTGTTTCAAGGACCTCAGGCATAAGAGCAATCAAGGAGGAAGCCTGATGCACCTCTCCTGTCTGTGCACAGGGCCCACAAGTGTGTGTACATCACATACACACATAATAACCATAAAACAAATTACAGAAAGAGTTGAGTTGAGTTTGCGATTGCTGTTGTGTGATACAAGTTTGGTACAGAAGAAAGAGGAAGACAAGGGAGACAATGCAACCCCCTACAGGATACAGCCAAGGCAGTCACAGGAGGAAAGTTTGCTGTTCTGAGCACCCATATCAAGAAATTAGAAGGCTGGAGAGATGGCTTAGCACTTAAAGCACTCTTCTTCCAAGCCTAATGAACAGGGGTCAATCCCCGGTACCCATGGAAAGCCAGATGCACAAAGTGGTGCATGAATCTAGAGTTCATTTTCAATGGCTAGAGGCCCTTGCAATCCATACTCGCTCACTTTCTCTCTCTTTCTCTGTCTGTCTGTCTGAAGCAAATACATAAATAAAATATTTTTAAAAAAACATTAGGGAGATCTCAAACAAATAGCCTATAATGAGCCAACAAAAGGCTTTAGAAAAACAGCATGTAGCAAACCCAAAACCCAGTAGAAGACAAGAAATAATAAAGATAAGGGCAGAAGTTCATGAAAAAGACACTCAAAGAAAAATACAAAGAATGAATCAAAGAATGAGTTGAGTTGGCTCTTTGAGAAAGTCAATGAGACTGATAAGTTCTTGGCCAATTAATGAATGAAAGAAGAGAGAAGATCCAAGTTTATAAAATCAGTGACAAAAAAGGAGTTGTTACAACAGATTCTAATGAAATTCAAAGAATAGTTATAGAATACCTTGAAATTTTATACTCCCCAAAGCTGTAAAACCTAGAGGAAATGGACAATTATCAGACGCATATAACCTCATAAAGTTAAATCTCAAATATATCAATAAACTGGCCTATTACAAGAAACGAGATTGAAGTTGTAATGATGTGTCCCTATAAATAAAACCTAGGATCTGATGGATTCACTCATACTGGCATTGGAGTGACCTTTCCAGAGAGTTTCTATAACAGTTGTGTTTGAGGGGAGATCTGAGTTCCAGCTCAAAGGTCCACAGAGATGTCTGAGCTCCGGGGTCCTGCTTGCTGCTTTTGGGCGTTTGCTGGATGATGGAGGCCTCTCTCTCTTCAGATTCATGAATGGGAGCCAGGTTCCTCCACTATTGATGGAACTTCTCCTGGATCCCTAAGCTTAAAATATATCCCTTCCTCCCATAGAGCTGCGTTTGGTTGGATGTTCATCCCAGCAATGCGTACGCTGCCTGCAGTGATGGATGGTGCGACATGACAGAGAGCTCACGTCAAAACTTGAGCCTGGTCTCGCTCCTTGTTCGCTAACGCTGTAACCTGGGGAGGAGACTTGACACTCTCACGGCTTTCTTAGCTCCCCGAGTCTAGTGAGTTTCATTCATTTCTTGAGTCATGTGAGACTCCCCTCCTCCTCCTCACATTCCAGGAAGAAATGTTTCACGTTGAAGTAAACAGCTATTCAACATGTAGAGTTTCGTTAGTTTCTGTTTTCCTAGCCCTGTGTCGTAATGTGGGGGGATTAGCCAGGTATCTTTATTTTCAGGTCGTCAGCTCGGTAGGGGGAATTCAGCATCGATCCCGTCTCATTCCTCAGTGACAGACCCCTCTAGTCCAGTGTTCTGCCTTCTTCCCGAGCCAGCCCTGAGTGGAGACCCATCAGCCTTCTCTCAGAACTCGCCGGAGCCTGAGAATCAAGCCCACCAGAATCAACTATAAATATATGTCTTGGGGGGAGTCTTCTTGGCTGTTCATCTCCCTTAATGCCTTAATCTCAGGGCCCAATCTGAGCTGGGACAGAGGGGAGGGAGGAGAGGACCTTTAATTATCTGACCTCTTGGTTTCTTTATCCTGATGTGAAGGCAGAAGGTTCCTCTCTCTCTCTCTCTCTCTCTCATTTCTTTAAGCTCGTTCTCTTTTGGTTGATAGTATCCTCCCTACTCACTATTTGTTCCCACTTCTGTCTCTTTGCCTGTTGCTCTGAACTCCATCTCTCTCTTGCTGGTGCTTAAAAATAAAACCCTGGGCACAAGAAACTGTCCCGGGTCCTGTCTTGGGAACCTGACACCCAGAATTTGTATTTATTTATTTTAAAAATATTTTATATTTATTTATTTATTTGAGAGATTAAGAGATAGAGAGGGTGTGTGCTCCAGGGCCTCCAGCCACTGCAAACTAACTCCAGACTCCCCCTGTGCATCTGGCTAACGTGGGTCCTGGGGAATTGAACCTGGGTCCTTTGGCTTTGCAGGCAAATGCCTTAACCATTAAGCCACCCCTCCAGCCCCAGAATTTGTATTTAATCAATAAATTTATTTATGTTTTTTCAAGTCTCTAAAGTAAATATACACAAAAATAAGGACATGGCAAATCTCTCAACACGGAAAAACAGGCTTGCTGTGAGTTTTGGGGCTACCCTGAGATTACATATATTCAGGTCAGCCTGGACTAGAGAGAGACTACCTCAACAAACAAACAAACAAACAAACAACAAACAAGTGTTCAACCTCAGTAGTAAGACAAGAAGAAAAAAGAAAGAATTTAAGCTATAGGTAGAATATAAGAAAAAAAAAGCCATAGCTACAGACGAAAAGGCTGGACTGTCAACTTGGCAGATGTGTGACACTGTGGGAAGCTACATGTCGCTGATGTGAGTGGAGTAACAGCCTTAGAGATGTGCGCAGCCCCGTGTATGTAAGTGAACATGCCGGACCATATGATGCAGGAATAGGAAGAGCAGAAATTAGCACTTCCTAAATTTAGTCTTCCTAAAGTCAACAAGAAAAACAACACAATGTGATATTGCATTATTTGTGATATTAAAATAAAAAAAATACAGGGCTGGAGAAATGACTTAGCTGTTAAGGCACTGAGAAGCCTAAGAACATAGGTTCGAATCCCCATTACCCACTTAAGCCAGATGCACATAATGGCACATGCATCTGGAGTTCATTTGCATTGGCTAGTGGCCCTGGCACACCCATTCTCTCTCTACCTGCCTCTTTCTCTCTCACGTAAATAAATAAGAAAAATAACTCTAAAAAATTAAAAAAATACAAATATCTATTAGTCTTCTGTATTTGTGCAAGAAAATACTATAGATTAATGTATGATGTACTAACAGTACAGAATGAGTGTATGTAGTTTATCAAATGTATGACACTTAATGGCCATAATAATGCATTACTAGAGCAATGTGCATAGACTACAGCAAATATAGCAATGTTTAATACTAAGTGGCATAAGGCTTTACTCTGCACTGTGTTTAACTTGTAGCAATTTTAGTTTGAGTTTTGGAATCATCTTGGTATGTGTGTGATGTGTGTGTGTGTGATGTGTGTGTGTGTGCACGCATGCATGTACGTGTGTGCCCATGTGTGTGAGTGCCGTGTGGGTGTGCTGTAGTCATTTGTACACGTAAAAGGACAACCTCGCGTGTGGGTCCTTATTTTCCACCTTGCTTAAGGCAGGGTTTCATGTTCACCACTGCCTATTCCAGGACAGCTGGCCTGAGAGTTCCTGGGGACTTTTCTGTCCCTTCTTCCCCTCTCACCATAGGAGGGCTGGGATGACGTAGGTTCTCCAAGTGCCCAGCTTTCCATGGGTACTGGCGACCTGAAGTGCTTTTTACCCCTGGAGCCATCTCCTCAGCCTGCGTATTGTTCCCATACCTGCAAGCGTTCTCTGTTCACGTACGATGAAAGGACCTGGCGAGTGTGAACCTAGTGTGTTGACCACACAATCAACTTACAGTTCTTGCACTGAAGGAAGAGACTCGGGAATGAATGAATGTTGGCGACGTGCTTTAATTCACGGGAACGGACAAGCCTCCAGCGCCAGCAGGTGTGACGATGCACACCTTTGTCCTTTAGCACTCAGGAGGCAGTGGCAGGAAGATGGAGGTCACGGCCAGGTTTAGCTACTTACTGAGACTGTCTCAAAATACCCGCGACTGAAAATGAAGCCCGGAGGGACAATGCTTGCCTAAAAAAATGCACTGAGTTCAGTACTTCATACCTCAATAAACCAAGCAAACAAGCAAGCAAATTAAAAAAAAAAAATCTTAAAAGTGAAATAATAAAAAAATCATGTGACTTTCAGATTTCAGAAACAGAAAATCTGAAAATAATGCTTATGGAAATAGAGAACTTCGGAGAACACAAAACATCTTATATGGATCATTTTGTGGCTTTAAATGTTAATTTCCCATTTAACCGCCTTATATGTATTTATTTGTGGGTGTCTGTGTGCGCATGTGCACACACATGCATGCATATGTGTTTGGTCACGCTAAGATCTCTCGCTTCTGTGAATGAACACCAGATGCCTGCAGCACTGGTTGTGTGGTTGACTTGGAATTGAAAGTGGGCTGGAAGGCTTTGCAAGCAAGCGTCTTTATCTGCTGAGCCACCTCCCCATCCACACATTCACTATTTCAGGGGGATTTTGATACATGGCCCAGGGCTGGAATGAAATATTACCAGGGTTTATTTTTTTTTTTCTGTTACAGGAATTTCCTTTATATCTAGACATAATGTGAAGGGTGTTGACGGGTGGTGACTGCCTCATCTGTCAAATGAAACCACTGATATTTAAAAGTTTATCACATGCACTGAGGGCACCTGCCTATACATCAACCCAAGCCGACGAGGCTGTTCATCCATCCTAGAACGCCCAACAGACAGTTGAGGCAGAGGACTGTGAGTTGAAGGCCACCTTGAGCTACAGAGAAAGGCCTTTCCTCACAAAAGAAATAAAAAATTTAAAAAAACTTATTTACCAATGCTTATGGAGGTTGATATTTTCATATATGTTATATATTACATATAATGTAATATGCCATATGCATACAGCTAATTGACATATACATAAAGTCAATTTTTGATCATTTTGTGGTGAGAGTATTTGAAATTTATCCTCTTGACAATTTTGAAATGTACGATACTTTTATTTATTTTTTCTAGAATCACCGACGCATCTGGTTTCAAGCAGTGAAACAGTAAGCTACAATGGGTGCAGTGCTGTATTCAGCCACTAGAGGGCCCTGAAGCCAGGGCACAGCGCACCTCAGAGTTTCCGGGGACATCAACACCAGAGCATAGAAGACGGTCTCTTCTCTTCTCTCTTCTCTTCTCTTCTCTTCTCTTCTCTTCTCTTCTCTTCTCTTCTCTTCTCTTCTCTTCTCTTCTCTTCTCTTCTCTTCTCTTCTCTTCTCTTCTCTTCTCTTCTCTTCTCTTCTCTTCTCTTCTCTTCTCCCCTCCCCTCCCCTCCCCTCCCCTCCCCTCCCCTCCCCTCCCCTCCCCTCCCCTCCCCTCCCCTCCCCTCCCCTCCCCTCCCCCTCCCCTCCCCTCCCCTCCCCTCCCCTCCCCTCCCCTCCCCTCCCCTCCCCCCCCTCCCCTCCCCTCCCCCCCCTCCCCTCCCCTCCCCTCCCCTCCCCTCCCCTCCCCTCCCCTCCCCTCCCCTCCCCTCCCCTCCCCTCCCCTCCCCTCCCCCCCCCCTCCCCTCCCCCCCCCCTCCCCTCCCCTCCCCCCCCCTCCCCTCCCCTCCCCTCCCCTCCCCTCCCCCCCCCTCCCCTCCCCTCCCCTTCCCTTCCCTTACACTTTCCCATTTATTTATTTATTTTTACTTTTGGTTTTCCGAGGTAGGGACTCGCTCTCTAGCCCCAGGCTGACCGGGAACTCACCATGTACTCTCAGGCTGGCCTCGAACTCGTGGCCATCCACTTACCTCTGCCTCCCAAAGTGCTGGGATTAAAGGTGTGTGCCACCATGCCCCACAGTACTTTCCCATTAAAAAAAAAATTCACATTTTTATTGAGAACTTTAATACATGAACATATTATATGGTCAAATTACCCTCCTTGTCCCTCCTCTCGCCCATCCATTCCACTGTTATTTTTTCCCTATTTTTAACGTCTCCTTCCTTCTGTCTACATTTGCCATCCATGTCAAAGTGTGGATGGGCTCGGACCTGCGCGGGCCTTGCGGTGGTGACAATCAGGGTCAGTGCGTGTCACAGGTGCTCTGTGTCCCAGAGGACCTCCCGCCCTTACTTCCTTGAGCCTCCTCTCCACAGTGTTCTCTGAGCCCTGGACAGTGAGATAGAGGCGCTTCGCTCAGTGTAGAGCTCTCAATGGTCCCTTCCTTGTGCTTTGGTGCGTTGTGGGTCTCCTTCCATTTCCATGTAGAAGCTTCTCAGGCTCGTAGCAAGAGCATTGTTATTATTATTATTATTATTGTTTTACATTTTTGCTTCTTCCTCTGCAATTTTCCTTGAGCCCTAGAGGGGGTGATAGGGATGAGTCTTCCAGTGCTCATTGCTGGGATTTCTCTTCTTTTAGTCACCTTGATGAGTCTTGGCTCTCCCTGGTAACCGCCATCTGTATAAAGCAGCTTCTGTAACCAAAAGTGCAAACAGCATTAACCAATGGGCACAAACGTACACATTTTGAAGACGATTTTGTGGGCTTAGTGTGTCCATTTAGCCAAAAAACAAATACACACACAAAAATAGGTAGAATCCCTTTAGGGCTAATGCCCTTCCAAGCTGAAAGCTTTTGACTCTGTTTTCTGTACCAGACATGAATTCCCTCCCACCGAGCCAACCTCCAATCCAAGCATAGGTCTTTCTTGCAATTCTTGTGATGCTACTGCACATCCCGTGGGCTCACTGGGCCTGGCTGGCTGGTGGTATAGTTTGCAGGATACGCTGCTTGTTAAGACTCCTGGTGACTTTTTCCTCATAGCACTTTCCAGAAAGGAGGTGGCTTCCAACTCCGTTCTACCTTCACTTCTCGGTGTTGTGTGACTGCAGCATGCGGAGCCTTCAGCAACAGGGTCCCCCCGTGCGGCTCTGGTGAGAAACCAAGACCCTGGCATAGCCTGCATTGTCCTGGAAGCCCCATTGGCTTCCCCGCCCGATAACTCACTGGACCGGGCGTGGGTGGGGTGACCCATCCCTGAAACTGAATTTATCTGCAACAATCTGTGGGCTCAGGACAAGGTTTTCTCCACTCCATCAGGATACTTCTGCCCAAACTCTCTCTTTAATTATATTTCAAATTTAAAAAGTAGGTTTTATATGACTTACTTACTCCTAACATCTTCAGTTTTCTGCATCCCTCCGCCTTCTGCCTTCTTTCCCTTTCCCACATCCCCACTTAGATCTTTCCGCCCCTGTATTCTGCCCCCCACTTGCCTGTCTACTACCCCCTCCCCTAAACCCCCCCCCATTCTCTCCTCCCTTCAAGCCTCAATCCAGCTTCCCGGCCTTTACTGCTAATTCCTACTCCAACTTAACAAGCAAATCTAAATATTTAAAGCTAGGCTCTTCATTTATTTTCCTGAGCTGAGTTTCCTCACGTCGTGTATTTTTTTCTCCAGATCTATCTCTCTACCCACTTTCCTAAGAACTTCCTAGTTTCATTTGTATACAGCTGAATAAAACTCCATTGTGCATATATACCACATCTTCATTATGCATCCAGCGGTTGATGCACATCAGGGCCGACTCCATTTCCCACCCACTGTGAACGGAGCAGCCGCGAGCATTGCGCAGGAGACATTCTTACAGCAAAGCCAGTTTCAATATTTGTAATCGGTCACTAGAAGGCACACTTGTGCTTTAAACAATGAAAATACCCCCTTTTTAGGGTGCCTGCATTTGTATATGTTTAAAGAAAAGTTTTCTTAAAAATAACTTCATTATCAAAAATTCGAAATGCTAAGGCTGGAAAGATGACTTAGTGGTTAAGGCGTTTGCCTGCAAAGCCTAAGGACCTGAGTTAGATTCCCCGGAACCCATGCAAGGCAGACAAACACGCATCTGGAGTTCATTTGCGGTGGCTAGAGGCTCTGGTGCACCCATTCTCTCCCTTCCTTTCTTTCTCTGTCTTCCTCTCTCTCTCCCCCTTTCTCCTAAATAAATATATAAAAATAAAACATAAGTTGAAATTATAAGGAAAATAAGCATAGCTTGTATTTCTATCACAAAGGGATTTCTTTGTGATTAGCATTTTGTTTCTTTCTCAGCATATACAAATATAGAATATATTGTTATAGTTAACATGAAATTTCATTTTTGCTTTAATTTCAGCTGCATATTTATGTTATAAATCTGATCAAAATTATTAAAGTTGAGAATAAGCTTATAAAAGATTGTTGTGTATTGAGACTAAATCACTGGCTAATAAATATTGTACCCACCACTTTTGCCTTGAAAAATGGTTGTACGGGGCTGGAGAGATGGCTTAGTGGTTAAGGCACTTGCCTGAAAAGCCTAAAGACCCAGGTTCAATTATCCGGTACCCATGTAAGCCAGTTGCACAAGGTGGTACACATGTCTGGAGTTCATTTGCAGTGGCTGGAGGCCTAGGTGCCCATTCTCTCTCTGTCTGTCTGCTTCTCTCCCTCTCTTTCTCTTTCCAGTAAATAAATAAATAAAGATAAAAATATTTTTTTTAAAGATGGTTTCATTATGTCTTTACAATTGTGTGAATAAGCAAAGAAAGCATTTCCCTTTTGGGCAAAAAGAAATTAAAACTATGCTGAAAAAGTTAAAAAGAAGCACAGATAATTCAAGGGTATTTCTAGCACATGTAACTGCAATTACCTGAGGTGAGCATAGCTTATAGATTTAGCATACTGAAAATTCGCCAAAAGTTTGACTGTGGGGGAAAAAAAAAAAAAAAGAGTTCTATGCTGGAAAAAGTTTCTGTAACAACCTACATCTCCCATCACAGGCTTCATTACACCCTGTTATACTTGTTTATTTTATTTTGTTTCACAAGTCAGCACCAAACTCTACAAGGCCAGATTCCATGCCAAAATCTGTTGGGCATTTCAACTGTAGTGTCCACTAGAGTTGTACGCACTTATTGAGTGAGGTTTAATCCCCTCAGAAATAAACACAGGCATATTGTATAGAAAGAGGCATCCTGTGATTCAATGGTACCTTATGCCAATACTAAGAAAATTATTGAGCTGGGTGTGGTGGCACACGCCTTTAATCCCAGCACTTGGGAGGCAGAGAAGGAGGATCGCCAAGAGTTTGAGGCCAACCTGAGACTACATAGTGAATTCCAGGTCAGCCTGGGCTAGAGTGAGACCCTACCTCAAAAATCCAAAAGAAAAAAAAAAGAAAATTATTGGCATAGTGTTTGCATGTGCAGCACCAACTGTTACTCCGCCCATCATCTGAGTTTACTGTGAACCAGCTACTATTTTAACATCTGTTCATATTCTGATTTAATTTCCCATTTTAGCTCAATTTCTAACGAATTCTAAAATAGCCAGCTAGCCACCAGATGGCAGAAATGAAACCCCGGCTTTTAGCAGCAACCTTTCCACTGACACATCCACGCCACACAAATCACAAGACTGATGCCCGGCTTGGCTCAGGAGAAGAGCGTTGTGATTGCTGGAGGAATATTAAGGCAAAGAAGAGCGTTGTGATTGCTGGAGGAATATTAAGGCAAGGGAGCCTTCTGGCTCATCTTCAAGCTGCACTAACCCAGGAGCTCAGAGATTAAGGAACTTCATGCTATTTTTTACTCAGAAACATTTTCAAACCCACATTTCTTTTCTTTTTTAAATTTTATTTGAGAGAGAGTGAGAGAGAAAGAGGGAGAAAGCATGGGCATGCTATAACTTTCAGCTTCTGCAAACAAACTCCAGACACATGCATCACCTTGTACACCTGGCTCACACGGGTCCCGAGGAATCAAACCCCGGTCCTTTGGTTTTGCAGGCCAGCACCTTAGCCACTAAGCCATCTCTCCAGCCCCATGTTTCTTTTCTGTACGCTGTCTTTCTTTTCTGGTGGTGGTGCCATGTTTAAAGACACTGAAGATATCATCCACTTCCAATCTTCAGAAAATGAGGTTATTGCAACATGCATTTATACTAATAATTTTGACAGTAATCAGTGTCTTTCCTGGCTGAAATACCCCACAAAGATCATGGAGCCCCTCACTTATACTGTGTGATTTATGCCTGAAAATCCTTGCAATATGCACAACACTTCAGAAGTGAACAGATACGTCCAGGATATTAGTTACATGGACCAACCTCAATCAAGCTTCTGCTAGCTGCATCCCTTTTATATGCATGTATATAAAAGTAATTTGAAAGCCATGTTATCAAGGTTTCATGACAAGTAGAATTTTTGAAGTCAAAAGTATTGCTTTTTACTCATGGTCTAACCTAATTAGCAACAAATAACCTGGTGTGATGCCCACACAAGTGCAATAGTGGCACACAGTCATGGTGGGGAACCAACTGCTCTTGATTTGGCTAACTGATCCCCTCAGTGGTACGAGACCCATAGCTGGAGCTGGGAAACAAGTCAGAACCATACCCAAACACAAGCCCACTCTCCAATATCATGCTACCATTGATCATGGGGTACAAGAGGGCCTACACCTATTAAACTCTCTATCAAAAAAGTAAGTGTTATCTCAATTTTATGGGTGTTAACTTACTCTCCATTGGAGAATCTGCTTCTCTTTTTCAGATAGATGCAGATCCTAAGGAGAGAGCTGCCCCAACATACCTCAAAAAGGGCCTGACTGAAACTAATGAAAATTGGCGAAACAAGCAAGGGTGCTGTTTTCCTGATGAACTGGATACCAGCACAAAGGGGAAGGAGACCAACACAGAGAAAAATCAACTACTACCAAATCAGAGAGCCAGAGCCTCAGAGGCCCCCAACACCTCAGCACCGAAGCAGACCAAAAATGAACCCAACATGGCTCAGGGAAATTTTGCCGAAGAGGGGATGGAAAGAATGTCAGAGTCACATGTTGGGTCATGATATGCAGTGACAATTATCGTACCAATAACTGTGGGCTAACTCCACAATGCATGACCCATTTACATCAACAAGGAGGGTCCATTGGGAGGGGGTAGATCATGGATGAACCTAAACAATGGTACCAAACTGCCTGTATTTGCTGAAAAGAAAACTAATAAATTAAATTTATAAAAAGTATTGCTTTTTGATTTCTGAGAAAGATACATTTTAACACATTTTATTATTGCTATAATTAAATATCTTCAATTTGCTTACAAAGTACCAGGCTTCCTTACGGTATTTTCATATGGTCTTATTTTCTAGTTTTTTGTTTTGTTTTGTTTTTCAAGGTAGGGTCTCATTCTAGCCCAGGCTGACCTGGAATTAACTATGTAGTCTCAGGATGGCCTTGAACTCATGGCGATCCTCCTACCTCTGCCTCCCAAGTGCTGGGATTAAAGGTGTGCGCCACCACACCTGGCTTTTTTTTTTTTTTTTTTTTTAAGTAAGGCCTCATTCTAGTCCAGGCTGATCTGGAACTCACTTTATACCCCAGCTGGCCTGAAACTCATAATAATCCTCCTGCCTCAACCTCACCAAGTGCTGGGATTAGAGATGTGCACCACCATGCCAAGCCTCATACTTAATTTTTAATGGCTTTTGTTTGGATGGACACTTCTTGGAAAGTGTCATATTGATTCTATTTTTATTTTCATGATTGTAGAAACAGCTTATGGTCATACTGAATTTGAAATACAAATAAACAAAACAGATTTTATTGCACATAGAAAATCCTTCATATGAAGTACCATACGTGACAAAACTGATTAGGAAAAGAACGAACATATCATGAGACAAGACTAGTTTGATTCTAGGAATGAGCCGTACAGAATAGTTAGATCTAATCTTCCACATTGAATATTGCACATTTAAAAAATCCTCTTAAATCGGCTTCGCAAATATCCCTTGCTGTCTCGCTTTGGTTTTATGTTCTTTGAAAAACACTATAGAGGTGATTATTTTAAAACCCTAGAAATATGTACCATTGAAAAAGACCTGTCTAAGAAAAAATCATCAGCCTTATGTTTTGGTTGGTGTCGGGGGTGGGGGAGGGGGTGACAAAATAAAGGCTTTTTTTTTTCTAAGTAGAGGGAAGAATTATGGCAAAGATATTTCATAAGCATTGGTCTACTTGTAAGTGATTTCTGAGTCAAAGAAATTCCTTTAAACTACTAGCAAAAGTGGCATCCACTATGCCAAATTCTCCTTATCTGCATTCAGTATTTACTACCATCAGAGTTCCTTCCCATAGTGCAAGTGTATGAAGGGCGCTTACTGTTGAAGTCGCTCAACAATAAATAGCAACTCTAAAGTTCTGCATTTAAAATATAAAGTGCATCCAAGAGGTTTTATAGTTACTCTTGCTAGCCTTGGACGTGACTGTCAGTCAGCTGTGACATTTTTAGTTCATATCATTTTTCCTGGAATTTCCCATGCATTCCATAGTCCTACATGGAAGATTTTCAGGCTGATGATGCAAAGTTGGATCATGAAGTCTTTAGGGACTTTTCCTTTTTTTTAGCCTAAAGAGCAGCATCCATTCACATAACTTTGGTTGCGCAGTACAATGTCCGTGAAAGCAATATGTTCTCGTGTTATCTGGAGGGCTTGCTGCAGATCCAGTGTAATTTCTTCTCACACTGAGCACTGTTCACGTCTGTATTGTTCAGAAACGCACACTTCTCAGATTCTGTCCAATTGAGCCTGTAAAGCCACCAAGCAAACCAAAATTATCTTCAGTGCATTGTTTCCACTCAGGTGAGTGAGCAGAGACCTTACGGTGATCTTGCTTTTCTGTTTCTTTCCTTACAAAGATGCCTACCAGTTAAGACATAATCTGACCGGTAAAGACACCAGAGAGCAGGCGAGGGAAATGGCTTATAGAGAACAAACGCAGAGCTATAAGTACAAAGTATACATTTATTTTCAGTTGTCATGTAACGAGAGGCATGATTCCTCATTTTTAAAAAAATATTTTATTTTTATTTATTTATTTATTTATTTATTTATTTATTTATTTATTTGACAGAAAAAGAGAGAAAGAGAGAGAAAAAAGTGGGCACACCAGGGCCTCCAGCTACTGCAAACAGATTCCAGACACGTGTGTCCCCTTGTGCATGTGGCTAACATGGGTCCTGGGGAATCGAACCTGGGTCCTTTGGCTTTGCAGGCAAATGCTTCAACCTCTGAGCCATGCCTCCAGCCCTTCATAATTTTTAAGATGGCAGATACTTTAAGAAACACTTTAGGCCAGGCGTGGCGGTGCATGCCTTTAATCCCAGCACTCGGGAGGCAGAGGTAGGAGGATCGCCGTGAATTCGAGGCCAGCCTGAGAGTACATAGTGAATTCCAGGTCAGCCTGGGCTAGAGTGAGACTCTGCCTCAAAAAAAAAAAAAAAAAAAAAAGAAAGAAAGAAAGAAAGAAAGAAAGAAAGAAAGAAAGAAAGACTTCAGAAGTTGCAAGAGATCAGCTACCATGCATACTAGCGTTTTAGGGCTGTGGCTCCTATTCCCTGTCTGTAGATACAGGCATTGAGTGTGAAACCAAATGTCAATGTCAGTTTTGTATTAGTAATTATCAAGAAAGCAAAATATTTATTTAGTTTTGGCTTTTCGGTTGGCAAAGATCAGTGTCAAGTTTACATGACGGCCTTCAAAACCTTAAATACGCCGGGGCTGTAAGTAAGGACGTCAGGCTCACTATCTTTACTGCTGGGGAAGGTTTCTTAAGTTCACAGGGACTTCTAACTAGTTGCTGTAAATACTGTTTTGTCTTAATTCCTGAGGGAATGGGAACTGGAAAAGAGAAATAGGAAAATATGTTTCAATAATCATCTCATCCATGATCATCAGATGTGTGCTTGGAAAACTTTCCCAAGGACAGTCACTCACACTAAAATGAGTTATAAATAAATCCTAAGTGGGCAAAACAAAAGCTCATACTAAAGAGTGTTTTAATGATTCCAAGGAGCATGCACAGCCAAGAAAACAGAGCTGTGACCAGGAGGAAAAGCAAGGACTTAAAGAGAAAAGAAAGCAGGGCTGGAGAGAAGCCTAAGGACCTCGGTTCGAGGCTCGATTCCCCAGGACCCACGTTAGCCAGATGCACAAGGGGGCGCACGCATCTGGGGTTCGTTTGCAGTGGCTGGAGGCCCTGGCATGCCTATTCTCTCTCTCTCTCTGCCTCTTTCTCTGTCTGTGACTTTCAAATAAATAAATAAAACTAGGGCTGGAGAGATGGCTTAGCGGTTAAGCGCTTGCCTGTGAAGCCTAAGGACACTGGTTCAAGGCTCGGTTCCCCAGGTCCCACGTTAGCCAGATGCACAAGGGGGCGCACACATCTGGAGTTCGTTTGCAGAGGCTGGAAGCCCTGGCGCGCCCATTCTCTCTCTCCCTCTATCTGTCTTTCTGTGTCTGTCGCTCTCAAATAAATAAATAAATAAATAAATAAATAAATAAATAAATAAATAAATTAAATAAAACTAAACAAAAAAAATTTTTAAAAAGAGGAAAGAAAGCAGGCAGGGGGCATTTTCCTGAGCCCTTAGCTGCCAGCAGCGGGGAGGACGGAGGGTTTCCTGGGACTTACCAGGTGTGGTATTCTTTGCCATTTGACCATTTCCACATCCTTCCAGCTGCATTTTGTAGCCCAATCCAGTGATCACTTCTGCCAGCATATCGCTTGAGAAAGATCTTAGGGAACAATGAAGTTATGGTATAGATGTGACCACATATCACAGCTGAGCATGTTATTTCTGTACAGGGTCAGCTCCTTTGAAGTCCTGACCTATGAAACTAAGCTATCAAATTACACGTAGGAGACTAAACTGAATTTTCACTGTGACGTCAGGTTGCTCACACAGCTCTCTGTGACCACATTGTCCTACCTGTGAGATAGGTGCCTGAGTTTTCATTTAGAAAGGACTACAGAGAAACTACTGATGAGCTAAATAAAATAGCAATATTTGGGGGCTGGAGAGATGGCTTAGCAGTTAAGGCACTTGTCTGAGAGACCTAAGGACCCAGGTTCGATTCTCCAGGTCCCACGTAAGCCAGATGCACACAGTGGCACATGCGTCTGGAGTTCGTTTGCAGTGGCTAGAGGCCTTGGTGTGCCCATTCTCTCTCTGCCCCCCTCCTTCTCTCTATCTCAAATAAATAAAAAATAGCAGTATTTTATAAACATTTATGAATCTTACCATGTCCTTTTCAGAATCGATCACAGCAAGAGTAGCACCATGTTTGGAACAAGAGTTTTGGGCCAAGGTCCAACTATTTGTGGTAGTGGAAAACAGATAGCATTTCCTTCGGTGTGCGACCCAGTCGTCTGAGCAGGAGGACGCATGGACATCTGATGACATGGAGAACTTAGGCTGGTCTGGACAATTGTACTGACCCACTGCGAACAGGAAGGTGCTTGCTTTAGTGACAAAAGAGATGAAATCCTTTCTGCTTGTAAGTCAATAGATTATGAAGTACTGTGTTTCTTGGTTGCAGGATGAAATGTCTCATCAGCGTCACGAGCAAACCAATGCTCACCAGAGTAGTCTTTAGTTTTCCTAATCACCACTGGAGGGGTTATAAACCTAGGGACACATCCTTTTGGTCATAATACCATAAAATGGCAAAAAATAAAAAGTAGAGAAATTCTAAAACCAGCCTTTGCATTAGAAAAGACAGCATATATTCTAAATTCCAAGTAAGGCTTTGGTTCTAAATGTACACTTGCAAGGATTTGAAGATATAGCACTAGGTTGGGGGATAAGGAAAGAGGTAGTAATTTTCATATAGAATTCAAACTACAGCCAGATTGGTGGCTTGGGATATTTCATAAAACTGTACCCCTTTGGGCTGGAGGGATGACTTAGTAGTTAAGGCGTTTGCCTGCAAAGCCAAAGGACCCAGGTTCGATCCTCCAGGACCCATGTTTGCCAGATGCACAAGGAGGTGCATGCATCTGGAGTTCTTTTGCAGTGGCTGAAGGCCCTGATGTGTTCTCTCTCTCTCTTTCTCTCTCCCAATTTCTCTGTCATAATATATAAATAAATAAAAATAAAATATTTAAAAAACTGTACCCTTTCTTTTTTTTGGTTTTTTTTTTTTTTTTCGAGGTAGGGTCTCACTCTGGTCCAGGCTGACCTGGAATTAATTCTGTCATCTCAGGGTGGCCTTGAACTCATGGCAATCCTCCTACCTCTGCCTCCCGAGTGCTGGGATTAAAGGCGTGCGCCACCACGCCCAGCTTGTACCCTTTCTTATTTGTAATGCAGTATGCATTGAACAAGGTGTCATGCTGACTCTGAAGGTTCTAACTGTCATCATAATAATCCTGAACTTTTATAGATTGAGATAAAAGACAAAAGATGGGCCACTTTTGATTAATCTATAGGTTTGATAATGTTCCATCTGCAAATAAAGAATGAAAAGTCCACTGTTTTCTAGTTAAATGATTGTTTATGTTGAATGTAAATTCTTCTCTTGAGAAATGGAAATCTGCTCTACACCATTTTCTCCTATAGTATTCTATAAATCAGAACACTTGCATATTTGCAGAATTTTTTTTTGCAGTAACCATTCAAGGAGCATAGGTTGCATTTTGTTCTGATTAGAAAATTGTCCATATATGTCACATGAGATGTTCCAAAAATCAACCTGATTTTACTAGACTATGCCAACACCTGTCGATTTTAGTCAGGTGTGAATGTTTGGTACCAGGAGGCTTTGAGAGGATTCCTAATGGATTGACCCACCTAACAAGGCCACGAGAGCGATGATTAACGTCGTGATGAGGAACACGGTCAGGACGGCACAAGGAATAGGAACTCGAAGTGACCCTTCGTGATGTGTTTCAAACTGGAAGCCAGAATCGTGCCCTGGGAAGAGACAGAGCTGGTTGTGAATTCGGGATGGCTGTTAGCAGAGCACTTGATACTATTTGATTCTTAAGATTTAAAACTAGTAATATAGTTTCTCATATGTGAAATGGAAAAGGTAATTCCAATAAAAAAAACTCAAAAGAAGAGTTAATTCTAACAAATTTGCAGCCAAATTTGGAAAATTTCTTGTTGACTAGAAATGAAACAAATCAAGCGAATAATGGGAACCAAAGATATCTCCTCAATATGTGTACATGGTAAATTTGTGCATATTTTAATAGACATAATGGGTTGAAAATTCACATCTGTGAAAATTTTAACTATATCATTATTGTTTTAATTACAATGCAACATTCAATAAACAACCAATTGCCACAGAAGACACAAAAAGTTATACTATACATGGTCACTGAGCTTTCCTGCAGTTACTTCAAGAAACATGATGTGTGTGTGTGTGTGTGTGTGTGTGTGTGTGTGTGTGTGTGTAGTCTGTCACATACACATGTGGCTAATGCAATAAAATATTATATTTATACATAAGTATCTAAAAGTACAATGAAGTCTGGAAAGATGGCACAGCAATACAAAGTAGAATGAATAAAATTTTAAAATCTTGATTATACATTTCCACAAAGTTAGTGCAGATGTAGAATAATTAGAATTTTTGATATGTTATTAGTAGGAGAGTGAACCGGAAGAATACTGTGGAAAATACTTCTTATAAAGTTAAGTATGCATCTAGTTATTCTTTTGCTCATATATGTGTGTGTATATATGCATATATGAAAACATGTATCTAAGAGAAAAGAAACATGTTCTCAAAATTCCCCTTAAAGAACCTTCATACACTTGTTATTAAAACAAAGTCTTAGAAATAATGCAAATATCTACCAGCATGATAATGAATAAAATTATGGTATATTCATGAAAAGGAAGCCAAAGGACCCTGGATTGATTCCCCAGGACCCATGTTATCCAGATGCACAAAGGGACATGCCTAGAGTTCGTTTACAGTGGCTGGAGGCCCTGGTGCACCCATTTTCTCTCTCTCTTTTTCTCCCTCTCCCTCTCTCTTTTTCTCTGTCAAATAAATAAATAAATAAATATAAAAGATAAACTGGTGCATATAACAACAATGATGAAGCTAAAACAATAACAATGAACAAAAAAATATAGTCACCAAAGATTGTACAATATATATTTGCATTTAGATGGCATTTCCAAGTAACCAAAATAGACTGTGGTGAAAATATATATCAGCATTTAAATTTGTGTGTGTGGGAGTGATTAACTGGAATGGGACCCAGCAGAATTTTCTGGATTGATGGCAATATTCAAACTTTGATGGGAATTGCAGTTATACAATTGTCATAATTCATCCTTGGACACATATAATCTGTGTAGCATTGCACGTAAATTAATGCCACAGTTAAAAATGATGTTTGAATGGACTGTGAGATGTTTGAATTTTCCAACAGATGCTAACATAATAAAGGAATCATTATGGAACATATACTAAGCAGAATTACTTTTTTTCATTTTCCTTCTGTATAAAAGTAAACAAAGTCAACAAAGTCTGAATTAACTTTCATATGAAATATTTCTGTGAAAGAGTTTGGAATAGGTAGAGGAATATTTGTTCTAGCATATAAGTAAATAACTGATAAGGAGAGAACATAACTTTGTGATTCAGAGTTTAGACTTTATTTTTTATAGGGACTTTAGAAAATCATGATTAAAAAATACTGCCTCGAGGAATCCCCTTGCATGTTTTTACACTCCCTGTTATGATTACATATTATATTCATGAAAACAAAAGTGTGAAATGGCTGCTAGAATGATATTATAACCAACGATAGAAGATTCTCCAGTGGCATTAAGGAAGGTTAAGGCAAAAGGATTGAGAGCTTAAGTCCAGGCTCTGTCTCTGTCTCTCTCTCTCTCTCACATACACAGTCTCCAAATACTTTTATAATTATAAAAATACTTTTCATAGATATAAAAATGACTTTTTCTAACAAAGTGTGTCTATGTAGAATCTATGTTGAAGTGTGTTATTTTTTTCCTTAAAACATGTCTGCAACCATGAACCAGGAGGAGAGGACCTGAAATTTACCATGCGTCATTACCACGTTACCATCCTGTCAGGGGCTCCTTCCCACAGGGTGGATCTGCATGCAGAGTTGGTTAAGAGAAGCCTTGACATTGACGTCAGACATGACCTACGCCCCCTGTCTCTCAAAGCCATTCTTCCTCTTGGGCCCATATACACGTATCACACCAGAAGTGGCTTTGAGTGGGTTGTGTTTCAAGTTCAGGGAAGCCTTCGGGGGTCTGGTTTCGTTTCTCACCCAGGGACAGGCACAACCACGGCTTCCACTGAGCGGGACAGGAACTCTGGCCCCTCAGCGAACAGAACCACAGGCTAGCCACGCTCCGACCTCAGAGCTAGCTCAGTGCTTGGTCTGCCCAGCGGGTGCAGTGAGGAGAGGACTGTCACATGACCCTTCCTTTCCATTAGTGAGGGCTCTTGCTAAGCCCAGTTTGACTGATCACCTAGGTAACAAAACAGCCTCCACCCTGCCCACCCACCTGCCCTCCCCCAGCACACTTTTAGATCTTGTTCATTCATGGAGAAATTGCAAACAGATCCACCTATTCAACTCTCACTTTATCACCCAACAGAGGTGCCCCACGGTGGTTCACGCCACTAACGCTGTCACAGTGGAGCATAAAAATTCGGCAGAATATAAACTTATCAAACTGCCCAGTGAGCACTTCTCTTAATGTGCATACCCTTATATTAACACTACTGTCACTTTGGGTAGAGAATCTTCTCTTTTCAGATGGCAGTGACCTTGGGACGACTCAGAAGGTATCATAGTGCTGGAAAGAAGTGACTGGAGTGCTCAGTAACATCTTGATCACACCTTCCAAGGCTCAGGGTCTAATGCGGAGGTGGTGGAAAGAATGTAAGAGCCAAAGGAAGGGTAGGACTCCTTACAACGTGCTCCCTCCAGACATAAAATGGCCTGATATCCATGGTCTCACAGTGACTGCCACTACCTACACATGACCATCACAAGAGGAGGAAAAGATCATGACATCAAAATAAAAGAGACTGATTGAGATGGGGAGGGGATATGATGGAGAGTGGAGTTTCAAAGGGGAAAGTGGGGGAAGGGAGTGTACTACCATGGGATATTTTTTATAATCATGGAAAATGTTAATAAAAATTGAGAGGAAAAAAAAAAAGAAACAAATTTGACAGTATATACGGTGATGTCACACAAAGCTAAGAATTTCTGCATTAAGCCATGCTTTCAACCCCGCTGTTAGTTGAGTAGTATTACTATTAGCGTTTTTTATTTCCCTGATTAATTAAAGATACCTAAAAGTGTATGTCTATTTATACTCTTTATCCACACTTGACTTTGTGTTTGCAAATGAAAGACAGGTGTGTCACAGAAGCTTTTTTGTTTTCAGACGGTAAGTCAATCCAGTAGACATGCCCTCAGAAAATAAGGTCTTTCCCCTGAGACTGTCTTTGGCTGAGCTCTGCTAACACTTTCCTTTATAAGGATATTCAAATAAATTCTCATTTCCTGAGGGCCACTTATTGATTCGAGATGAACAGAGAAAATGAACAAAGTATCAAGAAAGCCTTATAGAAACATTCTAGAAACATGACCGACAAATTCTGGTTAACAGGGAAAGAACGCATTTGTGCAAAGAACAGGTGAGTGGAAGAGAGGGCAGTGTACAAGGTGACCAAGTTTTGATTAAAACCAAAAGAAAGGAAGAAAAAGGTCTAGTTCTCACAGAACTTGAAGCCAGCCATTGGAAGAGTGAGGTCAAAGGATGAAATGGAAGGGAACCCACACAGAAGGCCCAAGTAGGAGAGCGCACGGTATAGAAATGTTCCTACATTCTCCCAGTCCATTACCACAGGACACTGTGACGTCCAGATGCTCTTACAGCTGCTCGCTCCACTTGCAGGGATGAGAAGAGTGATTTGGAGCATATTGGATGGGAAATCGGGAACAGAGTTTGTTTTGAGTTCCTCCTGGGTTATGCACAGGTGGGTATAGATAAAAGATACAGGGCAGATGGGCTGGGTCAGAAAAGTTTCTATTTACATCTTTAAAAAAAATGAGATAACAAAAGGTAATTCAATAGAAATGATCTTCAGGATCTTCTGAGATCCAGCCACATGGCTTTCTGTAAGTCAGGTTGTGTTTCTCCTCATAGCTAAGGAGATGTTGACCTCTGCCCAGCCTCTTTTTCCTGTGACTCACTGAGACGTGGGACCTTACCAAGTCCTCCCAAGGCTCTCTTTCCTAGCGATGATATGTGCACGCATGTATGTATGCATGTATATAACACGCACAATAGTTCCAGAAGATGAGAAATCAGATGGGACTTACTTTTCTGCCCTCTCTCTAGGTGCACAGAGCTGCTCTCAGTGACGGTATAGTCTTCAGAAGTCATCTCTCTTCTCAAGAGTCCTTGGCAACTTTCAACCCAGGTCAGTCGGCGGTGTGTCTGTTCAATGTCTGTCTGTCCGAGGCATCTCCGCATTTATATTCCGTTAGCTTGTCTCCACCCCCTGCCTCTTACGCCTCCTGCTGCCTGGTCGCCCCACAGGCTAGTTCTCTTTAGTTCCTGCTCCCGTGGCCCAGACACTTCACCATGTTGTGGTGAGCTGTGGGTTTTCCCGGCTGTCTGAAATGTGCTTTCTCACTACGGCCACAACACGAAAAGATTTTTCCCAGAGTTGCCCTTAATCCTTCCTGATTTTTTTTCTTTTAGAAAACACAAATAATTTAGGAGATAGCATAAACTGAGTAAGGAGTTAAAGGCTAGCGATTTTGATCCTAACATGGAAGTAATCTAGAAGCAACTTGGTAATGTGTCCCTGGAGTCCTAATGCATACATTTCTTTTTTTCTTTTTGGTTTTTCGAGGTAGGGTCTCGCTCTAGTCCAGGCTGACCTGGAATTCACTGTGGAGTCTCAGGGTGGCCTCGAACTCACGGCGATCCTCCTACCTCTGCCTCCTGAGACCTGGGATTAAAGGTGTGAGCCACCATGCCCGGCTTGCATTCATTTCTTTATACACTTAGCTACCAGTATTTGTTAAATATCTATCGTTGAATGAGAATTTTAAAATCTTAATTCCCATGGATTCGCTCCAGCCTGGAGAAGTTTTTGTCTGGGGAGTTTTGAATTTCAGAGGTGTGGCATTCTCTCCAACCACCCCCCCCACCACAGCCAGCACTCCTCTTTCAAGAACCATTTAGCTTTTCTAATGCAGGAAATCAAAAGCTGTGGTCAGAAACTTCCGCGCCACGTTCTAAAATTGTCATCTGTTTCGTTGGTGCCTGCTTGTTTTCCTGTCACCCTTTACTGTCATTTAGACTGTTTTTATCTCACCTCAGTAATGTTTTACTCCGTTTCCCCTTGTCCCCTAGGTAATCCTGCTCGGGCATTTGAAGTATGAGAGCTATTAAAAATACATTGCCATGGTACTGACCTCATCCACGAGTCACTGAGCTCCACGCAGAGCCAGTGCAGATATATCTGTGTGTGCTGATTCAGGTAAGGCGGCTCCATCCCACTCTGGGCCAGATCTGAAAATCTCAATGTCATGATCACTCCTGTTTGTAGAAAAAATGCTTAGCAAAAATTTGTAGTACAGGTATGGAGAAGTCATGGGGGCCACTAGGTGCATTTCTCCACCCAAGACATGTAGAGGCATGTGTTGGTACAGAAGCATCTCTGTGTTTCCAGAATCTTCCTTACAAAGTAGCCGGAATGATGGTTTGTAAGCAGGTCACATCTTTCTGTAAGATGTTCAGGTTACCAAAGGTTTACTACAAAGATGTCCTAAGATCCAGATTTCCTTATAGCTAAGAAGGAGTAGCACACCATACAGCCCTGGCTATCTTACCTGTTGTTTGTCCACTAGGTGTAGCCCACTATAACATTAACCTTGCTTTTCTGTAAAAATGTCCAGCACAGCACCACTGTTCTTTAAAATATTTTTTATTTTTATTCATTTATTGGAGAGTAGAAGAAGCAAAGAAAGAGAGAGAGAGGGAGAGAGAGAGAGAGAGAATGGGTGTGTCAGGGCCTCCACCCACTGCAAATGAACTCCAGACAATTGTGCCACCTTGTGCATCTGGCTTATGTGAGCTCTAGGGGATCGGACCTGTGGCTTTGTAGGAAAGTGCCTTAACCACTAAGCAATCCAACCAGCCCACCTAGAGTGTCTTTCATGTTTCTTCTAAAAGGGTCTTCTTTCATCTCCTTACATGTCTTGCTTTCCCACAATTAATCAGTTAGCTTAATATCAAGTACAATAGAGAAAGTCCAGATATAAGGAGCACATTCCCACATTAATACCAAGGACAGCATTCATTTTACTAATGCCTGGTAAATGGGCTGAAGTTTCATAGATATTACTGAAAAAAGAAAAAAGCAAAAAACAAAACCAAAAATCAATGCAGAGGAACTTATCCAGCCAGCCTTCCTATACTGTATGATAAATAAGTGGTCATAATGCATTGAACAGTTCATACCCAAAGTTTCATACACACCTTCATGTTTGTACAGCACTTTAACTTATCTGCAATTCCTACAACTGTTCAAAGAATGAGTCAGTGACTAAAACACTGGTGGGTCGGGAGATGGGTCAGTGGGGAAAGTGATTACCTCGCAAGTATGAGGGCGCAGGTTCAGATTCTCAGAGCCCATCAAAGGGCCAGGCGTCATGGTACACGCCTGTAATCCCAGCACTGCCTAGCAGAGATGAGGAACCCTTAGTGCTTTCTGGCTAGCTAGGCTGGCTGACTTAGTAAGCTCTAGATTCAGCAAAAGACCGTGGTTTAATAAATAAGGTAGAGAATGACTGGAAAAGGTGTCCAGCCTCTGACACACACACACACACACACACACACACACACGCACAGACACACTACCACCACCATCATTAACAACAACTACTGATTTAAGGCTCCGTTGAGTAATGTGGTGCCTCAAGCTAACTGGTTAAACTTTTTTTGTTCATTTTTATTTATTTATTTGAGAGTGACAGACAGAGAAAGAGGCAGATAGAGAGAGAATGGGTGCGCCAGGGCTTCCAGCCACTGCAAACGAACTCCAGACATGTGCGCCCCCTGGTGCATCTGGCTAACGTGGGTCCTGGGGAGTTGAGCCTTGAAACGGCGTCCTTAGGCTTCACAGGCAAGCGCTTAACCGCTAAGCCATCTCTCCAGCCCTAACTGGTTAAATTTATGTACACTGTAAAGACATCTATTACTTTACTCCCCCCATGACTGTTATAAGTTGGTACTTAAATAAATCTTTTAAAGGAAAAATTCACCTCTGAGGAGTTTTGACCCAAAAGTTCAACAAGATTAAGGAAGTAGCCCATAATTTCAGCCACAAAGGCGATGCACAGTGTCTAAGTCACTACGATCAGCGTGAAGAACGACGAGGCTTCATCTATATGTGTTATAGGCGTGCTAAAAGTTCATTTCATGATTTTAAAATCACAGACTCGGAAGATGGCTCAGCTCTACGAGCACTTGCCACACAAGCATGAGGGCCTAAAGGGCCTGATTCTCCCTCAGCTCAATTTCCCAGCACCTATGGAAACGTCTGGGAAGAGTCACTCAGGCCCCGTAACCCCGCTCCTTACGGGGATCCGAGACCAGGGAACTTCCGATGCCTGACGGAAAACCGCAGCTTTGGATTCCGTGGGAATCTCCTTGTCAAGGGACACACAAATGAGTGACAGGGACACCGGGCATTCTTCTCTGTGCCTTCAAGGGGGTGCTCTGTGCCAACAGCCACCAGCTGCTGGTGCCTCCATGTGCCTTCAGACCTGCTGAAATGAAGCAGGTGCAATGGGTTTAGAATCCGCGCCCTTCCTGCCGAAGCTTGAACGCGTGATCGTCATTGCTTCTGTCTTAGAGTGAACTCATCTCCTGCCTGCCGTGAGTGTCATGTCTGTTTCACTCTTTCTTTTTGTTTCAGGAATCTTGGGTGGGGGGGGAATGCTCACCATGGGGCTTGCAGTCAAGGAGCCCCTTCAGGAGCTGCGGCCATGGCCATCTGCGTAAGGCTGGGCCCTGCCGGGGGAGGAGAGCAGATGGGACCTGATTGGAGTCAAGAGGGATCGCGGTGGAGCAACATCGCAGAAACACACCAGGCCCTTCTTCGGAGGCATCAGTGTGCCCGTGGGTGCCAGCCTGGCTCTGCGTGTTCTGTGGGGATGGGCGTGGGGTAGCACAACTTTCTCTTTAACTGACTCAGTGCTCAACTGTGACTGCTTAGAGCGTGTTCACTTGTCATCACACACGAGACCAGACGTCACACTGCATGTGTGGGCACGCCCTCGTCTTTATAGCTGTAGGTATCTGCCGTCACACCCTTATTGCCTTTCCTGAGTAGACTGTCAGCTGCTTGAGGGCAGGGGCCCCGTCTGATTTGTCCCTCCGCGTCTCTACTATCAGTTAAGGCAAACGGATCCTGGGATATCTCGATGTATGCTTACTGAATGAATTAGTGATGAATAGGAACTCATGAAAAAACATGTAGAAACCCCTAAAAAATCCCAAACGTGAAGCACGACTTGGGAATTCTGCAGGATTTTGCAAGAGAGAAGTGCGTGAGTAGACTTCCAAGGGACGGCAAGGGTGAAGCTGGGCGGGACAGCTTCTGTTGGGAGCCTGCTGCTGTCGATCCACAGCATATTTAAAGTCTTCCCAGGCTGTGGGTGACACAGACAGAAAGGACATGGCTTTCTGTGTCGGATACTTTGGTCTTGTGTCTTTCCCACACACGACGTAGGACTTTTCAACAACCGATTAACATGGAAATCGTCCTCCGCTGTCTACTTTTACTAATCGTGTCCTTTGTCTGCGGGCGACTCCCAGAATTACTGGGACACAAGGCAGGGAGGGTCTTCTCGGGCTCATGGGGACCGTCCTCCATGGCGGGAGAAGCGTGGCAGTGGGACAGCGAGGTGGCCGGTCACCTTGGCCTGCGGGAGGAAGGAGTGGGGAGGTGAAGGCTGGGTGCTCAGCTCACTTTCTCCTTTTCAGTCACTTTGGGACCTCAGCCACGAAATTGTGCCACCCACTTCAAGAGGGTGGGTCTTCCCGCCTCAGCTAAACCTCTCTGGCAACACTTGCACAGACACACCCAGAGGGTGGCTTCCTAGGTGACAGTAATGTTTTCACTGAGGTGTGACCATCACAACAAACGTGTGAATTCTGGTTTCCCTGGCTAGGACACTAACTGCCTTTGAAACTGGGATATTCCAGGACAGTTAGGCAGCCAAACATTATGAAAAAGCAGGTGTATGCATGCTTGTATACATATATATTTGCTATGTATAAAATATTATATATGTACATGTGCATTTCATGTTTATGCTATTACTCATAGACAACTTATACCTAGTCATCTTATTGTAATACACACACACATATATATACATATATATATACATATACATATATATAATTATATATATATATATATAATTTGTTTTTCGAGGTAGGGTCTCACTCTGGTCCAGGCTGACCTGGAATTAACTCTGTCATCTCAGGGTGGCCTTGAACTCATGGCAATCCTCCTACCTCTGCCTCCCGAGTGAATATATAATTTTTTAAGCGTATGACGTGGATAAAATTCCGGCCTTTGTTCTGAAATCATTTATCTCTGCCTGTCTTTATGACAACAGCCACGTATTTTGTTGAAGTGAAAACCTGGCTAGACAGGAGAGGGAACGCAGTTATCAAGAACGCATGCGGAGCCGGGTGTGGTGGCGCACACCTTTAATCCCAGCACTCCGGAGGCAGAGGTAGGAGAATCGCTGTGAGTTTGAGACCACCCGGAGACTACAGAATGAATTCCAGAACAGCCTGAGCTAGAATGAAACCCTACCTTGAAAAACCAAAATAAATAAATAACTAAAAATAAAATAAAGCATGCCACTGTGGCCTTCCAGGTCACCTTAGCCCACATGCTCAAGGCTACCAACAAGAGCCTCAACTGCGAGGTGAAATTCTGTTGTCACTATAATCATATTTCTTCTTTCACAACTCTCCATGTGTCTCTTTCCTCCTTTTCCTTCCTCACTCGGTCACTCCCACCTCCCGTCTGATCTTTGAAAGCAGTCATCTGAAGTGTTTTCAAAGGAATGAGCCACGAGAAGAGGCTGCCCTGCTCTGCCTGCTCTAAGTACTTTTGGGAGCCGTTCTATTTGCAAGAGTATGGTTGGTGGGCGTGTTTGTTAAGCCCAAGGGGATAAGACAGAGTGAAGAATAAAGTCGGAGGGTAAGGATTAAGTGTGAGAGATTTGGGGACAGTGGGCCTTTCAGTTGCCTGCATTTCACATATATATGGGGGTGGGGGAAACTTCCTGAATAGTCAGAGATTATTCTCTAAAGCAAAGAAACAAAATGTTTCCTGTTAAGTCACAACACATAGCAATAAAATCACCCAACTTTCTAGTTCTTTTTTTTTTTTTTCTTTTTGAGTCAGTGTCTCACTACACAGCTCTGGCTAACCCCTGTGTAGTCCAAGCTAGTCACCACCTCCCCAGCACTGGGATTGAGGTGTGTCATCCTGAGTGACCTTCCCATAGCTTTGGAGATATGTATTTTGTATGTCTTATTCTAGGAATAATACATCAAAAAAAAAAAAATCAGTGGCATGCTAACAGTAATGTCATCTCACAGTTGAGAAAAGTGAGACTTAGAGAAATTCATGCTGGGCCCAAATCGGAAGTAGTGCAGGCATCAAAACTCAGTGTTGCTCTCCTTCATGTGTGACCTTATATGGAGAATCCGGAGGAAGGTTTCAGAAAGGAAATGAAGTAATGTAAGCGAGATGCAAAGCGGACCAGGGAGGCAGGATGTGCAGCCCTTATCAGACAAGCAGCTGCTTGGGCGCATGTGCTCCAGGGACTTCCGACCCAAGGCCACCCCAGAAGCAAGCTGCCGTCACGCTCTTTGAACTGCTCTTTCTCTCCGCCAGTGAGTTAGGTGTCTGGGTGCCTTTAATCTTTTTGTGAACTAAAGCTTCCGTCGATACTGCCTCATTCAATGAAGACAAATTATGCAAATCGGCAAAATTTATTTTCTACTTCACAGGTGTGTGTGTGGTGTATTTCAAATCCATTACTGTAAAGGGCCAATGAAAGTCTTCTTGAGTGAGTGGGGGATTTCCAGTTCTCAATACTCTCCAGCCCTCCTTGGCGTTAACTCTTTGAAATTGCTTATTTTCCTTTTCTGAGGAACAGCTCCCCAAACCCAAAAAAGGGGTTGGAAAGTGTGAGCTGGTGTGTCTCTTCTTGACCTGAGGTGGTGAAGGTAAAATGTCAATTATCACTCGTGGAAACCCGGACTGAGAATTTTGGCTATTTTTTTAAAGTAAACTGCAAGAGAGGAGAGCCATTCCAACTCGAGGTCAGATGCTCAGCCACACCTCAGTACATTCCTCAATTTTATTCCAGGCTTCTCCCATGGGCAAAATAACTTTTGGGGATAACTCTAAAAGACAAAGGAGATGGAAATGGAAGACGTAACATATTAATATGTTTACGAAGGTCAGAGCCTGAGCTCTAAGTGATTGTAAGATATGTCCTTTTGTGTTTGTGTTTTGTTTGGCAGTCGCTGGCTAATAACACCTGCTGTAGATTGGTTTGCACTTAACTGTGGTTAGTGAGAAGAGCCCGCAAGTAGAAGACATTCAGGACACTTACTTTCTCTAACAACCAACAAAGTTCACACGTGTATTAGTCAAGGTTCTCTCAAGGAACAGAGCTAATGGAATGGATCTATGTTCTAATGGAATTCACCGGGTCGACTTATCTGAAAACCCTGTATCTTTAGTCCCTGAGGCTGAAGACCTCAACTCTCTCAGTCTGGTTGCTAAAGGCCTGGGGCATTGCTGGAGAGCCTCTAATCTTAAGTCCAAGGTGGAAAGGCAAGAAAAGAAAAGAAAGAAATGAAAAAGGTGGTGCTGATGTCAGTAAAGGATGGCAGTTGGTCCAGTACAGGTTAGGAATAAGATCTGGGCCAAAAGGCCACTTTTTCCTGGAATTCTGCTGTCTCTATAGAGCGCCACGGGGGGGGGGGGGCTAGTCCCTCTGGGGGTGAGTCTCCCCCTGACGTTAATCATCCCCTTGAAATGCCCTCACAGGTCAGTCCAAGAGGCATGTCTCTTACTTGAATCTTGTTAAAACTATTAAAAACAATTTTTTTTGTTCATTTATTTATTTATTTGTTTGAGGGTGACATAGACAGAAACCCAGCTGATGGAGATTTGGGGATTAATGCCTCCAGGAGACGCGTATTATTGGGGGTGGGCTTACGAGTATGATAGCCAATTTCCCCTTGACAGTGTTTGGCATACTAACCTGTTGATCTTGTCCACCTTATGCTGGCCAGGGGGTAATGTCCACCCTCTGTGTCTGCCGTCATTTTCCCTGCCATTGTGGAGCCTCCCCTGGAGCCTATAAGCCAAAATGAACCATTTGTTTTCCCCCAAATCTGCTCTTGGTCAGGTGATTTATGCCAGCAATGTGAACCTGACTGCAACAGTAATGTTGGTACCAAGGAGTGGGATTGCTGCTAGACACCTGACTGTGTGCTTTGGCCTTTTGGAGCTGATTTTTCAAGAGGAATGTGGAATGATTTAAAACCTTGGCCTAAGAGACACCTTGCGGTGCTGTAAGTACAGCTTGATGGACTATTCTGGTCAGAGTTGAAAGACCTGAATGCAGTAAGAACTATGGACTGTGAGGCGTGGTTTATGAGGGTGAGAAAGAGCTTTGCTTGGACTGGGCTAGAAGCAGTTTGTGTGAGAGGCTTGCTGTTATGACCATGCCTTGAGAACTTATGCAAGGTTGCATTGCATAGAAATGGACTTCTGTCAGCAGAGGGATATGACACAGAAAAAAATGAAATCTTGGGCCTAACCTGCTGCCTGTTAACTTGCAATTGTTTGCGAGATTACAACCATTAAGTTTGGACCAGCTGATCTGAACTGGGGCCACAAGAAGAATGTAGACTATTTTAAAGGGGCCTGAGTGCTCAAGGAGTGTCCTGTTCTTCAAAGTCTGCTTTATTTGCCCCTGGATTAACAAATTGGTACCCATCCTGCTATTGTGGAGTATAAGAAATGCAGGAAAGAGAGGATCATTGAATTTGCAAAACAGCTTGCATTTTGGAAATGGCCATGGGCAGTGTGAAGCAGGTTTGCTGGATGCCTGCATGGAGCCCCCATGGGTCCATGAGGATGAACCATGGATTGCAGTGGAGACCCAGTGGAGATGCCGGGACCATGAGATGGCTGCTAAGGAGAGCTGCTGGCTGGGGTGAGGTTTTCCAGGATGATGAGCAGCCTAGCTGGAGGGGCGGATTTTGAACGCCAGAGACTTGTTTCTGGTTAGAATTACTAGACTTGGAGGTTTGTCACTGGCTAGAGTTGTTGGACTTGGAGCTGCAGAGTTTGATGCTTGCCCTGGCTGTGTTAAATCTTGTAGTGGCTGAATATTTCTTTGCTATGCCCAATGCCATCTTTTGCAGTGTGAGTGTTCATTCTGTGCCATTATGGTTTTTTGGGAGTTTTTTTTTTTTTTTTTTTTTTTTTGGTTATTATGGCTCAGTTAAAAGACCTTGGACTATGGGAATTTTTCAACATCATTGAATCCCAATAAAAACTATGGTGATTTTTAAAGTTGGATGAATTCATTGCATTTTAAATAATGTATAGTTATCAGTTTATGGGGGGCAGGGGAAGGATATGGTGATTTGGTGCAGATGTCCCCCATAAACTTAAGTGTTCTGAATGCTAGGTTCCCAGCTGATAGAGATTTGGGAATTAATGGGGCAGTGTATTGTTGGAGGCGGGCTTATGGGTGTTAGAGCCAGTTTCCCCTTGCCAGTGATTGGCACACTCTTCTGTTGCTGTTGTCCACCTGATGTTGGCCAGGGGATGATGTCCACCCTCTGCTCATGCCATCATTTTCCCTGCCATTGTGGGGCATCCGCTTGAATCTGTAAGCCAAAATGAGTCCCTTTTCCCCAAAAGCTGCTCTTGGTCGGGTGATTTATGCCAGCAATGCAAACCTGACTGCAACGGGAGGTTTATGCGACAAATAAAAACAGACCTACTATGTGACCCAGCTACGCTGTAGAGCTGCGGGCTCATCCGTGTTTACTGCAGCACTAATCACAATCGCTGGAACTGCGACCAGCCTCGAGGCCCAGCAATGATAACTGGATAATGAAGATGTGTGCATCTACACAGTGGCGCTTTATTCAGCTATAAGGAAAAATGAGCCAGGCGTGGTAGTGCACTCCTTTAATCCCAGCCCTTGGGAGGCAGAGGTAGGAGGATCATTTAAAGTTCGAGGCTACCCTGAGACTGCATAGTGAATTCCAGGTCAGCCTGAGCTAGGGTGAAATCCTACCAAAAAAAAAAAAAAAAAAAAAAAGAAAGAAAGAAAAATGAAATTTTCAGGAAAATAGAGGAATGTGTATAAGATTATAATGAGTGAGGTAGCCCAGGCTCAGAAAGCCAAATGCCACATGCTCTGCCTCATATGTGGAATCTGTATTCAAATATTTAGGGGTGTGTGTGTATGTTTTGGAATAAGAGTCGGTAGTAGAGGCCAGGAAGCTAGAAATGGGCTATCACGGATGGAGGCAGGGGAGGAGGGTTTATGGGACAGGAACAGTAAGTAAGTAAGTCGAGGGTCGGAATACTGGGGACAAAGTGGTCTAGCTGAGGTCAGGGTTAGTAGAGGAATGGGTGAAAGAAGGGTTAGTTAAACCTGACGAGGTTAGGAATAAGCCATATGGAAACTTAGTTAGATAATTAAAACACTATATATATGGTTTTAAAAAGAGTGGGAAGAAGTGTCCCCTGGGGCGTGTGTGGTGGTTGGAGCTGTAAGAGCAGGAACTGGGGGCTTCTCGCCCTGACTGCTGGCCAGGAGACCGAGTTTGACAGGAAGGGAGAGGGGACAGTTTAGCTGGAAAGGACCCACCTCTAGCGACAAGCATCCTCCAGTTTGGATCCACCCGAGGAAGGTTCAATCGCTCCCCCAAACTGCCATCACCCTGGGTCTAACGTTCAAACACAGGGGTCTCCGGGAATACGTCATGCTTACCCACCCCCCCAAAGGCTGGCAGTTTGAGGCACTTACCTCCCAGCACTGGAAAAAGGCTGCTGCCTCAGTCCCCCCAAGTTCTCCACTCCCCCAAGGAGGAGATGCCGCCTGTTGCCTGGTGGGTGTGGGCGGTTCAACTCCTCAGAGTGTGGTGACATTTATTTGGCTGCAAGGGGCATTATTTTTTCCCCTCCCTAACTGCCTGATACCACAGGGCAGGATGAGCTCCTCACCTCTGGCAGTGGTGAAGGGCGGAAAGAGATGCCCATTACTGCTGGGTGAGAGAGGCCTGCAGAGGGTGGTGCTTACCACCGTGGGCATGAGCATCCTCACCTGTCTGACCTCTGTCGGGGGCCATTGGGCTGGCCCTGAATCCGTAGCCTTGGGCTGTTTGGCAACAAGACTTTTGTACCTGTAAGTAAGCAAGAGTGTGTGTTTTCAGTGTTCCTGGCAAGAGCTGACCGTTCCTTAAAACTTTATGCTTGTATTGCTAGGAACAGAGGGTTTGTTTCTCTCCCAACCTTCGAATAATCTTTTGTACTGAGAAGTGGTCCAGGTGCAAAACTCTGTAACAGAAAGAAGTTGTTTTGATGGAAGCTCGTGTGAAGGTCGTGGAATTTTTGTCCATGGGCAAATTGCAAGAAGATATTAAAAGAGGACTGCTGAGAAATAAACGGCGCTTCAGACCTGGACTGGAGTCCTTGCTTTCATTCTTTCTCCTGTCTTTCTTTAATCCTCACTCCCCATCAGGCTCGAACCCTGTCAGCCGGCAGGCTCCAGCAAACCTCCAAATAGACCGGGCAGAAGCAGACGGGGTACAGCGTCTGTTACCGTCTGAAGAGGGGAGACTCGGGTGTGCAGCGCAGACTTTCCTGTTACGGCTCAGGTAGAACCACAGCATTCCCCCCATCCCGCGGTGTTTGCGTGGGTTTTCTGCGTGGCTCAGCCGAGCCTTTGCTAGCTCTAGGGCAAAAGGAGAAGGTTTTAGGAATGGGTGTTTGCCATTTGCTTCTGACGGTGTTCTGAGTTCCTGGCTTGTCCCACTCTAAGTCTGGAATAAATAAAGCACAAAGGAAACGAGGGAGCCTCACTTGGTCATCATTTCTTCATCCCAAGTTCTCAAGTCAGCCTGCCTTACTGGCATTCACTTTTGGTACCCTCATATTTATCATACAATTTCCAGGCTTTTTTTTTTAAAGTACTTAGTACTAGAAGACCAGTGAGGACCCAAAACAGTCAACACACTTTGATTTTACAGTTAATATGGTTGCTTGGAATTTTTTTTTTTTTTTTTTTGAGGATGGATCTCAGTCTAGTCCAGGAATTCACTGTGTACTCTCAGGGTGGCCTTGAACTCATGGTGATTCTCCTACCTCTACTTTCAAGTGCTGGGATTAAAGGCATGCACTGTGATGCCTGGCTCATTATGGTTGTGTTAATTTTTTAAAACTTCCCAATAAATTTATAAACTCATAAAGAAATTATGAATAGAATGTTTAAGAGAGTTAAGCTACCTGGCTTGATTAGAGATGGATGAATATATTAAAATTATTAAATTATTAAAATGATAAAATTTTGGAAAAGAGATTATTTTTGACTGTTCAAAAGTCAAGTGCAAAGGGAGAAATGTAACAAATGATATGAAATAAAGCTATGAAATATTAACAAATATAAGCAGATCCATTGCACTCAAGGATTAGAGGAGCCCATTTTCCCCAAGCTGCTTTATTAAATCCCTGGGTTGACAAGGTGATACTTGCATTTATTTATTGCTTCAAAAAGTCTCACAGTGATTCATACACTCAATACAGAAGACCACAAAGTTTACTCTAGCTGACCAGCCACTGTTAAGCTCCCATGATAACTAAGAACTTATTCATGGATTGTAGACCTCAGTGTGAAAGGCAGACTGAGAAGACGTTGCTCACGCTGCAGTAACTTTCTAGTTGCTGGGACAAGCCCCTGGCCAGAAGCAGCTGGTGGGAGGAAAGATCTATTTCAGGCTTGGGGAATCAGCATCAACCGCAGAGGAAACTGGCTCACTTCCATAGATTGCAGAGAGAGACCACCAAGCAGCCAGGGCTCCAACAGCTCTATGCATACCCAGTGGGGGGAGGGACTAGCAGACCCGCTCCCCAGTGACATCTCTTCCCCAGTAGGGGTCTGCCTGCTGGAGTCTCAAGTTGCAAACTCAATCTTTTTTTTTTTTTCATATCTTATTTTTATTTATTTATTTATTTGAAAGAGGGAAAGAGGCTGAGAGAGATTGAGAGAGAAAGAATGGGCATACCAGGGCTTCCAGCCACTGCAAATAAACTCCAGATGCATGTGCCTCCTTGTGCATCTGCCTTATATGATTAAGGCATAATCTGGTAAGGATGGCTTAGTGGCTAAGGTGTTTGACTGCAAAACCAAAGGATCCAGGTTCGATTCCCCAGGACCCACATTAGCCAGATGCACAAGGGGGCACACGTGTCTGGAGTTCATCTGCAGAGGCTGGAGGCCCTGGCGCGCTCATTCTCTCCCTCCCTCCCTCTCTCTCTGCCAAATAAATACATAAATACTGGGGAATTGAACAGAGGTCCTTTAGCTTTTCAGGCAAGTGCCTTAACTGCTAAGCCATCTCTCCAGCCCCTTTTTGCTGTTTTTTTTTTAAATTTATTTTTATTTATTTATTTATCTGAGAGGGAAAGAGGGAGGCAAGCAAAGTCTGGGGGAATGTAGACATGCTTTCAAACAGCCACTGCTCAGTTGTTTAGCAGAAATGTAAACCCTACATCAGCATTTGCTTGCTGTACGAATAATCATCATTTTGCTCAGTCCATTTTTTTTTTACTCTTTACAAAATCATAGACTCACATATGTAAAAAAAAATCATTGTCATGTGAAGAAAAATCTGACAATTACAATTTATGGCTACCACATGGCTCAATATATACTGTATAATCTTTATTTGACCAATTTTTTTAAAAGCAAGCTCAAAACTTATTATGTAGGTTGGTATAGCTGGATTATGATGGTAGTTCTCTTTGGAGCTTATTTTTTCTTTGGAATTTCTGATTTCTTTACTGGCTGCTCAGATTTACATTCCTTCAGTCAACAAGACATTGGGATTGTTTCCTGTGCTATTGGGGTCTTTTTTGAAAAAGTCTTTGCCTATATCTCTATGGTGAAATGTTCTCCTGTTATAAGTTTCAGAGTTTTAGATCTCACATTAGGGTCTTTGATCTGTCTTGCATTAAGTTTTTTTTTTTATTTTTTATTTTTGCAGGGTGAAAGGAAGGTGTAGTTTTGTTCTTTTACATGTGACCATCTAGTTTTCTCAGAACTTTCATTGAAGAGGTTCTTTTTTTTTTTTTTTCCAATTTATGGTCTTGACATCTTTGTTAAAGATTTGGTTGCTGAAGCTATAAAAGCATATTTCTTCCAGGTGTGGTGGCGCACGCCTTTAATCCCTGCACTCGGGAGGCAGAGGTAGGAGGATCGCTGAGAGTTCGAGGCCACCCTGGGACTAGATAGTGAATTCCAGGTCAGCCTGGACTAGAGCGAGACCCTTCCTCGAAAAACCAAAAAATTATATATATATATATGTATTATTTGAGAGAGAGAGAGAGAGAAAAAGAGGGCTCATTAGGGCTTCCAGCTGCTGCAAACGAACTCCAGATGAGCCACCTTGTGCATCTGGCTTACATAGATTCTGAGGAATCAAACCTAGCTTCTTTGGTTTTGAAAGCAAGTGCCTTAACTATTAATCCAACTCTCCAACCCCCAAAGGTTTTATTTTATTTTATTTTGTCTTATTTTATTTTTCAAGGTAGGGTCTCACTCTAGCTCAGACTGACCTTGAATTCACTATGTAGACTCAGGGTGGCCTCAAATCCATGGTGATCTTTCTACCTGTGTCTCCCGAGTGCTGGGATTAAAGGCATGCGCCACCATGCCCGGCCATAGACATTGTTTCTAATGGGCACAAAATGACTGTACCTGGGCTGGAGAGATGGCTTAGCGGTTAAGCTTGCCTGGAAGCCTAAGGACTGCGGTTCAAGGCTCGGTTCCCCAGGTCCCACGTTAGCCAGATGCACAAGGGGGTGCACGCGTCTGGAGTTCGTTTGCAGAGGCTGGAAGCCCTGGCGCGCCCATTCTCTCTCTCCCCCTCTATCTGTCTTTCTCTCTGTGTCTGTCGCTCTCAAATAAATAAATAAAAAATTAAAAAAAAATGACTGTACCTATTCCAGGAATCTTATGCAAATAAGACAAATAGTAACTTACAAAATATATACTGTATACAAATACATGCATATGAAAATTTATCATTCTCTAGCATCTACCCTAATCTCCCACTTACACTGCTAGAATGGACAGGAAGTAATCTGTCAGATTGCTGACATCTGTAAGTGTCTTTAGTTTGCCCGGCTTGCTCAGATTCCCAAACCACCTCATATTCCCATGCTGTCTGAAATAGCCTTTTACATTTTTGCCTATTTAGCAATAAACTCATATGTTAATTGTTATATTATTTTCTCTCAAGTTCATCATTTATGGTCCAGAACCTGTAGGGATTTCCATGTTTCTTTAGTGCAACATATCTCTGAGAAAACCCATTCCATATAACCTGCTCATTTTTTTTTTAAGTTTTTAAAATTTTTATTTATCATTTGACAGAGAAAGAGGGGGAGCAAGAGAGAAAGAGAGAGAGAGGGTGAATGGGCACTCCTGGGCCTCCAGCCACTGCAAACAAACTCCAGACATGTGCGTCCCTTTTTGTATCTGGCTAACATGGGTCCTGGGGAATTGAACTGAGGTCCTTTGGCTTCGCAGGCAAATGCCTCAACCGAAGCCCACATGTTCATTTTTAATGGCAAACACTGAATGACCAAGTTCAGGGCTGGAGAGTTCAGTGGGTGCTTACCTCACAACCCCAGGGACCTGAGTTTGATCCCCAGTACTATTGTGAAGGGCTGCATGTGGGAGCATGTAGTGATAATTGCAGAATTGGGGAAGCAGACATAGGAGAATCTATTGTAATTGGTGAATTTCAGGCCAATGAGAGATCCTTCCACCCTGCAAGAAAAAAAAAAGGGGACAGCATTCTTGAAAATGACACCTGAGTTTGTCTTCTGGTCTACACACACACACACACACACACACACACACACACACGCACACACACACGCACACACACGCATTAAAAACTAGAAGAACCAAGTTCAATGTTAAGACAATTGAGGAGAAGTTAATTTTCTAGGTTTTATTCATAAATTAAATTGGAGATAATATTTGTACTTATCATATAAGGTAGGGTTGAAATTTTAATGCATTAATACATGTAAATCACTAAGACTGACGTGCAGTTGAAAGTTTGTGCTTAGCACATGTTAGCTATTTTGCCTTAGTGACCTGTGGTAACTCACTTGCTGGCCCACAGTTCATGCTACCATCATTACCCAGCCCAGATAAGAGCCACTTGCTGAGTTTCAGAATGAAATGATCTACTGATCCTGAAACTCTGGACCCCTCACCCCCGCCACTGGAAGAATGTGAAGATTAAGGAGGGAATTGCCTGCTGTGTAGAAAATCAACGCAGCCTGTAGCGGTTATGGAAAACATTTACCCCAAATCAATCTTTGTTGCTGATCTTCATGTTCAGGAACTTTGCGTTCCTGAGTTATGTTTCTCTTTGTCTCCTAACAGGAAACCACATGGCTACGGTGGTAATGTGAAATTTTTGAATGTTATTATTCAAGTCCTGTAGAGAAGTCTTCTATGAATAAGAAGTGGTTGAGGAGTAGCGAGATCAGATAGCAGGGGAAAAAAATACAGATCTCAAGCACAGCAGTAGTAGAACTTTGAAGTGGAAACAGTCCAACAGATGCCTTATGACGCCAGTGACGGAGCCTGGACTGAGGTAGTTTGAAGACCGATAGTTATTAATGCTTGGGTTACGAAAGGCTCTGCATTTCATAGAGTCCCATTCTTTCCTGCATTTATTCATTCATTCACACTGTTGTGAACCTCCAGCCATAGCATCATCTCAGATCAGCAGCAGTGTTCAGCAGCTAGAGAGTGATTGATATTTTGGCAGGCGTCTCTCAGGGGAAAAGGCTGCTTGCATTGGGCAAGGGCTGTTTCAGAATGAATGAAGTCGTGTCCCACAGGTGGGAATTTCTAGGGGAATTCCAGAGAGTCTGAATAATGACACGACTCTGAGAATAGTCTTTGAGATCCCCCAGCCCTTCCGGCCCCTCCAGTGTTTGTGAAGCTATTTAATTCCACAGGGCAGACAATGCATGCGCTCGTGAGATCTTTGATTAGCCAGGCCAATGTCAGGCTGGAAAAAGGGAACAAAACAGTCAAAATTTCACAAAGCTTATTATTCTCTTTTTGGATTTTCAAGGTAGGGTCTTGCTCTACCCCTTGGCTGACCAGAATTCACTATGTAGCCTCAGAGTGGCCTTGAACTCATGGCGATCCTCCTACCCTTGCCTTCCAAGATTCCAAGGATCAAAGGCATGAACCATCAGGCCCAGTCACCCAAAATGTTATTATTCTTAACAAGATTCATGTTATTGAGTAAATGCCTGTCAGAGTTTTTCAAGTCCTTGAGCAAACTTCTTGCATGCCAAGAAAGCTGGTTATCACAATCGTGAATGTTCTTGATTTTATGAAGGGATCAGTTTGTAGCTCTTTATTCTGCCATTCCTGTTCATATCTGTTGAGATAACTAGCCACATAACTATGATAGAGCATGCTTAGATTTTTTTATGGTGAAAAAGTGATTCTATAGAGCATGTGTACAGAATTTGCTCTATGTCATGTAAAAAGTAATATTTAATACGGTAAGTGAAAAAATGGACAAGTTCCCTAGGTGAATAAAGCAAGAAGACTTTTTTTCTTTTTTGCTTTTCTGAGGTAGGGTCTCACTCTAGCTCAGGCTGACCTGGAATTCACTATATAGTCTCAGGGTAGCCTTGAACTCATGGCAATCCTCCTACCTCTGCCTCCTGAGTGCTGGGATTAAAGGCATGCACCACCATGCTCGGTTCAGGAAGACATTTTTAAAGACAGAAAGAAATAGTGCAAGTCTCATAAATGAGAGAAAATGAACACCCATTAAAGGCACTGTGGTGGTTTGATTCAGGTGTCCCCCATAAACTTAGGTGTTCTGAATGCTAGGTTTCCAGCTGATGGAGATTTGGGAATTAAGGCCTTCTGGAGGGAGTGTATTATTAGGGGCAGGCTTATGGGTGTTACAGATAGTTTCCCCATGCCAGAGTTTGGTACACTCTCCTATTGTTGTTGTTGTTGTTTATCTGATGTTGGCCAGGAGGTGATGCCCACCCTCTGCTCATGCCACCGTTTTCCCCTGCCATCATGGAGCTTCCCCTAGAGTCTGCAAGCCAACATAAACCCATTTATCCCCACAAGCTGCTCTTGGTTGAGTGATTTCTGTCAGCAATGCAAACCTGACTGCAACAGTAATGTTGGTACCAAGGGGTGGTGTCATTGCTGCTTAAAACCTGACTGTGTGGCTTTGGCCTTTTGGAACTGATTTTCAAGAGGAATGTGGAAGGATCTGAAACCTTGCAGTGCTGTAAGTAGAGTTTGATGGACTATTCTGGTCAGAGTTGAAAGACCTGAATGCAGTAAGAACTATGGACTGTGAGGTTTGGCTTGTGAGGGTGAGAAAAAGATTTGCCTGGACTGAGCTAGAAGCAGTTTGTGTTAGAGGCTTGCTGTTATGCCCATGTCCTGAGAATCTGTGCAGGGTTGCATTGTGCAGAAATGAACTGCTGTTAGCAGATGAATATGGTACAAAAATGAAATCGTTGGGCTGAAACTTTTGCCCATTCAATTACAATTATATGAGAGATTACAACCTTTGAGACTGGGCCAGCTGACCTACACTGGGGCAACAGGAAGAATGTAGGGGCCTTTTGAAGTGGCCTGAATGCTTAAGGAGTGTCCTGTTCTTCAAAGTCTGCTTTATTCCCACATGGATTAATAAATTGGCACACCATCTGGTATTATGGAGAATAAGAAATGTAGGAAAGAGAGGTTCACTGACTTTGCAACATGGTCTTGTGTTTTGGAAACAGCCGTGAGCAGTGTGAAGCAGATTTGCTGGATGCCTGCATGGAGACCTGATGGAGCTGCGTTGAATGGGCCATGGGTTACAGTGGGAATCCAATGGAAATGCAGGGTCCATGAGATGGCTGCTGTTTTCCAGGACTGTGAGTAGCCTAGCTGGAGGGGTAGAATTGGAACTCCAGAGACTTGTTGCTGGTTAGAATTATTGGACTTGGAGATTTGTCACTGACTAGAGTTGTTGGACTTGAAGCTACAGAGTTTGGTGCTTTCCCTGGTTGTTTTAAATCTTGTATTGGTTGAATATTTCTTTGCTATACCCAGTGCCATCTTTTGCAGTGTGAACATTTATTCTGTGCCATTGTGGGTTTTGGGGGGGGGGGGCTTTTTGGTATTATGGCTCGGTTAAAAGATCTCAGATGATGGAAATGTTTGAACATCATTATGATTGATAAAAAAAAATATGAGGACTTTTAAAAGTGGACTGAGTGCATTGAATTTAACATCATGGATGTTTATTAGTTTATGGAAGCCAGGGGTGGAATGTGGTAGTTTGGTTCAGGTGTCCCCCATAAACTTAGGTGTTTTGAATGCTAGCTTCCCAGGTGATAGAGATTTAAGAATTATCTCCTTCTAGAACCCTAGCCCCTTCCCTGTGTTTCTACAGTCTGATTTTAGATATAAATCTCATGCAAATCATTTTACTAGCATCACTTTGAAAATCGGAGTAATTTTCCAGCTTTTTCAATCCTCCTGGTCTTAGGAAACCTAGGCTTTCTGCTCCCATGAATGTTCCAGAATGCGTGTATAACCGGATGAGGAAGTACCTCTGACGCTGCAGTTTCCTCCCCACTTGCTTTTCATCTCACCACAAAGCTGTGTGATTTATAGGAAGTTTAACCTCTTTTCTTAGAAACAACAGGTCGCAAATTTCAAGGGTGCTTTTTGTAGGGGGTGGGGCTCAAAGTTTTTACTTTCATTCAAAATTCAGAATTGTCTGAATCAGGTTATAGTCTGACACTCTAATAAAGGACATACAGCTAGCAAGTAGCTGGATGGACTTAAAAGGAGACAAAATGAGACTCTTAGCATGGAGTATAAAATGGGCACAGTGGTCCATGACAGCAATAGCAAAACTCAGGAGGCTGAGGCAGGAGGATTGCCACAGGTTCTGAACCAACTTGGGCTACAGTTTGAGACTGAAACTCATGAAAAACAAACAAAAAAAAATCTGAAATCCAACCAACCAAACAATTAAAGGGAGCATAAATATATACTTTGATGAACCTTGAAATCCAGTAAAGAAACAAGGTGGTCTCATTAGAATGTTCATGTCTGTGAGCTCCCAGAGACATGGGGGTGACAGCACCCACAGACGCCTCTGCAGTCCGACAGTAATGACTGAGTGTCTTGTCACAGCCTTAGGACTCAACTGCTGTAATCTACCTAGTATAACCACCCTTGAAATTAAATCCACTTTTCTGCCCACACCATGCTCTAGCTGCTCTTCCATGGGTGTGTCTAGCTGGGACTGTGGGGAAAGGTCTTATCTTAAGTGTTTATCCCACTCAGAACAGACTTTTGTCACTAATGCTCCATCTTAAACTATCCCCCCCCCACCAATGAACTTGATCATGCAAAATTGAGGTCTCTCATCTTGTACAACCCTTCATTTAAAATACACACAGGCTTGTGCATCTGGCTAACGTGGGTCCTGGGGAATCGAGCCTCGAACCGGGGTCCTTAGGCTTCACAGGCAAGCACTTAACCGCTAAGCCATCTCTCCAGCCCAAGAACTCACATTCTTTTTACAATTTTTATTTGAGAGAGAGAGAATGGGCGTGCCAGGGCCTCCAGCCACTACAAATGAACTCCAGGCGCATGCGCCACCTTGTGCATCCAGATTACGTGGGTCCTGGGGAACTGAACCGAGGTCCTTTTGTTTTGCAGACAAACGCCTAAACTGCTAAGCCATCCCTCCAGCCCCATATGTCCTTTTTAATTAATTGCACCCTACTTTGAAAGTTATTGTGCCTTTGTAATGCACAGAATCTCATTTCCAATGGTCTATTGCATCCCTTCCCTTTGAGTGTGTTGAAAATCTGCCTCTCTCTGGATCGGGTTTTGTCACTGGGACCCTGGAGTGAGGTCCGCCTGAGCAGTGGCGGTTGCAACGGTGTTTGGACTGTCCTGGTTCCCTTTGTTTCCATCTACTGCAAAGCAGGTCTTGTGACGTCAGTCCTCAGATGCTTCACACCCCCAGGAGAGAATGGTGGGAACTCAAGGGGCAGTCGACCGAGACCGCCCGAGTCCAGTAGGAATGAACGAGCGCCTACATGAGTTCAAGGCAGGGTCACTTATTGACCTGACACAACTTTGCATGTGGTCTGATTATCCAAAAATTTAAAAAGCAGGTTGAGGTCTGGATAGTGGTTGCATTTTAGTCTGACGCAACGCCGTTGTTATTATTGTTGTGAATAATATTTAATATTCAGCTGCTGAGGATCTGACCACACTGTCTGCTCTGCTTGGATTTTCCTTCTAAATAAACCTAAGACTCACTTTTTCAGCTTATTTATTTATTTATTTGAGAGAGAGAGAGAAAGGCATAGAGAAAGAAAGAGATAGAAAGAGAGAGAGAGAGAGAGAGAGAGAGAGAGAGAAAAGGAGAGAATGGGTGCTCCAGGGCCTCCAGCCACTGCAAACGAACTCCAGATGCATTCTCCCTCTTGTGCATCTGGCTTACATGGGTCCTGGGGAATTGAACCGAGGTCCCTTGGCTTTGCAGGCAAACAGCTTAAACGCTAAGCCATCTCTCCAGCTCTAAACTCACTTTTTATTCTGATTATTTTATTGACTTGTTGTAATTGTCTATATTCAGTTTGTACTTTTCTTCTTACCAGACCTTTCACAAAAATTTAACACAATTGATTGTCCCCCCCTTATTTATTTTAAAATATATTTTATTTATTTACTTGAGAGAGAGAGAGAAAGAGAGAATGGGCACACCAGGGCCTCCAGCCATTGCAAATGAACTTCACATGTGTGCATCCCCTTGTGCATCTGGCTTTCATGGGTCCTGGGAAACCGAACTGGGATCCTTTGGCTTTGCAGGCAAATGCCGTAATAGCTAGGCCATCTCTCCAGCCCTATTTTATTTATTTTTAAAAATATTTTATTTTATTTATATATTTATTTTTTATTTATTTCTCATTAGAGAGAGAGAGAGAGAAAATGGGCACACCAGGACCTCCGGCCACTGCAATTGAACTCCAGACACATGTGCCGTCTTGTGCATCTGCCTCATGTGGGTCCTGGAGAATAAGACATAAATCCTTAGGCTTCGCAGGCAAGTGCTTTAACTGCTAAGCCATCCATCCAGCCTAGTTCCTTACTTTTTAATATGCGATATTCCTTTAGCTTCCCAAACACTAGTATTAGTTATAATGTAAAAATCACCATCTTCCCCACATGTACAATTTCTTCTACTTTTACCGCAATCTCCTCATGTGAATTGTACATTGTCTCATGTTCACTTCTTACATTTTTTTAAATGTCCTATTTGAGAGTAATATGTAGCTTTATAGTTATTTGAATTTGACAAATTTACTTCAAAGGAGGATTTACATAGTGTACTTATTCACAAGACTGCATTGCAACTTCAAACTTATTGCTTAGATACACACTATATGTGTGTGTATAATCACCAGTTTTCCATCACCATAACAGATATCTGTGACAACTGGTGATAAGGAAGCCCGTCTCTGGAAGGTTCCATTGCATTGCTTTAGGGCTGAGACCGCACATCACGTTAGGAATACATGGCAGAGCAAAGCTGCTCACTTTTTCACCCAGAAATGAAAGAGGAAGAATTAGGAAGGGGCTAAAAATCCCATTATCCCCTTCAAAGAGATACATATCCTGAATAAGCCAAGCTTTAATTAAGTTCCTGTCTTCTTCTAATAAGGGCTGTAGGCTTGGGACATTAAAAAAAAAAAATCCAAACTTGAGCCAGGCGTGGTGGCGCATGCCTTTAATCCCAACACTCAGGAGGCAGAAGTAAGAGGACCACACTGAGTTCGAGGCCACCCTGAGACTACATAATGAATTTCAGGTCAGCCCCAGCTAGAGTGAGACCCAAAATGAAAAATCCAAACTTAAGCATTCTGCTTTTGGTCTTCAAAGCCTATGGCCATCATTCAATGCCAAGTGCAATTAGTCATCTCGGGGAGTCTGCAAAGCCAGGGCACTTCCAGCTTTACTCGAAAACCCGAGTCTCGTGCAGAGCGGGATGACCCGCACCGCAGGGTCAGTACTGGTGGTTTAGGCAGGAGCAACTCGAATTTGCGGCCAGTTTATACTGTGTACTGACAATGAGGCTAGTCTAGACTACACAGTAAGACCTTTTCCAAAAGCAGTCCTGGGGAAAAAAATAAATGATATCTTTGGGCTGAAACTGTTGCCTGTCCATCTGTAATTGAGAGATTCAAACCTTGGAGGTTGGGCCAGCTGATCTGTGTTGGGACAACAGAATGAATATAGATTCTTTTGAAGTAAGGGACCTGAATGCCGAAGGAGTGTCCTGTTCTTCCAAGTCTGCTTTATTCCCTGCCCCCCCACCGTGGATTGATAAGTTGGAAGCCCACCCAGTACTATGGAGTATAACAAATACAGGAAATGAGGGTCATTAAATTTGCAACACCATTTTGTATTTTTGGAAGTGGCCATGGGCAGTGTGAAGCAGGCTTGTTGGACTGCCTGCACGGAGACTCGATGGAGCCATGAGGATGAACCATGGGTTGCAGTGGAGACCCAGTGGAGATGCCAGGAATATGGGATTTATTTATTTATTTGAGAGAGGGAAAGAGGCTGAGAGAGTGAGAGAGAGAGAATGAGAAAGAATGGGCACTCTAGGGCCTCCAGTCACTGCAAATGAACTCCAGACACATGTGCCACCTTTTGCATCTGACCTACGTGGGTACTGGGGAATTGAAAATGGGTCCTTAGGCTTCACAGGCAAGTGCCTTAAATGCACAGCCCTCAGTCTTTTTTTTTTTTTTTTTAAATTCAATTCTTTGATTAAAATTAGAAATGAACTTAGGGTTTGGGATTCAAGGACTTCCCTGGGCCTCTAGTAACCCTTTACAGTTGGGACCCACATCTGTCAGGGTAAAGAAGTCTTAATCAGGAAGCTAAAAATAGGCAGCTCATAATATGTGTGTATTTAGTCATAAGCTGATATGAATGCCTGCTTAGTTGATACGCTGTATCCTGTTGATTATCTAACATGGAATTCAATAGGGAGACATCCCAAATCTCTTGGCATGAATCCATTGAGTTCTTAATGCTTGGTCCCTAGCAGATGTCAGTTTGGGAGGTGGAGCCTTGCTGGAGGAAGTGTGTTGTTTGGGGCAGGGGTAGGGGTAGTACAGCTAGCTTCCCTTTGCCATAGTGTGACTCACTCTCCTGTTGCTGTTTTTCCCCCTGCTATGGCTGTGGTGAAGTCCAGCCTTTGCTCATTCTATGTCTTTCCCTGCTATCATGAAGCTTCCCTCGTGAATGTAGATCAAAATAATAAAAACTGTCATCAGACAGGTGTTCTGTCCCAGAAATGAGAAGTTAACTACAGCTGCATAGTGATTCTGATTATTTTTTATTTATTTATTTATTTTTTTAATAAATTTTTTATTTATTTATTTGAGAGCGACAGACACAGAGAGAAAGACAGATAGAGGGAGAGAGAGAGAATGGGCACGCCAGGGCTTCCAGCCTCTGCAAACGAACTCCAGACGCGTGCGCCCCCTTGTGCATCTGGCTAACGTGGGACCTGGGGAACCGAGCCTCGACCCGGGGTCCTTAGGCTTCACAGGCAAGCGCTTAACCGCTAAGCCATCTCTCCAGCCCGATTCTGATTATTTTAATAGTTTTTTAAAATATATATTTTATTTATTTACTTATTTGAGAGAGAGAGAAAGAGGGAGCATGGGAGGGAGGGAGGGAGAGAGAGAGAGAGAGAGAGAGAGAGAGAGAGAGAGAGAGAAAGAATGGGCACACCAGGGCCTCCAGCTCCAGCCACTGCAAATGAGCTCCAGACACGTGCCTCCCTTGTGTACCTGGCTCATGTGGGTCCTGGAGAATCAAACAGGGATCCTTCGGCTTTGCGTTTTTGAAAGGCAATATTCCAAAACAAAGTTGTTCATTCAAAGTTGTTCACATGAACCTTTTCATTATTCTTCCTATTAGCAGCACTGGTAAGTAAAAACAGAAATCTGGACTGGAGAGATGACTCAGAGGTTTTAAGGCACTTGCCTACAGGGTCTAATGACCTGGGTTCAATTCCTTAGTACCCACTTAAAGCTATATGCACAAAATGGTACATTCATCTGGAGTTCATTTGGGTTGACTAGAGGCCCTGGCTCACCCATTCATATTCTCTCTCTCTCTCTCTCTCTCTGTCTTCTTGCCAATAAATAAATAAAAACACTTTTTAAAACGAAATAGTAGACAGTAAGTGGAAGTCTTGAGCATAAAACAAGCTCAGGGGAGATGGTTAAACAATGTTAAATATAAGTTGATGTTTATCATGCCTCAAGGAAATAATTATATCGATTACTAGAAGCCTCAAATCCAACAAGGTAAGGCACACTACCTAATGATTTTTTTATTCCTGGGCATAAATGACATCTACAGGCTCAATTCTGACACAAAGCCACCTTCCTGCCTTTTTCTGAATTGGGGAAAAGGATTTTTTACCACTGGTTTACTCTGCCACCTCGTGGTCGGGTGAGGCACTGCAAAAGTTGGGAGAGGAACTCTCCTTGGAGAGTAAATGACAGGATCCTTCTCTCTCTATATGAACTCCCATGCCTTTCCCCATCTACATGTCTTCACTGCGAACCACCTTCCCATCTGATTGTTAGCCAAACACAGGACAGACAAGTGGATGGAAACTGATGGCTATTGAGCTTATGAAAATAGACATTATGGGGGGCTGGAGAGATGGCTTAGCGGTTAATCGCTTGCCTGTGAAGCCTAAGGACCCTGTTTCGAGGCTTGATTCCCCAGGACCCACGTTAGCCAGATGCACAAGGGGGCGCACGCGTCTGGAGTTCATTTGCAGAGGCTGGAGGCCCTGGAGTGCCCATTCTCTCTCTGTGACTCTGTCTCTCTCTCTCTCTTCTCTCTCTCTCTACCTCTTTCTCTCTCAAATAAATAAATAAAATATACTTTAAAAAATCAATTAATGGGGTGAAGGACATGGTTCCACGGATCGAGGTGTTGGTCCGATGACGGAAGTACTTGTGTTTGGATCCCCAGGTCTCATGTAGTAGCTGAAAGCTCCGGTGGACTTCTGTAATCCCAGTGAGCCAGCAAGGAGGGGGGTGGAGATAGAATTTCCCAGAAGTGAACAACAGGAGACCGTGGCTCAAATGAGGAGGAAGGGAAGGGATCCACCCAAAAGTTGTACTCTGACCTACACATGCATGCCGTGGCATGCATACACACACACACACACACACACCACAAAATAAATAATTTTTAAAAACTCAATTCAAGGGCTGGAGAGATGTCTTAGTGGTAAAGTGCTTGCCTATGAAGCCTAAGGACCCTGGTTCAAGGCTCAATTCCCCGGGACCCACGTTAGCCGGATGCACAAGGGGGCGCACATGTCTGGAGTTCGTTTGCAGTGGCTGGAGGCCCTGGCGTGCCCATTCTCTCTCTTTCTCTATCTGCCTCTTTCTCTCTCTGTCTGTCATTTTCAAATAAATAAAAAATAAACAAAAAAATTAAAAAAAAATCAACTGAAGGGGCTGGAGAGATGACTTAGCAGTGGAAGTGCTTGCCTGCAACGCCAGAGGACCCAGGCTTGATTTCCCCAGGACCCACTTAAGCCAGATGCACAAGTGTGGTGTGTTCATTCATAGTCCCTAGAGGCCCTGGTGCACCCACTCTCTCCTCTCTTTCTCTCTGAAATAAAGAAATAAATGAAAATGAATACTTAAAAACTGAATTCTAACTCGAAGGTGAAATGGGTCTGTGGCGTTGCCGTGCGTTGTGGCTTCCCCGTAGCCTTGGTTCTGAGCGCACGGCTCACTCTGCGCTGAGCGGGCCTCACACTGGCGAGGAGACGGGCCCTCCACTGCCTGACCTACCTGCCGTGACTCTTTTAGCACGTTTGCATCTATTCTGGCTCTGATTTTCTTTTTGCTTTCAGCACAAACTTTAAAATAAACTGGTCGATCTTCACAGAAGAACATATTGGTGTTTTTTTTCTTTATTTTGTTTTAGTTTATTTATTTATTGGACAGAGAAAGAGGGAGGGTGGAAGGGAGAATGGGTGCACCAGGGCCTCCAGCCACTGCAAACGAGCTCCAGACGCCCCCTCAGCACGAGGGATCACTGGCGGTGTTTTTGTTGGGTTGTCAGGGAAGGGGAGTGAGGTTTGCGTGGATTTGGGGGCCTCTGAGGCAGCCTAGTGGCCTGCAGGAGAATATTGCCTTTGCACGAGCGGGTCAAGAGCTCTAGCATGTGCAAGCCTGTTATCTTCCAGAAATGGCATCCAAAAGAGAAGAGAAGAAGGGGGTGAGCTCAGACAGTGGGCTAATTGAGCTTTTGTTGTTCTACGTCTTGCCCTGTGTTGCAGTCCGGGTCGCATTACTGGTAGAAATCACCCAACCAAGAGCAGGTTCTGGGAAAAAAGGTTTATTTTGGCTTACAGGCTCGAGGGGAAGCTCCACGATGGCAGGGGAAAACGATGGCATGAGCAGAGGGTGGACATCACCCCCTGGCCAACATAAGGTGGGACATAGCAACAGGAGGGTGTGCCAAACACTGGCATGGGGAAACTGGCTATAAAGCCCATAAGCCCGCCCCCAACAATACACTCCCTCCAGGAGGCATTAATTCCCAAATATCCATCAGCTGGGGAGCTAGCATTCACAACACCTAAGTTTATGGGGGACTCCTGAATCAAGCCACCACACCGTGTCTCTGGTTAGGGCACAAAGCAGCATGGGAACGTGGACAGTAACTCCGATCAGAATCACAGTGTCAACCTGACTGACACGCTCTGGGTCCTGTCATTGGAGTACATTGAAGAGGGGCTGAGATATACCTCCTTAACTTGAATAAAATTGGGCTGGAGAGATGGCTTAGCGGTTAAGCACTTGCCTGTGAAGCTTAAGGACCCCGGTTCGAGGCTCGGTTCCCCAGGTCCCACGTTAGCCAGATGCACAAGGGGGCGCACGCGTCTGGAGTTCGTTTGCAGTGGCTGGAGGCCCTGGCGTGCCCATTCTCTCTCTCTCTCTCTGTCTGTCTGCCTCCTTCTCTCTCTGTCTGTCGCTCGCAAATAAATAACAATAAAAACAAAAAAGGTTATTAAAAGCATGCTTTGGAATGTGTCTATGCTCCTTCCTGTTATTTTCATGCCAGTTTCTTTGCTCACATTTCTTTCCCTCTTGTTTCATTAACTCCTTACAGAGCACTCTGGCTCTTTATACTGCTGTTTCCGTCCCAGATACAGTGTGGGGGCAAGTTCCTCATTAGGTGATGAAAGAAGACATCACTCTCTGGCACACATTGCAATATTAAATGTGAAATAAAATACAACTATTTTTTTTTAAAAAATTTATTTATTTATTTATTTATTTAATATTTTATTTATTTGAGAGCGACAGACACAGAGAGAAAGGCAGATAGAGGGGGAGAGAGAGAATGGGCGCACCAGGGCTTCCAGCCTCTGCAAACGAACTCCAGACGCGTGCGCCCCCTTGTGCATCTGGCTAACGTGGGACCTGGGGAACCGAGCCTCGAACCGGGGTCCTTAGGCTTCATAGGCAAGCGCTTAACCGCTAAGCCATCTCTCCAGCCCAACAACTATTTTTTTTTTTTTGAGGTAGGGTTTCACTCTAGCTCAGGCTGACCTGGAACTCACTATGTAGTCTCAGGCTGGCCTCGAACTCACGGTGATCTTCCTACCTCTGCCTCCCGAGTGCTGGGATTAAAGGTGTGCGCCACCATGCCCGGTCCATACCTTTTTTTTTTTTTTTTTTTTGATGTAGGGTCTCACGTTAGCCCAGGCTGACCTGGAATTCACTATGTAGTCCCAGGCTGGCCTCAAACTCACAGCGATCCTCCTACCTCTGCATCCTGAGTGCTGGGATTAAAGCTGTGTGCCACCATGCCTGACAAAATATATCTTTTTCAATAAAGATTAAAACTGCATAAAACAGGATAGTCTTACTTTTATTTTCTGTATGGAAGAAATTTTTAAGGGCAGTATCTTAACCTGCTGCAAATGAATTTTTTTAAATCAAGATAATTAGCACTGTCTAATCCTTTTTGATGTGTGAAGGCGCAGTCACCATGGTCTGGCACGTGGTACCTGGAACAAAACAGAGCGTCATTTTCATTTACTGGGCCACATGGAAAACATAACCAGGCTTAACTTCAAAGAATGAGCGCAGACTTTGGTGATCGTGTCTCAAATGTGCAGCGTGGCCGGGCGTGGTGGCACACGCCTTTAAGCCCAGCACTCGGGAGGCAGAGGTAGGAGGATCGCCGTGAGTTTGAGGCCACCCTGAGACTCCATAGTGAATTCCAGGTCAGCCTGGGCTAGAGTGAGACCCTACCTTGGAAAAAAAAAAAACACACACACACACACACACACACACACTAAAAACCAAATCAAATGTGCAGCGTGGAAGAAGCAGAGGCGAGACGCGGGGCCCTTTCAGTTCTCTTATCGGTCCGCAGACTTCATGCTGGACATTGCTGGTAGGAAGGACGCTGTGTGACTCCTCCACCTTCCCAGCACAGCCTTGGCATCGTATGCTGTCAACAATGTAGAAAGTATTGTAAACTCCAGTGGGAGGGACTGAGTTCTTCTGTTAATGTTTCAGAATGAAAATGGATAAATCCACTTACTTCAGCATTTAAGAGTGGAGTAGAGGGAGAGTGTAACTGACATTTCAGTGACCACTGTTCATATGCTATATTACCGGCTTATCTCTGTGCTCAAATGAAGAATAAGGGCTCATTGTGCAACCGCCGATATAGTGAGATGTCCTTACTCGACAGATTGACGTGATGCATGTTAGGAGTCGCATGCAGAGTAGCTAGGAAGCGTTGTCTAAATTGATATTTCAGGTCACATAAAAACATATGAGGGGGGCTGGAGGGATGGCTTAATGGTTAAGGCATTTGCCTGCAAAGCCAAAGGACCCAGGTTCAATTCCTAGGGACCCATGTTAGCCAGATGCTCAAGGGGGTGCACGTGTCTGGAATTTGTTTGCAGTGCCTGGAGGCCCTGGCGGGCCCATTCATTCATTCATTCATTCATTCTCTCTCTCTCTCTCCCTCTTTCTCTGTCAAATAAATAAATAAATACATATAAAAAGTACTTAAAAAAATAGAGCTGGCTGTGGTGGCACACGCCTTTAAGCCCAGCACTCGGGAGGCAGAGGTAGGAGGATCACCATGAGTTCGAGGCCACCCTGAGACTCCATAGTGAATTCCAGGTCGGCCTGAGCCAGAGTGAGACCCTACCTCGAGAAAAAAACAAACAAAAAAAAAATTCATTAAAGATTGAAAAATAAACATATGAGATGGAGATATGGCTTAGCAGTTAAGGCACTTGCCTGCAAAGCCTAGGGACCCATGTTTGACTCCCCAGGTCTCACATAAGCCAGATGCACAAGGTGACGCATGCACAATGTCACACATGTGCACAAGGTGGCGCACGCGTCTGGAGGCGGATTACAGTGGCTGCGAGCGTTCTCTCATGAAAAGGCCAGTTCGCTGGGCTTTCCCCTCACTAACAGAGCACGTGAAATTGAAAATTCAAAATAAGACAAAGACAGAATGGTGAGTCTTGACGAATTTCTGAGTATTTTGTAATAAAAATGATTTCAACAGCACACTTCATGTTTCGGGCAACATGGAGACGCTGCTGCGCACTGTGCGGTCTCAGAGGACGCAACGCCTTCGGACGTCCATCCTGCCCTCTCCCCAGACGCACGTGCAGCGTCATCTACTCCTTAGTCCTGAGGGAATTGGCTCCAGAATGACCACAGTGCCCACACACAATAGTGTAGCATTTGCATGTCACCTACGTGCACCCTCCCACCGGCTATAAGTTGTCCCTGAGCAACTTCTGTGACCCAATGTAGCTGTGGGTGAACAGCTGCTCGGCGATCTTGCTCAGGCAGTAATGACAAGAAAAGAAAAGTTGGGCCTGGTCAGTGCAGACATGATTTGTGTAAGCGTGGACGTTTTCTATCTGGGGCTGGTTGAGTTCACACAGACGGAGATGACCAGCTCTGTTTCCCATTTCCCATGCTTATCCAGTTCTGTGGGTCAATGGAAAACTCACCAGCTACTGTGGCCATTCCAAATGAGGAAGCCCTAATTCTAGGAAACATAGCTGTATTTGGAAAGAAGGCTTTGGTGGTTGTTGTTGTTTTGAGGTAGTCTTTTGCTCTAGCCCAGGATGAGCTGGAATTCACGATGTAATCTCAGGGTGGCCTTGAACTCACAGCAATCCTCCTACCTCTACCTCCTGAGTGCTGGGATTAAAGGCGTGCATCACCACTGCCCAGCTGGAAGGAAGGTTTTATTATTATTATTTTTGTTTTATTTTTATTTATTTATTTGAGAGAGAGAGAGGGAGAGAGAAAGAATGGGTGTGCCAGGGCCTCCAGCCACTGAAAATGAACTCCAGATGTGTGCGCCCCCTTGTACATCTGTCTAACGTGGGTCCTGGGGAATAGAGCCTCGAACCGGGGTCCTTAGGCTTCACAGGCAAGCACTTAACCGCCAAGCCATCTCTCCACCTTAGAAAGAAGGTTTTAAAAGGGATGACTAGTGAGTTATTTTATAAAATTGATCTTAATAGTTTCATTGTATAGTTCTCCTCTGCCACCTGAATGCTGGCGTTGCAGACTCACTACCATCCCTGGCTGAAAATGAAACCTTTGGGCAGCCCCTAATCCAATATGCTTCACTATTATTGTGTGTGTATGTGTGTGTGCGCTTTGCATTGCTATGCCAATGTTCTGTTTGCTCTCACTAAGCTACATTCCCCCGGCTGGATCTTTTCTGTTTTTTCTTAGGCATATGCATATGGTGTGCATCCATATTTATGCAGGTCATATGTGTGTGCATGTATGAATGAACGTACAGGCCCGAGGTTGTTGGCATCAGATATCTTCCTCAATCACTCTCTCCATCTTAAGTTTTGAAATATCACTGAACTTGAAGCCAGCTTCGGATGTCTGGACAAGCTACCCAGGAAGCCTCGGGGATCCTCAGCAATGGCAGGACTGGCATGTGCCTTGCTTTGACCTGAATGTTGGGGGTCTGCCCACACGTGCGTCGTGGACTCCAGACCTCTGGACCTCCGGCTTGTGCTGCCAGCCTGTGCCATTTCTTACAGCGCCCCTGCCAAAGCAATGCGCCAGCTGTTTACCAGCTAATAGCTTTATTTCTCCTTCATTTTTGAAAGATAAGACTATATGAAATAGGATAAGTTGTCAAAACTTTCTCCTAAGAAGATATCGTAGAAATTGAATTTTGCACTCAGAAAGTTCAATTCATAAGCTAGAGTGCTGGCTTAGTGATTATGGAGCTTGCCTGCAAAGTCTAAGGAACCAGGTTCGATTCCCCAGTACCCACATAAGCCAGATGCACAAGGTGGCGTATACGTCTGGAGTTCCTTTGCAGTGGCTGGAGGCCTTGGTGTGCCCATTCTCTCCCTCTCTCATAAATAAATAAAAAAAAATTTAAAAAAAAGAAAGTTCAATTCATGTCATGGTTTTTCTTACATTTCTAAGTTAAAAACACAATTACTGGTAATTGTGTATTTTCAACCTAAATTTGCTACAAATAGAATGAGCACAGAAGTTTCTCTCTCTCTCTCTAAATTTAGGAAGCTCTTCTATTTGCTTGATCATGTCACATACCTGGCATAGTGTTGACTACTGTGTACCAATGCCAGTGAATGAGTCCCTGTCACGTGGAAGACATCGGCACGTGGAAGATCATGGCTTCTCTGTGAAGAACAGTGTGTCTTCTAAGAGCTCAACATACTGAATCCAGGGCAAATTCTAAACATTTCCAGAACAAGGTATGGAGTCCAAAGGCACAACTATTTCTTTAGGGTGTGGACTGCAGAGACCTTCTTGAACTTGAAATAAAAGATGCATTAGTTTGAATGCTTGGTCCCCAGTAGATTCAGGCGTTTTTACATAAAGCTTGTTTCCAGATCACTGGCTGGAGGAGGTATCCCTGGGGGAAGATCTGATTCCAGCCTAAAGGTATGCAGAGCACTTGACCTTTGCCTGAGGTCTATGCTGGTTTTTTTTTCTTTTTTTTTTTAAAATATTTATTTATTTGAGAATGAGAGAGAAAAAGAGTAGATAAATAGATAAAGAGAGAGAGAGAATGGGTGCACCCGGGCCTCCAGCCACTGCAAACAAACTCCAGATGCCTGTGCCCCCTTGTGCTTCTGGCCAGTTTGAAGATTATTTGTAGAGGTGAGGGGAATGCTGTTGGGGAAATACAGTTTAAGAAATGTGAGTGGCAGGGCTGGAGAGATGGCTTAGCGGTTAAGCGCTTGCCTGTGAAGCCAAAGGACCCCGGTTCGAGGCTCGGTTCCCCAGGTCCCACGTTAGCCAGATGCACAAGGGGGCGCACGTGTCTGGAGTTCGTTTGCAGAGGCTGGAAGCCCTGGCGTGCCCATTCTCTCTCTCTCTCTGTCTTTCTCTCTGGGTCTATCGCTCTCAAATAAAAAATAAATAAATAAATAAATAAAAAGAAACGTGAGTGGCAGCTGTTCATAGACTCAGAATTCTTACCAGTTAACACTAAATAAATCTTACAAAGGCTCACCACTGGTTCAGCGGACTTTCATCTGCCCATGTCCAGATTTTGTGTGACTTGTGTTTGTTCAGTCCAATCCAGTAAGAAGAGCCATGCAGCTGACGTATCAAAGAATCCTGTTGCAAAACAGGTGACAAGGGTCTCCCATGACATTTTCATTCCCAGTACATGAAACCTGAATGTCCTGGTCTGAGCCCATAACAATCTTGCAAGATTACTACATGTGCCGGATTATGTAATTCCTGACTTTTTTATTTGTCATTTGGTAGCCACACTCATCAGAGCAAAGAAAATAATCCTTTTAAGAGTGGAGTCGCAGCATACCAATCTTGCTCCTCATTCTGAAATATCTCTCTATTTTGATTACAGAAAAAAAAAAAGAAAGTCTTTACCTTGGCCTACAAGACCCTCATGATAAAGGACCTTCATCACTCCCACATTTTAGGCATTTTGACCACCTCTTTTCTGTTCTTGGATATTCTAGACATTCGCCTACCTTAAGGCCTGTTCTCCAGCTGTAACCTCTTCCTAGAGACCTCAATCAATTCCACGCGCTCCCTTGGCTAACTGCCTCACCTACTTTACGTGTCTTTATCTCAATGAGCTGAGACCTTGCCTGCAAGTAATCCCACTTGGAGAACCTACAAGATGCTTAAATTCATAAATTCTTGGCAAAATAACTTACTAACTTTTAACATATTTTGTGATTTTTTTTTTTTTTTTTTTACCTATTTACTAAGATCATTTTTCATTGTCCGTCTCCCCTCTCTGGTCTCTGAACTCCTGCCTCGAGGACAAAGGAGTTTGGCTGCTTTTGGTGACGAGCAGCCACGCCACATCACAACTTCTCAGTAAGATAAGCGGGACTGATATTGCAGAGGAGAAATCTAACCATTTCAATCGGATCGTCGAACTTCGCCAGAGAGCCATCGTGAGCCTTGCAGTTTTCATGCCCATTGACCTAAGTAGCTTCTTCTTCAGATTGAAAGAAGCAATTCTTTCTCACTTGCTTCCAGCCATGGGGGCATAACTTTAGATTTTCTAAGCACGTCTTGTTTCTAAAGTCATTTTTAATTTCAACTAAAAGTAATATAGTAGAGAAAAATAAAGATGGTATAAAAGGGGAAAAGTCTGCCATTCTTACAGATTTTTGACATATACAGATAAAACACATTTTATTGGCATTCAGTATTAGAGATTTAACTTTAGATATCAAATCACAGTCTGAGGTTGAGTAATAATGAGCACTGAAAGTCAGGTGCAGAGAAAGAAAGAAATGAGTAATGGAGATTGAAAATCTACACGAGACTTAAGACAGGAATAACATTTCCAGAAATTCAATATTCTCTGGGTATTTTCCCCTTCCCATTTTAATATCAATGGAATTTATTTGGCCATTTGATTTATTTCCTAAAATTTACTTTCTATGAATTTGGGGCAAGATTCATCACAAGTAAAGGACTTGTTTGTCATAGCATCAAAGAGCTGGCTCCTTGTCACTGACTTTCAGTGAGACTCATCTGTCTCCTAAGACAGCATTTCCTCAGAAGCTGAAACTGCCTTCTTTGTGGCTTTGTTAATAAGCAAAGGAAGACGAGATGGAGAAAATTGTGAAACTTTACTAGCTTTTTACAACATGTTTTCACTCCTTAACTCACTATACTAGGTAAAGTTACTTGTTAAGGAATAACCATGAGACAAATAACATCTAAGGCTTTGTTTGCCCACAGCTGGAAAAAAAAAAGTGACTGACTCATGGTAAAGTCAGTTAATGGGAGGCTACTCAAAAGAAAGACTAGAATGGCAATATGGTTTCTAGGTACATAAAACCTGATATTAAAAGCCACATAAGAAATACATATCACTGAAATGATTTGAAAATATCAACTTGAAAGTTACCTTAAAATATCAATTCAGATCAACAACTCATAAGCCAAAGGACTCAGGTTCAATTCCCCAGGACCCAGGTAAGCAAGCTGCACAAGGTGGCACGTGGGTCTGGAGTTTGTTTGCGGCAGCAGATGGTCCTGGTGTGCCCATTCCCTCCCTCCCTCTCCCCCATTCTCTCTCTCACTCTCAAATAAATAAAATAAAAATTAAAAATTAATTAAAAAACCAAATTCATCAAAAAAAGATTTTTATTCCCCAAACTGTTAATGTTGAGATATTTATCTATCAGGTAGATAGGTGATTTAATAAAAAAGAACTTGCTGGAAAAAGGAATGGATTCGGTGGTTGGGGCACGGGCTGACAAGACAGGGTGCTGGGAGGGGATTTTGACCAAAAAGCATTATATATACATGTAAGAGTTGTCAGTGAGGGAAGAATCAAACCCAGAGCGAGGTCCCAGACGGGAGATGCAGCTTTGGGGTGATGAGTATTGATGTGATCTGGTTCTGAGTAACGAATAGTAGCAGGGTTAGGTCCTACAGAGACCTGATCAAGGACTGAGCCCAAAGTCAGTTCACTGTAAAAAGAACAACAACAACAAAAAACAGGAAGCAAGTGATGGGAGTGTGGACGCATGAGGAGCCAGTGCTTAGGAAGAATGGGTGTGGTTGCGTAAGGTGGAGACCCTCAGATTAGCCCTATTGATGCGCTTGGTAAACCGAACGTGGAAGTGGAAACCGGATCAGCGTAGTTTTAATAGAAATGAGCAAGGGTTTGTGGCGGGGTTCCAAAGTAGAGCAAATGCTTAACGGGAGCAACACCAAATAGCCTCACAGAAAACTACCCGCCACCAAGCAACAACCTGGCCGCTTGGCATAGGGGTGTCTCTCTTTGTGGCATAGCACGTGCTCTGCAAGGGCGAGGCCCTGAAAAGAAGGGAGGAAGGGAGGGAAGGATGAATATAGAAAATAGGGGGCTGGAGAGATGGCTTAGCGGTTAAGCGCTTGCCTGTGAAGCCTAATGACCCCGGTTCGAGGCTCGGTTCCCCAGGTCCCACGTTAGCCAGATGCACAAGGGGGTGCACGCGTCTGGAGTTCGTTTGCAGAGGCTGGAAGCCCTGGCGCGCCCATTCTCTCTCTCTGCCTCTACCTGTCTTTCTCTCTGTGTCTGTCGCTCTCAAATAAATAAATAAATAATTAAAAAAAAAAAAGAAAATAGGCAGCAAAGAAAACACTTTGATATGGTTCCCATATTTTTTTTGGGGGGGGGGGTTCAAGGTAGGGTCTCACTCTAGTGCAGGCTGACCTGGAATTCACTATGGAGTCTCAGGGTGGCCTTGAACTCACGGCGATCCTCCTACTTCTGCCTCCTGAGTGCTGGGATTAAAGGCGTGCGCCACCGCATTAAGTAGAGTAGTGGAAAGGAGGTCTGGGGTTTCCAGAGCTTTCTGTTTGTTTCTGTCTCATGTAACACTGGGGCTACATCGATATGATCATATTACATTGTGCTAAAAGATGGTTTGGATGAGCATGAAATGGCTGGTGTGTGGGAGAGAAGACGGTTTGTTGTGGGGTAGCACTCCATCGTCAGTGCCAGGACCCCACACACTGCGGTGAGTGTGGTGACGGACTATGTAGAAGCTTTCATTAGAATAAGTTGGAATCCAGGTGAAAAACACTCACCTATGGGAGTGAGATAACCCGCTCTGTAAATGCCTTATTTATCTACCTGTCCTCACTCTGCATTTGACCCACGTCATCATTACAATTGGTGTGATTCTCTAACATGTATGTTCTTTTTTTTTTTTTTTTTTTGGGTTTTTCGAGGTAGGCTGTCACTCTAGCTCAGCTCAGGCTGACCTGGAATTCACTCTGTAATCTTAGAGTGGCCTTGAACTCATGGTGATTCTCTTATCTCTGCCTCCCAAGTGCTGGGATTAAAGGCATAAACTACCATGCCCGGCTAACATGTATCTTCTACCATACTCTTTCATAAGTGCCTAAGTGACTTTAAGAACTGCACATATACCTGTCTTTTCTCTTTAGAATATTTACTTTATTGAGCCGGGTGTGGTGGCGCACACCTTTAATCCCAGCACTCAGGAGGCAGAGGTAGGAGGATCGCCATGAGTTTGAGGCCACCCTGAGACTACAAAGTGAATTCCAGGACAGCCTGAGCTAGAGTGAGACCCTACCTCAAAAAAACAAAAAACAAACAAAAAGAAAAGAATATTTCCTTTCCTACCACTTTGAATTGCACATACCTCTGTGTGGCAACAAATCTCCCTCCTAGAACCATTTGCTTATATGTTTGTGTGGTAGTTTAAATGCACATCCCTCACGGTCTTGGGTACATTTTGATTAAGGTTAAGCTTCCTGCTTAGGTCTCTAGCAGCCTGCTGAAAGAAGTGTCACTGGGAGAAGATCCTGGGGTCCAGCCTTAAATTGCGTTTGGGGGTGGGTCTTCACTCCCGCCCAAGGGTGTGCATGGGCAGCAGTTTGGGGTCTGGCTGTGCATGCTTGAGGTGCTGCTGTGTGGTGGTTTTCCTCTCTCTGCTTGGATCTATGAAAAGGAGCCAGCGTCTCCCGCCATGGGTGGAACTTCCGCTGGATCTGTAAGCCTGAGATAAACCAGTTCCTGCCATAAACCGTGTCTAGTTGGATGTTTCTCCCAGCAAGGTAGAGCTGACACCACTTTGCTTCAGTAATTAAACCCCTTCCTGCCAAAAAATCTCATCTTTCTCTCCTGAATGAGCAGCAGGCGGAACTCTGAACTCAACAGACAGGCACTTTGTCTTTTTTTTTTTTAAGAGCAGCGTAAAGCTCTCTGGCTTGGAGAATACCCTTTTCCAAATGTTCAAAGCCAGGGAAAGGTCGAATAGGCACTAGCGGCAGATAATAATGCAAACAATCAATCTATGTGTATATCTCTATCTATCTATCTATATTTGCTTTTTCGAGGTAGGGTCTTACTCTAGCCCAGGCTGGCCTGGAATTCACTATATAGTCTCAGGGTGGCCTTGAACTCACGGTGATTCTCCTACCTCTGCCTCCCGAGTGCTGGGATTAACGACGCACTCCAGCACACCCGGCCAATCAGTATATATTTCTTTATTAGTGATAGTTCATTTACACTTATGGAGAAATTGTACAGTCTCCCAAAGAATTAAAATGAGGCCTCCACAAACCAAAGTCCAGATGACTATCATTTTCCTTGCCACTGTATATACAGGAAGAAACACACATAATTCATTATCTTCTAGCGACAAACACATGACAATCTCAAGTAAGGTTCACTCTCTCTCCATAACTTCTGTGTCCTTCTTCGCATAGCCAGTAGTTAATCGGTTAGGGACAGGAAAAAGAGCGGTTTCTAAGATCTAACCTTGCAATAGCAGTAATTCATTCTTCCGCTCTGCTTCCTGAACTTTAAAAAAACCAAAGCTTTTTTATTTTTTTTTTTAAATGAAAAACTGTTTTCCAAGCAGGAGAAATCCAGCGGAGATGAGGTGTATCGCTATTCATTTATTTATTTTATTTTACTTTTTAAAAATTTATGTATTTATTTATTTATTATTAACATTTTCCATGGTTATAAAAAAATATCGCATGGTAATACCCTCCCTCCTCCCCCTATTTTATTTTACTTTAAGCTTTTGATTCATTGAAGAGGACTTCGCTTTGGGGCCCATGTGGAAGATGCAACCTCCCACCACCCCCCAACACACACCCCCTGGCAGGCTGGGGGAGGGGTGCGGGCGATGAGCAAGGGCTGGGCATCGCCTGGCTGTCACCCACTTACGAGCGGGCTGTGCCTGGACTGCACGATCATTGCCTCGCTTTTCAAGTCAGCCTCGTCTTCCTTCTCCTGCAGCTCTCCAGGAGAGGGCGCTTCCAGCATCACGGTCCTGGGCATCAATGGAGAACTCACGGTTGGTTGCATTTGTTGGCTGCAGATTGGCACCGCAGGATGGGTTTGCAGCGCGCCGGCCAGGCCTGGGGTCTAACAGTTGGCGCAGCGCCCCGCCCAATGGCCCCAGGCAGCTCCGGATTGGCTGGAGACCACTGACTGGCACCTCCTGGAGCCAATCAGAAGCCCCACCCTCCCTTTCCAGCTCCTGCCAAAAAAAACCTCAAAGGTGGGCACCCTGGGTAACATCTGCCTACTCCATACTCTGCGCTGTGCAGTCTAAGGGCTCGCTGGCTGATCATCCCCACCCTCTTTGTTCTCTTAATGCTTTTCTGTTCGTTTTTAAACAACTTCGAATTTCACTTGCATACTGCCTAGTAGAATTTGGCAAAGTAAGCCCATTGCTTGTTATGTTTTCACAGTGACTGAACGAAGGCATGTTTGTGTACAGGTGTGCCAGGCAGTATTCACTCTGCATAGCCACACATAATGACAGAAACCGTGCACGACGGAATCATGCCTAGTGATTTTAATCAAATGAATTATAAGCTTTTTTTTTTTTTTTTTTGCCTTTCATTTCCACCCCTACTCCCAAACACTGGAAACTGTTACTACTCAATGCAAAGGTATACAGAAAGTTAACAACCAGGGCAACTAGTATATTAAATACGGAGTCAATTGCGATTAATCATTAGAAACATTGCAAATAAGGTGTTTTGGATGTGGCATCTTGTAAAAGGGCTACGAGATAATGAAGCTCTGAGTGAAAGTCTATAGAACCCCCCCAAAATGAAGGGGAACCACAGCAGGAAGCAAATTGCAGACTGAAAAGTTGACTTCTGCAAGGCCATAAACCACCCTGCAGGAGAGAGTGAAAGGGCAGCCCTGTCTGTGATTTGTTGATCCCCCTCCCCCAAGAGACTGCAGAAAGGCAGAAATTTCAGGGTTGTTTTCTTTTTAAATCTAGTAGAGCTGGTGTTTCTAAACATTTCATGAACTATTTCATAAGGAAAAAATTTTCCCAATTACTCAGAATGTGCCACTTGCTTTAAAGCTTCGGGTCGTTGTATATACCATGTTCATTTCCATCTTCTTCATGCTTTTGCAGTACTGGGCTTTGAGATGAGTTACATCAGAATGAATGTTTAAATACTTTTGGAAAAAAATATAATTAGTAGCTACATCTTATGAGATTTGGAATCCAATTCCTTGAGGTGCAGAAACCAAATCTATGAGATAGAATCATCTAGCAGGGCCCAGAGTAGCCAGTGGCAAGGAGTTGAACATGGTCTACAGCACAGTTGTTGCCGACTTTCCCCTAATTGGTCTCTGACCCAAGTGCTGCGACGCAGAATTGGGTGGGGGAAGCTGAATCCCCCCCCCCCCATATCTGCAGTTTCTTTGAGAAATAAGGAATGACAGAGACTGTTTCTACCACGCCCAGTGTTCTGGTCTATAATAAATACACAGGCTTCAGCTCTTTGTCTTGTGGTGGTAGCCTGGCTTAGAACCTTATACGGTGGGGGGTTGTCTTTCCAGCAAACTAATTTTGCAGAAACCTAGGAAGCTGTGTGCTTTACAACTCAGATGTTACCTAAAGCTCCATGTGTTAAAAGCTTGGGCCCTGGGGTTGGGGGAGGGTTGTTACTGGGAGGCAGTGGACGCTGTGAGAAGTGAGGTATTTGGGAGGCTTTTGGGGGAGGTGCCCTTGAAGAGGACTGTAGGATTGCAGTCTTTTCCTCTCTTTGTGTTTCTTTTTTTTTTTTTTTAAATATTTTTATGTTCATTTTTACTTATTTATTTGAGAGTGACAGAGACAGAGAAAGAGACAGAAAGAGAGAGAGAGAGAGAGAATGGGCGCACCAGGGCCTCCAGCCACTGCAAACAAACTCCAGACGTGTGCGCCCCCTAGTGCATCTGGCTAACGTGGGTCCTGGGGAATCGAGCCTCGAACCGGGGTCCTTAGGCTTCACAGGCAAGCACTTAACCGCTAAGCCATCTCTCCAGCCCTCTTTGTGTTTCTTGGTTGTGAAGTGAGTGACCACACCATGTCACCATCGCGAGTTGTGTTTCTTGGTTATGAAGTGAGTGAGCATGTCATCATGACGAGTTGTGTTTCTTGGTTGTGAAGTGAGTGACCATCTCATCATGACAAGTTGCCTCATCACAAGCCCCAAACCATGGTGTCAACCCAGTGAGGGACTGAAACCTTCAAAATTGACCAAAAAAAGACGGGGGGGGGGGGGGGGCTTTTGAACTTGGCTGACAGATCCTGAGGTTTAGAACTCCAAACCCCGAGAACTAAAAACTTATGGTTCCAGGTCTTAGAAGCTAGATGCTGAAGTTGGAGGCTCGCTGCCTGGCAATTCCGAGACTCAGCAGCTGGGAAGTCCGTGTATGCTGTGTAGATACAGGAGCTAGCAATGCAGCAGGCTGCGGCGCCTTTGTAGCTATGGCCCCAGGGGCTGGACCTCCAATGGCTGGAGTTAGAACGCTGGCACCTAGGGTGTCGGCACCCTTGGCCCTTAAGCCTATGCAGCATCCTGGATGTCTTCTGGTGACCAGGCCTGTGGCCTCTCATCTCTGGTTCTCCCAGCCTCTGTCTGGCCTTCACCTCTGCTCATTGCTATCTCTTTACTCCAGTCCTCTTGGGAGCTCCTCACTTCTGCTCTCTGACATGGCAGCCACCAAGTGGCGGCTGCTACCAGTCTCTACTGCCTCTTCATTTTACCAGCTCAGCTCACTCTAGTTATAATAGAAACTGAAAGTGTGCAAAGACCACTGGAAAGAAGGTTTTTTTGTTTTTTAAGCCTAATCTGTAGCACCAGGGAGTAAATGCAGGAGGGTAATAACCAGCTGACTCAAAAGTGAGCTGAGGGGCTGGAGAGATAGCTTAGCAGTTAAGGCGCTTGCCTGCAAAAGGACCCAGGTTCAACTCCCTATATCCATGTAAGCCAATGCACAAGGTGGTGCATGCGTCTGGAGTTCATTTGCAGTACTGAAGGCCCGGCTTTCTCTCTTTCTCTCTCTGTCTAGAAAACAAAAAAATGAGATTTTTTTTTTAAGTGAGATTTTTCCAGCTCAGTGAGGAACATCATTGGAGTTTTGATAGGAATGGCATTGAATCTGTAGGTCATTTTTGGCAAGATAGCCATTTTCATAATGTTTCTTCTGCCCATGCTGGAGCATAGAAGTTCTTCCTATCATGTAACATCCTCTCTGATTTCGTTTTTTAGTGTCTCAAAGCAAACTAGTACAGCCGTTATGGAAATCAATATGGGACTATCTCAAAAAAAGTTAGAAGTAGAACTCCTATACAACCCAGTGGTGCCATTCCGGGGCACATACCCTAAGGATTCCACAATCTACTGCAGAGATACTTGTACATCCATGCTTATTGCAGTTAAGAACTGGAGCCAGGGCTGGAGAGATGGCTTAGTGGTTAAGTACTTGCCTGTGAAGTCTAAGGGCCCTGGTTCGAGGCTCAATTCCCCAGGACCCACTTAAGTCAGATGCACAAGGGGGTGCACACATCTGGAGTTTGTTTGTAGTAGCTGGTAACCCTGGTCCACCCATTCTCTCTCTCTCTCCCCTCTTTCTCTCTCTGTCTGTCACTCTCAAATAAATAAATAAATAATAATTAAAGAAAAAAAGAATTGGAGCCAGCAGGGAATTTTGCAGAAGAGGGGGTGGAATGATTGTTAGAGCCACAAGTTGGGTCATTTGGCACAGAGACGTTGTCTCTCTGCCTTAACTGACTGTTGCCCCCACATTGCATGACCCACAATCCCCATGGGGATGACCTGCATCCCCAACGACGAGGGTCCCTTTGGAAAAGGGGCAAGGAGGAGGAGGGAAAGGATGCTACCAACATGTGTTGTTTACATAGTAAGTATGTTCATAACTGATAAAAATCAATTTTAAAGAAAAGAACTGGAGCCAGCTTAGGTGCCCATCAACAGTTACTGAAAATGTGGTAAATATGAAATATGATGAAAGACCAAATGAATTCTAGTTAGCAATGGAATTCTAGTTAGCAGTATGGAAATTATGAAATTTGCAGGAAAATGGATGTATCTGGAAGAATCATATTAAGTGAAATGTCTCCAACAGAAAGAACATGAGGCATACGTGGGCCTTTGCTTGTAGAACTGTACCCAAAAGCAACCTTGAAAATCAGGAGAGGAGAAGATACTGGAGGGTGTGGCAGGGGAACTAGGGAGGAGAAGGGGGTGAGGATGGCAAGGAACTAGGAATCATCAAAAACAAATTGTGTTTGAAAACGCTAGCGTAAATGATACCTAAGCCTTGGTATGCCATAAATAAATAAATGAACCCTGCATAAAGCTGCTATGTCTAAACATACTTTTAATTTTTTTCTTTATAATATGGAGATTTATAAATTAGGGAGAGATAGAAACAAGGGAGGCGAGGAGGGAAGGAGGAAAGGAAGGAAGGGAGCGATGGATGGAAGAAGAGTGGGAAGAAAGAAGGAAGGGAAGAGAGGAGGGAAGGAAGGAATGAAGGGATAGAGGAAAGGAAGGGTCAAATGAAGGAGAGCAGAAGAAAGGAAAGGAGGGAAGGAGGGAAGAATAGAGGAACCACCATAATGAGCATCATAAGATGTAAAATAAAAGTCAGAAGCTTTGGTCTTTCATCATAGCTTTACAGCCAAAAATCTCTCTCTCTTTTCAAAATTAATCCTTTCAGTTAGGCGTGGTGGCACACGCCTTTGTTCCCAGCACTCGGGAGACAGAGTTGGGAGGATCGCCAAGAGTTCGAGGCCACCCTGAGACTCCATAGTGAATTCAGGTCAGCCTGGGCCACAGCAAGATGCTACCTTAAAAACAAACAAACAAACAACAACAACAAACCCCCCCAAAATAATCATGTCAAAACCCCCCACAAAATCCTGTGTCTGATATCACCTTCCCTATTGAGGTTCCCTCTTTTGTATCAGTTTGTATGACCTCTCCCATTCTTTATGATATCTAGTACCACAGATTTAACTTTTATATTGTTAATTATCTCTACTTGATGACTTTTCCTGTCTCACTTAGGAACGCCTTCCCTACTTAAAAATAAATAAGTCCACTCATGTGTATTAGTTTTTACAATGTGAGTGTTTTAAGTCCCCCTTTTTGGGTGCGGGATGCAAGGTAGGGTCTCACTCCATCCCAGGCTGACCTGGAATTCACTGTGTCATCTCAGGCTGGCCTCAAACTCACAGCTGTCCTCCCATCTCAGCCTCCTGAGGGCTGAAATTAAAGGAGTGTGCCTCCATACTCGGGAGAGAGGGAAAATTGGTATGTCAGGGCCTCTGGCTGCTGCAAACAGATGCATGTGCCATTTTGTGTACCTGGCTTTACATGGGAACTGGGGAATTGAACTTGGGTCATTAGGCTTTACGGGCAAGTGCCTGAACCTCTGAGCCATCTCTCCAGCCTGGGGTGTTTTGATCTACACAGGAGGAGCAAAAAGGCTAATGATTTTTTTTCCATTAGGAAAAGCATAAAGAGCTACCTTCCACTCACCTCCTTCTTCCCTTCTTTCCGTTTCTCCCTGAAATAGCCACGATTTCTGGCCAAGTTTCAACTCTTCCACTTGACATCTGTATGGTGTCAGTTGGGAACCTATTTATAATTCACTTCCCCAGCTATAACAATGATAATGATAACATCTGCCTTAAAAGGGTATAAAGATGAAATCAGCATTAGAGAACTATGTAGAATTAGACAGAAAGTGTATGTTTAAATACTGTTGTCTTTAAATTTTGCTGACAGTCTATTTCGCTATTTTATTGAGAAGTAATTATTGCACCACCTTATGGGGCCCAGGGTGATGCTTTAGCACATTTATAAATATTACAATGAAGATCTCTAGGTACCTAAGCCTTTCATATATCAACTGTTTATTACTTCTTTTAATGAAGACATTCAAAATTTTCTCTTGTAATTATTTTTTGGGAGGTTTTTTTTTGAGGTAGGGTCTTACTCTAGCTACCCAGGCTAACCTGCAGTCTGTAGCTTCAGGCTGGTCTTGAACTCACAGTGATCCTCTTACCTCTGCCTCCCAAGTGCTGGGTTGAAGGTGTGCGCCACCACACCTGGCTCTTGTCATTGTTTTGAATTGCAGTCTGTAATCACTTTATAAAGTATCAGCAGAAGTACCTACTTTTAGTCTCAAAATTCATAAAGAAAAAAACACAGGGTCTTGGATCCCCAAAAGTGTCCTCAACAACAACAGCAACAACAAATACTTCTGGAGGCATCACTATACCTGATTTTAAGATATACTACAAAGCCATACTAACAAAAACAGCATGGTACTGGGACAAAACAGGTACATATATCAATCAAATAGAATAAAACATCCAGGTATTAATTCAAGCAATTAAAACTACTTCATATTTGACAAAGGGGCCAAAATGCAAACTGGAGACAAGTGGCGCTGGAGACATTGGATAAACTCCTGTAGAAGAATGAAATCAGACCCACTTCTCTCACCCTGCACAAAAGTCAAGGTCTAATTAGCTTAAGTACCTCAATATAATACCTGAAACTCTAAAACAACAAGGACAACTAAGAAGAAATCTCCATGATATCGGCATAAGGAAAAACTTCCTGAATACGATCCCAGTAGCCCAAGCAGTTAGACAAATAACCACTGGGACCACATGAAACTTAAAAGCTACGGTACAAATAAAGAAAACATCCACAGAGTCTACAGACAACCCACAGATTGGGAGAAAACTCCATCAAGTCTACTTCTGACATAGGACTAATATCTAGAATCTACAAAAAAAAATTCAAAAACTAAGCAATAGGGCCAGGAGAGATGGCTCGGCAATTAGGTTCCTTGCTTGTAAATCTTGACAGCCTGGGTTTGATTCCTCAGTACCCATGGAAAGCCAGGTGCACAAAGTGGCTCATGTGTCTGGAATTTATTTGCGGTAGTAAAAGGCCCTGGCATGTCCATTCTCTCTCATTCTCCTCCTCTCTTTCTCTCTCCTGACAAACAAAAAGTTTAAAAACTTAGGCAATAAAAAAAAATCAAATAATCCAATAAAAGTGGGGTAGAGATATGATCAGAGAATTCTTTTTTTTGTTTATTTTATTTATTTATTTGAGAGCAACAGACAGAGAGAAAGAGGCAGAGAGAGAGAGAGAATGGGTGCGCCAGGGCTTCCAGCCACTGCAAATGAACGCCAGACGCATGCGCCCCCTTGTGTATCTGGCTAACGTGGGACCTGGGGAACCGAGCCTCGAACCGGGGTCCTTAGGCTTCACAGGCAAGTGTTTAACCACTAAGCCATCTCTCCAGCCCCAGAGAATTCTTAAAACAAGAAAAACAAATGGTTAATTCACACTTAAAGTGATGTTCAACATCTGTATTCATCAGAGAAGTGCAAATAAAAACGACTTTGAGATTTCTTCTCACTCCTGTGAGGATGACACTCACCAAAACTTCGAATGGACCAAGCATGGTGGCTCCACGCCTTTAATCCTAGCAGCTGGCAGGCAGAGGTAGGAGGATCACAGTAAGTTCAAGGCCACCCTGAGACTCCATACTGAATTCCAGGTCAACCTGGGCTACAGCAAGACCCTACCCTGCAAAACCTATCTATATCTATATCTATATCTATATCTATATCTATATCTATATCTATATCTATATCTATATCTATATCTATCTATATCTATATCTATATCTATATCTATATCTATCTCTATCTCTATCTATATCTATATCTATATCTATATCTATATCTATATCTATATCTATATCTATATCTATATCTATATCTATACCTCTCTATACCTCTCTATACCTATCTATACCTATCTATATCATCTATATATCTATATATCAAATGGAAGCCAGGTGTGGTGGTACACACCTTTCATCCCAGCACTTGGGAAGCTGAGGTAGGAGGATTGTTGTGAGTTCAAGGCTAGCCTGAGACTACACAGTGAATTCTGGGTCAGCCTGGGCTCAAGACCCTGCCTCATAAAGAAAAAAAAAATTAAATGGTGCTGGAGAGATAGCTCAGCCATTAACGTGCTTGCTTGCAAAACCTAATAACCTGAGTCCAATTCCTCAGGACCCACATAAAGCCAGATGCACAAAGTGGCACATGCATCTGGAGCTTGTTTGCAATGGCTAGAAACCCTTACACACCCATCCCCTCCCTCCCCCTCTCTGCTTGTAAATAAATAAATAATAAACCTTATGTTTGGGGCTGGAGAGATGGCTTAGTGGTTAAGCGCTTGCCTGTGAAGCCTAAGGACCCCGGTTCAAGGTTCGATTCCCCAGGACCCACGTTAGCTAGATGCACAAGGGAGTGCACACAACTGGAGTTTGTTTGCAGTGTCTGGAGGCCCTGGTGTGCCCGTTTTCTCTCTCTCTCTATCTCTGTTTCTCTTTCTCGCTCTGTCACTCTCAAATAAATAAATAAAAATGATCAAAAACAAAATTAAAAATAATGAACAATGTTTATGCCCTTTCACCTCTCCTGATCTCATGTTCCATAATCTATTAACAATCATAATCTACTAACATAATCCACTCTAATCTACCAACAAGACAAGAATAGAGCGCCGACTTTGTGGCAAGAGAGCCACCACCCCTCCCAGCACAGCCAGGACCCAGGTGAGACCGCAGAGGAACTGGTTGGTGAGAAGAGCAAGGGCGCTGCTTCCACTGTGAACCTGATAGCCTGGGTCAGGGCAGTGCAGGACACCGCAAACACACCAACGCGGAAATCCAGGGCCTGACCAGGTCTCAAAACTAAAGCAGAAGCCGGGCGTGGTGGCGCACGCCTTTAACCCCAGCACTCGGGAGGCTGAGGTAGGAGGATCGCTGTGAATTTAAAGCCACCCTAAGACTACATAGTGATTTCCAGGTCAGCCTGAGCTAGAGTGAGGCCCGACCTTGAAAAACACAACAACAAAAAAACCTAAAATAGAATTGAAGCACACCCACCAGGGCTCAGGGAAGTTTGTAGCAGAAGCGATGGGAAGAATGTAAGAGCCACAGGGTGGAAAGAAATATCCAGAGACACAGCCCTCCCCACGAGGACAAGTCATAACCTACAACTCCATGGAGAACCCCAGCGATCCCACTGAGGACCGCCCTCAGCAGAGCGGGGTATGGAGGAGGGAAACCATGGTACCAACATAGGATGTGTCCATAGAAAATTTCTTCTGAATAAAAAATAATTAATAACTTTTATATAAAACATCTTATGTTTTTTTTTTTAAATCAAATGACAACAAATGCTGGCAAGGCTGTGGGGAAAGAGGAACCCTTAGCCACAGCTGGAGGGAGCTTCCCGCAAAAGATGAAAATAGGTGTCTGGGCTGATCCAGCTACTTCTTTTCTTTGCCCAGACCCTAAACGCCCCGCCCTTGACTGCAGAGAAGCTTGCTCAGTCACGATCGTCGCTGCTCTATTTGCAATAGCTGGGAACTGGAAATCTGCCCGGCTGCCCACCAACTGTTGAATGGCTAATGAAGATGTGGGACATATACGCAGTGGAATTCTAACTAGGTGGCAAGGAAATAATTCAATTTGCAGGCAAATGCATGGCGTTGGGCCTCCTGTGTGGAAGTTACATAGGCTCAGGAAGACAAATGCCTTTGGTGGTTCTCATATGCAATCCCTAAATTGCGTCAACAGGCAGTGAGTTTAAACTGCGATGTGCTCCAGGAATATGGGTACAGAACTTGAATGAGACAGGGATAAAGAGGAGACAGGGAGGGACAAGAGGATGAAGACACCTGACAGGCTAGGCAAGAAGGTCTTTGAGGGCAAGGGACTGTGAGGAGGGGAATCATACGAAACAGAAGACCATGGGCTGGAGAGATGGCTTAGTGGTAAAGGCATTTGCCTGCAAAGCCAGAGGATCCCGGTCAGAGGCTTGATTCCCAGGACCCACTTAAGCCAGATGCACAAGGTGACGCATTGCATCTGGAGTTGTTTTGCAGCGGCTGGAGGCCCTGGCTCACCCATTTTCTCTCTCCCCCCTCTTTCTCTCTCAAATCAATAAATAGATTTTAAAAAATAAACACATAAGACAGCATGAATGAACGCCATAGGAACCTTCCTCGTAGCAATCTACACGATATAACCACCAATGAACAGAGAGGGGAGGCAGACTGGACAGAAACATCCTATAGAAGATGGAACAAATTTAATCCTAAAACCAAGGGGTCTGGCTGGTAAACCCCAGCCACAGGATTGGGTGGCCCTCTCCCCACAGCAAACCGTTGGTCACAGCAACCCATGAGATTACCACAACACTGCAAGCCATTGCTTGACGTCATGGCACTGGAAAGCGCTGTGGGAACTGCCGGGAGAGAGTGGTTAGCAGTAACATAAATAAGCAGAAACCAACCAACCAAAAAGCCAACCAACCAACCGGGCCAGAACTGCACCCCCGTATGAGGATACGATGGGACATGAGGCCTGCTGTGGGCACAGAAGTGACCCCTGGTGCAGGGAACCAAGCTGGAATTTACTCCACAGACATGAAACTTAGACTCCAGAGCAAAGCTCCCACAGCTCTCTGGATGTCAAGAGTGAGCACACACACCAGAAAGTCTCTCAAATAACTACGGATATCTTCTTGAATCCAAGCTGCCCTCACTCTTGGTTGGAGACTGTGTTGTCTTTTAGAGATGGCGGAGAATGCTGGGGAGATCCAAGATCCAACGACACACCAAGAGAGGATAGCTGACTTCTCACCACAAGACATCCCGCTTCTAACACATCACCTGGGGCCCAGGAGAGGCGGCAGAGACAGTGGCAGCAACAAAGCCCCTGCCCTCGCTGAGCTCAACACCCGGCCCAGGGAGGTGAAAACAGACAATCAAGGCCAAGGAAGACTCAGCCCAGAATCAGACTGCTAAGGGCCCTACTGTGACATCGAGGAAGAGGGAATGGGCAGATTGTAAGAGCCACAGAGTGGGTAGGAATCTCCTGAGGCACAGTACCCCACCTAGAATGAGGGCCTCCCCACAGTGAATACCATCAACCCCGCTGGGGAGGGTCCTCAGGGAAAGGGGGGTAGGGGTGCAGGGTGGGGTGAAGGGACTTAGATTTTGACCTTTTATAAAATAAAACTTGGGGAGGGGAGGGAGGGAATTACCATGGGATATTTTTTTATAATCATGGAAAATGCTAATAAAAATTAAAAAAAATGAAAAATAAATAAATAAGGATAATAAAAAAAAACTTGTAAAAAGTCTGTTTTTAAAAACTTTTTACTGACAACTACAAAGCTTACCTTGATGTAATTGCCTTCTCCCTCTCCTTTGTCACCTCTCTAATATTGCTTTAATTAAATTGAAATTACTTTTTTTTGAAAAATTTATTTATTTAATTTATTTGTGTGTGAGTGTGTGTGTGTGAATGTGTCAGGCTTTCTGCGGGAAGCTGGGAAAATGAACCGAGGCTGGCAGACTTTATAAGCAAGTACCTTTAGCTGCTGAGCCATCTCTCCAGCCCTTAAAACTGACTTTTATGCTATTGATACTTCCAATCTCAGACGATGCTTTCTCATTCTTTTCTTTTCTTCGATAGTTTAAATTTTTTCTTCTATTTGGTTTTGCAAATATCTAGTTTATTTGTACCTGGGATTTCTTTTTTTCTTTGTATTTTTGGTAGCTCTTGTTGAGGATTCTAACATAATCAAGAAGTTTATGTTTTGCCAAAATCTCTGGGACACAATGAAGGAAGTTCTAAGAAGTAAATTTATAGCCTTAAGTGCCTATATTAAGAAATTAGAAAGGTCACAAGTAAACGACCTAATGCTTCACCTTAAAGCCTTGGAAAAGAAGAACAAGGCAAAAGAAGTTTATGTTTAAGTGAGTTTTATTTATTTTTTAGCAAGAGAGAGAGAGAGAGAGAGAGAACATTGGTGCCCCAGGGCCTCAGCCAATGAAATGGAACGCCAGACAATTGCGCCACCTAGTGGGCATGTGCAACCTTGCACTTGCTTCACCTTTGTGCATCTGACTTACGTGGGATCTGAGGAGTTGAACACAGGTCCTTGGGCTTCGAAGGCAAGCGTCTTAAATACATTCTCTCTATAATCAGAAATAATTCCTATCTACCTTATATTGTTTGTATGTGGCAATCCCAAAAAGGATTTCAAAGAAGGATCAGCAGAGTGCATCCAGAAGCAGGTCCTGCTCTCTGTGCTTGTGTAGCTCATAAAGAAATGAGATCAATGATATTAATATTGGGGGCTGGAGGGATGGCTTAGTGGTTATGGGCTTGACTATGGAACCTAAGGAGCCAGGTTCAATTCCCCAGCACCCACGTAAGCCAGATGCACAAGGTGGCACATGCATCTGGAGTTCATTTGCCAAGGTTGGAGGCCCTTTCTATCTATCTGCATATCTATCTATCCATCTATTTATCCATCCATCCATCCATCAATCCATCCATCCATCCATCTATCTTTCATATATCTATTATCTATCTATCTATCTATCTATCTATCTATCTATCTATCTATGTCTATCTCTCTCAAATAATTATATAAATGACATTTTTTTAATAAAAAAACACTGATATTGAATCAAACTGGTCACATTCTACTTGATCATAATAGAAACTCATTTCTCACCCTCTTTTGAAGACTAGCAAAGCATCAAATAAGTTTGGGTCAATCTGTTAAGGATCAGAAAGGCTGGTCCCATTTTTCTTGCAGACCTGCTCATGGAGCCCTCATACATGATCTCTGCCTGAAGTGTGCAAACTTCAGCACAGTCCTGGACTCCACATCCAGATTTTGCTGTTGTTGTTTAGGGCATCCATGTGCGCTAAAATCTCCCATTGTGTTATCTGAGGCCACACAACAGGGCAAAGGCCTGGTTCTTTTCTTTCTCTCATTTGGAGCCCTCGTTGTACCTGTCCAGTTCTGGCTAAGCCCGTCCTTCTTGGAGACCTTGACCATGACACACACAGCCCAACTGTCTGCATCGGAAGGTGTTTGAAAACTACATTACATCCATTAGTTTCTTGCTGGAAGGCCAATTGTATGACTACATCTGTACCATGTTGTGCGAATGATTTATGTAGACTGCAGGATGCTCACATTATCTAGACAAAAAAAAAAAAAAAACTACTGTATGGAGTAGGTAACTATAGAAATGAGAAAAGGGAAGAAGAAATAAGAGGAAGGAAGGCATTTCCCCTTTCAACCCCTGTCTGAAACCACAAACCGGGCTGTGCCTCACTTGGAGATCTTTGGAGACTAGAACCGTAGGCTTATGGAAGAAAGTTCCAGTTGGTGAGCTGCCGTTCTCAAACAGAAGCCCAAAGCCACGGTCCTTGATCCTCCTCCGGCCGTGCTCTCCCTCGCCTCGCTTTGAAAGGACACTGTGTCCAGTCTGCTGTGCAGTCATCAATGTCTGAGGAAATTACTTATGCAAATCTAAAATTCCAGGACTTTGATAAGAAAGACAATATCCAGGAACTTGACATATGTGGGCCAAAAGGTAAGATTTTGAGCTATGGATGTATCCTGAGGTAGTTAGAGAGGTCCCAGCTCCGCACGTGAGGTGGTAGTGATTGGATTGTCTTTCAGGTCCACCAAAAATGCTAAAATGATCATCAGGTCTTTCCTAACGCGCGGGTCAGTGCAGGGGAGCACTCCTGATCTTATACATGTATAATGGCGTTCGTCTATACCTTTTAATATCATCCTCGAGGTGTGTCAGGCAAGGATAATATTTTGAGATAGTGGGGTTGCATAAAATGTTTCTTTTATGCAATGAGGCCATGAAACAAGAACTACACATTGTCCAGGAAAGTTATGGGCCTATATGCTTTTATTTGTAAAAATTCAAGCAGAAAAAATGTTTGCATGTATATGTGAGTGAGTGTATGTGGGGCGGGGGGAGACAGAGACAGGAGGAAAGAGACGATAAAGCATTGCCTTTGACCACTGATTGCCAATTCACCTCTCATTCCCTCTTCATCCTACTCTGCCAGGCATCATGGTTTCATGAATCAGACTGCTCTGGTCTCATTCACTTTTATTCCAGTGCACGCGTCTGTTCTTTACTGCCTCACTATCCTAGAGCTTTCATAATGTTGAATAGTTTTCTGAGTACTATCTTTAAAAACATATAGATACTTCCTTATGAGAGAGAGGTGGGGGAGGGAGAGAGGAAAAGAGAATGCACACAATAGGGTCTTCAGTCTCGGCAAACAAACTCCAGACACATGTGCCCCCTTGAGCCTCTGGCTTATGGTGGCTGGAATCGAACCTGGGTCCTGACGCTTTGCAGGCAAGCGCTTTAACTGCTAAGCCACGTCTCCAGCCATTTAAGTACGTTCTTGATCTGGCATGCTGACATATGCTTGTAATCCCAGTCCTCATGAGGCTGAGGAAGGAGGGTCACAGGGTTAAGGGCAAGCTAGCCAAGTTAATGAGACTCTATCTCAAAACAAAAAAGAGGTCTAAGAATGCAGTGCCGTGGCAAAGTGACTTTCTAGCATGTGTCACTCTAATGTCAAACCATAGTACCACAAAAGAAAGAGAAAAATGAGAAAAGGAAGAGAAACAAGATGAGTAACCCATCATTTTCTTTGGGACTTCTCCTGGACACAGCCTCATTGTGTTTGCTGTCCTGTGAAAGTTGACTTCTTTCTTGCTCAGAGGGCCTTTTCTTTGTCCCATTTTTGGTGTCACTCAATATACTTTTCCTTTCTTTCTTTTTTTTTTTCTTTTCTTTTTTTTGAGGTACAGTCTCCTCAGCCAATGCTGACCTAGAATTCACTATGGAGTCTCAGGGTGGCCTAGAACTCACGGCGATCCTCCTACCTCTGCCTCCCGAGTGCTGGGATTAAAGGCGTGCGCCACCATATCCAGCTTCAATGTACTCTCCTAAGTTGCCTCAATTCATCTTTTGCATTGCATTGCATGACTTACTTCCTTGCAATCTTTTTTCTTAGTCACCTCAAGACTAGAAAATATCGAGCCAGTTCCACTTCTCCACATGCAATTTTCATTTTCTTTTTTTCCATCTTCTTAAACATCATTTTAAAAAAATTTTTTTTAAAAATTATTTATTTGAGAGCGACAGACAGAGAGAGAAAGACAGGTAGAGGGAGAGAGAGAGAATGGGCGCGCCAGGGCTTCCAGCCTCTGCAAACGAACTCCAGACGCGTGCGCCCCCTTGTGCATCTGGCTAACGTGGGACCTGGGGAACCGAGCCTCGAACCGGGGTCCTTAGGCTTCACAGGCAAGCGCTTAACCGCTAAGCCATCTCTCCAGCCCTAAACATGATTTTTTGCATGAATCATATCTCTGTAGATCTTCTGAATCTATACTGCTTTTGAAATAGAAAGTGTACCCTAAATTAGAACCTTTGAGCTGGATGATCTCCCAGCAGATCCTGTCATGTTCATTATGCTGTTGGGCACACAGTTGACCTTTCTCCACAGACCTGAATATAATGTCCTGACCACAACCTGCTCCAAACTTCTGTTTGCCTATTTGTCTATGTCCTGCCTCTTCAGACACTATTTCACTCTTTATTTCTCTTTCCTTCCTTCTTTCCTTTTGTTTCTTTCTCTTTCTTCCTATTATCTCTCATCTATTATCTATTACCTATACATCAATCGATCTATCATCTATCTACCTATCTGTCCATCTATTTATGTATCATCTATCTATAATCTCTCATCTATTCTCTGTCAAGGTAAAATATTTCCATGAAAATGGAGACATTCATGTATAACCAGCTCTGTTTTATTAGCACCCACAACCATGTCTAGCATACAGAAGGCACCCATTAGATAACTTTTAAATCATTGAGTCTATACATAAATGAGAAAATAATTCTCAGAAACGATAGCACCTAAATTTGTAATTCTTGACTATTGCAGTTCTTTCACTAATAATAGTTTTTCAAAATGTTGAGAAATTGTTTCACATTTTATTTGTAATTAGATTTCCTAACATTATTGCACCATCAAATGTGAGATGTAAGATGTATTTCAGAAGCAGAGTAAAATTATCACATCCAACCTTTAATTGTCCTTTCTTATAACTGTCCTTCCTCATATACACAGGTGATGATAAATTAAATCATATAATGATTTAACAATTCACAATATAAATTTTGTAAGTGTTTATTCTGTTCATCACAATTGAAAAAAAAATGGAAGCATTCAATAGCCTTGTGTGTGTGTGTGTGTGTGTGTGTGTTGGTTTTTCAAGTTGGGTCTCACTCTAGCTCAGGCTGACCTGCAATTCACTATGGAGTCTCAGGGTGGCCTCAAACTCTCGGCGATCCTCCTACATCTGTCTCCCAAGCGGTGGGATTAAAGGCATCCACCACCATGCCTGATTCACCAATAACAATATTTTGATAAAAGTCATTCACAAGATCGAAAAATTCAAATGAGAAATGGCTAAGATGGAGGGCTGACAAGGGGACAGGAGACATGACCAAGAGATAGGCTACCTTACCCCTATGCAGATGCAGGATGGTACAGGGCTACATCGATGGCTGAAACTGTTTCTTTGACAAGCCTCGGCCTTACAGTTATTGAGAAACTTCTCAGCTTGACCTCTGCCTTCACTTCTTGTTACTTGCTTTCCCGAAATTTATTCAGAGACGCTCTGTACCCAGGTTGATCTGTTTCCTTCCCTTTCCTCTCTTTCTAAACTTCCGTGTTGTGTTTTGTTTATAATGCTGAGAAGACTCTTACCAGTCTAGAAGTTAACGTCCTTGCCTATAAGAGCCACTGCCCAGGTAAAAGAACTTACTGAACATTTCTCATTCCTTTTTGTATCATTGGCTTTATGCCATTGGAAGAAACAAAAGTATGACATTTCATGAAGGAAAAGAAAAATGAGTAAATTTAAGGTTTATGCTGCTTCCAGAGCTCTTTGCTATTTTCTTTTCTTTCCACAGTGCCTCCCGCTCCTTCCCATTTATGGAACAAGACAGTGTTGGCTCTGAGCTTCCTATGCCTTCTGCTGCTCATTGGCCTGGGAGTCTTAGGAGGCATGTGTATGTATCAGCCCTGTTTTAGATCCTTTTTTTAAAACTTTATTTTTATTTATTTATTTGAGAGAGAGAGAAAGAGGCAGAGAGAGGGAGAGAGAGAATGGGCACACCAGGGCCTCCAGCCACTGCAAATGATTTTCAGATGCGTACGCCTGCCCCCTTGTGCAACTGGATTACATGGGTCCTGGGGAATTGAACTGAGGTCCTTTGGCTCTGCAGGCAAATGCCTTAACTGCTAAGCCAGCTCTCTCCAGCCCTTTGGATGGAAAGAGAATGCATTTAGAGTGTTTGTTCTTTGAAATAAGGTTTTGTGATAAAGGCTTCATCACGCACCAGTGGACTACACGGTCCCTTCCCCTCATCCCTGTAGAGTAATTTCTTCCTACTACTTAAATACTATATTAAAAATTACCCGTCACCATGAAACCTTCTGAGTCGCCCCAAGGTCACTGCCATCTGAAAAGAGGAGATTAAGTGGAGGGAGGGAGGGTATTACCATGGGACATTTTTTATAATCATGGATGTTGTTTAAAAAAATTGAAAAATAAAATACCTGTTAAATGTGATAGTTGTTGAAGATCTACAGTTTTTTTATTTTTAATCATGTCTTCTCTCTTTTTAAATCTGGAGTTTATGCAACTTTGCAGGCACACATGGCGGAACTGAGTAGACTGCAGAATGCTGAGGAAGAGCTGCAGAGGAACGTTTCTGCGCAGATGCTGCACAACAGCAACAGCTCCGCGGAGATCAGTAAGCTCTCCTCCTCGCTGCAGAGGCTGGCCACCTCTTTGTGTCGCGAGCTGTATAAGAAGGAGCCAGGTAATCCGGACTGCTCAGAACTAAAGCTACTTGCACCAACTCTCAGAGTCCTTTAAGAAGTGGTTGAATGGGTCACTGATATGTTGATGTTGTTAGAAAAAAAAACAACAACAACAAAAGAAAGAACTATAGGTGGCCAAATCCCAAGGGTCTCATAGACCCATGACAACGCAATAGAAATGTATAGTTCCTCCATTATGCAACTCACTGGTGTTGTTTGTGGGCACTAAGCAGAAGGGATGCCTCTTTAAAAGTTCTGTCGATGATTAATGACTAAAGGCCACAGAAGAGAAACAGTTACCAGGGCTGCCCATGGAGTTGGGGAAAGTCAGTTTTTAAAATATGTTGCCATCAGGTTCACATTGCTGGTAGAAATCACCTGAGCAAGAGCAGCTTTTGGGGGAAGAGGGGTTTATTTTGGCTTACAGACTTGAGGGGAGCTTCATGATGGCAAGGGAAAACAATGGCATGAGCAGAGGGTGGACATCACCCCCTGGCCAACATAAGGTGGACCATAGCAACAGGAAAGTGTGCCAAACAGTGGCAAGGGGAAACTGGCTATAACACCCATAAGCCCACCCGCAACAGTACACTCCCTCCAGGAGGCGTTAATTCCCAAATCTCCATCAGCTGGGAACCTAGCATTCAGAACACCTAAGTTTATGGGGGACACCTAAATCAAACCACCACACAGTATCTCCAGATGTTCTCATAATTTTTGTATCTGAAAGGTGTTCCTTGTGCTTCTGAGAAGCCTCTCAATAGTGTACAAGTCACAGAAGGCCTCATGGTGCTGGGAAGAAGTGACAGAGGAGTGCTCAGCACTGCAATATCTCTATCACACCTTCCAAGGCTCAGGGTCCATTGCGGAAGAGGTGGCGGAAAGAATGTAAGAGCCAAAGGAAGGGTAGGACTCCTTACAACGCGCTCCTCCACATACAAAATGGCCTGGACATCCATGACCTCACAGTGCCTGACACTACCTACACAAGACCATCATAAGAGGAGGAAAAGATCATGACATCAAAATAAAAGAGAGGCTGATTGAGAGGGGGTGGGGATATGATGGAGAGTGGAGTTGCAAAGGGGAAAGTGGGGGTAGGGAGGGTACTACCATGGGATATTGTTTACAATCAGGGAAGTTGTTAATGAAAAGAAAATTAATTTAAAAATATAGCGTACAAGTGACAGAGATGGAGGTGCACATGATGGGGAAGACAGGGCTGGTTCAGAAATGGGAGACCGATCTCACTGGACGGCATGTTTGCTGATGAATGTGTACAGCCCTAAGTGATCACAGGGAGAGAGCCCAGGTCTCCTCGCACGGGCGACGCGCTCCCATCCGAGGGCTGGATTTCTTTCCCTCCTTTGCCCCAGAAAGAAGGATCGCAGTGAACTTGCTCACTGTGGGATGGAGGGGAAACAAGCACGAGGCATGAAGCCTCTTCACCCACCCGTGTTCTCCTTGCAGAGCACAAGTGTAAGCCTTGCCCGAAGAGCTCGGTGTGGTACAAGGGGAGCTGCTACTTCCAGCTGAGTGATGCCCACGCGTGGCAAGCCAGCGAGAGGCTGTGCTCCGCCCAGAACGCAAGCCTGCTGACCATTGAGGACAAGAGCACGCTGGTAAGGTACCTGTCTCTATGACAACGGAAATCTCTTTCTTCATCTTGAAGTGAGGAGGAGGGAGTAAGTGGAGGAAGACTTGTATAGACCCACTCACGATTTGGACTTAATTGCAGTGGGAGGTGACGGACACGCTGCACAATTCTCTCGAAACTCAAAATTAGCCTAGGACCTCAGCATCAGGAGGATTGCAGCAGCTTGAGCGCATGAGGAGGCTGTGAGCGCATCCAGGCTGGAAGTGTGCGCAGGTTTCAGACGTGCTTCCTGAACTCTTCCCTAAACCTGGGACACAGGGTTCCATACAGACCGCAGAGAGTGTTCCTTGGTTCTGTCACACTGTGTTTTTTTAAATCTATTTTTTCTTTTACTTACTTAATTGAGAGCAAGAGAGAAAGAGAGAGAGAAGGAAGGAGAGAGAGAGAGAGAGAATGGACGGACTATTGTAAATGAACTCCAGATGCATGCACCACCTTCTGCAGCTGGCCTATGTGGGCAACTGGGGAATTGAACATAAATCTTTAGGCTGGGGCTGGAGAGATGGCTTAGTGGTTAAGCGCTTGCTTGTGAAGCCTAAGGACCCCGGTTCGAGGCTCAGTTCCCCAGGTCCCACATTAGCCAGATGCACAAGGGGGCGCACGCGTCTGGAGTTCGTTTGCAGAGGCTGGAAGCCCTGGCGCGCCCATTCCCTCTCTCTCCCTCTATCTGTCTTTCTCTCTGTGTCTGTCGCTCTCAAATAAATAAATGAATAAATAAATAAATAAATAATTTTTAAAAAATCTTTAGGCTGCATAAGCAAGCACCTTACCTCCTAAGCCATCTTTTTAGCCCTCACATTGTTTTTTTCTTTGTTAACTAAAAAAAAAAATAAATAAAAGCAAAGCTAAACTGCCTAGCATAATATATTCATTTGTTTATTTTTTCAGGTCTAAAGAACTTCTCTGTGTTTTATTTATTATTTGTCACTTTTCATCTCTCACATAGTAGTTGTTTCTTTCTTTTTTATTTTGTTATTTTTTGTTTATTTATTTGAGAGAGACAGAGAGGGACCAAAAGAGGCAGATACAGAAAGGGAGAGAGAATGGGCGTGTCAGGGCCTCCAGCCACTGCAAACAAACTCCAGACGCGTGTGCCCCCTTGAGCATCTGGCTAACGTGGGTCCTAGGGAGTCGAGCCTCGAACCAGGGTCCTTAGGCTTCACAGATAAGCGCTTAACCACTAAGCCATCTCTCCAGCCCTCTCTTTTTTTTTTTTTTAATTATTGTTATTATTGTTTTGTTTTCTTGGGACAAATCCCACTCTGTAGCCTAGGCTGGCTTCAAACTCACTATCTAGCCCAAGTTGGCATTGAACTCACAGCAATCCTCCTACCTTAGTATTGCGAGTCTGGTATTATAGGTGTGAACCACCATGCCTGACTTGTAATCATTTATTTATTGATTGATTTTGCACTAGTGTCAGCCAAAGTTTATTGTTTTTTAAAAAAAATTTTGTTCATCTTTATTTATTTAAGAGTGACAGAGAGAGAGAGAGAGAGAGAGAGAGAGAGAGAGAGAGAGAGGCAGATAGAAAGAGAGAGAGAAAGGAAAAACAAAACTTTTCTTATAGTGCAGAAGTTGAGATATTTTAGAAAATTTAACTTTGGCTTAAAAATGAATTTTGTCAAAAAGGAGGTGGAAAGAGCATAAGAGCCACAGGTTGGGAAGTCATACCCAGAGGCATTGCCGCCTCTAATATCTGACTGCTACTGTCAAAATGCATAACCCACAACCCCATAGGAAATACCAGAAACCCCACTGAGGGGGGTCTCCAGCGGAATGGGGGCAGGGATGAGGGAAAGGATGGTACCAACACATGATGTATCCATACCAAGTATGTCTGTAATATAAAAAAAAAAGTGAGGCAATAACTGTATGACAATTAGAATAGGTTTAAAAACAAAAGTGAGCTGGGCTTGGTGGCACATGCCTTTAATCCCAGCACTCAGGAGACAGAGGTAGGAGGATTGCCGTGAGTTCGAGGTCACCCTGAGACTACATAGTGAACTCCAGGTCAGCCTGGGCCAGAGATAGATCCTACCTTGAAAAACAAATCAAACAAACAAAAAATGATGGGCTGGAGTGATGGCTTAGCAGTTAAGGCGCTTGCCTGCAAAGCCTAAGGTCCCATGTTCAACTCTCCAGATCCCATGTAAGCCAGACACACAGAGGTGAGGCAAGTGCAAGGTCGCACACACCCACTAGGTGGCACAAGCATCTGGAGGTCAATTGTAGTGGCTGAGACCCTGGTGCACCAATTCTCTCTCTCTTTCTCTCTGTGTATAAAAGTTAATTAAACACCAAAATGGCAATGCCACATGAGGAATAGAGAAAGGATGAGACTAAGTCTTTAAAATATTAATGACTGAATTTCCCAAAGCTGATGACAGGTATTTAGACCAGAATTTCTGAGTTGTGAGAAACTATGCTCACCGTCTGTCTTTGTTTCAGATGTAGCTCTCAGAGTGAGCACAATGTGACGTTTCTGTATTTCCCTTTCTTATGCACAGAAACATTGAGTTCTTTCATATGATTATTGGCTATTTTTGTGGCACCATTGTTAGAATCTTAGGAAGAAAATATTTCTCTACTGCCATTACCATGTTTTAATTGAATAAGTTGCTTTTGTATTAAAAAACAACAACGACAACAACAATAGGGCTGGAGAGATGGCTTAGCGGTTAAGCGCTTGCCTATGAAGCCTGAGGACCCCGGTTTGAGGCTCGGTTCCCCAGGTTCCACGTTAGCCAGATGCACAAGGGGGCGCACGCGTCTGGAGTTCGTTTGCAGTGGCTGGAAGCCCTGGCGTGCCCATTCTCACTCTTTCTCTACCTTTCTCTCTCTCTCTCTCTCTCTCTCTCTCTCTCTCTCTCTCTCTCTCTCTCTCTCTCTGTCACTCTCAGATAAATAAATAAAAACAAATGAAAATTAAAACAATAAAATAGGGCTGGAGAGATGGCTTAGTGGTTAAGGCATTTTGCCTGCAAAGCCAAACGATCCTGGCTCGATTCTCCAGGACTCACATAAGCCAGATGCACAAGAGAGCGCATGCATCTGGAGTGTGTTTGCAGTGGCTGGAGGCCCTGGCACACCCATTCTCTCTCTCTCCCCCTCCCTCTTTCTCTCTCTCAAATAAATAAATAAACATTATATTTAAAAATAAAACAAAATAAAATCACCTGTTCTTTTGGCTGCAAAATTCTGGGCTAGTTCAAGACTATATTCTGTTACCACTCTGCTGGGATTTTTGCTCTCTTTTTTGGTTAAATCTGGTTTGGAGTCATTAACTACTTCCTTTGTCCAGACAGCGGTGGGGCCTGGGGAGGTCTCCGAGAGAGCCGATGGAGGCCACAGCCCCCTGTGTCCGCCAGATTCTTGTCCATTAGACAAGGAATGCAGATGCGGTTAGCGTCTGGGAAGGTTTTATTACAGGGCAAAGGTATACATACTCCCGAAGGAATGTGGGCTTCTCACCAGAAAGTCATATAGCTGACGTTTCATAGTTTGTCTTATGAGAAAAATTTCGTGGAAAGGGGATTTTAAGGGAAGGAATGATGAGTTGGGTAGGGAGTTTGAGGAATTCCAGGAATGGGTTGGGATAGCCCAAGAATAAAGTTTACTTCCTTTTCTGGTCTACTATGAGATTTGGTGTGCTTTGGAGTATCAGACGCACGATGGGACTTGCAGGTCTATTACACTGATGATGTCGTCATAATGAAGTAAAAGGCAGCCAGCAAGTCCCTGGGGCAGTCATGTGGGTCCAGCTGCTCTAGGGTGGTCTTGCTTTTGACTGCTGGGGCAATCAGGCGATGTCTTATTGTCACACAGTGCAGCAGTTAAGTCAGCCTTCTGCCACTGGGAAGTTTGTCTCTTTTCCCTTGTTTTTTGTTTAGCTGACGTCACTTATTAGACAGAAAATGATATTGTGAAAATTCTGAACTCTTACAGGAAGAGGTACTTTCAATTTCTTTTAAATGGCATTGAAAAGTAGCAATGCTATATCAGAAATGAATTCTAAACAATCTAGGAGAAGTTATATTGTGAGGTAATGCAAAGAAATAAAGACAATTAATTAAACAGAACATCTCTATTTCCTGTAGGAATTTATAAAATCAAGTAATTTATATCACTTCTGGTTGGGTTTATCTCCCACATATAATTACATAGACCATGTGACCATAGATGAAAAGATTTTCTCCTCTAAATGGTAAGTTACTGTTTTATACAATTTTTATGATTGGATTTGAATAGAAATGTTTTCTCTCAGGAACATTGTGGAGGATTGCAGTTGACACCACGTTCAAGAGAGATTGTGTTCCTGATCAGAACTAACCTGCCGGCTTCTTTGTTGTATATAAAATGAGAAAAGTGGCTGCAAATATCTTGTCCTTATTTTGATAAATCACTACCTAACTTGCAGCAACTAAATTATGGAGATATTTTATGAATAATATTTTTTATTTTAAAAAATTGTGGAAACTGGGCTGGAAAGATGGCTCGGTGACTAACGTGATTGCCTGCAGAGCCTAGTGAACGAGGTTTGATTGCTCAGTATCCACATAAAGCCAGATGCACAAAATGGTGCATGCATCTGGAGTTCATTGGCAGTGACTAGAGGCCCTGGTGTGCCCATTTTTCTACTGTCTTTCACTCTTTCTCTTTGCAAATAAATAAATAAAAATTGTGGAAACCTATTAGGCACTTAATGTTATGCTAAATTCTGTCCTTTCTAGATGGATGACAGATAATTTATCTCTAAAATTATTTAACACATTGTATGTGTCAGCTGAATAGATAATTCTAGTGATAAATGAATATAACTTGATTAATACTTCAGTCAGAATATACCGAATAACCAAAATTGAATTTCAGCCTCTGGATTTTTCTTGTAACTGACATTTGAAGTAGAAATTTTCAAGTGAATCTGAATTTGAAGACCAACTTAAAGGGCATTTGAGTATAATGGTCGCCATGAAGGTCAGAATGTATTTCATACATACAATATATATACATATATAACACAGGCATCTATAGTTTTTCTGAGTGTGTTTCAAATGTGTAACTTGCTAAGTATAATCCCCTGTTTTCTCTTACAGGTTTAAAGGAAACACGAGCAACTTAAGTGAGTTGTATTGTGGATATGTCAACGGAAATTATGTTTCGTATTCTGCCTGCTCTCGGAAAAAAAGTGTCATGTGTCTAAAGACAGCCAGTGAAGTGAAGGTCATGAACATGCTGATGAGCAACAGTCTGGAGGGGAGCATGTAGCTTTGTCATTTGCCTCAAAAGATGACCTGCCATTAAACAGAACTTCAAGTTCCATGTAGCTTGTGGCTCACGAGGGTAACAGTAACACTGTGACTAAATGTCTACCTCTCCTCACATTCCTGTCTTCACACTTCTTTCTATTCATCTTCTGAGTATAAGAAAACCCAGCCACATCTTCTCACCTACATTCCAGTACAGACACTATTCAAATATGTTTTGGAGAAGGTATGGATCCGAAGCTAGTTTTCCAGGCCCTTTCCAGAATAATCTAGGCAAATTTCAGCCTTAGTAAATCAGGAAAAAAAAAAAAGAGTCTAGAAAAAAATCTCACAACATGAACCATTTTGACTTATTCCACTAGTGCAGGTTTGTTAGTATTTTGCAAAAAAAAAAAAAAAAAAAAGGAAGATGAGAAATATGTATTGCTTCAACATATAGAAAAGCATTTGATAAGATTTAATAATCAGGGGGGAGGGAATTACCATGGGATTTTTTTATGATCATGGAAAACGTTAATAAAAATTTAAAATTTAAAAAAGATTTAATAAGCAAAATAAAACTATTTAGAAAACTAGAAGTAGAGTTTTCAAATATGTGAAGAATTTAGACATAAAGAGCAAAAACATTAAAAAAAAACCTTAGTCATAGTTAATATATTTCTAGTAAGAGGATGAAGGGGTGTGGGCTGGAGAGATGGCTCAGCAGCTTAAGATGTTTGCCTGTGAAGGGAAACAATCAAAGTTCGATTCCCTAGTACCCAAGCAAAGCCAGATGCACAAAGTGGCGCATGCATCTGGAGTTCATTTGCAGCAGCTGGGGGCCCTGGCACGCACATTCTCTGTCTCTCTTCTTTCTCTTTCTGCTTGCAAATAAATAAATACATATATTTTTTTAAAACAGGAGGGCTGGAGAGATGGCTTAGTGGTTAAGCGCTTGCCTATGAAGCTTACGGACCCCGGTTCGAGGCTCTCTTCCACAGGACCCACGCTAGCCAGATACACAAGGGGGCGCACACATCTGGAGTTCTTTTGCAGTGGCTAGAAGCCCTGGTGCTCCTATTCTCTCTCACTCTCTCTCTCTTTCTCTCTCTCTCTCCCTCTTTCTCTCTGTCACTCTCAAATAAAAAATAAACAAAAAATTTAAAAAAAGAGGTGTGTGTGTGTGTGTGTGTGTGTGTGTGTGTAGGCACAGTGTTGAGGTCAGAGGACAACATTAAGCTGTCTGCGCTCCACCTTCTCTGAGGCAGGTTGGTATTTCCCATGAGCTTCAGACTAGCTTCAGATTCTCCTGGCTTCGTATTCTATCTGCTGAGCTTGTGTTGGGGTCACAATTTGAATCAGCCACTTTACATCCAGCTTCATAGAGTGCTTGGGGAATTGAACCCAGGCCAGCAGGCTTTGCAAGCAAGTACTACTAACCACTTAGCCATCTGCCAGCCCACAATATTACTGATCATTTTTGAACTCTTAGAATAAGAATTATTATGGCTGGAGAGGTGGCTCAACAGTTAAGATGCTTGCCTACAAAGCCTAACAACCCGGGTTTGATTCCCCAGAACCCACATAAAGACAGATGCACTAAGTGGTGCATGCATCTGGAGTTTGTTTGCAACAGCTGGAGGCCCTGGTGCACCTGTTCTCTCTTTCCATTTCTCTTCTCTCTGTCTCATTTTAAATTAATTAGTTAATTAATTAATTAAAATTTTTAAAAGAACAAGCATTCTACCAAGGCCACTGCATAAAATTTTAATATAAAATTTAACTATATTTGATGTATAAGCAATGTATTAATGGACACAATTTTTTAGTATTTATTCATTTATTGATTTGAGTGGGAGAAAGAAACAGAGAGAGAGAGAGAGAGAGAGAGAGAGAGAGAGAGAGAGAGAGAGAGAGAGAGAGAATGGGCGCGCCAGGGCCTTCAGCCACTGCAAACAAACTCCAGATGTGTGCAACCCCCTCGTGCATCTGGCTTACGTGGGTCCTGGAGAGTTGAACCAGGATCCTCTGGCTTTGCTGGCAAACACCTTAACTGCTAAGCCATCTCTCCAGCCTGGAAACAATTTTTTTTAGATGGAATGTTATTTGTACGTCATCCTAAAACATAAAATAGCAGTAAATGTACTTAATAAATCTACTGAAAAGGCAGAAAATCTCGGCATGCAAATGTGTTGTGAACTTTACCCCACTGTCTTCCTGCTCCGTCACCTCCATGGAGGCGATGCTTCCTTGGGGGAGTGTTCTCACGCAGACTCCTGACTGCAGGCGGGGCAGCTCTGCAGGCCTCTTCCAGAGGTCAGGTGAATGCTACTACCTGGAATATTCCTTCCTCAATGCTGCTGTAGGCTCAGAAGTGACAACCAAAGACTCCAAGGCCTGTGCTCCAGAATCTATAAATGTTACTTTATCAGGAAAAACGGGCCTGTGCAAATGAGATTCCGTTAAGAATCTGTTTTTTTTTTTTTGAGGTAGAAGCGCGCTCTAGTCAAGGCTGACCTGGAATTCACTATGGAGTCTCAGGGTGACTTTGAACTCATGGCGATCCTCCTACCTCTGCCTCCTGAGCGCTGGGGTTAAAGGCGTGCACCACCACGCCTGGCACAGCTAAGAATCTTGAGATGGAGAGATTATCCTGCATTACCCGTGTGCATCCTGCATCTGGTGAAAGAGAAGAACAAGGAGATCTAGTAGAAAACAAAGGAAGAGGAGGCAGGTGACCACTGACCTGAAGCGCAAGTCAGTGATGTTGAAATCAGTTAAAGCCAGAAGGGGGCTGGCGGGATGGCTTAGCAGTTAAGGTATTTGCTGCAAAGCCAAAGGTTCAATTCTGCAGGACCCATATAAGCCAGATGCTCAAGGAAGCAGATGTGTCTGGAGTTCGTTTGCAGTGTCTGGAGGCCCTGGTGCGCCCATTCTCTCTCTCTCTCTCTCCCCCTTTCTCTGTCAAATACAAAAGTAAAAAATAAATAAAAAATAAAAAGAGGGAGGGGGGGAAGAATGGGCACGCCAGGGCCTCCAGACACTGCAAACAAAGTGCAGATGCGTGCGCCCCCTTGTGCATCTGGCTAATGTGGGTCCTGGGGAATTGAACCTGGGTCCTTTGGCTTTGCAGGCAAATGCCTTAACCACTAAGCAATCCCTCCAGCCCTGAAATATATATTTTTGAAAAGCCAGAGGGAACGTTGACAGCTCCATCGCTGACCTTTCAGAGACAGTATAGCACTTCTATCTCTGATTTAAGCTTTTCAAACTGATCTCAGATTTGTGGCTTTCAAAACGCTTCACACCTATTTCTGTTCTTTCAGACCGCTAAGATTAACACAGTTTGCGACATTAGCTCACCCCCCCCCCAAAAAAAATGAATGGCAAGACCTTCTAAGGTACAGATGCTATTCCATGATTGATTCTCTACCAAAATTCTTCTTGGCTTCAGAGCTGGGCGTGGTGGTGCAAGCCTTTAATCCCAGCAATCGGGAGGCAGAGGGAGGAGGATCGCTGTGAGTTCGAGGCCACCCTGAGACTCCATAGTGCATTTCAGGTCAGCCTGGGCTAGAGTGAGACCCTACCTTGAAAAAACAACAACAAAAAAAGTGGCTCAGGAAACAGATATGGATAGAATTCTGAAATGTTTGAAATTTCAACATTTAAACACCTACAAGCACAATCATGAGTTCACTGTTGTGGAAAGCGCTGAAGGAACAGTATGCGCAGTGACGAGTACTTCCGAAGCTTGCTACCTGGAGTCAAGTGTCAGAAGTCTCGCAGGGTTTAGAAAACAAAACTGTCACTGCAGCAGAGCACTGAGGGTAGATAGAAAAGACAAAACTTCACACCTGCTGATTTCTTCTAGATATTTTGGAGAATTTGCAAAACTAAAAGGATGAGCTTGGGCTGGAGAGCTGGCTTAGGAGTTAAGGAACCTACCTGTGAAGCCTAAGGACCTAGGTTCAATTCCCCAGAACCCATGTAAACACGATGCATATGGTGGTGCATGCATTTGGAGTTCCTTTTGCAGTGACTAGAGGCCCCGGTGGGCATTCTCTCTCTCTTTCTTTCTCTCTCTCCCTCTCTCTTTCTCTCAATTTCTCAACAAATAAAAATACTTTTTAAAAGATAAGCTCAATACCATAAATGATTCTTTTAAGGTTCAAGAAATTTAATCTTTTAAGGTTTAAGAAATTCAAAGTCAGGCTGGAGAGATGGCTTAGTGGTTAAGCGCTTGCCTGTGAAGCCTAAGGACCCCTGTTCAAGGCTCGATTCCCCAGGACCCACATTAGCCAGATGCACAAGGGGGTGCATGCATCTGGAGTTTGTCTGCAGTGGCTGGAGGCCCTGGCACGACCATTCTCTGTCTCTCTATCTGCCTCTTTCTCTTTGTTGTTCTCAAATAAATAATAAATAAAAAACTTATATATAAAAAAAGAAATTCTAGTCTTCTCTGAATGTTAAGGTAAGTTCTATATTCTCTACCCAAAGAGTTGCTAAATTTCAGAAAATCAGATCTAAAATTTGATCCTGCAGGTTTCTGATTTACAACTTGAAACAATCCTCCAAGCTTGCAGAGACTTCTGTAGTAAAGAGAAGTGAGCTGTGGTGAGAAATAGAGGCGGATAAGACATCTGCTCAGGCTCTGCTAGAGCCCAGGACCCGGAGTTTCCAGGGCCTCTCTCCTCTGTCTAAAAACATTTTTAGCTGGGCGTGGTGGCACACGCCTTTAATCCCGCACTTGGGAGGCAGAGGTAGGAGGATCGCCATGAGTGAGTTCGAGGCCAGCCTGAGACTCCATAGTGAATTCCAGGTCAGCCTGGGCTAGAGTGAGACCCTACCTCGAAAAACCAAAACCAATAATAATAATAATAATAATAATAATAATAATTTTTAATTAGTACAGAGAGGCATGTTTTATTAAGAAGTTGCCATACATAATTCATGTATTTTTTGCTCCCCTCCTTTTATATTTTACCCCTCCCTCACAGGAGCCTTCCAACTCCAGGAGGCCCTTTTCCACTTTCATGTAACGTGTGTTACATTATCCCCTCCCCTTTCTCATAATCTCATTTTTCTTCTCTCACAGTCCTCTTTCTACTTTTATGACGCTCACATATATATACAAATACATAACAATTAAAAGCCAGAATCCTCATGTGAAGTGAACATGCAACATTTTTCGTTCAGAGTCTGGGCTACCTCCTTTAGGAAAGTAATTTCCAATCCATCAATGTTTGTACTAATTTCACGATTCCATTTTTATGACTATATACAATTCCATCACCTTTGGGGCTGAGCATGATATACATTTTAGTACCACTTTTTTAAATATCGTAGTGGTAAATAATATATATTACATCAAATGTGCCAGTGAGGACTGGAGAGATGGCTTAGCAGTTAAACGCTTGCCTGTGAAGCCAAAGGACCCCAGTTCGAGGCTCGATTCTCCAGGACCCACATTAGCCAGATGCACAAGAGGGCGCATGCATCTGGAGTTCATTTGCAGTGGCTGGAAGCCCTGGCGTGCCCATTCTTTCTCTCTCTCTATCTGCCTCTTTCTCTCTCTGTCCCTCTCAAATAAATAAATAAAAATGAACAACAACAAAAAAAAATGTGCCAGTGACTCCTTAACAGTAAACAAATTACATATGTAACACAGTATTTTTTTCCAATACTTACTATGTTGTTTGTTTTCTTTCAAATGTTTGTTAAATAGTCATAGCAATGAAACAAAAATTTTTATGAAAAATTTCCTTGAATCCTTTAATTTCTCTGAGAAATTTGACTTTGCTGCAATTATCCATGTGTTTGTATGTGTATATATGTGTAGGGCCTTGTATATATGTGCCTATGTATGTATGCATATATATCAGATCTATTTTATTTTATTTTATTTTATTATTTATATCCTCTTAGATTTTTTACATTTAATTTTTATTAACATTTTCCATGATTATAAAAAAATCCCATGGTAATACCCTCCCCCCCACTTTCCCCTTTGACATTCCATTCTCCATATTACCTCCCCATCTCAATCATTGTACTTACATATATATAATACCAACCTATTAAGTACCCTCCTCCCTTCCTTTCTCTTCCCTTTATATCTCCTTTTTAACTTACTCAGGTCTATTTTAATTCAAGAGCAAGGTCAGGTTTTACTTCTATAATTTTGGTTCTGCAATGTGTAGTGGTGGCAGAAATTATAAAAAGCTTAAACAAGGGAAAGCACCAAAGATGATATTAGAAAAAGGATGAGGAGAAGAAGTGACGGAGGAGTGTTCAGCACTGAGACATCTCTATCACACCTCACAAGGTTCAGCGTCCATTGCGGAAGAGGTGGCGGGAAGAATGTAAGAGCCAAAGGAAGGGTAGGACTCCTTACAACGTGCTCCCTCCAGATACAAAATGGCCTGGATATCCATGACCTCACAGTGCCTGACACTACCTACACAAGACCCTCATAAGAGGAGGAAAAGATGATGACATCAAAATAAAAGAGAGACTGATGGGGGGGGGGGGTATGATGGAGAGTGGAGTTTCAAAGGGAAAAGGGGGGGGAGGGAGGGAATTATCATGGAATATTGTTTACAATCATGGAAGTTGTCAATAAAAAAAATAAATTAATTGTAAAAAACTTGGAGACAGCACTCTCAGTGTATGGCTGTATCATATTGGTGCACTGGTGAGGAACTGCACAATTTCTGCATCACGGTGACATACCTTCTCTGACAAGGCTCTGCCTCTCAAAGGCTCCGCAGGCTGGAGATGAGCTTGCTCATAAGCACGTGAAAAGATGGGAAATGTTTCACCGCCTCAGGTAAGCAAATGAGTGAAGCAAGCTTGCCGGCAGTGCTCAGTCCTGATTGGTGGATTCCAGTAAGCTTCAATAAAGATCCCTTCCTCCATCACTGTGCCTGGTCTGGAAGTTCATCTCAGAGAACCTGAAGCATCCGCTGCACCAGGTCATAGCTCATTGGTCAGGTAGTCAAATGGGACTTCCGGCAGCCTTGCCATGTTGGCAGTTGACACGGGAGTTGGCCTAGACAAAAACCACACTTATGGGCTGGAGAGATGGCTTAGCGGTTAAGCGCTTGCCTGTGAAGCCTAAGGACCCCGGTTCGAGGCTCGGTTCCCCAGGTCCCACGTTAGCCAGATGCACAAGGGGGCGCACGCGTCTGGAGTTTGTTTGCAGAGGCTGGAGGCTCTGGCATGCCCATTCTCTCTCTCTCCCTCTATCTGTCTTTCTCTCTATGTCTGTTGCTCTCAAATAAATAAAAAAATGAACAAAAAAAAATTAAAAAAAAAAAAACAAAAAAAAAAACACACTTATGTCACGCGTGTGATTCTACGGTGAGCAGCGGAAATCCATTTCACATGTGGGCCTAATTATCCCCTTGAATACTACTTGGAGATCCACATTGCCTGAACATTCTATTATTTTATCTTTCTTTACCCTTCCTTCCTTCCTTCCTTCTTTCCTTCCTTTTCTGACATTATATTTCTTCCAGAAATTTTGGCTGGACAGAGTTGGGGGAAGGACAGAATGAAAACGAGAAACTGCCGTTCCTAGAAATAATCCAACTCTCACAACACGAGCTAAGCTATCAAAACGTTGAAGTGCTGGGACGCACAAAAGGCACTTGTGTCCTCAGGAGCTCTGGCTCCCTGATGCCCCGCAGAGGATGCTGTGGGCAGCGTCGTGGCAGCTGGACGACGGACGGGACATGCTGAGTGACAGGACCTTCGCAAAACCCAGCGACACTGCAAGACGAAACAAACTTTCTTAGGGAGTGCACACAAAAATCCAGGTGTCGCTGAGCCAGGAGTTCAGAGATACAAGATGGCAGGGGACAAAAACTTACAGCCTCCTATTGAAACAGAATAACCGACAATAGACTTATGAATAGATTCTTTGTTAGAAAATAGAGGATGAAGAGCACTTCTCATGGGAATAACGAGAAACCCCAAATATGCGGGAAGCAAGTGCAAAGTTTCCAAGGTTTCATGAATATTTTTATCTTCTTGGGGGTGTCACAGATAGGAATGGACTAATGACAAGAGAAAGGGTAAATTTGCTCTTTTCATCTGCGGCTATTTAACCTGTGATTCTGTCCTTATGACTGTCGATAAACTCTGTTCACGTAACCTACAGTAGACACAGAGATCTACATTTGAAAACTTGTGTTCAGATAAATTTTGTTTGTATATCCTATTAGATATTTCCACTGAACCATATCCCTTTGTTCTAGAATGTCTCTCTGTTATCGGGGTGTAGGATATGTGGTGTGTGTGTGTGTGTGTGTGTGTGTGTGTGTGCCTTTGTGACATGTGCATGCACGCAGAGCCCAGAAGAACACTCCTTCATAGCATTTCCTTCTTATTTCCCTGAGACTTTCTGCCACTGAACCTGCAGCCTGCCATATTTTGCTTGGACTGACTGGAAAACAAGACCCAGATACAGTGCTGCCTCATCCCCTGCCCACCTCAGAGCTGGGAATTAGACCTGTGTGGTCAAGGGTGCTAGGAATCCAAAGTCGGGACCTCACGCCTGCACAGCAAGCACTTTTACCCACTAAGCCATGGCTGTCCCTGTTCCAGAATTCCTGTGGGAACATACACGGCATATTGATGAAGTCATCATGTAAATCTTTAAAAGAATAATAAACTACTAGATGGTATTATGAAACGATTCTTTCAAAGAACTGTTAAGCTGTATTCTGAAATGCAGCTAGCTTTGGGTTTGATTTATATTTTATATATATATGTTTATTTATATTTTATATATATTTCCAAGTAAATTCTAGATCACTGCTTTATTTTTAGATCTGGAAAAATCAGTATCACGGATTAAAGGTATGATTTTTAGACTATACATAACAATTAAATGAGAAAAGCAAAGCTCCGTAGTTTGTAAACATTCTGGAATCAACTGCTTTGCTCCAGAAAAATTTGAGGTCTAGATTCATAGTGTTTACCCTTGCAGCATGCAGGGACACTGACAACCTATTGTCCATGAAAACTCTAAAAGAGTAATTGTTTTGACAGTGTGACTTCAAATAAAAGTGCTTCTCTGAAGAAAACATAATATCAACATTAAGAGAAGAAATTTTCTGTTACTCTGATAATTCCTGGATGACCAAATCAATACCTGATTAGTACTAGTTGAAATACATTATAAAAAATGTTCATACTCAGTGTTTGTACTATTTCGTGCAGGTTACTGAGCATATGCTTTCACAGAGGCCAGGGCAGGAATGGAGGGCCAATCAGAGCTGTTGTCGGTGGTTGAAAAATACTGGGTAAGGTGCTGACATATTTCCAAATCAGCTGATACAGCCCAATTTCCAAGGCTCTTTACTTTGGGGTCCCCCAGACCTCCACATGATTCAGCAGCCTTCCCAGCAGGGTCTCCTGGCGCTAGCTCCCTCTAATGCTGTGATCTGCACCAGGCTGGTTGTTAGGATTTAAGAACCACCCTAGTGTGTGCACAAGTGTGTGAGAATAACGCACACGTGACTTTTGTTTGAGAGAGAACAGATGTTAGTGAGATGATTATATACTAGAATAAAAGATTACACAGAACAATACTCTGTAAGTCCCCAGAGATCATTTTCAGACCTCAGTAACAAGAATGCCAGATCAGGGACATCCAACCATGTGGCGCTTTGAATATAAATGTCTGTTGCACCATAGCCTCGGGGATTTTTAAAAAATTATATTTATTCATGTATTTTTTTAAAATTTATTTATTTGAGAGCGACAGACACAGAGAGAAAGACAGATAGAGGGAGAGGAGAGAATGGGTGCGCCAGGGCTTCCAGCCTCTGCAAACGAACTCCAGACGTGTGCGCCCCCTTGTGCATCTGGCTAACGTGGGACCTGGGGAACCGAGCTTCGAACCAGGGTCCTTCGGCTTCACAGGCAAGCGCTTAACCGCTAAGCCATCTCTCCAGCCCTTATTCATGTATTTTTGAGACAGAAAGAAAGGCAGATAGAGAGAACCGCAGAGGCATGCCCCCAACTTGCACATCTGGCTTACGTGGGTACCAGGGAATTGAACCTGGGCCCTTAGGCTTTGCAGGCAAATGCCTTAACCACGACGCCATCTCTCCAGCCCCAGCCTCAGGTTAAGCTTCCTATTTAAGTCTCTAGCAGCCTGCTGGAAGAGGTGGGGTGGGGGGAGGGGATGCATCTTATAGACTAACCCTAAGGTGTGTTCAGAGTGAGTTTCTCTCTGCTTTGGGTCTATGGAAGCGAGCCAGATTCTTGTCCTCTGATAAAAAACTTGTCTGAAATCTGGAAGCCGGAAATAAGCACTTTCTTTCCATGGCTGCTTCTGGATGGGTGTTTGTAAGCGACTGCAAAAGCCCATGAGGTGGAGCACGGTCCAGGAAGTAGGCCCACTGGCTCCTAAGTTTAAACACTCCGTCACTTTTAAGTGCCTTGGCTCGATACCTGGCTCCTTCCTTTCTTGTGGGGCTTCACTGTAATGTTCTTGGTGAACTTAAAGGGACCAGATTAATACAAGTCTTCAATCTTCACCAGAGGGGCTGTCTTCTCACAAATCCAGGAAATTTCAGCACTACAGCGAGAAACATAAATATTGCCTCGTTGAAAATATGCACATCCTTGGGATCCATTCATTTGGGTTCGCTCCTTATCACTAAGTCTGAAAAGTAATTGATTCAAAATTAATGATAGGGCTGGAGGGATGGCTTAGCAGTTAAGGTGTTTGCTTGCAAAGCCAAAGGACCCTGGTTTGATTTCCCAGGACCCACATTAGCCAGATGCTCTAGGTAGTACGTGCATCTGGAGTTCATTTGCAGTGTCTGGAGGCCCTGGCGCGCCCATTCTCTTTCTCTCTGTCAAGTAAGTAAATAAAAATTTAAAAAATGTTTTTAAATTAATTATAAATATTATGTCTGATATTTAAATATCATTCAGTGTTCTCAGTCACTCACACACACAGAGAATTATGAGCATTGGGAGACTTCTGCCTTCACAAAGTATTAAAACTCCTAAAGCTAGCACATGAGTTTTAGGAAAAACATAATAATCTTGGGCTGGAGCGATGGCTTAGTGGTTAGGCATTTGCCTATGACTCCAAAGGACCCAGGTTCGATTCACCAGGACCCACATGGGCCAGATGCACAAGGTGGCACACACATGTGGAATTTATTTACAGTGGCTGACAGTCATGGTGCACCCATATTCTCTCTCCTTCTCTCAAATAAATAAAATAAATAAAAAAATTTTAAATAATCTTTAAGAAAAACAGTTAGTTTCTGGGCTAGAATTTGTGTTTGCATCTTCTGATTAAATCAGAAATGTTAGAATATTTTTACTTTGGAATTTTCATAAGGAAAGCAGATAAAATAAAATCATACTCCATAAAAGTTATTACATTGTACTATGCAAAAAAATATAATTTTCTGTGTTATTTAATATGCATTTGGGGATTTATGGGAAACAAGATAGAGGTGGAAACCTGGCATGGTGGCACGCGCCTTTAATCCCAGCACTAGGGAGGCAGAGGTAGGAGGATCGCCATGAGTTCAAGGCCACCATGAGACTCCATAGTGAGTTCCATGTCAGCCTGAGCTAGAGTGAGACCCTACCTCAAAAACAAAAAGAAGATAGAAGGGAGGAGAGCAAAGCCATGGCATCACTGGTTCAATTCTGAAAATAGCCCCCACTTTCTCTCCCAAAAATTGATGGTAACCCTTAAATAATATCCTTAGAAAATTATGTTTGTCCCACCTATATCTATGAGGCCAGAATTTCTTTTTCCCAATGACCTGCATTAGACTGACATATTGTTTTCTCCATCAGAGCTTCGCCTGCTCCCTCTTACTGTGTACACTGGGTCAGAGCAGATTGACTCAGGAGCCAGACAAAAACCTCTTTAGGACTTCACTGAGGAGCTGTAGACCGGATATGTGCATGACCAGACCAGGGTCAGTATCTGCAGACTCTGACCTGCTGTGGGGAATACTTCCTCCATACTTCCCTAGGTGCTTAGTGGAGGGACCGGGTGGGGGGGGGGGTTGGGGGGGAACTGAAACCCACTAAGCAGAAGGGAAACACACTGTGAAATGAAAACGGAATTACATTTATGTGGTGTTATGGTTAATAGTCTCGGTTAGCAGCCTTCTGTTCATCTAAACTCTGCGTGGTGGGTTGGTTATTCCAGTTACAAAGGGGAACTGTCCCTTTTGTGTGCTTTTGTTGACCTGCATGAGCATTGCTCCTGTGTTTAGTGTAGAAATAGACTAATCGATGCCATATGGCTAGTATTGGTGATCAGAGACTGGGAGGTCAACATGAACATAGAAAACGTCCTGGTAAACCTTTAGGAAGTGGATGAAACTTAAAATCTTTCTAGGGAGGAAAGGACAGACATAGGTTTGCTATTCAGAGAAGTTGGCAAGTTCAGGCTGAGTCATACAACTCTAACCAAATTTGAATGATTAGCGTTCAGTTCAGGGAAACCTTGACAATATGCGTCAAAGAGCCAGTTGGAACAGAATCAAGGACTTGCTGGAGGAGAGAGATGGGGGAGACTATTACGTCCATAAAGAAGCCATTTCATCTACTCGCAAAATGGCATGTGATAAAAACAGGAATACAATGTGTCAGTTAAATGTAGTTCTGGTATGAAGCATTTGCAATATTTTTGTCTGGTTCTATAGTCTTTTAAAAAATTTTGCAAAAGTACGTGTTTCATTATACTTCATAAACATTTTCCAATTTACTCCACTGAATTTTTTATTATTATTTATTTATTTATTTGAGAGTGACAGACACAGAGAAAAAGACAGATAGAGGGAGAGAGAGAGAATGGGCGAGCCAGGGCTTCCAGCCTCTGCAAACGAACTCCAGACGCGTGCGCCCCCTTGTGCATCTGGCTAACGTGGGACCTGGGGAACCGAGCCTCGAACTGGGGTCCTTAGGCTTCACAGGCAAGCGCTTAACCGCTAAGCCATCTCTCCAGCCCACTCCACTGAATTTTTGCACAGAGATACCAGCCTCCAAGCCCTCTACCCTCCCGGATGGCTTTGGCTGCTTCCCTGAACCCAGCGAGACTTCTGGAACCAGGAACCACACTCTCTTCCCTCTCTGTCGTGACTCAGGGACAGAAGATGAGGAACAATGTCACAAGACACATTTCTAGGTTAAATTCAATTCTTGTCATAATTTACCCCAGTGTTATGTCATCTACTGTATGGGCACTTTTTCCTATCGCCATCAAGACTTTGAAGTGGCAGATTTATCAGAACACCTTTGCTGTGGTTTTTATCCTGCAGCTAACTGGTGAGTAAGCCAGTAGGCTCAGACTGCTTTTCCACTAGAAAATGACTAACAACTATTTAATAAAATAAGTGTGTTTATGTGTGGGCACAAGACAAACACTACCTTTATGGGTCATAAGTACTGGGAAAAAATAGCCGAGTAACGGACAGGTGGTCCCCAAAGTGTTTGGTCTTGATTTTGATTTTGTCACTTTTAAGCAGAATGACCTTAGGCAAGGCATTGAATCTGTGACAATATTTGTATCTGTGTAGTGGTGATATAATACTGCTCCCCTCAAGGATTTCTATCTATAAGGTACTCAGAGCACACTAAATATTATAGGTAGATGCTAAATTAATTTGCCGAGTGTGGCGATGCATGCTTTTAATCCCAGCACTTGGGAGGCAGAGGTAGGAGGATAACTGTGAATTCAAGGCCAGCCTGAGATGCCAGAAGGAGTTTCAGGTCAGCCTGGGCTACAGTGGAACCCTTCCTCAAAAACAAACCAAAAAATAAGCCGGGCGTGGTGGCACACGCCTTTAAGCCCAGCACTTGAGAGGCAGAGGTAGGAGGATCACCGTGAGTTTCAAGGGTACCCTGAGTCCACATAGTGAATTCCAGGTCAGCCTGGGCTAGAGTGAGACCCTACCTCAAAAATAAAAAAAAATAAAAAAAAAAAAGAGAGAGAGAGAGAGAGAGAGAAAGAAATTAACAGGTGAAGTTCGATGTCTTGTGGTGACTGTCACCCAGATGGAATTAGCTTCCCCTTTCTCCTTGTTTGCTATTAATGTCCTTTTCTTTTCTTTCTTTTTTTTTCTTTGATGCAACAAGCCCAACAGACTGGCCTTTAATTAATTAATTAATTTATTTATTTGTTCATTTTTTAAAATTTATTTATGAGCCACAGACAGAGAGAGAGACAGAGAATGGGTGCGCCAGGGCTTCCAGCCACTGAAAACGAACTCCAGACATGTGCACCTCCTTGTGCATCTGGCTAACGTGGGACCTGGGGAATTGAGCTTTCAACCGGGATCCTTAGGCTTCACAGGCAGGTGCTTAACTGCTAAGCCATCTCTCTAGCCCTTAAAATGTTCTTTTCTTTGCACATAGTATTTTGAGTCTAGGTTTATTTTTCTTGCATTTAAAATGTTTAGGATTTTACAGTAAGTTTGGTCTTCCACCCCAATATTGAGAGACTTACATGGATGGAGAAGGCATGGAACCATCCTCCCAGAGCCAACTTTGATGATGAGATGGGTTCCTTGATAATCCCAGCCAAAAGAAAGCCAGGCTGGATAATGGCTGTGACTGAAGGAAATCCTGAGGGAGGGAGGAAGCAGAGGACAATGACGCTGAACCACCCACTGGTTGGCAGAGATGGAAAGAACCCTCACTAAATCCATTTATTGCCTGAAGATGTGGCTCAGTGGTAGAGCACTTGCCCATCATGGGTAAGCCCCTAGATTCGCTCCCTAGACCAATCTAGTATCATTTATTAATTATCACCCCAAATCCACTGATCTTTCTTTCCCTTGAGTCAGAACGATCACATATTTCCTTCTGGTTACTAGGTTAATTTCTCTAACCAGGGACGGGTGTCCGCTCACTCACACCTTTTCTCTCATGCTGTCAATCTTCACCAGGGTGGCGTTCTGGTCGGCACAGTCCTTTCTACTGTCACTCCACGCTTTCCCCTCACCCGTTGTGAAATGGTAACAACTGTGTTGGTACCATTGCCAGGTCTTCGGACAAGGATTGCATTTATGGTCTGAAAAGGAAATTGCATTCAAAAGTACAAACTCTTAAGCCGGGCGTGGTGGTGCACGTCTTTAATCCCAGCACTCGGGAGGCAGAGGTAGGAGGATCATTGTGAGTTCGAGGCCACCCTGAGACTCTCCATAGTGAACTCCAGGTCAAGCTGAACTACAGTGAGACCCTACCTTGACAAACAAACCAAAAGTACAAGCTCTTTCTGGAGGTGTGACTGGAGAAGGTTTTGGAAACAAAATCATTCACATGGACAACAGCATCTGAGGATGAACATCCTCAAAACACGTTGTTTGAGGGCAGTGAGCCACTGCGGCCAATGGCTTGGGCAACGGTTATTCTCTTTGCAGAATGCCCAGGTCACCTCAAGGGAGAGGATGAAGACTCAAGATGGGCTGTATCCTAACATGATCTCCCGATTCACCTCCGTGTTTTCAAAGAAACGAAATAATGTTTGATTTTTCCCCTTGTCTTCACTGTGAAGGCATCAAGGGGAGGGAGGATCAGTGGATGACGTCACTTTCTCACACTGTGCTGCCCGTGGTGACTTTAAGTTAGGGTGACAGGTACAATGTGACCTGTGAGCCGCCCCAATGCAAATTACCTGACGTGTGAGTCACCAGGTCTTTGCAGAGCTCGGTAGCCATTTCTTGCTGCCTCTGCAGCAGCTCAGCTATCTGGGCTTTGAGAAATTCCTCTCCCGTGGGAGCCTTCCTGCAGTTGCTCAGTTGCTCGGACAGATTATCTTGCTTCTGGTGGAAGGTTTCCTGAAGCCATTTCAATTGCTCTGAATCTGAATTGATTTCTTTGGACATCTGCAAAACTTCAGGACAAAACAGAGGACAAGCTCATCTATCTGTCCATTTGCAGGTACAAGGGCCATCTCAGGTGTAGCCTACGGGCCACCTGGGCCGCTTGTCTGTCTGTTTACGAATTTAGAGCTAGAATCTAGCTATGCATCCCAGGCTGTTTTTGGACTATTTCTAGTCTGGGGCCCACAGATCTTCATTGAGTTTTTGTGTATGACTGCTCACGGGTGCGTGTGCAGTGTGGGTGGCTGGGTCCTTGTATGTGTGTGGGTACGTATGTGCGGAAGCCTGACGTTGATGTTGGCCAACTTCCTCAATCACTTTCCACTTTCTTTGTTTTGAAACAGTGGCTGAATTTGCAGCTCACCAATCCAGCGGGCCCCAGAGAATCCTCTGCCTTTGCGCCCCCCCAGTACTGAGGTTCAATGAGTGTGCCACCAAATTCAGCCTTTATATGCTAGGGATCTGAGCTTGTGTCTAATACTTACACAGCAAGAGCTTAACTGACTGAGCCATTTCCCTGGATCCAATTTCTCACCTGCATTGAGTACTTCCAGTGACTCATTAGCACAATAACTTTAAGAACCGTTGCACTAAAACATTGCATTTTTGAAAAAAGAATCATGTTAGTTTCACGATGAACCAATGAACGTGTATCATTGCACCTATATGTGATTTTCTACATCAACTAAATTTTCATAATAGCAAGCTACTGAATAGCTATTATCTCTACTCAAACATCTTTTGTTTTTGTTTTTTTCTCTTTCCAAAAACAACAAATGGCTGGAGAGATGGCTTAGCAATTAAAGCTCTTGCTTGCCAAGCCTAACGACCCAAGTTGGATTCTCCAGGTCCCACATAAGCCAGATGCACATGGTGGTGCACGCGTCTGGAGTTCATTTGCAGTGGCTGGAGGCCCTGGCACACCCATTCTCTCTCCCTCTCTCTGTCTCAAATAAATAACTAAAAATAAATCAGAAAAATTATAAAAGCAAACAAGGTACATCATTAGCCTGTATTTATATGTCCAATAAGCCTTCTCCAAATTTTAATTATATATAAGATCTTTCTTTGAAAAACAAAATTAGCCGGGCATGGTGGTGCATGCCTTTAATCCCAGCACTCAGGAGGCAGAGGTTGGAGGATCGCTGAGAGTTTGAGGCCACCCTGAGGCTACATAGTTAATTCTGGGTCAGCCTGGACCAGAGTGAGATCCTACCTTTAAAACCAAAAAAAGGGGGAAAAAAGTTAATATAGTAGATGAGAGATGTGATGGTTGATCTTCATTGTCAACCTAGCCGAATTTACAATCACCTAGGAGAATCTCCTTTAGTATGTCTGTGAGGTGTTTCCAGAGAGGTTTAACTGAGGTGAGAAGACCCATCCTGAATGTGGGTAGCATCATCCCATGGGCTGGGATCCTGGGCAGAATGAAAAAGAGAAAAGAAACGGAGCCCCAGCATTCCTCTCCGTTTCCTGACTGAGGGCACCATGTGACCATCTGCCGCACGCTCCTGCGCCCATGCCTGTCTTCCTACCGAGAGGGACGGTAGACGTTCTTGTGCTGTGGGCTGAAATGCGGCCTTCATTCCTGAGGCAGCTTCTGCCAGCAGCTTTCCTTTTATAGCAGTGAAGAAAAGGTAATGAAAAATTAAATTTCCTCCAAACAAATGAACTGTTTTCACTGTACGTGCTGGATCAAGTCACTATGCTTTATATTGTACACTTAACATTCTTTAAAACATGTAGTCTGGGCTGGAGAGATGGCTTAGTGGTTAAGGTGCTTGCCTGTGAAACCTAAGGACCCACGTTTGACTCTCTAGATCCCACGTCAGCCAGACGCACAAAGGTGAGGAAAGCTCAAGGTCGCACATGCCCAGTAGGTGGCGCAAGCGTCTGGAGTTCAATTACAGCGGCTGAGGCCTGTGCTCACCAATTCTCTCTCTCTAAATATATGAGTGTGTGTATATGATATAATATGTATATGCATGTATGTATAAATATGCATTCTCATGTAGTCTTTCCACTTACCATTAGTCCGGGACGCCCTGTCCTTTCTGCTCCCTACTGTGCAGCAATGAGTGACAAACAAGACAATATTCTCATCTCAGCCATGGCACCTGGGAGCTTCTGATGTGTCAGGAGTGGTTCCATTCTGTGTTGTGGGTATGACATAACTCCTGCCTTCCTTGTCCGTGTGTGCTTTTCTCCTTGCTAAAAGCCAGGGTGTTGCTGCCAAGGAATCAATTTCTCTTCACCGGGAAGCCGATTAAGCTAGCCTCCTTGTACATCTTCAGGGTCAATGAAATGTGTCTTTTCACAAATACATCTCTCATGAGGCCCTGTTTCTCCCAACTGGAATAGTGTGTGTGTGCAGAAAGAAAAGCCCATTCATTCTAGCTATTAACTAGAAAAATAAGAGTCATCCTCACAGTGACATCTAGTTCATCCAACGACATGGACCTTGGGCCAGAATTCCGTGATCACGAGGTATGCCCCTTGCCGGTTAGTTTGTTTGAAGGCCTGGGGAAGGGGGTGACCATGTGGAGCAGAAGTTACTGCACTGTCCATCATTCCTGAATTCGCTTGCTCTCCACACGTTTCCTCATCGCCTCCCGAGCGTAACGCAAACGTACTCACCCATGACCCCCGCGGTCACCAGCCCGGTCAGCAGCAGGAGGCAGAGCACGAGGGTGCCAAGGGCAGCCCGACGCCACAGGCGGGCGGGAGCCAGGTGTCCTGGAAAGTGGGCACAGACAGGGTGAGCTGCTGCGTGCTGATGCGTTTCACGATTTGAGTTTCTCCAACCCAGGAAGCTTCCAGGTGCTCAAACTTCTAAACAGCACCCAAGAAAATTACCCAGACGACGTTCATTCAGAGCCCTGTCTGCCGTTGTCCTTCGTGGTTGACCTTCCCTTTAGGACTAAGTTCCACCTCATATTCAGGTCTTTGTTGTACGCTAGCATTACCTTTCTTCTTCAGCTTTACACAGTCCATGGGCGACGCGAGGTACCCGTGTCTCTGGAAAGCTGCTAACATTACGAGAGAGCCCAGGTTTCTGAGACACAAATCTCTAAAGGGTAGATTGTCCTGCCTTGCCTTGTAGCAGTAGATTGTACTTGTAAACGTGCATTTACCTGCTAAAGTCACTTTATTTCTATTACTGCATCATAAATAATTAACTCCTGAATGAAAAGCCTGTGAACAGCAGAACAGACCAGAAAACCCTGCGTGTCACACATAAGCACTTTCTATTTGTTAAAAATATAAATATTTGTCATGCAAATATTTGTCACCTGGACTTGTCTATTCTTTGATTCAGGTCCTGCTGGCAGCTAGTTCCATGTTTTTTTTGTTGTTGTTGTTTGTTTGTTTGTTTGTTTTTCGAGAAGAAGGGTCTCACTCTAGCACTACGCAGCCTTGAACTCACGGCGATCCTCCTACCTCTGCCTTCCGAGTGCTGGGATTAAAGGTGTGCGCCACCATACCTGGCTAGTTCCATGTTTTTGATAGGTTTTAGTTTCCAGGCAGAATTTCAATAAGCACACCTCTCCTTTCCTCAAAGATTAGTTTTAGAATTACAGAACAAGCTAAAATGTGTCATCATTTTCATTAGACACATGCAAGGTATTCTTGTCATGTTTTATTATATCTTCCCCTCTTTCTGTCTCTGTCTCTCTCTCTCTCTCTCACACACACACACACACACACTAACTATAAAGCAAGTGGAAGGCGTTCACATGAGTTAGGACAACTCTGAACTGCAAGACAATTTCTTGAAATGAAGAGAGATAATCATAGACATTAAATTAATGTATGGCCACAGGGACTGACATCTTTCTTTCTTTCTTTTGCTTTCTCTTCTTTTTGTTGTAGGGTCTCACTGTAGTCCACGCTGACCTGGAATTCACTATGTAGTCTCAGGGTGGCCTTGAACTCAAGGCGACTCTCCTACCTCTGCCTCCCAAATGCTGGGATTAGCAGGGTGCGCTAGCATGCCTGTTGAGACTGACAGTTTTCTAAGCTGGCGTAAGGGAATGACCTGATGTCAAAATTGAGACTAGCTTCCACCATATAGCACATGTCTAAACTTAAGTGAAAAAAAAAAAAAAACCACTTAATTTCAGCCTCAGTACTTTCGCCTGTGTAATGAAGAAAACACTAATGTTACTTCATTTACCTTACAATTAAATTTTAATAAAAGCATGATATTATGCAGGCATAATTATTGATAAATATTATAAATTATGTGGGGGATTTCAACTACCTTAAATTAATATTTATATGATACATACAACATGTACCTTATATTAATGTATCTACAAAACACACACTTATATAGATGAAGAAAAGCTAGCAATTTTGACCTACCCACCCTCAAATTTCCCCTTCAGTTACTTACATCATATATACAAAAAGTTTCCTCCACTTTATTTTAGAATCCTTTCTAGCTTTTGCAAAGAAGATTCCTCTGGCATTTCTAACAAGGTATATGTATAAAGGATATTTAATAATAGAAATCTTTCCATGTCCCAACTCAACCTGTGGCTTGTCTAATAAAATAGCCACTGGTTACAGAGCTTCTTGCCACACAGGGTTACCACACCATTTGCAGAGGTCTTTGAAGCCCAAATTTCCTCCTCTGCCTCGGGCCGGCTGATCTATCGCATGACTGTCGGTTTCAGTTTTGTAGATTCCACCACAGGCTACTCTTTCGCATTGGTATTAAAGTTGGCATCTCAAAGCGTACGATCCTTGACACGTCTAAGGTCACAGCTATCTTTCTCTGAATCCTACCTCTTTTCCTTAGGTTATTTCCATCCTGGTTATTTCTTGCTCCCGCGGGATCCTGAAATGTGAGTGTTGCATAGCTCACTTGGTCAGACATTGTAGGAAAGCACACTGCTGTCAATGAGGCAGTTCAAGTGGCAATATCTTCAGGTCTGGGACTGGGTGTTCTTTTCAAGGCTGGGAGCTGTTACAGAGGCACGCAGCTGACTCGGGACAGTCCCCGCTGCTCCTTTGAAAGGACAGAACGACACTCGGGTTTTCTGTAGTGAAAGTGAGAGAAGTCATGTACTCTCCCTGGAAATCAGGATGCTACAGATCTCAAACTGAAACATTGTTGCTCCTTGCTAAGAAGTCAAGAAAGGGTGTTTGGAGGCATGTGGGGCCAGAGAGACTACGCTGTTGACTGGTGATGGGGGAAGGGAGCTAAGCCCCAGAGAGCTGGGCTAGATTCCCCTAGAGCTCTCCCTTCCTGCCAATAGGCTTGATTATTTTTTCCTCCCTAAGATTCATGTAAGACTTAATACACTGAATTAGAAAATATTAGCTTTGTGTTGTTTAAGCTGCTTAATTGCATTTGTCGGAGTAGCTGTAGCAAACAAATGCAGAACCCAAGAAAATACTGTTTTTATGTTTTTTTCTGTTCCTATTGATAGAACCCAAGACTTTGGGTCTGCTAGGCAAGAGCCCTACCACTGAGACATATCCCCAGCCATTCCAAGGAAATATTTGGAACCACACCTGAGTCAGGATTCTTGGGACTCTCCCTTAAAGTTTTCTTTTGGGAAAAGGCAGAAAGAGATTTAAAAAACCACATTGGGGCGGCGGGGGGGGGGGGAGGGCGGGCTGATGAGGTTGCTTGCTGGGTAAGGCATTTGCCTGTAATGCTTGAGGACTCAGGTTCGATTCCCCAGCACCCACATAAGGCAGGTGTACACAAGGTGGCACATGTATCTGGAGTTCATTTGCAGTGGCTGGAGGCCCCATTGTTCTCTCTCTGCTTCTCTATGTGTCTGTCTCTCTCGAATAAATAAAATTATTTTTTATAAAAACACACTGGGATGAGGTTATGATTCATCATTTTACCAAGTTTTGCAAAGACTGAGTTTTTGCTCATGTCTGTGACTCTTTCACATATTCTAAAATTCTCTGAGAGAGTATGCAACGTCTCAGTAACTGACATGGAGAGATGTTTGTGTAAAATAATGCTGAGGATCACACCAGGCTCCTGACTGTCTCCCAGGGACATGGTAAGTCTCTATATTTAATATTCTAGCTCATCTACCTACTCATATTTTGAATTTGTAATGTTACACTCACTCTCTCTCTGGCATCATCGAATTTTCCTTTATTCCCCCCATTCACCAGGTCCTACAAATACAACTCAAACTTAACATTTTTACAACAAACCAAAGCATTCCTGTGTATACCCCCTCTTTCTCATTCTAATCCTCTACTGTACTTGGCCACGGGAGAGTTCAAGAACTTGTGTATGCCTATCTTCTCTGCCTGTTGTTCCCGATCCATTTTGCTACTAAATGTCTAAAAGTTCTCTCATTGAAATCACAATTAGCATCTGTGTAAACACAGCCAATGAGAAATTCCTGATATTATTTTTACTGATCCTATAGATTATGTCAAATGATCCTGCATTTGGCATAACAACATGCCATTCTTCTTTTAAATTTTTTTGTTTATTTTTATTTATTTATTTGAGGATGTCAGAGAAAGAGAGAGAGAGAGAGAGAGAGAGAGAGAGAGAGAGAGAGAGAGAGAGAGAGAGAGAGAGAGAGAGAATGGGCGTGCCAGGGCCTCCAGCTACTGCAAACGAACTCCAGACACTTGCGCCCCCTTGTGCTTCTAGCTAACGTGGGTCCTGGGGAATCAAGCCTCGAACCAGGGTCCTTAGGCTTCACAGGCAAGTGCTTAACAGCTAAGCCATCTCTCCAGCCCAATATGCCTTTCTTAAAGTACTATCTTCTCCAAAATATTTTTATTTCCCAAGACAGCTATCTCTTGGTTTCCCTTTAATTTCACTCACTCTCAATTTCCCATTGGGTGATCTTGAGACTGATCTCGCAATGTTGGCCCCAGAATTCAGTTTTTGGACCTCTTAGTCTGTCACACTCACTCCTAGCTGATTTCAGTCAGATTGGTGACTTGATGGAATAGCCACTCACGGTTATGTCCAAGTAGCTATCACCAGGTCCCTGCTTGCTCTCCAGGGCTCCACGACTGACTGGATCTTTGGAAACCTCTTTTACATATTATAGGATGTCAAAGAGCACCTAGAAGAACGAGTGTGATTCTCCATCTCAGTAAATGAGAACTCAGTGCTGAGTAGTCTTGAGCCAAAACCTTGGAACAACCTTGGACTTCTCTGACCCCTCTGAGATTAATTGAGCCAATCAGAAAATACTATTCACGGCAACAAACAATGTAACACAGCTGCCAACTACAGAAGCTGACTTAGAACACATTAAAAGGCATACCGACTGTATATGACCAGAAGTTATAGTCACATTCTGTCCTGCAACAATCAATCCATTCCTGCTTATCTAGTCTATATCACCAAAGACCACTGGAAAGCAGCCATGATTGGATAATGCCTGGAGGATGTGCACAGTGGGAATTCTGAATTATTTATGAGAGAGGAACAGGACAAAGAAAATATTAAAACCTGAATCATCAAAGACACAAAGAATAAAAAACAGAGAACAAAATGGCCACAAGGAGGCGCCAGAGGATGGACATGGGATGAGATTTATTTGGATCCCATATTTACCCAATTGGAATCATAAGGTACCCTGAGTTTTCAAAGCGGTACCAAGGCGTACTGATTGATTCCATTCCTAAATCAAATTTACATGCCCTTTGATCTTTTGCAAGCTAATTCTCCTCTGACCACCAGGCTGTGTTTTCATTGTCCTTTGGAAACAAGTTCTCACCATGTAAGCAGATAGAGCTCAAATTCACTATTGTCCTGATGCAATCTATCTCCTAGGGTGGGATTATAGATGTGTACTACTGTGCTTGGTTATTTTTCTTATTATTAAAATTTGCTAAGTGTAATATCTTCCACAAAGGTAATAGAAAAGTAATTTCTGTAGATTGAAGAAAAGACCTATAGAAACAGCTCTTACTTTATTATAGCAGAAGTTTGAATTATTCACAATAATCATAAGAATGGAATAAACCTCTGTGATTGTCCAAGTGGTCACTGGGAAGCTTGAGTAAACCAACCCAGACCACCAGAACAACCAGGGTCTACCCCAGCCTGACTGGCTATACTGTGACATTAAAGCTTTCTTTCATAGCACTTAGGAGGTGATGTCATCTTCTCCTTAGTGTTCTCTCTCGATTGTCTATCCTCACTAACATCCACTCCTTTGTTCCATTTACTGTTTCATTCCGGAACACATGGGGCTTGGGACATGAGCAATAATAACAAAATAAAAGTTTGAATAATTGGTCAGTTAGTCATCTCTGCCATGCAGATTTCAAGGCGATTTAACAAAAAAGCACAGCACGTGATATCTCAATATGCTGTGACATGAACTTTCAGATTGAATATGCTTGGCCAACTAACTTCCTCAATCACACTGTACTTATTTCAACAATCCTCCTGTCTTTTATTCATATATTTGCTGTCTGAATATTGTTTTTGTTTCTCTTTATTCTTACTGAATCTTTACCTTTTTTGATCTGATTGCTATTAAACCCTTTTACATAGAAAAGTTTTATGTGCATATGATAAATATAAATGGCGGGATGCAGCTCAATATATTTGTCCTTTATTTTCTCTATTGCTTATAACAAAACCCTATACCTTAATTTCCCGACAGTTACTGTATAGTGCAATAACTTTTAATCAGTTCATTTCACTTTAATTCCACATGTTTAAGATTTCCGTAAATGACAAAGGAAATGTTAACTATGTTTTTTTTTTCCACAACAGGAAATCCTATTGTTTTCCAAGATAATCAGCATTTATTATGTGTGTAGAAAGCTAGTAAGTCAAAGAGGAGGCAGCACTTTTAATGCAGAGGGCTGAGAGGAAATGAGAGATCACTGACAGAACCCAAAGCTTTAGCTCTAAAGTGCATGAAAAAAAATCTGAAGCCAGGCATTCATGCCTTTAATGCCAGCATCCCGGGAGGCAGAGGGAGGAGGATCGCCATGAGTTCACGGCCACCCTGAGACTACATAGTGAATTCTCCATCAGCCTGGGCTAGAGTGAGATCCTACCTCAAAAACCAAACACACACACAAACAAGAAATCTAAACAATAAAAATTCAGACAACCCACTCCAAAAATGGGGCAGAGAACTGAATAGGCGATTCTCAGAGGAAGAAATACAAATGGCTAAGACACACTTAAGAAAATGTTCAATATCTCTAACCATCAGGGAAATGCAAATTCAAACAACTATGAGATTCCACCTTACTCCAGTAACGATGACAATAAGGCGCTTGCCTGTGAAGCCTAAGGACCCACGTTTAATTCTCCAGTAAAGTAAGCACGTGGCGGCACAGGCATCTGAAGTTCATTTGTGTGGCTAGAGGCCCGGGCATGCCCATTCTCTCTCACAAGTAAATAACTCAATAACTAAATAATAAATAATAAATAAATAATACTCAAATGACAGCAACTGTTAGGATGTGGGACAAAAGGAGCTCTCACTCACTGTTGGTGGGACTGTAAACTTGCACAACCATGATGGAAATCGACATGGAGATTCCTGAAAAGGATGAAGATAGAGCCGCCAACAGAACCAGTTATTCTCTTCTGGGGCACCTATCCTAAGTGCTCCACATCTCACCACAGGGTTATTTGCGCAGCCATGTTTATAGATGCACAATTCATAATAGCTAAGAACTGGATTCACCCCACGTGCCCATCATAGCATGAATGGATAACGAAGCTGCGGTGCATTTTACACAATGGAACCCAGCAGTAAGGAAAAGAAAGTGATCCAGTGAGATTTGTAGAAAAGTGGACAGACTTGGAACAGATCATACTCAGCGAGCTCACACAGTCACAGAAAGACCAATGCCACATGGTCTCACTCGTCTGCAGCTCCTAACCTGGACCAGCTTGGGTTGCTGACATACCCGGGCAGCTCATGGTTCAGATAATGGGGATGGAAGAGCTTGGGGCGGGGGGAGGCAAGGTGAGGAATAACAAACACAAAACTAAATCCAAAATGAACTAGTCCCATAGACACCTTTCTCCTTGGAGACAGACTAAACAATATAACCCTCAACAGGAGTAAGAGAGGGGCGCCCAGAAGAAGGGCCCTAGGGAGGATGGGAGGAAGCCTAACCTTACATTTATTTATTTATTTTTCCTTTTGTCTCTGGCCTGTAACTCCCCAGTACAATAAATAGGTTGGTATCCATAATGAGCTGTTGATTGGAGAGATCTTTGAGGTCCCCCAAACAAAACAGGTTTCTATCAAAGAACTTGATTACTTGCCCGGGGGAAAAGGTAAGACCCTATTGTTGAAGACACCATATGCTGCCCACACAGGACACAGAGAGACCTGGCTGGAATCTGGAAGAGAGCTGGTCCCCAGACAGTTAGCAAGTCTAGTGCTGGAAAGTGCTACATGAGCTACTGGGGGAAAGTGACCAAGAATTGTCTGAGCAACCAGGGGTTGAAGCTGCTCAGAAGCAAACACCCTGACGCTGGTGCAATAGTGGCTCACAGCCGTGGTGGGTAACTAATAGCTCTCTGGTTGGCTAAGAGATCTGCTCAGGGGAAAGGAAGCCATATCTGGAATTGGGAACCAGATCAGAATCCTATGGAGACAAAGACTGTATTCTCTGGAGTCAAGCTCTCACTAGTCTTTGGCTGAAAGAGGGGTGACATATATCAATTTCTCCCTAAATTAATAATGCTTATCCCATTTAAACTATGCTGACCTCATGCTCTGTTGGAGAATCTGTTTTTCTTTTTCAGAAGATAGCAAGTCATGAGGAGATAAACTGCCCCTCACACTTCAGCCAAGACCCGGCTGAAACTACAGAGCAAGTGGGGAGACAGGCAAGAGCGCTGCTCCCATGGTGAGCCTGATAATCAGCACCAGGGTGAAGGAGACAGACGCTTAGGACACTCAACACCTACCAAAGCAGAGATCCAGAGGCTCCTAAGAGCTCATGGCTGAAGTAGAGTTAAAACTCACTCGCCACGCTCAGGGAATTTTGCAGAAGAGGGGCTGGGAAGATTATAGGAGCCACAGGGTGACATATCATACCCAGAGGCATTCCCTCCCTGTCACCCCCCCCCCCCGTGCACGAGCACATACACACACGCGCACACACACACACACACACACACACACACACAATAACTGACTGCTGTTCCCACAGCACATATCCCACAATCCCATGGGGAAGACCTGCAACCCCACTGAGGTGGGTCCCTAGCAGAATGGAGGCAGAGATGAAGGAAAAGAGGATATCAACCCATGATGTAGCCATACAAAATACGTTGTTAATTTTAAAACAAGGGCTGGGGAGTCTGATTACCAACTCCAAAATGAGCCCTCCTTTTCTTTTTGCAAATCAGAGACATGGCAATAAAATAGGTAGGGGTCAATATCATTGTCTCTTCTGGGTGGTGACTGCATACCAGTCACTATCTTGGAGCGCTGGCATACCTGCATCACTCTGGGGATGAACAACAGGATTTTCCCTATGTGACTAAAGGTATGTCTGGGTGCTGGCATGCGCATCCTGCACACACGGGGCCCTGAGGTTGATTTCCAGTATTATCTTCAGAGAAAGAGAAAATTAAAAATACATGTAGGATGGGACTGGAGAGATGGCTTAGCATTTAAGGCATTTGCCTGCAAGCCAAGGGATCCAGGTTCGATTCTCCAGAACCCACATAAGCCAGATCACAAGGGGGCACATGCAGTTCATTTGCGGTCGCTGGAAACCCTGGCAAGCCCATTTTCTCTCTCTCTCTGCTCTCTCTCTTGCTTGCTGTCTCGCTCTCCCTCTTTCTCTCAAATAAATAAATAAAATACATTTCTTTTAAAAAAGTAGGGTGACTTCATGTGGACAGAACCAGTAAGCAACAGGGTGTCAGCGGATGCTCCCAGTGTGAAAATGAAGATGAGTTAGTCACATTTCATGACTGCTCCAGGACCTTCTCTAAGAATGCTGACACCAATCTCAAGGTCTGGAGGATCATTAATAATTTAGTATTAGTTAAATAGTCTGTGTACAAGATTGCTCAGTGGTTAAAGGCACTTGCTTATAAAGCCAGGCAGTACTCACGTAAAACCAGATGCACAAAGTGGCACAAACATCTGGAGTACATTTGGAGTAGCAGGAGACCCTGGAATGTCCATATACTGTCTCTCCCTCCCCCTCCTCCCCCATCACATGTAAATAAAAAGGAATTAAAAAGAAAAAAAAATAATCCACGTAAACGTGCTTCTTAGTGTCTAAACTATTAAATGGGTGAAAGTATTTATTCCCAATTTTCTTCCAAATTTAGAATTCAAACTCATCAAGTTATTTAGAATGAAGGACTTTCTTTTCTTTCATTCTTTTTTTTTTTTTTGGTACAATTTCCTGAATGAAGAAAGAGGAAGGAGATAAAAATTCAAACAGGAAATGTTAATATGAGACTTTGGAGGTGGTTAAGGACTATCTAACAAGCCTCTGAGTTTTGTAAAAAAGAAGGATTAATTTTGAAGGTTATAAAACCAACATACAAAAACCAGTAGATTTGCAGAGCATGGTGGCACACATCTTTAATCCCAGCACTCAGGAGGCAGAGGTAGGTGGATTGCCGTGAGTTCGAGGCCACCCTGAGACTCCATAGTGTATTCCAGGTCAGCCTGAGTTAGAGTGAGACCCTGCCTCAAAAAACAAAACAAATAAACAAACCAAAATTACTGAATGTTTATCTAGTCTAAGCAGTTTTTACTTTTTTTCATTTCTTTTTTCTTAGAGAGAGAGGGGTTTGGAGAGACAGAGAAAGAGAGAGAGAGAGAGAGAGAGAGAGAGAGAGAGAATGGGTGCACCAGGACCTCTAGCTATTGCAAATGAACACCAGACACATGTGCCACCATGCATCTGGCTGACATGGATTCTGGGGAGTTGAGCTTGGATCCTTAGGTTTCACAGGCAAACGCCTTAACTGCTAAGCCATCTCTCCAGCCCCTAGTCTAAGCACTTTTGGGGAGAGTTTATAGTATCTGTTAAGTATAGGACCATGTTGTCTGTGAATAGGGATAATCCACTGTTATTTTTATCCATTTTGTTTGTTCCTCTTCTTTAATTGCTCTAGAAAAGACTTTGAGTACTATACTGAATAAAAGTGGAGAGGGTGTGCACTCTGTCACATTCCAGATTGTAGGGGAAATAATCTTGACTTTTCCCCATTTAGTATAATGCAGACTATAGGTTTCTTGCGTATTGCTTCCATTATAGTGAAGAATGTTCTGTCTATTCCTAGTTTCTCCAAGACTTTCCTCATATAGGCATGTTGAACTTGACAAAAATCTTTTCTTAAAAAATTTTTTTGGGGGCTGGAGAGATGGCTTAGCGGTTAAGTGCTTGCCTATGAAGTCTAAGGGCTCCGGTTCAAGGCTCAATTTCCCAGGACCCATGTAAGTCAGATGCACAAGGTGGTGCATGCATCTGCTGGTTGTTTGCAGTGGTTGGAGGTCTTGGAGCCCCCATTCTCTCTCTCTCTCTCTCTCTCTCTCTCTCTCTCTCTCTCTCTCTCTCTCTGTCTCTTTCTTTTTCTGTCTGTCCCTCTCAAATAAATAAATGAAAATAAACAAAAACTTTTAAACATATTTTTTATATATTTGAGAGAGACAGAGAGAAAGAAAGAGGGAGGAGAGAGAGTGGGGAGAGAGAGTGTGTGAGCATGGGAACACCAGGGCCTCCTGGCATTACAAACAAACTCTAAATGCCCTCCTTGGCTAACACGGAAGTTACACAGACATCAGCAGTCATCGATGAGGATGGAGTGACTGTCTGAATTTGTCAAGCTTTTGGAAATCATTCATTTTTTTAACTGAGATGAAAACTTTAGAGACAAAAACTAGACAGGGGGCCAAAGAGATGCCTTAGCAGTTAAGGCACTCGCTTGCAAAGCCTAAGGACCCAGGTTCGACTCCCCAGTACCCAAATTAGCCAGATGAACAAGGTGGCACATGTATATGGAGTTCGTTTGCAGTGGCTAGAGGCTCTGGTGTGCCCATTCTCTCTCTCTCTCTCTCTCTCTCTGTCTTTCTCTCTCAAATAAATAAATAAAAATTTAAAATACTAGATAGATTTAAGAAATTTTAATTTTAGTACACTCACAAAATTTCATACTTACTCAATGTGATCTTTGAAAACCACAGATCAGTCCTGGTGGAGGTGTTTGGATCACACTCACTTTGGGCTTCCAGAACCAAGCGGCACTTCTCTTCCTTCTTTCTTGGTTTGTTATTCATCTCATCCTCAAAACAATTTGAGGTGTGTAGACAAACTTATTTTAAAATTGACAGCCAGGCGTGGTGGGGCACACCTTTAATCCCAGCACTCGGGAGGCAGAGGTAGGAGGATCGCTGTGAATTCAGGGCCACCCTGAGACTACATAGTAAATTCCAGGTCAGTCTGGGCTAGAGTGAAAATCTACCTCAAAAAATCAAAAAAAAAAAAATAATAATAAATAATTGACAAGGAATTTAGAGAGAAGTAGAGAGTAAGGAGGGGGAAGACATAGCAAAAAGAATATTAGCAAATAAACTGAAAAGTGAAGATAGCCTCTACATAGCAGAGAAGCATAAATAAGACATCAGCCGGGCATGGTGGTCCCAGCACATGGGAGGAGGATCACTGCGAGGTGAGTTTGAGGCCACCCTGAGACTACACAGTGACTTCCAGGTCAGCCTGGAATACAGTGAAACCCTACTTTGCAGGGAGGGAGAAAGAGCACTTGTCAGATAAACATCCACAAAATGAGGTCTTGAAGAAGGCTAGCTTTGCTGGCAATGGAGAGCTAACAAAATCATCTGCTGTCAAATTACGTAAAAGCTACCTAAATGAGCAAACAGCCACCATTCTTGCGATATACACACCAGCAAGCGCTATGTGGCTGCTCTGCAATCTACTGCAAAGACAAGACAAAATAATAACTTGAAAGCCCATTTCATGAAGCTAAATATGTAGACTACAAATTAGATTGTACCAAAAAGTTTTTTGGAAAGCATTCCGTTCCATGTAGCTCTTTTTCCTAAGTACTAGTGCACTTGAAATCAAATAATACCATTGAAATTCAGACATGATTTTTATTACAAAAACAAATTATTTTAAAGTACAAACTTTATCTAAGAGAGTTAGATCATTACTTTATTTGGTTGTCTTTCTTCAATGTATATGTTATAGCAATGAGTCCTGCCCAATATGGAGTCTTTAATTTTTTTTCAAAAAAGGTTTATATAAGATACAAGAATTGGAATGAATTCTAGATCATAATGAGGAATGGTCCCTTCCAACATGGCATGGTGGGACATCCAATTTAGCCCCTACCTAGTCATGTGATGCTAGATTTGCTCCTCACAATGTGGTGGGCTATGTAATCTGTTGGTGTTTCTATACAAGATTTTAAGAATTAGAGATCACTTCTTTTAAGCAATACGTTTTAAGTTTTCCTAGGGTTAAGATGAAGTGTGAACTTTTGTTCTTCGGCAGGATACACACAATGGAACATCCCTTCTCTCAGAGTTGAAGATAAGGAAACAGGAAACAACACTGTATCTACTTCTTTACCACAAGTTGTTATTATTATTATTGTGTTTTTATGGTAAGTCCATGTATCTCTGAACAGCCATGAAAGGGTTTCCTGGAAAACAAAACCAAACCAAACAAAAACTGTGTCCCACCGCACATGGAGCCCCTCCACCAGGATGGGGAGGATCTCACACTGGCAGGTTCTGGAATTCTGAGAGTGAGCACTGAGCTTCGTGGTCACTGAACTCTGAGCTCCCGTGAAGCTCACAGAAGCCATGCAGGATGAAGATGGATATATCACCTTGAACCTCAAACCTCAGAAACCAGTTCTCACCTCCGGTAAGAAGGAAATAATCAGGAAATAACTTAGTGATATTAGTGATGTAGGTCAGTCTCTCTCTCTCTCTCTCTCTCTCTCTCTGTACATGCATAGCTTTATTTATTTTCCTGAATATTCTTTATTGGAAGCTTGTCTAGAGGTGTCTGGAATAGAGGCAGCAAATATACAAGCGGGGTTCATTATTCAAGACCTTTAGAATATAATGCTGGAGGCTCAGAAACCAGGGGGTACAGGGAAGGAGAGTTTGAAAATTAGCTTCTGAATGGAAGTCAAAAGATATGAGTTGCTCAGTCATTGTGTATGAGAGCAATTTGTTTATACAAATGGGATTACAAAGAAAAAAAGAAGGGGGTTGGAGGGATGGCTTAGTGGTGAAGGCATTTGCCTGCAAAGCCAAAGGACCAAGGTTCGATTCCCCAGGACCCACGTTAGCCAGATGCACAAGGGGGTGCACGTGTCTGGAGTTTGCTTGCAGTGGCTGGAGGTCCTGGCATGCCCATTCCCTCACTCTCTCTCCCTCTTTCTCTGACAAATAAATAAATGAATAAAAATAAAATATTTTTTAAAAAGAAAAAGAAAAAAAAGGAGCAAATGAATGAGGCCTCAACAGCCTCACAATTTTGAGTGGCACAGAAATTCCACGGAAGTGGAGGTAGATATGTGTGGTGTGGGTGTGACCTGTACTTACCGTCCATGGTTACCAAGGGCGCACAGCAAGATCTGCCACTGATGTGCCCTGAATACTTGGAGAATCTTGAAAAATAAAAATAAAAAGATAAGGGTGATGTGACTTTCTGCTTCTTCTCATCTTTACTGTGTGCCTGCAGCAGACCCTGCTTCCCCTTCTTGGTGGCGTGTGACAGCTTTGGTTCTGCTGGTCTTATCCATAGGCATGGGTGTCGGACTGGTGTCTCTGGGGATAATATGTAAGTACTGTAAATGAGGAAGGTGTGCCCAAGGGAACCAGGGCCTGCCACTGAGCTCTGCCATTTCTTTTGTTCTATCTGATGCTCCTCCAGTGGCCCTACACGCGGCTGCCGACATGTTCTCAGTAAAGGACAGCTCAGTACATGAGAACTTCCCTGAGGATGTTTTTACACTGATTAAAGTTATTTTCAAACTTTGTTACTAGCCTTTAAGGTCTTCCTCGCTATGAGCTCAAGCTGTCTTCTGCAGGTCTTGCCCCATGGTCTGCCTTGCTTGTGTTCCTAGCCAACAGCCGATTTTCCTAACTTCATAAAGAAGCTCTGCTTCTCCCTGTCTGAACTTTGAATAGTTTACTTAAAATGTTGTATGTTTACTGAAAGGTTGTTATTCTGTTCCTGTAGCTCTCATCATTGCAAATTTGTTCCCATAAATCTAACTGTAAGGCTCTACTAAGTTGTTAAGTTACTAAGCTTATGTGGTTATTGCTTTTTATTATGATGAGATATCATTCAGAAGCTTCCAGTCATCATATTTCACTTACGTGAATACCGTAGTATTTTAAGCATAACAAGAAATCCTAAATACAGTCTTAAATGAGTTAGTAATTTGGTACCACATGAAGAACACACGTCTCTGTGGTTACTCATTCCTGGGAAGTCTGCTTAGAAACCTGTATTCACAGAAACACAAACACTGCTTTGCGTGTGTTCATTGCTGATCTTTTTATCTCCTTCATCTAATTTCCTCCAGCTCCGAGGCAGTCTGCACATATTCATTTTGTCCTCCATATTCCCCTTATCCGCGTTCCGCATTCATCGATTTCATGTACGTCTAGTTGCTGTTGGCAATCCTATGGACAGGAAAGTTCTTTGAATGATCCTTATTTCCCCACTGTCACCCTGCTTTCTGGGAGTAATTGATCCAATTTCTGCATCTAGCTGTCACACAGCAACATTACCTGCTGGCCGAGAAGGAAAACCTCTCAGCAACCCTGCAGCAGCTGGCAAAGAAGTTCTGCCAAGATCTAATACTGGACTTGGAACAAAAGACCAAGAGCAGGTCTGGTGAGTGCCGGAGACCTTTTCCCCAACTCCGCAGTCCTGGGGTCTGGAGAGTGGCGGCGGGGAGCGGCTGCGGGGAAAACGCATGCGGGGGACACGGTGAACCCAGGCGCCTTCACCCTGGTGTCTCCTGCAGAGCACAGGTGCAGCCCCTGCGCTGCCAACTGGAGGTTCTGGGGAGACAGCTGCTATGGTTTCTTCAGACACAACCTGACGTGGGAGGAGAGCCAGCGATACTGCTCCCAGCGGAACGCGACCCTCGTGAAGACGGCCAGCCAGAGCGTGCTGGTGAGGAGTGGCCTGGGTCCAGTGGTTTGGAATCGCAAAGAGAAAATTCTCAGATGGAATGCTTTGAGTCTTGTGTGTTCTGACAGTTTTCTTAATGCCTTCCAGCTCAGGCTGGTCTAAGAAACTTATGAAACTCAGTAAAAAAATAAATAAATAAAAAATTTAATATATATATATATATATATATGACTTAAATAATCAATCCAGTAATATTCTTTTTTACAAATTTGTTTGTTTACTTATTCATTTAACAGAGAAAGAGGGAGGGGGAGAGAGAGTGAATGGGCATGCCAGGGCCTCCAGCCATTGCAAACGAACTCCAGGCACACGAGCCCCCTTGTGCATCTTGCTAACGTGGGTCCTGGGGAATCGAACCTGGGTCCTTTGGCTTTTCAGGCAAATGCCTTAACAGCTAAGCCGTCCCTCCAGCCCAATCCAGTCATATTCCACAGAGTCACTATAGTTGGTCAACAAGATTGGCTCCTACTTGTCCTTCCTGAAGAGCTCACGTGCACAAGTGGGTCAGACAGAAATCAACCCAGGACGTTTGTTCCAACTTGCGACAGCATTTTCTTCCTCTCTCTGGACTTACCTAAATAAACAAATCCACTTTTACTTCCACTCATGCAAATTAGAGGAATGCACTGACATGCAACTCCATTATAAAGAAATCAATTGGTCTGCTGGAGAGATGGCTTTGCAGTTAAGGCGCTTGCCTGCAAAGCCAAAGGACCAAGGTTCAATTCCTCAGGACCCATGTAAAGCCAGATGCACAAGGTGGAGCATCGGGAGTTCGTCTGCAGTGGCTAGAGGCCCTGGGTGGGCCCATTCTCTCTATATGCCACTTTCTCTCTCGCTCTTTCTCATAAATAAAATAGTTTAAACACAAAAAAAGGACTCAGTTGGAGATTTGCCAGAATGTTCTGAATTTTACTACGCCAGAGTGATGTCAAGTGGGACACTGACAACATGAAGAAATGATATTTTGAGAAACAGAAACAAGTTGGATTTAAGTTGGGATTTATCCATTAGATACTATGATGGAAGCACATGGTGTGGATATATTTTAAGGAAAAATCAGGAGTTACCACAAAAGATGGTGGCTAGCTCATACTTCAAGAAACTATCTCCTGTGGGGTGCCAAGCAGAGTGTCACATGCTTGCTCAAGAGTTCCAGCCATGTTTTGCTTTTCTAGGGTGCATGAGAGCTGAATGAACATTTGACTTCCTTGGAAGTTTGTTATCTAGAGGTTGATTGCCCACTAAGCCCTAAGTCAACCTGTGCTGTTTGTTTTTTTTTTTATTCTGGCATCTGAACCTTAAAAAATATCCCCAACCTGGGCTGGAGAGATGGCTTAGTGGTTAAGCGCTTGCCTGTGAAGCCTAAGGACCCAGTTCGAGGCTGGATTCCCCAGGACCCACGTTAGCCAGATGCACAAGGGGGCGCACGTGTCTGGAGTTCGTTTGCACTGGCTGGAGGCCCTGGCGCATCCACTCTCTCTCTTTCTCTCTCTCTGCCTCTTTCTCTTTCTGTTGCTCTCAAATAAATAAATAAAAATAAACAAAAAAATTTAAAAATATATCCCCAACCTTCTAAGAAGCCAATACTCAAAAAAATAAGCAATGAACAAAAACAAATAAGAGTGGTGATATATGTGTATAATTCCAGTGGAGGTAAAGGGAATCATGGATTTGAGGACAGCCTGGGTTCCATAGCAAGAATGGGTCTAAAAGTAAACAAAGAAATGTAGGAAAAAGGTAAATTAGGAAAGGTAGATGCATGTTATTAATTTATTTGAGTTGGATATCATATAGTTCTCCTCTGCCTACCATCTAAAACAAATTAAATATTTCTATCTGTAGGATAATAAATGAAATGCAAGAGCTTAATTTTAGAGACTATAAAGTTCATTCACAATATTGCTGTAGTTGTTTTCCATTTCCACCATTCATATCTGGAGGGGGATTTGAAAACTTGAGTCTTTAATCAATGGAAAACATCATGAACACGTGGGAAGACTGGCCTATCAGCTATTTTGTACAGTATTTCTTGTGTCCTATAAACTTACTATATTCAAATACAACTTGGTAAAATTCCAAATGTCAAACTTAACCCATTAATATCAATGTACACATGTCTTTCATCTTGTTTGCACTAAGTTTTATATGATGCCTCATTATCATCCTTGCAAAGTGTTTTGGAGGCATTTTTGACCATTGTATCCATTTATGTTTCTAATAGGAATACATCAAAGACAGGACAATCTCAATTCGTTGGATTGGATTATCCCGCCAGAATTCTAATAAAGTTTGGATGTGGGAAGATGGCTCAGTTTTTCTCCCAAATATGTAAGTCACTGGACACTCAGAATAGAAGGTGGTACTAGAGTCTTGTTTCATGTTGAGTAGAAATTACCTGAAAGTTGAGCTGCGTCTCTATGCCCTCCTCTGAGTTTTAATGTAATACTCTCCTGCCACAGAGCATGGGGAGTGAGACCCTTGTACCTTCTCCTTGCTCCCCTCCTTCCTACCTAACCCACGATTCACTCTTATCCCAATATTTGGCTCATCTATCTCTATCCCTATATCTAACTTTAACTTTGGAGAGTTGTGTGTCTGTGCGTGTGTGTGTGTGTGTGTGTGTGTGTGTGTTTGTGTGTGTAACTTGATCTGATTCTTTTCATGTTTTGAAATTAACATTACCATCTTCATTTTTTTATTTTAATTTTTGGTTATTGAGGTAGGGTCTCACTCTAGCCCAGGCTAACCTGGAATTCACTATGTAGTCTCAGGCTGGCCTTGAACTCATGGCGATCCTCCTCCATCTTCATCATTTTATGGCTCAAATTTGTTACCTTAAAGGTTCTTTTCATTTTTCAGTATTTTTTTTGCCCTAAGGTGCATTGTAAACATAAGGCAATTCTAAATATTCTAATGCTCATGTCTTGAGTTTCCACTCTTCTAAAGACATTCTAGACAAATGGCCCAATCGCATTAATAATTAAGCTAATCAACATGGCTTTCTAGTCACTAATTTCAGCACCTTTGGTTCATCTTGCATGAACGTGCACTCTCGCTAGAATTTATAGCACGATCTTATGCAGTCTTCTCACGGTGTGAGTAGTGAATTGAGCTACTTGAAAACTAGCTGTTAAGTATTTGCTTTGGCTCCCAGAACACCACAGTATAAGCCAGCCTCCCAAAGACCTTGTTGATTTATCTCCTACCACTGCCTTTACGGTACTTCAGGCAAGAGGGCACTCTCTCTGCGTTTCCCTCAAATCAGACTCCCCTCCCAGAATGCTCTATGCCCACAGCTCTGTGACTGGCCTCATGGGTCAGGGTAGTTAGATAACGTCTTCCAGGAGGTCATTCTACTGAAAGTAAATTAATCTCCATTCAACATCCATCCATAGAGTCTATTACATTTTTATGATCGTGTTTCTTCACAATTATTGCTACTCTCTGACATCTTCTGATCTATTTGACATGTGGTTGGTGTCCCATAGATATTTGGCCACCTCTCCTGATAACATAAATTCTCAAATTCTGAAATATTTAATCACCTTATTTTTTTCCTTGAGCTTTTCCCCCATCTTGTACAGCTGCTGATCCTATAAGAATCTCCCATCTTCTCCCTTCCTTTAATATTGCACCAAAGAGTGATCTTGTAGAGAAAGCCATTGCCTGTGTGTCAGAGCCTGACATCGCTCTTGCTCTGGTCTCCTGCTGTATTTAGTATGGTCTGGCTCCTTCAGCGCACACTGCGTAAGCTGCTACTGTGCTTTTCACGTCCCCTAGCAGATGAGAAGTTTCCCAGTGATGAGAATAGGCTCTATTTTTCCCCCATAGTCTCTACTTTCTGCAGAAAATGCTGCCCACACATTTGACTGTTGTTTCTTTATCCACCTTTCTAAGAAATGCCCTCTACCCTTCCCACTTGCAGGTTCGACCTTTCCAGCGATAGAAGAGAAAATATGAACTGTGCCTATTTTCATAATGGAAAAATCTACCCAGCTTCCTGTGAGGACAGACATTTTTTAATGTGTGAGAAGAAGGCTGGCGTGATGAAGGTGGACCAGCTGCTTTAGTGCACAAAAGGTGGACAGGATGCCAGATGAGTATTTGATTGTGCAATAAAAGATCTGGACGAAAGAATTATCCAGCCACGACATTGCTTTTCTTTTTATATATGTATATATTATCGGTACTCCTGATGCCTGTCTCCTCTCTGTACATCCAGAAGCTGTAATGTGAGTTGATAACTTATTCTTCACTTATTTTCCATTAATCTTTCTTTCTTTGTGTCTTTCATCCTTACTTTTGCTAACATGCTATAATTTACCACATCTTTACACATACACATATTATATTAATTAAAACCAAGCTAGGGCGAGACTGACAGTATGCAAAATGTCAAAGTTAGAAAGGCAGGGTAAGGCAGTAGAAATGATATGAAATTAGAATAATTTAAACGTATGGTCACTTCATTAAAGAATAGCCATAAAATAATTCTATAATTTGTCTAACTTCTATTTTTGTCATATTTAAAATTGGATGAGGATGAATAAAAACAAAAAATGATATATTGTGTATGAAAATTCCAGAATATAAAGGAGAAATAATAAAATAGGATGATATTTTCCATCATATATTTCTCACTTAAACTTCAGTTTCAGTTTACATACAAGAAAATATTTTTTAAATACTTTTTTGTCCATTTTTTATTTATTGATTTGAGAGCGACAGACACAGAGAGAAAGACAGATAGAGGGAGAGAGAGAGAATGGGCGTGCCAGGGCTTCCAGCCACTGCAAACAAACTCCAGACGCGTACGCCCCCTTGTGCATCTGGCTAACGTGGGACCTGGGGAACCAAGCCTCGAACCGGGGTCCTTAGGCTTCACAGGCAAGCGCTTAACCGCTGAGCCATCTCTCCAGCCCATACAAGAAAATATTTTATGTGCCTAGAAAAAAACTTGATGGGAATAACTGTATCAGGAACTCCTTGAAAGCAGACACCTTGGGGCTCAGAAGATGGCTCAACTGCTAAATAACTTGCTTGCAAACAGGCTGGCCACGGTTCAGTTCCCAACCCATCCATATAAGCCAGACAAAAAAAGTGGTGCAAGCCAGGTGTGGTGGAGCACGCCTTTAATCCCAGCACTCAGGAGGCAGAGGTGGGAAGATCTCTGTGAGTTCGAGGCCACCCTGAGACTCCATGGTGAATTCCAGGTCAGCCTGGGCTACAGCAAGACCCTACCTTGAAAGACCAAAATAATAATAATAATAATAATAATAATAATAATAATAGGAAAGAAGGAAAGTGAAGTTTGCAAGAGATCTCACAGGTTGTTTTTCTTTTTAATGTATAAATATTTCTAAGGAGGTTGAACGTCCAGGAGAGAGAGGACAAGCAGAAGCGCCCATCTGCTCTTTAGCGGCTCCTTTCTTGTCTGCTCTGAGTGTGGAGTCTGCCCGTGACTCAGGGAGTATTCTGAGAGCCTGCTGTGAGAATCCCTTAACAGGACAGGAAGCCAGCATTGCATTTCTTGCCCACAGCTTCCTGTGGGAGCAGCTTAGGAACATGATACTCGCTTGCATCTCTGCCGGGCCCGTGTCAGCACAAGGCAGCCAGACACAAAAGAGGAGCTGCCTGAGGGAGGGCTGAGAGAGCCTTCAGCAGCCTGTGACCGTATGACTCCAATGTCTCTCCTGGTTTGCACTGTCAGTGAACAAGTGGATATTATTTAGGGGGTCGCGGAAAAATAATGGAAGTCCTTCAGAGTCGCTTGATTTCAAATGCCTTTGGGAGTGGAGAGTCTTTCTTTCTCTTCCTTTGGAGCTGGGGATCCAACCCAAGGCTGTACGTATCTTGTACGTAACTGCTTATTTATAGCAAGCAAATGAAATGAATGATTGAGAAAGCCATTTGAGAGCTGACCCTATCTCTGTATTTCAGTACTTCTCTTCAAAGTAGAAGAATACATATGTATATAGCCCCATGACACACGGAGATTTAGAAGAATCACATTTTAACATGCAGGTAAATGTAGATAAAAGGTAAAACGCATCAAACTTTACCAACTGAGTCTTATTTATTTATTTGAGAGTGAGAGAGAGAAAGAAAGAGAGAGAGAATGGGCACGCCAGAGCCTCCAGCCCCTGAAAATAAACTCCAGATGCATGAGCCACCTTGTGCATCCGGCTTACGTGGGGCCTGGGGAATTGAACCTGGGTCCTTAGGCTTCACAGGTGAGTGCCTCAGCCACTAAGCCATCTCTCCAGCTCTAGAGACTTTTTTGGTGCTTGTATCTAGAGCATCTTGCACGTAATGTTGGAACAGCAGCGTCTGTGATTTCACGACTCAGTTTTCAAGATTAAGTGTGAAGCTACACACTGAACTTCAGGATGATTTCCCTTCTTTAGACCTAAACTCACAGTCAACTTACACAATACTGTTAGCATTAACCATTTCAAAGCCCTGTTGTGGGAAAATAATTCTAGTGCGTACCCTGGAGAATAGCATTCTGGATGCACTATACCGTAAATAGGAAGTATGATTAAAAACATCAAAATCACTACATGTAGCATATGAACTTTCCCTTAGGGTAACTAAAGATGCCACCAAACGAGTTCATAAAGAGAATACAGTGTTTGGGGGAGCATTAGATCTACCTGAGCCAAACTTTTAGTGCTGGCGAAATCTGAAGAGCAAACACAAGTGGGCGAGAGTGTACTGACTGAGCAGCCATTCCTGACACTAATCTCCATGTGCATCTGGGTTTTTTTTTTTTCTTTCCTTCTCTTCCTCTTCAACATAGAACTCAGCAAGGGTAACACAGGGTTAAGTCTTGCTGGTTTTCACATTAGAATCTCAGGGCTCGGGCGAATGACATGGGATGCTTGCAGAATCTGCCAGACATCTTTCATTTGTCTGACCCTCTCAGCCCCTCCTTGGACCGTGGGAGGCTGAACACAAATGAGCACATTATGGGGACAGGAGGCCTCTGAGAGGCACTGGCCATGACCAGAAGTAGCATTCGGGGTCTACTGGCTATCTCCCCACCGTGCCTTGGTTTGGTCAAGACTGCGTGTTCCACACCTCAGCTCATGGTTTCCAGTGAGGCAGACTGCTCCCATCAACCCCTGCGTCTTAGTCCGTCAGGCAGAGGGCTGGTGACGGGTTCCAGACTTTTCGCTCTTTTTAGCAAGTTCCACTACATTGCCTCTTAAGTGGCCCATTGTTTGCTCCTGGCTGCCTGACTAAAAGCAATGACTGATGGATCCTGAGAGACACTGAAACCAGACAGGACACGCAACTTGACAGATTACTGGAGTATAAATTCCTGAGATAGGACCTTTGGCAGTAAGGATAAGAGGTCAAAAGTGAATGTTAAAGGATCAGATTTCTTTTTTTTTTTAATTTTCTTTTTATTTATTTATTTATTTATTTGAGAGCGACAGACACAGAGAGAAAGACAGATAGAGGGAGAGAGAGAGAACGGGCGCGCCAGGGCTTCCAGCCTCTGCAAACGAACTCCAGACGCGTGCGCCCCCTTGTGCATCTGGCTAACGTGGGACCTGGGGAACCGAGCCTCGAACCGGGGTCCTGAGGCTTCACAGGCAAGCGCTTAACTGCTAAGCCATCTCTCCAGCCCAAGGATCAGATTTCTTAATATCAGCGCTGTAGTCACAGGCTGTGCCAGAAATGGCCATCTGTTTACTAAATAATTCAAACCTCCCTTCAAGAGCGGCAGTTAACAGTTGGAAGTTTGCTGTTTAGGCAAAAATGTCTCTCTCTGTCTGTCTCCATTAAGTAGAAACTTTATATGGACACATCATGCACCAGTACCATCAGTTCCCTCCTTTCTGCCCCACACCCCGCTGAGGGCCCTCCTTCGTGGCTTTGCTGGTATTCACCATGGAGCTGCGGCTTAGGAGCTGTGGGAGCAGCGGTCAGTCCTTGGCGTGGGGTGGGGGCAATGGCTCTGGACATTTTCAAGCCCACCTTTGAAAGCCAAGTATGGAAAAGCCACTGGCAGATGCAGTCGCAATTCCTAGTGCTTCTAAACTACAGCTTCCAAGAAGCAAGTGTGAGTTTGTCATCTCCTTTTCCCCTTTCCAATGGGAAGATGGAGACAGAGGATTCCAAGGCCTCCTGAGGTGGGAGAGACCCACGTGGGATGAATCTCGGCACCAGCCAAGATTACTGGGAATAAAATGCTAGGCGAGTGAGATTAACTGTCTATGGTTTTGGTCGACACTTTGGCATTTAACTATCTTAGCAGTTAGTATTACCCTAATCAACAAAAGGCACATGAAGTAAGTTACGGATGAGGTCTGTGGTGGTTTGAATGAATGGTCCCCAATATATTCAGGATTTCCTTAGAGGTTGTAATTTACCTCTGTAGTCACCTGGGTGGAGGAGGTGTCACTGGGCAGATCTGAGAGTCCAGCCCTAAGCTGTGGTGGTGGGCTTGGAACTTCAGTGTAAAGATAGGCAGAGTGGGCCTGAGAGATGGCTTAGCTGTTAAGCACTTGCCTGTGAAGCCTAAGGACCCTGGTTCGAGGCTCGATTCCCCAGGGCCCACATTAGCCAGATGCACAAGGGGGCGCACGCGTCTGGAGTTCGTTTGCAGTGGCTGGAGGCCCTGGCGTGCCCATTCTCTCTCTCTCTCTGTGTGTGTCTCTTTCTTTCTCTGTCACACAAATAAATAAATAAAAATGAACAAAAAATTTTTTTTAAAAAAATAGGCAGAGTGGTTGAGTTCTGCCTGGAGTTCCTAAGTGTGCTGAGGGGTGTGGCTTTCGGGGTTGTTGGCTTGTGGCTTTTTCTCTCACTGCTTGGACCTGTGAAGGCAGCCCAGCTTCTTCTGTCATTATGGAACTTCCCCTGGATCTATAAGCTTCAATAAACATCCCTTCCTCCATAACCGTGCCTGGTCTGGGAGTTCATCACAGCGAACCTGAGGCTGTCTGCTACAAGATCCCGTCCTAGCTTTCATGTTTAAAAACCCAGTGACCTGAGCTGGAGAGATGGCTTAGCGGTTAAGCGCTTGCCTGTGAAGCTTAAGGACCCGGGTTCGAGGTTCGATTCCCCAGGATCCACGTTAGCCAGATTCACAAGGTGCGCAAGTATCTGGAGTTTGTTTGCAGTGGCTGGAGGCCTTGGCGTTTTCTTTCTTTCTTTTCTTTCTTTCTTTCTTTTCTTTCTTTCTTTCTTTCTTTCTTTCTTTCTTTCTTTCTTTCTTTCTTTCTTTCTTTCTCTCTCCCTCTCTCTCTCTCTCCCTCCCTCCCTCTCTCCTCCCCTCCCTTTGTCCCTCTTTCTCTCTCTGTCCAGTTGCTCTCAAATAAATAAAAATGAACCAAAAAAAAAAAAAAAACAGTGACCTGCACACCCGATCGCTGGTTTGTACCAACTGCCTTGGCGTCTTCATTACCAACCCCCGCACCGCGCTTCATGTCCCGGGCCAGGTAGAAGCTTGTTTTGGCCTCTCTCCTCACTACTGCTGTCCTGTTTGACACCTGTGACACTCAAAACAGCGTCAGCTCATTTCCTGTTCTATTTTCTGGATGAAGGTGTGACTGTCCAGCTCAAAACCATGTGTCTTACTTCTCCTGCGGACACATAGTTAATTTCAGTTCCCGTGCCAACCCACTCGTGAGCACAAGAGGGGTCATGCGTGTCAGACCCCTGCGTGGACTGCTTTGCCCGTCCAAGCATGTTCCCCATGCACGAGGAAGAAATACACACTTCTCTTCAATGGGATCATTCCATCCGGAATCGGATCTCTCTCAGAAAGGTCCATCCTCTACCAAATGTCCAGGTAACCAGTGCTGATTGCTTAGTGGAAGACTAGAGTTACTTTTGTTTTCTACACTATAATAAGTTCAAGAGGTCTCTTCTAATATGAGATAATCTATTCAAAGTATTATAATTGGCTGGATATGCTCAGTGACATACAGCAATAAGCGAAGGTTAAAAAAATGGAAAGAGTGATGGGTTTAATAAATATGTGGTTTTCTGTCTCTTTTCTGAAAAGACAAGACCTGGATTTGGAAAATAAAGAAGATGAATCATATAATTTTAATAATTTTAGTTCTTGCATAAGATTCTTAACATAAAAATCTAACAAATAGGGCTAGAGAGATGGCTTAGTGGTTAAGCGCTTGCCTGTGAAGCCTAAGGGCCCTAGTTCAAGGCTTGATTCCCCAAGACCCACATAAGCCAGATGCACAAGGGAGCTCACATGTCTGGAGTTCATTTGCAGTGGCTAGATGCCCTGGTACTTCCATTCTCTCTCTCTCTTTCTCTCCCTCTTTCCCTCTTTCAAACAAACAAACAAATAAATAAATAAATAAAAATATCTACAGATACAGATTTTTCTCTGATTATTGTTAAGAATACGATAAACCACATTTATTTTTTCTTTCTAAAGAGTTGGGAAAATTGGCTGGAAAATTTTGTTTCTCATCCAACTTGTTTGTACATACTTATATATATTTTACTGAATCATATTTAAGGGACATTGATAAGAAACAAGAGGCTTTTGTTCTCAAGAGTTCAATGCTGCTCCCCAGTTGGTGATTAAACATAAGGATCAGAAAAGTATACTTTAAATCCATGAATTAATTAAATCTATCTATTATATTCCAAATCAGATGGATCCCAGTTTAAAGGTTTCATTTCAAAGATTTTTTTAAGAGGGTTATTTTTTCTTTAGTAGCAATGTCAATTCCGTCATTCACTCAATCTGATCTCCTCACCGCCCCCCCCCCCATGCACTTCCTCTGACTGACCCATTCCAGGCTTAGGAAGATGGTGCATTGTCATGGTGATTTCCTGTGTTTTCTGTGTGGGATTATTAGCAACATCCATTTTCTTGGGCATAAAATGTAAGTATAAAACTATATCTTGAAAATAATTTACCTATATTTATAGTCATGAACTATATGTAGTTGTATATGTATCTTTTTGTAAAAACTTCATAATGGGAGCCATGCATGGTGGCACATGCCTTTAATTCTAGCCCTTGGGAGGCAGAAGTAGGAGGATTGCTGTGAGTTCAAGGCCACCCTGAGACTACATAGTGAATTACAGGTCAGCCTGGGCTAAAACAAGACCCTACCTCAACACAAACAAACAACCAAGCATAAACCTTCATAATGGGGCTGGACAAATGGCTTAATGGTTAAGGCATTTACCTGCAAAGCCCAAGGACCTCAGTTAAATTCCCCAGGACCCAAGTAAACCAGATATATAAGGTGGCACATGCATTTGGACTTTGGTTGCAGTGGCTGGAGGACCTGGCATGCCCATTCTCTCTCTCTTTCTCTCAAATAAATTTAAAAAAATTTAAAGGACTTCATAATGGTTGAAGAAAGCAATTAAGAACTATTTGTATATAACTGACATGAATTAAAGGCTTCCTAATTTGAATTATATTCCTGAGATTTTATATATATATATATACACACACACACACACACATATATATATATATATATATATATATATATATATATACATACATACATATATATATATATGAAAGACTTCTAATAAAATTGATCATATAATACCATGAATTAATATAAAGAAATATTCTAGTGCTGGAGAGATGGCTTAGCAGTTAAGGCATTTGCCTACAAAGCCAAAGGAACCAGGTTCAATTCTCCAGGACCCACTTAAGCCAGATGCACAAGGGGCGCATGCATTCGTAGTTCATTTGCAGTGGCTGGAGGCCCTGGAGTGCCCGTTCTCTCTCTCTCTCTCTCTCTCACTCTTTCTTTCAAAATAAATAAATAAAATATATTTTTAAACAGAAATATTCTAGCATATTCACATGGAGATGTTAGGCAATATATCCCATGAAAGCAAGAGATTAATAAAACACACAATCTTCTAAAATTTAGATGCAAAATATGTTAGACATAGATATGGAAAAGGTTTCCCATCAATATTACCTGAACATTAATCCAAATTATTTGAGCAGTTTTAAGTAAGTAGACTTAAATCTTCCCTCTATTTTGCATTTCTGCTTGTTCAATCATGTCTTGTGTTAATTGGCTTTTATTTTGAAATTTCTAAAGCACAAGATGTTTTTGAAGAAAGTATCTTTTTTCATGGGCATTTCTGTTCATTTACTTGTTTAGGTACATTCTATAACAATGTATAGGATTGCAGCATTATAACAATTTTACTTAGAAGTATTTTATTACATTTTCCAAGGCAATTACATTGTTTATCTTTGTTCCTCAATTGTTGCAAATTAGTTCATAGTAAAGGGACGCACTTGGCTTCACACTGAAACCCTGAAGCAGGTCTCATTTCCCTTTCCCCACTTGTACTAGCGTTTCAGGCAGTAGAAGTTATTCAGAGAACAATCGAGTTCCTTAAAGGAAGATGCTTCTATTTCAGTGTCTAAACGTGTTAGGCCATTGATAGGATAAAATGAAGGGCATGGGTTTCCTAGACCTTGCTCTGGTTGGGGCCAAACTTTTGCTGAAAGGGGGAAACAAAGCAAGCCCGCTGGCAGAGAGGATTTCTAGAACCATCAGTGGAGAAACGGTGCATTAACATAGGCTTTCTCTGGCCCATTCACGGTCATTTTTTGATACGTAGGTTTTCTTCTCAGTAGCAGTGTGGGAGAATAAAACAAGCGAAAGCAGGTCCATATGAAATGAAATGCTTTCTTGTATGTGCTGCTGGGCCAGTAAATGGGATATGGGGAGAGGAATAACGCAAAACTTCTTATTTGTTGCAACCAACATTTCTTTCTCACATTGCTTTTTATCATTTGTAAATTATACTCTTTTCCTGTCGTGATGATAAACTCTATTAGTGGTACAGACAAATTGTGTCACAGTCTCCCCTGAGACAAAGTTAACTAAATCTTATGACCAATCTTAATATTCACTTCATTTGAACTTTTTTTTACAAGACAGAGAGAGTAAGAGAGAGACAGAGAAAGAGAAAGAGAAATGACCCTCCACGGCCTCCAAGCCACTGCAATCAAACTCCAGATGCGCGTACCACCTTGTGAGCATGCATGACGTTGCTCATGTGTCACCTGTGCATCTGACTTACGTGAGACTTGGGGAGTCAAACATGGATCCACAGACTTCGCAGGAAAGCACCTTAGCTGCTGAGCCATCTCTCCAGCTCTCAGTTGAACTTTTTAATAATCCAGTACCATGCGTGACACCCTGAATGGAACCACTGTGAACAAGTTCATGTTGTTGTGATCAATACAATTTTAGTTTTGATTTCCTATCTTTTCTTCATAAAAAAGAATGGAAACCACTTTTCAGTTCTGTTTCTTTTTTTTGTTGTTGTTGTTGTTGCTGTATATTTCTAAATGATCTGATTGTTACTACTTAACATCTGGCCGATCTTATAGAATATTTTTAAACTAATTTTAATTTACTAATTGAGTTCATTTTCTCTTCCTATTGTAATATTTCCGCTTAATAGCTGTGACTAGAAATATTAATATGTTATAAATTTATCTTAAGCCAATTATTCTTTCAACTAACCACTTCTGCACAGATAATGCAGGAGCGGAGCCCTCCCACTGAGCTAATGAATATTGTCTTCAAGATTAGATGATAAATTAAATATGTAAAAATCAGTGACGCTTCTTTCTTTTACTTTTCTTTCTTTCTTTCTTTTTTTTTTTGAGGTAGGGTCTCACTCTGGCTCAGGCTGACCTGGAATTTACTATGGAGTCTCAGGGTGGCCTCGAACACATGGCGACCCTCCTACCTCTGCCTCCCGAGTGCTGGCATTGGACTTGTGCACCACCACATCCAGCTCAGCTATATTTTTGTGTATCAGTAATGAATGCATGGCTATCAAAGTTATAAACATAGAATCCTTTGTTTTTGTTCAAAAAAAGGAATGCTTCAGTAAATACATCAAAATAGGTACAAAATTTATATGCTCAAAACTGTATAGTGCTTGCTAGGTGTGGTGACGCACTCCTTTAATCCAAGCACTGGGGAAGCAGAGGTAGGAGGATCACCGTGAGTTCGAGGCCACCTGAGACTACATAGTGAATTCCAGGTCAGCCTGGGCTAGAGTGAGACCCTACCTCAAATAAACAACAAAAAGTAACCTGTAAAGTGTCGATAAAAGAAATGAAAAGGGGCTGGAGAGATGGCTTTGTGGTTAAGGTGCTTGCCTGTGAAGCCTAGGGTTTTCATTCACTCTCTCCCTCCCCCTCTTTTTCCCAAATAAATAAATCAAATATTTTAAAAAAGAAATTAAAGGTCTAAATATGTGGAAAGACATACCATGTTCATGGGTAGAAAGCCTTAACATAGGAATGGGGTGAAATTTACCTAACTTGATTCACTAGTTTAACATCATTCCTTTCAAGATGAAGGACATTTCCTTAAATATAGTTAAGGTCCTGAAAAATTCATGTGGGAAGTCTAAAGAACTAGAAATGGTTGAAAAGAAATAAAGCAGGAAGTCATTTACCTAATGTCAAGATATCATTTCTATTGAGGCCATATGTCTTAGGGGACAGACAGATAGGTACAGCAATACTATATAATGGAGGCCTAAAACTTGATCTAGACCAATATGGCCAACTGGTTTTTGACATGGGTGCAAAATGGACTCAATGTGGGAAAGTAACATGTTCAACAAACACTGCTGAATAAATTGGACACTGGGGTAGTTTGAATTTATGTCCCCCAGTAGGTTCAAATGTTTTCTTAAAGCTTGCAACTTGGATTTTCAGCCACCTGGCTGGAAGAGGTATCACTGTGGAAGGATCCTGAGCTCTAAGGTGTTACTTGGAGCGGGGCACATCTGTTTCCAGCCTAAAGGTATCCAGAGAGCTTGAGCTCTGCCTGGGCCCTTTTGTTTTGCTGTTCGAGTAAGCTCTTGCACATGGTGCTGTTTGTGGTGGGTTTTTTTGTTTGTTTTGTTTCATTTTTTTGTCTTTTTCTTTTTTTCCTTTCTTCTCTCTACATGGAGCTGTGAAAGGAAGCCAGTTTCTTCTGTCATTATGGAAGTTCCCCTGGATCTGTAAGCTTTAAATAAACCCTTCCTCCTATAAACTGTGTCTGGTTTTGAGGTTCATTCCCAGCAGTGTGGAGCTCACTACCACAGACATCCATTGGCAAAAAAAAAAAGAAGAAGAAGGAGAAGGAGAAGGAGAAGGAGAAGGAGAAGGAGAAGGAGAAGGAGAAGGAGAAGAGGAAGAGGAAGAGGAAGAGGAAGAGGAAGAGGAAGAGGAAGAGGAAGAAGAAGAAGAAGAAGAAGAAGAAGAAGAAGAAGAAGAAGAAGAAGAAGAAGAAGAAGAAAAGAAAGAGAAAAAGAGCCAGGAAATCTATCTAATGCCTTATAGAACAATGCAAAAACAACCAATGGACTCACTCTTAACTGTAAAGCATAACACTGTAAGGATCTTAGAAAATGTAGAGAAAGCCAGCCAGGCCTGGTGGCGCATTTGTAACTCCAGCACTCAAGAGGCTGAGACAGCTAGAGAGATGGCTTAGCGGTTAAGTGCTTGCCTGTGAAGCCTAAGGACCCTGGTTCGAGGCAGGATTTCCCAGGACCCATGTTAGCCAGATGCATAAGAGGGCGCACACGACTGGAGTTTGTATGCAGGGGCTGAAGGCCCTGGTGTGCCCATTCTCTCCCTCTCTCTCTCTCTCTCTCTCTCTCTCTCTCTCTCTCTCTCTCTCTCTCTCTCTCTCTCTCTCCTTCTGCCTCTTTCTCTCTGTCTGTCACTCTCAAATAAATAAATAAATAAATAAAAAGAGGCTGAGACAGAACCAAGTGACCCTATGTTCCTGGCCAGCCCAAGCTGCTTAGTGAGTACATGTCAAACAATAAATAAATAAATAACTAAATATTTTTAAATGCATGATAATTTTTTAAACTGTAGGTAAAATATTTATTCCTCAAGAGTAGGCAGACTTCTTGACTTGACATTAAAAGAAAGATTAATAAATGGGAAAAAATGCTAAGATGCTCATACCTCAACATAAAAAGGCACTATTATATGGATAAGGAAACATAATGGATGAAGAAAATGCTTGCAAACCACAGTAATGTAATTGAATCTAGAGGATATAAAACTACTAAAGATTTAATGATAAAAAACGTATAATATCAAAAAATAGGCCAGAATGAGACCTACCTCGACCCTCCCCCCAAAAAAATAGGCTGTAAAAATAGCTCAGCAGTTAAGGCAATTGCCTAAAAACCTATCAACCTGAGTTCGATTCCCCAGTACCCACATAAAGCCAGATGCACAGAGTGGCACATGTGTCTGGAGTTCATGTGTCGTGGCTGGAGGCCCTGGCATACACATTCTCTCTCTGTTTCTCTCTCTCTCTCTCTCTCTTTACAAATAAAATAAAATAAAATAGGTGGGAAAATAATATCCAAAAATGATCTAAAAAGGCATTTGTCCAAAGAAAATGTTCAGTAAGCATGAAAATAGATGTTTATCATCATTAGCCAGTAAGAGAAAGCAAGTTAAAATCATGAGCAATCACTACATAGCTATCAGAAAGCTAAAAATAAACTGATGACAACGTTAGATTTTGCCAGTTGGTCTTGATCCAAGGGAAAAACTATCCCAATGGAGACACAACCGTGGCTGTGCTGACTCCCCAGAACCACTCCTCATTTCTTTATTGCTCCAAGTTTTCTGAGACAGGATCTAATGTAGCCCAGATCCACCCCAAGCTAGCTATGCAGCTGAGGATGACCTTGAACTCCTGCTGCTGGGGCGTGCACCTCCTGAGTGCTAGATGATGGACATGAAGCTCCTTGCCCACTTCTCTCCAGGCCCCTTCTGGGGAGAGACAATTCTGATAGCCTCTTACTCCAATATTTTATTAAGTTGTACTCCTGTGATAAATTAGATTTATGCTGCCTGTCATTTGGATCCTGCCAGGCTCCTTTAACATCAGCCCTCTTGTGTGAAACTGTGGGCAAACTCACATACTGCAAAAGGAGATTTTGTACGATGTGAGACATTATGTAATTTCCCAGCTTATCTTTTGTCTGGCTTTGTAGAGTTTTTACTCAGATACAGTTTTTAAACTTTCTTTTATTTACTTTTTTTAAATTTATTTTGTTCATTTTTATTTATTTATTTGAGAGTGACAGAGAGAGAAAAAGGGAGAGAGAGAGAGAGAGAGAGAGAATGGGCATGCCAGGGCTTCCAGCCACTGCAAATGAACTCCAGACGAGTGCACCCCTTGTGCGTCTGGCAAACGTGGGTCCTGGAGAACCGAGCCTCGAACCGGGGTCCTTAGACTTCACAGGCGAGCGCTTAACCGCTAAGCCATCTATCTCCCCAGCCCTTTAAACTTTCTTTTAAATAAGAGTTTTACGTGGAATATTATACTTTCATATGTATATTTTTATATTTTAATATATTTGAAATTTATTTTGTTATCAATATAAAGTATGACTTCAACATTTTTTCCCAGATGTCCATGTGGTTGTCCCATGTCATCCATTGAATAGCTTCTCCTGGGCTCTTGCAGTGGCTTCGTTAAGTTCACTATACATTTCTAGTGATCTACTTGGATTTGTTTCCACTTTAATTGTACTATTTTATTTTTTAATGTATATATTATATTATATATTGTATACTGAATAGCCCCCAGCCTTCAGACCAACCATTATATTATTTCATTTATCACATATTACATATTATATGTGTGTACATATCTGTGTCGACTCATTTGCTTAATTATATGTCAGGATGATATAGCCTTAACTAATTTAGGTTTATACTTAATTCCAGGGCTAGGGAGGTAGCTCAAAAATTAAAAAGCTCTCAAGCGGGGCATGGTGGTGCAAGCCTTTAATCCCAGCACTCGGGAGGCAGAGGTAGGAGGATCGCTGTGAGTTCGAGGCCACCCTGAGACTCTATAGTCAATTCCAGGTCAGCCTGGGCTAGACTGAGACCCTACCTCAAAAAAAAAAAAAAAAAAAAGTTTAAAAGCTCAAGCCTACAGAACCCACCAGCCTAGGTTCAATTCCCCAGTACCCACATAAAACCAGGTGCACAAAGTGGTGCATGCGTCTACAGTTTGTTTGCAGCAGCAAGAATCCCTGGAACATTCTTTATCCCCCCCACATTCTTTATCCCCCCCATCTTTCTCTCTCAAATAAATAAATAAAAATATTTACAATTTATTCCACTGCCTGATACACTCAGACCACATTTCACTTTACTTTTCATATAATTTTGTCTAGCTTAAGTTGGTTATTTTCATTGTATTCTGAAACATCTACTCATTCCTATTTTATTAATTAATTAATTAACTAATTTATTTATTTATTTATTTGAGAGTGACAGACACAGAGAGAAAGACAGATAGAGGGGGAGAGAGAGAATGGACATGCCAGGGCTTCCAGCCTCTGCAAACGAACTCCAGACGCTTGCGCCCCCTTGTGCATCTGGCTAACGTGGGACCTGGGGAACCGAGCCTCGAACCGGGGTCCTTAGGCTTTACAGGCAAGCGCTTAACTGCTAAGCCATCTCTCCAGCCCTTCATATATTTCTTATTATGATTTTTGTGGTGCCCTGTGTGTGTGTGGCTTCTTATGATGTTATTTTATCTTATTTGGTTCTTACAGAATTCCTGGAGCCTAGAACTTAATGTTTTTAATTAACTTTGGAAAATTCTTACCCAAAAAGATCTTGTAATAGTAGTTTCATCCAGCTGTCTCTTGTCTTCCTTGGGGTTTATTATATAGGTCTTAGGCCTTTTCGTTGCTGTAATTAAGTACTAGAGGACAGAAAGGTTTATTCTGGCTACAGGTTTAGAAGGTTCTGTCCACCGTGGCAAGCTGACCGTGGTGGGCAGAAGGGCTCACAACATGGTGATCACTGAGCGAGGCGAGGCTCTCTTCCCTTACTTTCCCCCAGCCGTGCACAGTGTGTCTCCCACATTCAAGGTAGGTCTCCCACCTCTCTGGGAACACCCTCAGAAAATGAGGCATGAAATTGGGTTTTTCTTAACTTTTCACACTTTTTTTTTAATTCTGTGTATCATTTTTTCTTCATTCTCTGGTTCATCGATTTATCCTTGTTTCTCCCAGAGCTGGGGTTCAAACCCAGGCCTCTGTGCTTTCCAGGCAAGAGCTGTTCCTCTGAGCTAAATCCCTAAGACCTTACGGTCTCCAGTTGAGTGGACATATTCAAGTCTTCGGAGGAGGGGTAGGATAAAGCAGTTCGTGGTTACGAAAATTTGTTAAAGAATGAATAAAGTATTGCTGACGTGTATTTAAAAGCAATGCATATACTTGAGTGGTATAGCCACATACATTTTACTTTTTTGGTTTATTTTTATTTATTTATTTGAGAGCCACAGACAGAGAGACAAAGAGGCAGTTAGATAGATAGATAGAGAGAGAGAGAGAGAGAGAGAGAGAGAGAGAGAGAGAGAGAGAGAGAGAGAATGGGCATGCCAGGGCCTCCAGCCACTGCAAATGAACTCCAGATGCGTGCACCCCCTTGTGCATCTGGCTAACGTGGGTCCTGGGTAATTGAGCCTCAAGCCAGGGTCCTTAGGCTTCATAGGCAAGTGCTTAACTGCTAAGCCATCTCTCCAGAGCTGTCATTTCTATCATGCCCAGGGCTTGGCTTTACTTCACTCACACTAATTGCTTTCCTTGACATTCCTCTGGGCTGTTGTATCAATCAGTAGCCCTTTCACCAAGCAGAGCTCTTTGTTTTGTCAAACTTGGTTCCCCATTTACCCACCAGAAAACATACGTCTGCATATGGTGTCCTTGCTTTGCTCTTTCAAACAAAGCTGCTAATATGCCTGAGTACAAGTTTTAGTAAACACAGGTTTTCATTTTGCTTTTTTCAACTTTATGCGCCCAGCACATCTGCTCCTATATGAATGCTGGGAAATTGAAATTGGACCAGCAGGCTTTGGATTCAGAGGCCTTTAACCACTGAGCCATCTCCCTAGCCTGTTTTTCATTTTTCTACGTGCCCAGAGGGCATGGCTGTGTATATAACAAGGTGTCAGGTTTCGGGTTTTAAGAAACTGCAACTTTGTTTTCCAGAGTGTCATTCTATGAATGTTTCCACCAAGGATTATGAGTGATTCGGCTTTTCTGTACCCTGAGCATATGATGTCATCATTAGCTTATGTTTAGCTTTCTTTTTTGCTTTAAAGTGAGACAGAGAACTGAGCATTTCTCTCCATCTTTTATTATTTATTTATTTATTTATTTGAGAGAGAGAGAGAGAGAGAGAGAGAGAGAGAGAGAGAGAGAGAATGGGTGTGCTAGGGCCACCAGTCAATGCAAATAACTCCGCATGCATCTGCCACGTTGTGCATCTGGCTTACATGGGTCCTGGGAAATCGAACCAGGGTCCTTTGGCTTTGAAGGCAAGCACCTTAACTGCTAAGCCATCCCTCCAGCCCTATTTTTAGCTTTCTGATAAGTGTGTAGTGATAGCTAATGATCTTAACTTGCTTTCTCTTAATGGCTAATGATGCTGAACATCTATTTTCATATTTACTTGACATTTTCTTTGAATAAATGTCTTTTCATGCCATTCTTCAATATGATACTTTTTGTCTTACTGTTGAGTTTTGATCGTTTTATATCTGCTAGATCCAAGTATATTACTGTTGTCTGTAAGCATTTTCTTCATCTGTTATGTATTTTTATCTATTTAATAGTGATTTTTTTTTTTACGTTGCTTGCCTATCACGCAGAAAGCTCGGCGTAAAAGTCCTGCGCTGCATACAGAGCTGTGGTGGCAGACAGTTGTAAAACCAGCACTCAGGAGATGGAGACAGAGGATCAGGAGTTCAAAATCATCCTTAGCTACATAGCGAGTTTGAAGCCAGCTTGAGCCACAGGAGACCCTGTGTTGGGGGGAAAAAAAAAGCCATTTGTACTTTTGGTTTTGTTTTGTTTTTATGAAGTAGGATCTTGCTGTAGCCTAGACTGACCAGAATTCACTCTGCATTCTCAGGGTGGTCTCAAACTCATGGCGATCCGCATACCTCCGCAGTGCTGGGGTTAAAGGCGTGTGCCACCATGCCCGGCTCACTTGCTATTTTCTCTGGCTTATGACGTGCGGCTGCTTTGCTATAAACCGTCAGCACTCGATGAGGACGAGTGTGAATTGGCAGGTACACTCTTGCTGGAGAGCAGAAGAGAGACTGGACCAACAGGGCACAACGTGGCTGAACTTCACCTGGTGGCAGAGAAGCCACAATCTCCAGGTGACATCTTGCCAGACCTTCCTTGCTGCAAACTATTCTCAGTTCAGGTAACTGATTCAGAACCAGTGTTCTTTGTGTGTCTGTTTTTTTTTTTTCTTTTCTTTTTCCTGAGACTAGGCCATGTAACCTAAGCCAGCATCAAACTCACAGTGACCCTCTTGCCTCAGTCTTGCAAGTTATGAGCCACCAAGCTCAGCCTCACTCTTCTAAGTTCCGTGCATACATATTATTAACTGTTCGTCACCGTAGAACACCTGAACAACTATAAAGAAATAAGTAGAAATACTATTTTAGGTCTTTAAAAAGCTCACAGGGGATATAAAAGTTAAAACTGGAGTAACTATAAAATTTTTAGGCTGGAGAGATGGCTTAGCAGTTAAGGCGCATGCCTGCCTTAGCCTAAGGACCACAGTTCGATTCTCCAGGTCCCACGTAAGCCAGATGCACCTGGTGGCACATGTGTCTGGAGTTCATGTGCAGTGGCTAGAGGCCCTGGCGTGCCCATTCTCACTCTTTCTCTCCTTCTCTCTAATAAATAAATAAATAAATACAAATAAAAAAATTTAAAGGGGGGTTAATCATGCATGTTAACATAGCATTATAATAAATATTCTCATTTGAAGGTCCCAGTAGAAGAAGCTATTTAAATGTGGTACAGTCTTCCATAAGATTTTATCAAGCAAAGTCTTGTGTGTTCAACGGTGCTTTTACGTATAACAAGTGATTACAAACATGAGCCAGGCCACGTCTGAGTCATCCTTGAATACGGCAGCAGTGTCCATGGTGAAGCCTGCAGATACAGCATGTCCCCCAGGCCTCCATACACCTCCATACACCACGCTACATGCTGGATCCTTACCGGGGTCCAGGGTGCTGACTAGAATGGGTTCCAAGCAAGAGCTACCAGTAACATGCCTGACAGACTCAGCATCTTATTCTTTAAATATATAATACTTTATTTATTTATTTTATGTTATTAATATTTCATTAATATAATATATTGAATATGAAATATACTAACTGAGGGTCATCTCTCACTTATAGCGAAGTCCTAAGTTAAATATATTGTTTCTTTCCTATTCTTCAATTTTTCTCACCTACAAGTTTTCAAATCACTCCTTAGGGTCTGTGATTTGATCTGTCCATTCTACGTGCCATATTTTCTCAATTAAAATCCCAGAATTAAAGCTTCAGTTTGAGACTTGCTGCTCAGCCCGTGTAATGGCTCAGCCCATTTGTAGCGACCTGGGGCAGTAAAGTGAGCAGTCATGAAACAGCGAGCCACTGAATCAAGACTGTCGATGATATATGTTCGAAGAAAAGAAAGACTCAATTTTTACTAGAGGAAAAAAAAAAAGACGTGGGTAAAAATATCTCCATATTAACGTTAACTAAAACCAGTTGCTAGCAAGCTGTTTCAGGTGGAAATTGGCATGTAAAGCTTCCTGGATCTAGCTTCAGAGAAGCTGGTACTGGTGAGGGCTGCATGCTGGCACCGTGTGGGCATTTTTTTGAGAAGATAGGATGCGAAGCTCATGCCATGTTCACAAGCAAGACAAGGTTGACATTTTACAGCCAATGAATGCAACCCGTATCCACACAACTAGATTCAGATGGAGAGAGATGTGAGCGTGCATTTAAATGTTGGAAAACATGGAAAACCAGTAAAGAGGATTGTTTAAAGGAAGGTTTTAGCCCCCTACACATAGACAGCAGAGAAGAAATGGTGAGCACTGTTTTATGATCTCATATCATTATTAAAATACCAAGTTGCTATAAAGGTACTGATTCTTATAAGACAGAAATTCTTAAATTTCAATAGCACACACACACACACACACACACACACACACACATTTGAGGCAGGGTTTCACTCTAGCCCAGGCTGACCTGGAATTCACTATGGAGTCTCAGGGTGGCCTTGAACTCTCGGCAATCCTCCTACCTCTGCCTCCCAAGAGCTGGGATTAAAGGCATGTGCCACCATGCCTGGCAGCACTGGTATATTTTTTAAACTAAGTAATTGAGAGACACAAAGTAGAGGTTAGCATGATTTCTTATCCTTTTCACGGGAAAGTGAGGGTGGTTTTCCAGCAGCCAAAGAGAACAAGTTAGTTCTATGTTCTTGGTTAATAAAAGGAGAGGGATAAGAGGAATACTGATGTGTGGCATGCTAATCCAGTGCAGCACACACATACATTACAATTGTTTAAGATTTTAAATGTGCCACAGCAGTCTTATAATTCACACACACACACACAAAAACAGAAGTCATCTTCTCAGAGTTTGTAACATATGCCTATAAACCCAGTATCAGGGGGGCTGAGACAGGAGGATATCGAGTTTGAGGCCAGCTTGGCCTCAACTAAACAAAGCAAGAAAACAAACAAGGGCTGGAGACATGGCTTAGTGGTTAAGGCACTTGCCTGCCAAGCCTAAGATCTCATGTTCAAATCCCCAGTTCCCACGTACCCAGACATACACTGGCACAAGCACGCAATGTTGCACATGTGCCACATGTGTGTGGAGTTTGCTCATAGCAGGCTGAAGGTCCTGGCACACCCATTCTCTCTCTCTCAAAAATAAAAATAATAGAGCCGGGCATGGTGGCACACACCTTTAATCCTAGCGCTTGGGAGGCAGAGGTAGGAGGATCGCCGAGAGTTCGAGGCCACCCTGAGACTCCATAGTGAATTCCAGGTCAGCTTGGGCTAGAGTGAGACCCTACCTACAAAAACCAAAATAATAAAAATAGTAATTATTATTATTATAAATCAATTAAACAAACCCAAATCAAGCAGTGGCTAGAGGACCTGTAACCCCAGTCCTGGTTGGGAAGGCCACTCTGTCAGTAAAAGTGCTTGCCGAGCAAACAGGAGGACTTGAGTTAAGTCTCCAGTAGCCATATAAACACTGGGCATTTGTCATCCCAGGACTGTGGAGGTAGAGACAGGCGAATTCCTGGAGCTCACTCCAACCAGCGTAGCCTACTTGGTGAGCAACAGGCTGATGTGAGAACCTGTCTTATACAGAAGCAGGGTGTTTCTGAGAATGGCATCCGATGGTCGTCCTCTGGTTTCCACATGAGGGCACACACAGGTATCCACATGCATGTGCACACGCATGCACACCATACACGCATAGACATGCAAAAACAACAGAGTGAGCTTGATAGCTTCTATATCTTACTCCTTTTCAACTCTGTTATCACTTGTCCTCTGGAAAACCTCTGCCATAATTTGAACATCTGAATAAACATTGGGATCTACTGAGAGCACTGCCTTGACGTCGCTTCGCACTTTGAGAGCCCTCTCCTGAGGAGATTGCTGTAATAATAGCTAAGCGAGGGCTGGAGAGATGGCTCAGTGGTTAAGCACTTGCCTGTGAAGCCTAAGGACCCTGGTTCGAGGCTTGATTCCCCAGGACCCACGTTAGCCAGATGCACAAGGGGGCGCACGCATCTGGAGTTTGTTTGCAGTGGCTGGAGGCCCTGGCGCGCCCATTCTCTCTCTCTCTGTGTCACTCTCAAATAAATAAAGTTTAAGATATCTATTAAAAAAAACAAAACAAAGAAAGCTAAGCGATTTCCAGAGTTAGCTTTTCAGATAGAACTGGGGCAGAATGGGTGTGCAGAATCAATTACCTTAGTGTTTTGAGAATTATGAGTAAGGAGAAACATGCTTGCTATAGTCCAACTTTGCTTGATTTCCTTTATGATTGTTCAAATTATACAATGGCTGTTATTTCAGGAAGATAAAACTACCACAGGAGGTTTCCATATGCAAGCAAAGCAAAGCCCGAGACATCTCTCAGGATCTAACCTCACACATGCTGCCTTGCTATTCCAGGCCACGGACAGAAAGACTCCAATCCACTAATCAAGACTGTAGATACATCAAAAACAATATGCTTTTCCTGGATAACTGCAATGCTTAGAAATATTTTATCTGCGAGCAGAATGCATTCCGATGCTGCTCCGGAAAGAAGTTTCTCAAAGCCATCTCTCTAACACCAGTCTTGGAAGCAAGCCACTGGGAACCCTTCCGGAAAAGCTGAGAGCAAACAAAGAAGGGGGGCTGGGGAAATAGCTTAGCAGTTAAGGCGATTGAAAGCAAAGCCACAGGACCCAGGTTCCATTCCCCAGCACCCACGTTAGCCAGCTGCACAGGTGGTACGTGCGTCTGGAGTTCGTTCGCAGTGGCTGGAGGCCCTGGCGCGCCCCTTCCCTCTATCCGTCTCTTTCTCTCTCTCAAATAAATTATTATTTTTTTTTTTAAAAAAGAAGGGAACCAATGTGTGGGCTATGAACTCAAGCTTGTCTCCGTATTTACACTTGCAAATAGACTTCAAAGATTTTCAGGCTTCAATTGACATTGTTCAGTTCTTCAGGAGTGAAATTGACCGAGAGTAAGATGACCTGGTGAACAGAGAACAACCCGAAGAAAATCATTTCCTGTTTGTTTGAAGCTCAAAGGGACAGCAACTGCCCCATGAAAGTCTCTTGGTCATTGTGGGGATTGGTACAGTTACCACACTGACAGATATAGTTTTTTGAGGCAGGGTCCCAACTGAGATTATATATATATATATATATATATATATATATATATATATATATACACACATATATATATATGTATATATATATACACACATATATATACATATATATGTGTATATATATACACATATATATGTATATATATGTGTGTATATATATATATATACATACACACATACATACACATATACATACATACATACATACATATACATACACACACATACATACATATATATATGTGTATATATATATGTATATGTATATATTTATATTTTAAATAAACAACTTTGGCTTAGTAAACTTATTGCAAATGTTGCATGTTGTTTTCACCAGGATAGAGAGGCGGATTTCCAAACCGGATCGTTACCGTTTATAACTGACTTGGGCTCCTTTTGCTGTACTCAGATAGAAATTCTGATTATGGGAGGAGAAACTTTCCTATCATGAGGGATGTTCTAGGCCTGTGAGGCACAAAGCCCAGGCTTGGACTCCACAGAAGCGCACGTGGGGGCTCGCAGTTCAGAGACCAGAGGGTAAGGGGCCCATTGCTCTAAGCTCTAGGTGTTCGCCTGAGGATGTGATGCTCTGAGCTTTCATCACCATGGCCCCAGCGGGGAGCCACAGCCGCCGCTGGCAACTGTCGGTGGTGTGATGGCTCCAGAACCATCTTTGAATGACGAGGCGCTCAGCTGAGCAGTGACCAGGGTCATCAATCTCTGACCTAGAATGCGGAGCCCTTAGCCACAGACTATTGCTAGGGTGTCGGAAACCCTTAGCTGCTAAGGCTTGGCTGCTCCCTGGAAGGCTCCCAGACACCTGAGCCACAGTCTCTTTTTCTGTCTTTCTTCAGCCTCGGTTCTCTGCCTCCTCCTCTCCCATTCTCTCTCGGTCCATCGTCGTCCTGGTCACTTTCTGGAATCCTTCAGGGGCTCCTAGTGGACCACAGGGGTCTGCCACCTCTGCTGCGGGTTCCCCACCTTCTTCCTCTCCATGTTGCCAGCTCAGCCCTCTCTACTGACCATAAAGGTCAGAACTGCGGATGAAAAGAGCATTCAGAAAAGGCCTTTTCTTGGGCCTGATGTTGGAACGTCAGGGGGACCATCGGAGGGGCATCTCCCGGCTCTTTGTGAAGCTGAGCGGATCGGCTGGCTTCGCAGCTAGAAAGGGGGCGTGGCCAAGGAGCAGGCGTATGCAAATGAAGGACTGCGATTACCCCAGGCACCGCCCGCCCGCCCGCTGCGCCACTAGGGGCAGTGCTCCCCCTGCTGGCCGGACTGAGCGTAGCTCCAGACTGCTTCTGCAGAAGAGGGTCTTCTTTCTACCGCCAGGCTGGGCTGTGGGGAGGGGTCGCAGCTGGAGCACGCCTCCGGGTGTCCCTGGAGGGGTCCTGTGCAGCTGCTGGAGTGTTCTCAGAGTGACTGCAAAGTGCCCATCAGCTGGGCTGCCCTGAGGGGCAGACTGGCCTGCTGTCAGTACAAGGGCCTCTTGGCTGACAGCTTTTTTAAAAAAATATTTTATTATTTATTTATTTATTAGAGAGAGAGAGAAGGAGAGAGAGAGAACGGGTGCGCCAGGGCCTCTAGCCAATGCAAACGAACTCCAGATGCATGCGCCGTCATGCGCACCGGGCTTACGTGGGATCTGGAGAATCGAACCTGGATTCCTCAGGCTTTGTAGGCAAGCTCCTTAACCACTAAGCCATCCCTCCAGCCCTTAGCTGACAGTTTTAATCATTCACAGAAAACAGTAAAAGTGTGTTTATAGGGCTGGAGAGATGGCTTAGCGGTTAAGCGCTTGCCTGTGAAGCCTAAGGACTCCAGTTTGAGGCTCAACTCCCTAGGACCCACATTAGCCAGATGTACAAGGGGGTGCACGCACCTGTTCTCTCCCTCTATCTGCCTTTCTCTCTGTGTCTGTTGCTCTCAAATAAATAACTAAAAATAAACCAAAAAAGTTTTAAAAGTGTGTTTATAAAACTCCAATACCTAATTAAAAATTCTAACAGTATTTTTTTAAATTTTATTTATTTATTTGAGAGCGACAGACACAGAAAGACAGATAGAGGGAGGGAGAGAGAGAATGGGAGCGCCAGGGCTTCCAGCCTCTGCAAACGAACTCCAGACGCGTGCGCCCCCTTGTGCATCTGGCTAACGTGGGACCTGGGGAACCGAGCCTCGAACCGTGGTCCTTAGGCTTCACAGGCAAGCGCTTAACCGCTAAGCCATCTCTCCAGCCCTCTAATAGTATTTTTAATAAAATTTGATGGGCTGGAGAAATGGCTTAGTGGTTAAGGCACTTGCCTGCCAAGCCAAAGGACCCAGAGGTTCAGTTCTCCAGTACCCATGTAAGCCAAATGTACAAGGTGGCACATGCATCTGGAGTTTGTCTGCAGCAGCTGAAGGCCCTGGTGCGCCTATTTTTTTTATTTTTTTTCTCTCTCTCTCAAATAAACAAAATAAAATATTTTTTAAAACAACACAATGTGACACTTGAGAGTGTTTAGCTGTGCTCCTGAGAGGTAAGCTGCGTTCTTGGGAACTGTCTGAGAAGGAGACAGGCTTCTTGTGAGCCAGCAGAGTTCTGCGGGAGAAGCACACGGGTGAAGGAATAGTCAGGACACTAGCTAGCATCGGATGTTCTCCAATACGGCTGGAAGCTTCCCTCCCCTACTCACCAGTCAAATAGCTTGAGGTCTGAAGTCCTAACAGCCCAACACTATTCAAGTGCAAATCTTAGTCTCTCACTGTCAACTATTTCAATGACTCACTTCACAATAGTGCTGGAAAACTCAATCACAAATACATGTTCCCTTGGAAGCGATGTCCTACACAGAGGCGAACAAGATCAGTTGCCAGCTCTGCTACCTGGGCAAATGACTGATCATTTCTAGGCATTGACCTCCTGTGTGTATTCTGGACAAGAAAGAAAAAAAGATTCCTTCCCCTGTTCACATGCAGGCATAGTAAGAAGATAAAATTTATATGTAAGTTGCCAGAAAAATCTCTGGAAAGAATAGCTGCTCTAATTTTTTTCTTTCAATTTTTTTTTTATTAACAACTTCCATGACTATAAAAAAAATATCCCATGGTAATTCCCTCCCTCCCCCCACTTTCCCCTTTGAAATTCCACTCTCCATTATATCTCCTCCCCCTCTCAATCAGTCTCGTCTTTTATTTTGATGTCATGATCTTTTCCTCCTCTTATGATGGTCTTGTGTAGGTAGTGTCAGGCACTGTGAGGTCATGGATATCCAGGTCATTTTGTGTCTGGGGGGAGAACGTTGGAAGGAGTCCTGCCCTTCCTTTGGCTCTTACAGTCTTTCCGCCACCTCTTCTGCAATAGACCCTGAGCCTTGGAAGGTGTGATAGAGATATTGCAGTGCTGAGCACTCCTGTCACTTCTTTCCAGCTTCATGATTCCTCCTGAGTCATCCCAAGGTCACTGCAATCTGAAAAGCCAAGGTTCTCTACCAAAAGTGAGAGTAGCATTAATACAAGGGTTTGAACATTAAGAAAAGTGCTTACTGGGCAGTTTGACAAGCATAGTATAGGTGTTCTAATTTTAATGACTTCTCCTCAATGAAATCTACCGACTTGCCATTTGCAAAGTCTTCAGGCTCCTTACATCACAGGCTGCTTGTTCTAGGAAAGTGAGTTTGGAAGCACTTGTCATGTACAGGAAGGGGAAATTCACTCATTATTATCGGATCACTTTTCTACCACATACCACTCCTAGAACATCTTTCCACCTAGTAGGCTCTTATAAAATATTTGCTGACTTCAACATCATCCCACTTAATCTTTCGTTCTGACAAGAAGTAGCTGAGAGACATTTGATTCTTACTGTTTCCTTTCTATAAAGAGGCATGACTTGGGCAGAGGTAGTAGGGTCACCATGAGTTCAAGGCCACCCTGAGACTACATAGTGAATTCCAGGTCAGCCTGGGCTAGAGCAAGACCCTACCTTGAAAAACAAAACAAAACAAAAGCATAACTAAAATAAGACAAAAGTAAAACCTGACTGAGGTAGTTGAAATTATTTAAATGAAAGTATATATCCTCTAATTGAAATGTCCTTTATACTGGATGAGGCCTTGTAAGAAAGATAAAACCGGGCTGGAGAGATGGCTTAGCGGTTAAGCGCTTGCCTGTGAAGCCTAAGGACCACGGTTCGAGGCTCGGTTCCCCAGGTCCCACTTAGCCAGATGCACAAGGGGGCGCACGCGTCTGGAGTTTGTTTGCAGAGGCTGGAAGCCCTGGCGCGCCCGTTCTCTCTCTCTCCCTGTATCTGTCTTTCCCTCTGTGTCTGTCGCTCTCAAATAAATAAATAAAAAATTAAAAAGAAAAAAGAAAGATAAAACATGCCTTTGTTTTCTTTTTCTGCATACATCTATGGAATGGCTAAAAGGTGGAATAAGAAGAGAGAAAGAAAGTCCATCCATCAGCTTTCTGCTGGTCCTGGGAACAAAGACTAGGCCAGAAGACAGCAGACATGTGTGCTGTGTTTGGCTTCCACATCTGGCTACTAAATATAATAACCTGGGATAAAGGCTAAACAATGGCCATTTTCAGACCTAAAGACTGTTTGCCTTGAAGATTCTTCAAAGGATTGTCCACCAGCTATGTTTAGAGAAAGGACAGGAACATTTATAATTCTTCTTAGAAAAGTACAATGAAACAAAAGGCAGACATCCTCCGTTGATGTGATAGCCAGGGTAGAGGCTCTATTTACCGCTTAGTTTATCTAGCGTAGATGACACAGCCTCCCCTGCCCCCCCCCACACACAGATGTCTCAGCTTGGAGGGAAGAGGTTTCCCTGCTGGCTGCTCCTGGTCCTGAATACCCAGACTTGAGATATATGCTTTCTATCCTAGTCCCACCAACAATAAATTGGGTATCTTTGATCCAGCTCACTGAGTTCTGAGTAAACTTAAACAAAAAGAGAATATAAAAAAATTTTCTAAACAAAAAATATATATTTTTCTTCACACGTAAACAGGCTTTGTTGTGTGTATTGTACATTAGATGAGCAAAAGAAAACCTGGAATAATAATACTGATAAAGGGCGGAAGAAGATGGCTTAGTGGTTAAGGATTTGCCTGCAAAGCCAAAGGACCCCATTTTGATTCCCCAGGAACCACGTAAGCCAGATGTGCAAGGTGGACCATGTGTCTGGAGTTTGTTTGCAGTGGCTAGAGGCTCTGATGCACCTATTCTCTCACTTTCTCTCTGCCTCCTCCTCTCTCATAAATAAATAAATAAATAAAAATATATTAAAAAATAATACTGACTGAATAGCAATAGGTGTCATTAGAGTCTGAAAGTCTATTCAGCCAATGAAACTCGTGCACCTTCAGTCAGAAAGTGCTGTTTTTATGTCTTTTCAAAAGCTGTCACTGGGGGTTGGAGAGATGGCATAGTGCTTAAGGCGCTTGCCTGCAAGGCTTACTAAGAATTTATGTTCGAATCTGCACGTCCCACCTAGCCAGATGCAGTGACGCAAGCATGCAATATCACACATGCACACAAGGGGGCGCGTGTCTGGAGTTCGTTGGCAGGGGCTGAAGACCCCGGTGAACCCATTCTCTTTCTCACACACACAAAACAACTAGTAATAATATGGCTGCAATGTGAGAGAGGGAGCGAAATAGCTTTGTTAGGCAGTTATGTGCCTGGGCCCCAGAAAATAGAGGCAGGAATGACTGTCCTTGCATTCTCCACTTTGCTAGAGCTCAGAGGAGCTGGCTTCTCCTCATCTTCTTGCCTAAAGGAGTTTCCTGGATCTGCTTTTCTGCAGACACCCTGAGCCTCTCCTGGGAGAGCGGTCCCCTTCCTAGAATTTAAATCTGACCCTGAAGTTGTGACTGGTCAGCTGCAGGCCCCAGAAGTTGGCATCGTGGCTGGCCTCTTCCTGAGACAGCACGTAGCCCAGGACCCATCAGCGGTCCCTCTGGCTCACCTGAGCTGGAAGGTAGGGCCTCTGCAGTAAGGTCTAAACTTGTTTCCCCGGGGAGGGCAGCGCTCTTACCTGCGTTCATCACTGCCGAACCTCCGGTTCTGGTGAGTCACCCCTTCACCCCTGTTCCCGCTCGGGCTCTTTATCCCTTCCCTCCACCCTCCACGGGGCAAGAGCCCTTTCTATTTTCCTTCTTTTTAAAAAAAATTTTTTTTTAGGGCTGGAGGAATGGCTTAGCGGTTAAGCGCTTGCCTGTGAAGCCTAAGGACCCCAGTTCAAGGCTCCATTCCCCAGGACCCACGTTAGCCAGATGCACAAGGGGGCGCACGCGTCTGGAGTTCGTTTGCAGTGGCTGGAGGCCCTGGTGCACCCATTCTCTCTCTCTCTCTCTTTCTCTCTCTCTCTCTCTCCCTCTTTCTCTCTGTCTGTGGTTCTAAAATAAATAAGTAAAAATAAACAAAAAAAAATTTTAAAAATATTTTATTTTTATGTATTTACTACAGAGAGAGAGAATGAGAATGGGCATGCCATGGCCTCTAGCCACTGCAAATGAACTCCAGATGCGTGTCCCCCCTTGTGCATCTGGCTTACGTGGGTACTTACCTGGGTCCTTAGGCTTTGCTGGCAAGCATTTTAAGCACTAAAGCCCCTCTCCAGCCCCTGTATTTTCTTTTCTCTCCTCTCCAGCTGTCTTTTGATGTTTCCTTGAGGCTCACCACATGGGCTCTCAGACCTCATGAGTGTTATCTATTCTCTTTCTCTTGATTTTGTACTTCATTAAGTAAATATAGTAATTCAGTAATTATCCTTCTCAGTCTTATTTCATCCAGTTCGTTGGTTAAAAGTAGACACAGACCTAGGGTTTGGGGCTCAAGGACTTTCCTGCGCCCCAGTATTCCATTTCAGTACCTGACTCCCACACATTAAGGTTGGCCCCTGAGAAAACCTGATAAATTCTTGTATGTAGTTCATAATCTGCGTTATTCCCCAACTCTGAAAATTGGCTCTACACTTCCACACTTCCTGCTGTTGCCGGCTCAGGACCTGTTTCCTGTTGATAACTGGGGAGAGTTGCTTCTAATATCCTCAGGAAAGCCATAGCTCATTGTTACTCAAGGGAACTCACTCTACCAGGAAAGGCCATGTTCCTTGTTTGACTTTTCCGGCAAACACACACACACACACACACACACACACACACACACACACACACAGTCAGAACAAAGTGTTGTTCAGCAGAAAGGATTCTTGTGGGATTCCTCTCTCATTCTCAGCTGACAATTGTCAGCGCCTTATTTTCAAAGTCATTCTGGGATCAGTTCTTATTCGCATGTTGAACGATGAAGGAAATGTTCCGTTCTCTTGAAATGACTATAACATGTCCATACTGTAAATTTTGTGAACCAGAAGGGGGGATTGAGGGCAAGGATGAAGAACATGCCTCAGGAAAGAAAATATATCAAATAAATGCTGCCCTTTCCCTCTTGCTCCAAAAATACCACTTTCCTTGAAGTCTTGGATAGAAATGAGGACACCGTTGTCCACTCACCCAGACTCTTCAATGCATAAGATGCAGGCTTCAAGATGTCAGTGAGTGCCACATCCCCCATTTTTGGTTAATTCTGCAAATTCATTGGCTTACTACAATTTCTGTCTACAGTAGAGAAGTTTAAGAAATTGCTTAATGGAGGATTAACGTTTATTAGCCACCTTCACTGGACACAGAAACTATTCATCCTTCATCATAGCAAGTATGTCAGTGAAAAGAGAGGAAAATATTTTCCCAACTGTTGATGTAGATTCAGTTTCCCAAGGGGGGAATGGCTGTTCATGCACGTTTATGTCCCTTCTATTTCTATGTGAATTACCAAATCCTTTTAAATATCTTCCTAATTTTCCTTCCATTTCACATTGTAACCTAGATTATGAAACTAATTTTGCACTTATATCATATTAATCAACAGTAACATCATGGGGAAATTATGTAAATATTTCCACTTTATTTTTAATAAGTTCCATGGAGATAAATGGTCTAGACATCAAAATCAGATGCATAAAACCCTCATGTTTGTTTCTTACCACAAATGAATGTCTCGTTGTATAACACATTAAAGGAACACAAAAGTTATTCAACATTGAAGACACTTCCTAGCTAAGCAGAAGAAAATTAGAACTTCCCAAGGAAAAATCTGCCAGTAGTGTTTAGATAAGTGACAATCTTATCAAATGACATCTTATAAAAATGAACACAGAATTGTTGTTTCCTCACATAATTACTAATCTAAGACAATTTCATCTCATGACTTATTCATCCTAAAAATAAAATGGAGGCCTTCTAGTCTGAGAGCCATTGAAAAATACTCTAAAATGCTGACTCTTGTTTTAAAATTGATTTTTGTTTATTTATTTGAGAGTGACAGACAGAGAAGGAGAGAGAGAGAGAGAGAGAGACAGAGAGAGACAGAGAGAGGGAGAGGGAGAGAATGGGCGTGCCAGGGCCTCCAGCCACTGTAAACGAACTCCAGATACGTGTGCCCCCTTGTGCATCTGGCTAACGTGGGTCCTGGGGAATCGAGCCTTGAACCGGGGTCCTTAGGCTTCGCAGGCAAGTGCTTAACCGCTAAGCCATCTCTCCAGCCCTAAAATGCTGACTCTTTTTAGTGTTAAACCTCTAAGACTGATTCGCCTCTAACCAAAGATCCTTGCTATGGTTATGCAGACAGCCATGGTGAGAAGCCCGTGTCCTCTCAAGACTCAGGCTATGCAGATGTCACAGCCTCTCTTTATTTTCCATGGCCTGTGCACAACCATGTGCTTGACCATGACTTGGGATACTCAACAATCATGCCTTGATGGCATGACTTTGCTTCCAAGTATTTAATTTTAGGGAAATATAAAAACAATCCTGTTGAAGACAACATGTATTTCACAGACTATTTCTCAGATAATCCCATCAGCAATGTTTTCATAGAGTCCCCACAAAATGCCAAGACATAAGCATTCGAAACAGTGACTGTCACCCACGTTGTGAAAACTACATCTTGCTGAATTCCCGCCCCCATCACAAGTCTGTCTAAAATAACACATACTTCACATTTTTCTGTCATTAAATATTCAGTACCTGAAAGGTATAAGAGGCATCCAACGGGATGAAGGAAGACTTCAAACTACTATCTGTGCAAGTAAAAATACTTCGGCAGCACACATACTAAAATTGGAACGATACAGAGATTAGCATGGCCCCTGCTTAAGGATGATGCACAAATTTGAGAAGCATTCCATATTTTTTTTTTTTAAAGAAAGAAGATACCAATTTTTTTTCACCTTTAGTTTCCCTAGATAATGAACAGGAACAGTAATTCTGATTTATGATGGAGACAGAATTACTCTTTCCTAGGAGAAACGTTTAAGGGAAAACCCACAATTGTTGGAGTCTTACAGGGGAATAAATTTGTACTTAGAAGGTAACATTGTCATATGAGAGTGTTCTCAGTTGCAAAGCTGGCCACGGATATATAAGTATTTAGGGAGAGCCCAGGAATGGAAAAGTATTAACTGTAAACAAACAGAAAGAACCCGTCCTGTATTTAGCAGCATAGGATGGAGAACATCTGGTAATTTCTCTTGGTTTATTGGCACAAATGGCGTGACATCTGTGGTGGTTTGATTCAGGTGTCCCTCCATAAACTTAGGTGTTCTGAATGCTACTCTCTAGTTGATAGCAGTTTGGAAATTAACGCCTCCTAGAGGCAGTGTATTATTGGGAGTGGGCTTATGGGTGTTATAGCCAGTTTTCCCCTTGCCAGTGTTTGGCACACTCTCCTGTTGCTATTGTCCACCTTATGTTGGCCAGGGGGTGATGTCCACCCTCTGCTCATGCCATTGTTTCCCCTGCCATCATGGGGCTTTCCTCAAGTTTGTAAGCCAAAATAAATCCTTCCCCCCCCCACAAAAAAAAAGCTGCTCTTGGTTGGGTGATTTCTGCCAACAATGTGAACCTGACTGCAACAACATCTTTTGGTCTTGTTGCTATCATTTCAGTTTTTGTTCTTTGAGAGAAGGGTCTTATGTACCCTTGATCTTCCAGCGTAGCAGAGCTGACCTTGAACTCCAGATCTCCCGCCTCCCTAGGGCTGGGATGACGGGCAGCACACACCATCACCCAGAGCTTGCTACTCCTTCGTTTCTTTGTTTCAGTAAGTTTCTCACTTTCCCAAATGTCGCGGAGACATAGGAGCCGAGATGGTAATGACGCTGGGCAGGAAGATAGCTGAAGATCATCTGTGAGTCAAGAAGACGACCTCCTTGGTTTCTGGGGTTTGTTGGCGGCCCACGGAGAAGAGTTTTTATGACTGGTAAACATGTACTGCTCCAACCAAAGCTCCTAAAAGCATGAGCCTGTGTAGGAAACAGGACAGCCCCGCATGTCAGTGATAACCTCCCTGTCCTGAATGTTTGCCACTTGCCAAGGTCTCAAGCAGCCCTTGCATGGGCCTCAACGGGGCTCAAGCTCTTGCTGGTCATGCAGCCTGGATGCCTGGGTCCCTCCTGATGCGCCGTGGAGTCTAGAGGAGATGTTCGGCGACCACGCTGCCCGCCTTCTTCTCACAGGCGCACCGCCGCAGCTCCCTGCAGTCCTTCGAGAACGCTCTCCCGTTGAGGATGGTCACACAGTCCCTGTGCCTTGAGGTGGAAGCATCTATCATAATCTCAAACCTTAAGAAAATAAAAAGAAGCTAATCTGACTGTGACTTACTTCTAAACTGGCATAGTAACTAATCATAAAGAACATGAAAAGTCTTCCTGTAGCAATAAAACTCATGACTATGTACTGGGAAGTTGGAATTGCTGAACATTCTGAGCCCCTCAATTTCCATCACATTCTTAGAAACAGCCACTCCAAGCAACCAACTATTTTTAACTAAAACAAAGAAACATGTTCTGATCTTACTATGAATTTAAAGTTAACTACCCTTTCTAATAGTCAGTTTACTTCACTAGAAAATGCAACTGGTTGTGTCAATGTACCTTGTTTCCCGGGAGAGTAAATGCTTTACTGTACATGAGGAAGAATATTATCTGCTTAAATATGGCTTCAAATGTAATACACTTTGTCACAGAATTCCATTCGTGCCCCATCTAACTGTTTCCAGCATCGATAAAATGAGTTGGGCATGGGCTAGAGAGGTGGCTTAGTGGTTAAGGCATTTGCCTGCAAAGCCAAAGGACCCAGGTTCGATTCCCCAGGACCCACGTAAGCCAGATGCACAAAGCAGCGCATGTGTCTGGAGTTTGTTTGTGGTGGCTGGAGACCCTGGTGGGCCATTCTCTCTCTCTCTCTGCCTCTTTCTCTCTCTCAAGTAAATAAATAATACAATTTTTTTTTAAATGAGTTGAGCATGATAGCCCAAGTCTGTAGCTCCAGCCCTTGGGAAGTACAGGCAGAAGGATCAAGAGTTGTTCAAGGTCATCCCCAGCTACAAAGTGAGCTTGGGTCAGCCTGGGCTACATGAGATCATATCTCAAAACAAAAATAAAAGCACATAAGTAAAAGAGTGTTTTTAAGTTTTTCTTTTTCTGGTGTGTGTGGGGGGCATGTGTTGGAAGGGGGTCATGTGTGCAGGCATGTTTACACATGTGTGTTCATGCACGTGGAGGGCAGAGATTGATGTCAGGAGTCCTCTCAATAGCTTCATACCTTAGCTTTTGAGATAAGGTTTCTCCCTGAACCTGGGACTCACCAATTTGGCTAGACTAGCTGGCCCCCAGGAGGGCCCTGTCTCCACCTCCCAAGCACCAGGGTTACAGACCTGGCACGATCAGCTTCTATGTGGGGTGATGGGGATAAACACAGGTCCTTACTGGCTGAGCAACTTCATCATCATCAAAATTGTACTGTCAGTGAATCAACTCTTGGAAGTGTGTTTTTAATATATATATATATATATATATATATATATATATATATATATATATATATATATACATACATATATATATATATATACACATACACACACACACACATATATTTACATATATATAATGGGTGCACCACTGCAAACAAACTCGAGATGCATGCGCCCCATTGTGCATCTGGTTTACTCGGGTACTGGAGCATTGAACCGGGATCCTTTGGCTTTGCAGGCAAACACGTTAACTGCTAAGCCATCTCTCCTGCCCAGAAGTGTGCTTTCCAACAGGTGCTTCTTACCTCCCTGTGGGGACAGCCCTGAAAACCGACGTCGTATCCCGTCTCTGACTAATGACAGCTTGTGTGACCTGTACCATCATATCCTGGGCTTCTGTTTATCTATTAATTCATTCTGGAAAAGATCTCTCCTCTTCCTCTCCTTCCCACCCCCATGCACTCAGTCTACTTTCTGTCTCTCTTCCTCCCCTACCTGCACCCAGCAAACAGTTCCCTGATGTTTTTGAACTAACTGGGGCTCACCAGTTCCAAACCATTCAAGGACACGTCCTGGCGTCCTCCTCCTGCCTTATCTGGTGCAGGGCAGAAGCTCTTCTTACTCGGGCTGAGCCGAGCTGCTGAACTCCATCCCTGACTTTCTGGCTTCCTCAGCACCTCTCCCGCAGGAATGTGCTGGAGACTTACAGTTCCGAGGAGCGCGGGGTTCCATCCGTCCACAGCCAGGCCTTGCCGCTGCTGTTGCGGGAAAGCCCCGTCCAGTACGAGTAGAAAAACTCCGAGTAGCTGTGAGGCATGGCAAAGTCCTGCGGAGAGCACACGGGGAAACCTTGAGCTTTGAGGTGTGCAGGCATCCCTGACCCCATCCTGCCCAATCTGAGCTCTCCCCCACACCCCACAGGCCATCTAGCCCGCTGGCCTCCTGCCCTGAGCACTGGCCCGCACCCTCTCCAGCCCCCCTCCCCCTGGCCCATCAGCCAAGCCCCCAAAGGCATGGGAATAAAAGGCCTGGAAACGTGCATTCACTCTCTCGTCCTCTTCTGGTCTCTTCCTGCAAAGGTGCTTGTCTATCTCTCTTTCTGCCTCAGCCTTCTATTCTGTTTTCCTTATACCAATCAATCCCTCTCTCTCTCTTCCTTGTTCTCTTCCCCTGCTGACCCACTGCAGATTCTGTGCCCCTTTGTGAAGGACTCCCCATCTCCTAAGAGTGAGTGGTCTCGGGCCTCGTCCTCAGACCTCTGTTACAGATGGTCTTTCAGCCCCATCAACAGGGGTAATTTCTTTTTTTAAAAAAAAATTAATTATTTATTTATTTGAGAGCGACAGACACAGAGAGAAAGACAGATAGAGGCAGAGAGAGAGAATGGGCGCGCCAGGGCTTCCAGCCTCTGCAAACGAACTCCAGACGTGTGCGCCCCCTTGTGCATCTGGCTAACGTGGGACCTGGGGAACCGAGCCTCGAACCGGGGTCCTTAGGCTTCACAGGCAAGCGCTTAACCGCTAAGCCATCTCTCCAGCCCAACAGGGGTAATTTCTGATGCCACGATTTAGTGGGCTGTTTCTTTGCCTGCCTATCTCTCTCTCTCTGTCTCTCTTTCTTTCTCTCTCTCTCTTTCTCTCCCTCTCCCTTTCTCTCTCTATCTCTTTCTCTCTTTCTTTCTCTCTCTTTCTCTCTCTCTCTCCCCCCCTTTCTCTCTCTCTCTCTCTCTCTCTCCCCCTTTCTCTCTCTCTCTCTCTCTCTCTCTTTTCCTTTGAATTGCTTCTCCCGAGTCTGTTTTCCCACCACTCCCACTGACCCCGCACGCCCCCCGGCGACAGCTCCGCGGCCTCCGCGTGGATGCCCTGCCTCGCGTCAACGTCTCAGCGCTGAGCCAGGCTCCCCCACGGGGCTGCGATCGCGCTGTCCCAAACCCGAGTGGACTACAGAATCACCTGATCCCCACCGGAATGGCTCCCGCATGGCCCTGGCTCAAGCATTCGGAGGGAGCCAGACTTTGGGGGACGCTCCCTAGCTCTGACTGTCCACCGAGGTGACTTTTTCCCAGCGACTTCCCCGAGACGTCTCTCTGGAGCCAGACAGCTCCGCGGTGGCGCGCGCACGGTCCCACCCGCAGGCGGTGACAAGATGCGCAGCCAGCTCGCTTTCCGCCCACTCATATTGCTCGGTATTAGAATAGCTCCCGCTATAGTCTGCGGACCGCAAAAGGACAGTGGAGCCATCCGCTCTCATCCCAGAAGCTTCCTCCCAGCAGAGCGCCCACTGGCCACTGGAGACAAAGCCAGCTTTTTATATGCTATTAGAAGAAAAGTGCTTTATGCCTTCATTAGCTTAAACAGGTACTACAGGGATGCAGGAAGCCCCCCCCAAATACATACATACATACATACATACATACATACATACATACATACATACATACATACATACATACATAACTTAGGGACTGGAGAGACGGCTTAGCCGTTAAGCGCTTGCCTGTGAAGCCTAAGGACCCCAGTTCGAGGCTCGATTCCCCAGGACCCACGTTAGCCAGAAGCACAAGGGGGCGCACGCGTCTGGAGTTCGTTTGCAGTGGCGGGAGGCCCTGGTGTGCCCATTCTCTCTCTCTCCCTCTTTCTCTCTCTCTCAAATAAATAAATAAAAATGAACAAAACAAAATCTGTGTCAGCCAGGGGTGGTGGCCCACACCTTTAATCCCAGCACTCAGGAGGCAAAGATAGGAGGATCTCACTGTGAGTTCAAGGCCACCCTGAGACTACATAGTGAAATTCAGGTCAGCCTGACTACAGCAAGACACTACCTTGAAACCACGAAATTGTCTTTCAGACTTTGTTAATGATGTTTCATATTGCTGTTTGTGTAATTTGTTTATGTTTCGTGTCCAAGAGAGCTACTTAACTTATTCTGACAATCAAATATTATGATTTCAAAATTTTTCTGACATATTTTTAAATATCTTATTTGTTTATTTGAAAGAGAGAGAAAGAGACAGGCAGACAGAGAATGGGCACACCAGGACCCCTAGCCACTGCATACGAACTCCAGATGCATGTGCCACCTTGTGCATCTGGCTTATGTGGGTCCTAGGGAATGTAACCTGGGTCCTTTGGCTTTGCTGGCAAGCACCTTAATGGCTAAGCCATTTCTCTAGCCCCCTGACATATCTTAAGATGTTAATTGAATTGCAAAATCAATTCTGCATTTCTTTTTTCAATTTTTAAATTTTATTTATTTGAGAGACAGAGAAAGAGGCAGAGAGAGAGAGAGAGAGAGAGAATGAGAATGGGCATGCCAGGGCCTATAGTCACTGCAAATGAACTCCAGATGCATGTACCACTTTGTGCATCTGGCTTATGTTAGTTCTGGGGAATTGATCCTGAGTCCTTAGGCTTTGCAGGCAAGGGTCGTACTGCTAAGCCATCTCTCCAGCACCAATTATTTTTAAATTTTTTTGCTTGTTTTTGTTTTTCAACGTAAGGCCTTGCTCTAGCCCAGGCTGACTTGGAATTCACTGTGTAGTCTCAGGCTGATGTCCACCTCACAGCTATCCTTCTACCTCTGCCTTCCCAGTGCTGGGATTAGAGTGTGCCACCACACCCAGCTTAATTCTGCATTTGTTAAACTAAATAATAGATCCAATTAAAGGCAAAGTTTCTGATGGTTCCAAAAACGTTTACTATCCAAGCATGTTAATTAGATTATCTCAAATGTCCATTAGATGTAATTTACAAGTATACAAATGAAATTTTAAATCCTGAACACTGAATTGTCTGCAAAAAGGTCAACAAGACATTGAGTAGCAGATGAACTGTGAAACGGTTCTAACGTGATTCTCCGGGATCTTATATGAAAGCAAAATGGTTAAATGGTAACTGAAAAGTTATTAGATATGCACAAAAGTTCTGATTCTCTGTTCTATCACCTTTTTTGGTCATAATAAAACTTCAGCTCACTGCTGTTAATGTGCTTATAATATGAGCTATAAAAATCTTCTAATCAAGTTAGCTGGGCTTCACCATCTGTCAAGCTCTCAAGTACTAGGGAAACTGAATTTTAAGATTAAGTTTCCTGAATTTTCTATTATAAGATCATACTTAAATATTATATCTAAAAATGCTGTATGTCTAAAGATAGTTAATCTCCTGTTTGGTTCATAGTAATTCTGTCAAATAGTCATTATTGAGTTTATACTTTTTGTTTAATAAAAGAAATAATCCTATTTTGGTTGCTGTAATCAGTTAGCCCCAAATTATAACACTAAAACCTGTTATTTACAAACAATGTTAGTACCATTTAGACATAAACTATTCATTTTCTTGCCTAAACTTCACCTATTTTAATAGTTATAGGTAAAACATAAAATTGCTTTATATTAATCAGGATTAATTGCTATGTACTTCTATTTTAAGATTTAAAATATCACTTTGCGTGCTTTTCTTCTCCAAACTAAATTTATCAACAGTAGGGTTATTTTAAAAAACAAACAAACAATTTTTTTTTATTTTTATATTTTGTTTTTTCGATGTAGGGTCTCACTCTAGCCCAGGCTGACCTAGAATTCACTATATAGTCTCAAGCTGGCCTCGAACTCACAGCAATCCTCTTTAACCTGATGTTGTTTTTTTTTTTTTTTAATTATATATATATGGAAGGCAGGTGAGAGAGAGAAGGAGCATTCCAGGCCCTATAGCCACTACAAATGGACTCTAGATGCATGTGCCACAATGTGTATCTGGCTTTATGTGGGCACTGGGGAATCGAAGCTGGGTCGTTAGGCTTTTCAGGCAAGTGCCTTAACTACTGAGCCATCTCTCCAGCCCCCTCACCTGAGGTTTTGATGGAAATAAGTGGGAAGACCTGTGCGCTTAACTTATCAAAATGTTCTTGCCTTGATCTTTGGGAAAAGCCTTCAAATATTGGGAGGCCTCGGGACCTTACCAGCTTTTCTTGGGAGTTTATCTTCAGCATGGTGGAATTTTCAGCAATGCATAAGTATTCACAGCCTTGCCAACTTTTACTCTCCTTGTAAAATTGGTAGCATTTATCCCCATGCCACTTCCATTTTTCTGGGCAAGGGCTGCACCTGTGTTCTGGAAGTTAAAGGAAAACAATGTAGTAAGTGAATTTCTACCTGAGGCTACTGTTGCCTCTCATGAAATCATATAGCATTTGATATCCCAAGAAAGAATTGATTCCCTGTCTCGTAGCTATTTAATTGTACAGGTAAGGGTAAGTATACACCTGTACCAACCAGCGCTACGTGGGTAACTGGTCCTCAGAACAGAGGGGGAATTAAAACAGGTGCTGCTTATATGTAATATGGAATCAAGTGATCGCAACTTCTTTTTCTGTGCAATTCAGAACCAAAGAATATTCATTTCATAATTTCAAATCATATGAGTCTATGTATATATATATATATATATGTACACACACATATATATGATTTGAACATGAAATGCCCCCTTATGAGAATATATTGGGGGTGTGGTTGCAAGTTGGTGGACTTTTCGATAATGATTATATCTTGAGGGCTGTGAATCTACCTTGATAGATTCATAATATGAGGGCATTCAGGGGAAGTGGTAAATAAGGGTGCGGCCAATTAGAAGTAGAAAGTGGCTAGGGGCATGTTTTCATGGTGCCCCTTTCCTAAACGCCCTTTCATGTGCTCTAAGTATGCTGTGATGTAAGGCACTCCTCCGTAGCCTCCCGCCATGGTACAGCGGACCTTCTGAACGTCTGCGCTAAATAATCTCAAATCGCTACGTCTGGTGTTCTGCCCAAGCCATGACCAATTTACACAGTTGGGAAACTCAGGAGGCATGGAATTCATTAAGAAAATATCTACATTTTTTTTTCAAAATCTTATCATGTAACAGAAAAAAGATTTTAAAAGTATGCCAGTATGAGATGGGTTTCTCACTCTAATCAAAAAGTAAATTTGGTGAGGCCACCCAGAGATTACATAATGAATTCCAGGTCAGCCTGGGCTAGAGCGAGACCCTACCTTGAAAAATCAAAAACCCAAAAATAAATAAATTTGGGCTGGGGAGATGGCTTAGTGGTTAAGGCACTTGCCTGTAAAGCCAAAGGACTTCAGTTTGATTCCCCAGGACCCATGTAAGCCAGATGCACAAGGTGGCACATGCGTCTGGAGTTCGTTTGCAGTGGCTGGAAGCCGTGGCATGTCCATTCCCTCGTTCTGTCTCTTTCCCTCTCTCAAATGAATAAAAATGAAAATATTTATTAAAAAATTAAATTTTAGAGCTGGAGAGATGGCCTAGTGGTTAAGGCATTTGCCTGGGAAGCCAAAGGACTCAGGTTCAATTACCCAGAACCCACGTAAGCCAGATGCATATGGTGGCACGTGCATCTGGAGTTCATTTGCAGTTGCTAGAGGCCCTGGTATGCCTGTTTTTTCCCTCTCTCTTTCTCTCTCTCTGCCATTTTCTCTTTCTCAAATAAATAAAAGTAAAGTGTTTTTAAAAATTAAATTTTAGGGGGCTGGGCATGGTGGCGCTCGCCTTTAATCCCAGCACTTGGGAGGCAGAGGTAGGAGGATTGCCAAGAGTTTGAGGTCACCTTGAGAGGACATAGTAAATTCCAGGTCAGCCTGAGCTAGAGTAAGACCCTACCTTGAAAAAACAAAAAAAACAAAAAAGAATTAAATTTTAGGAAAAAGCCAGGCGTGGTGGTGCACACCTAGCACTTGGGAGGCAGAGGCAGGAGGATCGCCATGAGTTCAAGGCCACCCTGAGACTACATAGTAAATTCCAGGTCAGGAGCTAGAGTGAAACCCTACCTCGAAAAAAAAAATTAGGAAAAGCACAGAAACAAGCATGAAGTAGAAATGGTAAATTGGCATTGTCATAAAATAAAATGGACATTTAATCCAAAGATGTCAGTGCACAGGCCAAGGGTAAACAGACTCCATGAGTCTTGACTGCATGTTTGGGAATTGGAGCCTGAGAGGCATGTTTGAATATTTGTGTATGTGCTTCGCCTCAACCTTGGAACTTGAAACTGAGTCCCCTGTAGGTGTGTGATGGGGTAGGGAATTTAATCATAACCTTAATGGCTTCTTTATTTCATTTTATTTGTCTTTTAGATATTAGAGATTGAATAAAACCTTCTGCATGCTAGCCAAGTCCTTTATCACAGAAATACATATAGTTCAATCCCCCCTTTGCCCAATCTATTCTTGAATCATTCTGAAGTTCAGGCTGACTTTGAACTTATGTTCCTCCTGTCTCAAACACTGGAGTCGCTAGCAGTATAAACGTGTACCACTATGCCTGGCCTGGTTTCATTCCTTAAGAACAACTGGGCATCAAACTGTTAACATATTAGACTTTTATTGGAAAAGTGGAACAGAATAGACAACCCTGTAATTAATACACATGTATATGTACAACTAATTTTTTTTTTTTTTTACAAATGCATGAGGAACGTACACTGGAGAAGGGACAGGAAGGATGGTGCTGGGAAAAGTGGATATACCTATGCAAAAGCATAAAGCTAGACCCCTATTTCTTACCAGATTTAAAAAAAAAAGAAATTCAAAATGAATCAAAGACTCAAAAGTCACAGAAACTGAAACCACTAGGAGAAAACACAAGAAATACTTCAAGACACTGGTGCTATCCAAAAAGATGCTTTGGATTTGAAACCAAAAGCATAGTAGACAAAAATTAAGAGACAAATGGAGTTCTGTCGAATAACCTGCTACTTCACAACAACTGAGAGCATGACCAGACAACCAGAACGGGAGAAGATTCTTAAAAACTTTCTCTGACAAGATATTACTAGTATACACACAAAGACCTAAAAACTCAACAATAGCAACAAATCCCAGTTCATCCTTAAAAAATGAATAAAAAATCAAAATAGGCATTTCTAAAAGAAGGCGTAGAAATGGGGAGGCAGAGGTAGGAGGATCGCTGGGAGTCTGAGGTCACCCTGAGACTACAAAGTAAATTCCAGGTCAGCCTGTGCTAGAAAGAGACCCTACTTTGAAAAACTGAAAAAGAAAAAAAAAAAAAAAGAAAGAAAGAAATAGGCAAACTAAGTGTATAAAAACATTAATATTGGGACTTTTACCCCCTCCTTCTTTTTCATGGGCAGGAACTCTCTGTATTTTCTCCTCTTTCCTTCTTTTAATCTAATAAAGTCTCTCTAAACTTTAAGAAAAAAAATTACCTGTTACTACTGATCAAAAAAACAAAAATCGGGAGGGTATTACCATGGGATAGTTTTTATACTCATGGAAGTTGTTAATAAAATTTTTTTAAAATAAAAAACAATTTAGAAAAACCAAAAATCAGGCTGGAGAGATGAGTTAGTGCTAAAGGCGCTTGTCTGTGAGACCTAAGGACTCAGGTTTGATTCCCCAGTATCCATGTTAGCCAGTGCACAAGGTGGCGCATGCATCTGGAGTTCATTTGCAGTGGCTAGAGGCCTCAACATGACTATTCTCTCTCTCTCTCTAATAAATAAATAAAATATATTAAAAAGAAAAGAAAAGAAAACAGCCAGGCATGGTGGTGCATGCCTTTAATTCCAGTACTTGGAAGGCAGAGGTAGGAGGATCACCATGAGTTGAAGGTGACCCTGAGACTACACAGTGAATTCCTCAAGGTCAGCCTGAGCTAAATTGAAACCCTATCTCGAAAAAAAAAAAAAAAAAAAGAAAAGAAGACAAAAATCAATACTACAATAAGGTATCATCTAATCCGGGTTAGTGAGAATAATTAAAGCATGAACAAAAGTGCTGCTAAGGGGGCTGGAGAGATGGCTTAGCAGTTAAGCGCTTGCCTGTGATGCCTAAGGACCCCGGTTCAAGGCTCGAGTGCCCAGGTCCCACGTTAGCCAGATGCACAAGGGGGCGCACGCGTCTGGAGTTCGTTTGCAGTGGTTGGAGGCCCTGGCGCGCCCATTCTCTCTCTCTCTCCCCCTCTTTATCTCTCTGTCTGTCACTCTCAAATAAATAAATAAAAATAAAAAATAAATGCTGCTAAGGAGGGCCTAGGGAGATGGTTTGCTGGTTAAAGATGTTTGCTTGGGAAGCCTTGTCAGCCCAGAGTCTGAAACCGGATGACGTGAAAGGGACACTTGCCCTTGCATGGCTGTGACAGCATAAGTCACCCAGAGCCAACCAAGTTCTCCGTGGACAGACCAACGGATACGTACAGCGCATCCCATGTACGATCTATGCATTATTGAGCCATGGAAATGTAAAGATCGAATGAAATCCTGCAATTTGCACCAAAGTATATAGAAGTGGAAGACCTAATGCTATGTGCAATGAGCCAGGCCATAAATGACAAATTCTGCATGTCCTCACTCATAGGTGGAAAAGCTAAAAATCGATCTCATAGAAAGGCACAAATTGCAAAGAGGAAGGCTAATGTCTGGGGGCCTTGTATGAAGTAGGTAAAGCTACCTGGAAATTTAAGATGCAGGAGAGATACATCTTATTTATGTAGTCTTTAAAAATTTTATTTATTTATTTATTATTTGAGAGAAGGGGGGAAAGAGAAAGAGAGAGAATGGGCACACCAAGGCCTTCAGCAACTACAAATTAACTCCAAACACATGCGCCACCTTGTGCAGCTGGCTTATGTGGGTCCTGGGGAATTGAACCTGGGTCCTATGGCTTTATAGGCAAATGCCTTAACTGCTAAGCCATCTCTCCAGCCCTTATTGTCATCATCTTATATTAAGTATTCACTGTTACTTAAGCAATTGGAAAAATGAAATACAAGTGAAAAGAAGTTCATTTCCCCTGGACACAACATATATATATATATATATATATATATATATACATATATACACACACACACACACATATGTGTATATATATATATATATATATACACAACATATATGTGTGTGTGTATATATATATATATGTATGTATATATATATGTATATGTATATGTATATGTATATGTATATGTATATGTATGTATATATATGCCAAATATATTCCAGGGGCCAATGCATGCTTTAGTCAGATTAATTATTGTATGTAGTAGAAATGTGCTGCTTCCAGATATTTGGTTCATGACACATTCAACTGAGGAATTAGCGAAGAACGATGGACAGATGTGCTTTCCATGTGAGCGCTCTTCTCTTACTAATTTCCTGTCTGTAATGTGACATGATATAACGGACAGTTAGAGTTACACGGGATCAGAGAAGCTCGGATGTTCCCATCACGCAGGCCCACACCCTCAGAAGCTCATCTGGTTTTATAAATCATGAAAAGATGTCATCCAAAGATCTGAAACCATTCTTTTTTCATTTTTGTTCTCCCTGTTGCTTTTCTTTTTTACTTTTTCCTGTACTTTGGAATGGAAGTCAGTTTATGTATGTGATAGATTTTTTTATTTCTTGAATATATGACTCCTTTTTTTTTTTTTCAATCTGGCTTTATGCAGGCACTTGGGAATCAAAGCCAGGCTTTCAGGCTTTGCAAGCAAAATACTTCTAACCTCTGAGCCATTTCTACAGTTCCTAGCTCCTGACTTTTGTATATCAACTTGACATTTCAACTAAAAAATGGCTTATTTACAATAGATTTTTTATTTGTTTTTATACAGCTAAATACAAAAAAAGAAAAAGGAAAAATGCCAGAGACTATTGTTTTCAGAGAAGCCTGGAGTATCTTTTTTGATAATGTGCTACCCAACTCAAAGAGAATGCTTGCTGGGCTATCAAAAATGGAAGAAAACGCAGAAAATAATAACCAGTGAGGTCATGGAGCACGTGGGAAAGACAGTCAGAGAAGAGGAAGTGTGCTGAGTGGCATTATTTGCTGGAAACATTACACAGAGGGCTTTCAAGGGGACGTGGTGTGTTGGGGGAGGATGAGACTTTGTCCTAGTTTTAGATTCTGAAAACAAATTAAAAAAAAAAAACAACTTGAAAATGTCAGTTGCTTCCTATGCTTTGCATGGTCAAGAGAGCAGGAGAGAAGACTGATTTGAATAAAGTGGATAAAGTGAATGACCATGAAACCCCCAAAAGACAGTAGAATAGTAAGACAGACTCATACACACGCCCTCCAAAGAAATGCTTCCAGTCTTTGTGAGTGGTTTCTTTTTCTTTTTTTTTAAATCAAGGCATGCTTTGCTTATCGCTGGCACTCTCATTATTTATGGTCCTTAATACAATTTTATTTTTTTTTTTTTGGTTTTTTGAGGTAGGATCTCACTCTAGTCCGGGCTGACCTGGAATTCACTACGGAGTCTCAGGGTGGCCTCGAACTCACAGTGATCCTCCTACCTCTGCCTCCCGAGTGCTGGGATTAAAGGCATGCGCCACCACACCCGGTTCTGATTCTTGTTTTTGATCAGCAACTAAATCATACTCAGTTAAAACAAATATGATTGATTTCAGGTTACCTTCATTTTTAAACTGATGCTTATATGAAAATAAAATCTTAAATTTGAGAACTGCATGGGAGCGGAGAGATAGCTTAGTGGTTAAGGCTTGTCTGTGAAGCCAAAGGACCCAGGTTTGATTCCCCAGGACCCATGTAAGCCAGATGCACAAAGCTTGAGAATTGTGGTTATAACATTATTAGCTCTTTAATGAGGCTGGATTTGTGAAGTGCAATGCCAAGGTAAATTAGGGCATCAACATGTTTTGTTTACTTGTAGTGTTATCTTGCTTACTCCATTCTCTCTTTCTCTCTCTCTCTTTCTCTTGCACACACACACACACACACAAATAAATAAAGATAACATTAAAAAAAAAACACATGCATTCAGGTATGATGATACACGTTTTTAATCCTAGCAGATGTAGGAAGATCACCGTGAGTTCAAGGCCAACCTCAGACTATGTAGTAAATTACAAGTCAGCCTGGGCTAGAGTGAGACTCTACCTCAAAAAAAAACAAAAAAAGCCAAAAAGAAAAAAGTGCAGCCAGACGTGGTGGTGCACGCCTTTAATCCCAGCACTCAGGAGGCAGAGGTAGGAGGATTGCCATGAGTTCGAGGCCACCCTGAGACTACATAGTGAATTCCAGGTCAGCCTGGGCTATAGTGAGACCCTACCTGGAAAAAAGAAAAAAGAAAAAGAAAAAAGCATGCATCCCAGTTTTGTGGACGCGATTTCAGCTCCAGACTGAAAGGCGCTGTTGGGGACCAGGGACGCGCCCCGCTTACCTCCGCTTCTGTTGTAGAGCTCACGACACAGTCTTTCTGCAAGCTCCTCGTTCTGGACTTGCAGTGACCGCAGCTGTCGGGAGAGGTTCCGTAGACTTTCTTCCTGCTGGGAGATGCTGTCTTGCTGAGTATTGGAGAGGTGGTAGAACTGAAAAACTAACCCAAGTGACCAAGTCAGAACGGGCAGCTTACTTATTTCTATTTCTCACTTGTAGGGAAGAAGGTGTAGTTTTCAACATCTGAGGCTCTGAGATCTCACGTTGCCATATTCAAGCTCAGACACTCGCATATGCTGTATCTACCTGTCTGTCTGTCTATCTATCTATGACATAGATAATTTGCATCAGTTTAGGCAAGATAATTTCTTTATGTCTGAAAATGTCGAGTCATAAATTCTTAAGAAGTAAATTCTCAAGCTATTTTACTGCTTTACTATTTACAAATATTTTTATGCAAATCCAAATCTAAAATCAACCTAAGACACACAAATCTATTCATTATGCTGAATATGAAAAGTGAAACATAGGTTATTGTTCAGTCAGTCGTTAAAATGGCCAATTATCATTTCCCTATTTTAATAGTAACTATTAATTTTCAACATAAAGTTTAACTTCAGTTTTCTAAATTTTAAGAAAGATGGTGATTGCAAAAAAAAAAAAAAAAATGTGGGCTGGAGAGATGCCTTAGTGGTTGAGATGTTTTCCTGGAAAGCCAAAATCCCAGGTTTGATTCCTCAGGACCCACATAAGCCAGATGCACAAGGTGAAGCATGCATTGAGTTTGTCTCTCTCTCCTTCCCTCCCTCCCTCTCTGCCTCTCTCAAATAAATACATTAAAAAAACTTTTTAAAGGTATATACCAAGATGAAGGGCAAAGGTTGGAGATGCACACAAAAAGTTTTTTTTTTTATTTTAAATTCAAGATCATAAGTTTTAATGTTTTACTTTAAAATGCAGTTTCTGACCCCATATCTGCTTTGCTATGTGGCCTTTGCCTTTGTTACTTCTTCAGCTCTTCAGGAAGCATGCCAGCCTGAGAGGCCTTAGCCTGGTGAGGCAAATTTAACCACCTCCTTCTTTAAGGAACTCTTATGACCTTAAAATATAAAGGCTGTTATGCATGTATTCTTCCTGGTTTGATTTTTCAAACATTTTTCTTTGCAAAAATCACTGTACAATTTCTCTGCCTTCTATTTTTTAAAAAGGAAAAATGTTTTATTTTTATTTATTTATTTGACAGAGAACAAGGCAGATAGAGAGAGAATGGGCACACCAGGGCCTCCAGCCACTGCAAATGAACTCCAGGTGCATGTACCCCCTTGTGCATCTGGCTTCCGTGGGTCCTGGGGAATCGAACCTGGGTCCTTTGGCTTTGCAGGCAAATGCTTTAGCCACTAAGCCATGCCTCCAGCCCCTAATTTCCCTGCCTTTTAAAAGGAGATAGTGATGCAGCATCTCCTCATATAAATTCTTTCCCCTGCCCTAGTCTGGCGAGCTGTGTGTGGGGAGAGCGGACCCAGGGGTGAGCAGAAACCACTACTGCCATGCTCCAGGTGTGCAGTGGGAAAGGGATATAGCAGGCATGTTTTTAAAAAATGGTAACTTTTAGCCAGGTATTTTGGCTCATGCTGTTTTTTTTTTTTAAATACTTATTTATTTATTTATTTATTTATTTGAGAGCGACAGACACAGAGAGAAAGACAGATAGAGGGAGAGAGAGAGAATGGGCGCGCCAGGGCTTCCAGCCTCTGCAAACGAACTCCAGACGCGTGCGCCCCCTTGTGCATCTGGCTAACGTGGGACCTGGGGAACCGAGCCTTGAACCGGGGTCCTTAGGCTTCTCAGGCAAGCGTTTAACCGCTAAGCCATCTCTCCAGCCCTGGCTCATCCTTTTAATCCCAGCACTCTGGAGGCAGAGGAAGGCGGATTGCCATGAGTTCAAGGCCAGCCTGAGACTGCATAGTGAACTCCAGGTCAGCCTGGACTAGAGTGAAACCCTACCTCGAAAAGCAAAACAAAAGAAGGGGGGTGGTAATTTTAAATACTGACACATAAACGGGCAAAATCCTTATCTGAAGCAGAATGTTTAATTCTAACTGGCAAATGCTGGCTGAGTTTTAACACTTCCACTACCAGTCATTGAAATGTTGCCTTTAGGAAAAGGAAAAGTGGCCCGGAGCGGGGGCGCACGCCTCTCATTCCTGCACTCAGCAGAGGTAGGAGGATCGCCGTGAGTTCAAGGCCACCCTGAGACTACGTAGTGAATTCCAGGTCAGCTTGGGCTACAGTGAGACCCGACCTGGGGAAACCAAAACCAAAACAAAACAAAAACAAAGCCGTAACAAGTGTTTCCCTCAAACCATGGAGCCAGGACCCTCCCTCCGGGCAGAACACTTACACAGAAGGCCCAGGACCACCAGGCCCACCAGCAGCACCAAGCACAAGGTCAACAGGGTGAGCGCCACGGGACGCCAAGCTGATGATGGGGTCCGGGCATCTGCAGGGGACAAACAGAAATCGAGGCTTGGTAGCTGCCTCCTCTTGGATCTAAGTGACCCAGGAGCAAGCCGGAGGAGCTGGACAGAATTACGTAGAACAAAGGCAGTCAGGGTCATTCAACTGTCCTCACGCATGGCCCCAAGGCCCAGCCAACCCTCCGTGTTGCAGCCAGATCCAGTAACAAGCCACACTGCTCTGTCCTCTGCCGCACACCCACTGGGCAAGTCACACTATGCATTACCATGCGTTGCAATCCGGTTCGCGTTGCTGGTAGAAATCACCCAACCAAGAGCAGCTTGTGGGGAAAAAATGAGGCTTATTTTGGCTTATAGGCTCGAGGGGGAAGCTCCACGATGACAGGGAAAATGATGGCATGAGAAGAGGGTGGACATCATCCCCTGGCCAACATCAGGTGGACAACAGGAACAGGAGAGTGTGCCAAACACTGGCTAGGGGACACTGGCTATAACACCCATAAGCCCGCCCCCAATAATACCCCACCTACAGCAGGTGTTAATTCCCACATCTCCATCAGCTTGAACCTGACAGTCAGAACACCTAAGTTTATGGGGGACATCTAAATCAAACCACCACACCATGATATTTAAATGGTTGTTTTTAGAACCTCCCCCCCTTTCTGCTGCTTCCCCCCCCAAAAAAGCACCAGAAAGCCAGACATGGCGGCACACTCCTATAATCCCAGCCCTTGGGAAGTAGAGGTGGCAGGTTGTTCAAAGTCATCCTCAGCTACCGAGAGTTGAGACCAGTCTGGGGAACATAAGACCTTGTCTCAAAAAAATAACTCAAAAACAAAATAGCCTGACACGGCACCTGTGAATCCCAGAGCCTTACCAAGGAACAGCTTTTAACATCATTACGGAAAACATGTAATCAGCTTGTCCTTATCTGCATATGTCTCTTCTAGAAAGCAAAATTAACATCAATCATGAGAAATGATCCTTGTATTGTTCCTCATTTTGGTGCTTCTTTCTTTTGTTTGCTTTTTATTGTTTTGGATTTTCAAGGTAAGGGTCTCACTCCAGCCCAGGCTGACCTGGAATTCACTATGTCATCTCAGGGTGTCCTTGAACTCACGGCGATCCTCCCAGAGTGCTGAGATTAAAGGCGTGCGCCACCACATCCAGCTCGTTAGTGTTTCTTTGAAGAAAGCCTTCCTTTGTAAAAGCGTTGCTTATTCCATTTATTTGATTTAAATCTTTTCCAAAACAGATTATAATAAAGAAACATGATCATCAATTTCTCAAAGATGGCTCAAGGCGTATCAAATTTTGTACCAGTGAAGTAATAGACAAGTACCACCAACAAAAGGGTAGAGCCAACCCCTTTCCCGTTAGTCCATGCAGGCACGTTTGCCTTGGCATTGCAGAGCTGTCACTGTGTGTCACAAGGAGACCCGTCACCTGGTGAGGTCATCTACTTGGATCTGGATGACCAACCACACAGACGTGGCTGGAATAAACTCTCCATTGTAGGCAGCATCCATCATTGTGAATGAGATAAGGTAGGAAGAGTGAAACCTTTGAACTCTGGTCCCTTGGGGACCACGAGTCCTGCTTCATTAAGCATTCAACTCTGGTTCTAAACCACAAAGACTGAGGAAGCACAAATGCACTTTCTTTTTTTAAAATTTTTTGCCTATTTTTCTTTATTTATTTGAGAGTGGCAGACAGAGAGAAAAAGGCAGGGTGAGAGAGAGAGAGAGAATGGGTGCGCCAGGGCCTCCAGCCACTGCAAATGAACTCCAGATGCGTGTGCCCCCTTGTGCATCTGGCTAACGTGGGTCCTGGGGAATCGAGCCTCGAACCGAGGTCCCTAGGCTTCACAGGCAAGTGCTTAACTGCTAAGCCATCTCTCCAGCTCACAAATGCATTTTCTTCTAGTGAGGTTCTCTTACGTAATATGTTCAAGGGAGAGCAATGTGCACTAGTTATTTCCAAAGTGAAGTGATAAAGACAGGATAGAAATGGAAACTGTTGGGCTGGACAGATGGCTTAGTGGTTAAACACTTACCTGTGAAGCCTAAAGATCCCAGTTCGAGGCTCGGTTCCCCAGGTCCCACGTTAGCCAGATGCACAAGGGGGCGCACGCGTCTGGAGTTCGTTTGCAGTGGCTGGAAGCCCTGGCACACCCATTCTCTCTCTCTCTCTGTCGCTCTCAAATAAATAAATTAATTAATCAGACATGCCAGAAGCCGTGGTATTCGTCAGTTATCCCAGCACATCTAGCTGACAATCCTCTGGAAGCTCATGGGCCAACTATCCTAGAGATCGCCGATGTGAGCCGTGAGAGACCCTGCCGTAAACAAGGGGGGAGGCAGGGAGTGGAGCCCATGAAAGGTTGTGCTTTGTCCTCCTCACGTGCATTGTGGCACTTGTGCACCCACACTTGCAAACACAAGCGGTGCACACGCACAACCAAACACACACAGAAAGAATGCACGAGAAAAAGGAAGAAAGAAAGAGATGGGCGTGGTGGTGCACGCCTTTGATCCCAGCACTCGGGAGGCAGAGGTAGGAGGATCGCTGTGAGTTTGAGGCCAGCCTGAGACTGCATAGTGAATTCCAGGTCAGCCTGGGCCAGAGTGAGACCCTACCTGGAAAAATCAAAAAAAGAAAGAAAGAGAGAGAGAGAGAGAAAGGAAGGGAGGGAGGGAGGGAGAGAGAGAAAGATGGAGGGAAGGGAAGGGAAGGAAAGGAAAGTGAAGGGAAGAAAGGGAAAATTTGGTTCTTATCTTCCTGAGTTTATCATATATACTTAAGGAAAATAAAGTTAACATTCACAGAATAGACACATTAATGTGTTTTTAAATGTGAATCTTATTCTTTTTAAAAAAAACACTCTTAATTGACAACTTCTATAATTATGGACTATAAGTCATGGTGAATCTTATTCTTTCTCTATCTCTCTCTCTCTTTCTCTCTCTCTGTGTGGTTTTTTGAGGTAGGGTCTCACTCTAGCCCAGACTTACCTGGAATTCTCTATATAGTCTCAGGGTGGCCTTGTACTCAGGGCAATCCTTCTATCTTTGCTTCCCAAGTGATGGGATAAAAAGTGTGCACTCCCATGCCTGACTGTGAATCTTATTCTTTTTTTTAAAAAAATATTTTTATTGACAACTTCCATAATTGTAAACAATGTGAATCTTATTCTTTTTTTAAAAATTATTTATTTATTTATTTGAGAGCGACAGGCACAGAGAGAAAGACAGATAGAGAGAGAGAGACAGAATGGGCGCACCAGGGCTTCCAGCCTCTGCAAACGAACTCCAGACGCGTGCGCCTCCTTGTGCATCTGGCTAACGTGGGACCTGGGGAACCGAGCCTGGAACCGTGGTCCTTAGGCTTCACAGGCAAGTGCTTAACCGCTAAGCCATCTCTCCAGCCCTGAATCTTATTCTTAATAGCTCTTTCTTTCATTAACAGCTCACATTTTACTTAGATCAAAATTGAAATCACTTTTCAAAGGTTGTTCTTTTTAAAAAAATTATTAATTTATTTGCAAACAGAGAGAAAGAGAGAGAAGAGAGACAGACAGAGAATGGGCACACCAGGGCCTCTAGCCACTGCAAATGAACTCCAGACGCATGAGCCCCCTTGTGCATCTGGCTTACATGAGTCCTGGGGAATCAAACCTGGGTCCTTTGGCTTTGCAGGCAAATGCCTTAACCACTAAGCCATCTCTCCAGTCCCCAGTTGTTCTTTTTCTTGAAACAGAAATTTATTATAATATCTCCTAACAATGAATTCCAATTGCTTTATTGTTCTTGTAACAAAATCCTACAAAATAGTTTTATTTTTTTTTTGAGGCAAGCCCAAGAGACTGTCTTTTTTTTTTTTTATGCAATAGAGAGATGGAGAAAGAGAAAGAATTGGCATGCCAGGGCTTCAGTCACTGCAATCAAATGCCAGATGCGTGCGCCCCCTTGTGTGCATGTGTGACCTTGCATGCTTGCATAAGTGTGCATCTGGCTTACCTGGGACCTGGAGAGTCAAACATGGGTCCTTAGGTTTTGCGGGCAAGCGCCTTAACCACTAAGCCGTCTCTACAGCCCAAACCAGTCTTTTTAATCCAGAAGCAAGTGCCCTCCTTTTGCTGTAACACTGTATTGCGTAGAGCGTTACTTAGACCCATACTTCTGCTTTGTCCTTGGTCGGCTCAGGCTCCTCCCCGTCTGCGCCCCCTGCGCCCCTCCTTCTGCCTTAGCCTTCAGATGAGTCCTGGCAGCTGCTTCTGGCTCCTTTGCTGTCGGTGTAAATGCAAATTCATGATGAGCCCCTGAGCTGAGCTCACCTCCAGCATATCACCCACCCTGCTAAGGGTGTTTGTTCGGTTTTCTTTATCTCCCCTTCCCCTTTATTGTACTGCTGACATTATCTGTCTTGTTCATTCATATATTCACAGCATTCAAAATGGGACCCAGGTAGGAGGGTTGCGTGAGTTCAAGGCCGCCCTGAGAATACAAAATTAATTCCAGGTCAGCCTAAGCTAGAGTGAGACCCTATCTCACACACACACAAAAAGGACCTATTCTATAAGGACTGGATAAATATCCATTGAGATAAAGAGAGAAGGAAATGTAATACTATTATCTAAAGTAGGTTAGCTTATGGAGGTAAAGAAGTCTAGTTAAATTGTACAGGTGAATTTTCAAACATCTATTGACATTTTCAGCAACATTTCTGTCAACACAGAATAATTTGAGGATAAATCCCAGCCACACTCATTTCAGTACATTGACCTGTGTGCGATTACATACCCGGAACACATATGAGTTCATTCATTCTGTTTCCTTCAGATAGCAAACCTGTCTGGATTAGTCTAAGTGTTCCTAGACAAGAAAAGCTTTTCACAGTGTTGACTTTGAGTATTTCACATCAGTAGAACACACAAGGACCGAGAGACTGAATGTAAGTTAAGCTTAACATCTCCAAAACCACAGGGATTTTGGTAATTCAGAGGAGTCCAAGAAAATTAATCATGTGGCTGCTTCTAACTTTTAGAGGGACAGGTGGATATGTGGACTCACCACCACTGTGGATGTATGTTTCCCATATGTTTTATTACCATTAAATGGTTTAAAATTTTTTTTTGTTTATTTTTATTTATATTTGAGAGCGACAGAGAGGAGGAGGCAGAGAGAGAGAGAAAGAATGGGCACGCCAGGGCTTCCAGCCACTGCAAATGAACTCCAGACACGTGTGCCCCCTTGTGCATCTGGATAACATGGGTCCTGGGGAATTGAGCCTCGAACCAGGGTCGTTAGGCTTCACAGACAAGCGCTTAACCACTAAGCCATCTCTCCAGCCCTTAAATGTTTTATACAGCTTACTTTTGGATTTTATTTGCCTTACTCTAGTGGCAAAGGACTATCATGTTGGACAAAGCACTATTATCTATTTAGAAACAGTCTTGCTTGTTTTTGTATTCCAGAGGCCAGATGCCCAGCAGGGTAGTCATTACCTTAAAAATCAAGCTTCTTCTGGGCGCGGCGGCGCACGCCTTTAATCCCAGCACTTGGGAGGCAGAGGTAGGCGGATTGCCATGAGTTCAAGGCCACCCTAAGACTACAAAGTTAATTCCAGGTCAGCCTAGGCCAGAGTGAGACCCTACCTGGGGGAGGGGGGGAGGGACGGTGTGGGCAGAAATCAAGCTTCCATGATGAATGACAATGAACTTGAAAGTTTCATTTTTCCTTTGATGCTGTTTTCCCCTCTGGGTGTTTTTCTTCTAGCTGTGAGTCTAACGTTTCTGATTTCTACCTCAGATGTGCCTAGTCATACTAATGTCTCTCTGGGGACCACTCCCACCCTGAAAGGGATTTTCATGAAAATAAACTGCCTGGGGAGGTGCTTGGGTTTTTGGCTGGACTTTCTTGTGGCTTAATTTTTTGGAAGAATCCCTCTCTGCAGTCTCTTGAGGCATGTTTAGAAAGAGGTGTGGACAGTCCAAAGGCTGATATAAACATCCCTAGGAATAATAAGATATATATAGAAAGAAAACACGTCTTTCCTGTATCCTCTTTCTAGTACTATACTATAAAAGGCTACAGTGCCACGGTCAAATTTGGAATAGAAATTCCTTTGTTATATGAAACTTCAGGGTAGAGTGTTGTCTCAATCATCAGTGACTCTTCGTGAGGGGGCAGAGAGGGGGAACCTTCACCCAGGCATCAGGAAACAGGAGCTGTCTCTCTAAGGACAATACCTCTGAAATGCCAAGCGTCTGAAAAGCTGAAAAAGAAACAGAACATTTAACTAAAATAATCCTCCCAAGGCCACATTGGAAACTTGTGGCTGAGGTGGGATTAACTCATCTTACTCACTCCCTGGGTCACGGATCAGAGACAAATGTGGTCACGTTTGGTGGCAGTGCACTTAAACGTTGGTAAAGTACTTGTCACATAAACATGAGGACCGAGTTCAGATCCCTAGTCCTTTTGTAAAAGCCTGGTGTGATGGCGCACACCTGTAAACTGAGCGCTAACGAGGCAGAGACAGGATCATCCCAGACTCCCTGGCTGGCTAGTCCTTCTGAGTGGCTGAACTCCAGGATAAGAGAGACCCTGTATAAACACAATTAGGTGAAGAGCAGTTGAAGACACCTGATGCCAATCTCTGGCTTTCTCATGCACATATATGTACTCCATCCACATGTGTCCCCACATACACTGTACACATATGTGAAGGACTCAGGAACCAGATGGACGCCATGGCAGACTTCAAGTCCTCAGTAGGCCTAAGTTTCTGTTTCCTGGCAAGATCTAAGTTTTTATTTTCCCATAAGGATGGGTTTAACAGTTACTGGAAATTGATTATGCCATACATTCCTGAAGTCATAAGATAAGTTCAATTCCCCTAGCTCCAGCCCGCCGACCTTGCCATAAGGGTAGGTTTAACACTTAAACTGATTATGCCATACATTCCAGAAGTCATGAGACATTCCCATAGTCATAGATAAGCTCAATTCCCCTAGCCCCAGTCCGCCAACTTGGCCCACCAAAATCTTAAGCCAACCAGAGGAGTGCACTGTTTAAATCAACCAATCATGTACCCGTCCCCTTCTTCTATGTTCAGATCCCTATAAAAACCCTGACCTCCCGCTACTCGGGGCTCTTGGACGGATCCACTGCATTGGTGAAGTCAAGAGACCGAGCTTAAGCCCAAATTAAAGCTCCTTGCCCTTGCATACGCGTTTGGTTCTCCTTGGTGGTCACTGGGGGGCCGAGAACTGGGTATAACAATATGCACACACACTATACACTTACAGCATTTCAAAAAGGTGAAATAAGGGCTGGAGGGATGGCTTAGCAATTAAGGTGTTTGCCAGAAAAGCCAAAGGACCCATGTTCAATTCCCCAGGACCCATGTAAGCCAGATACACAAGGTGGTGTGTGTGTCTGGAGTTCGTTTGCAGTATCTGGAGGCCCTGCTGTGCTCTCTCTCTCTCTTTCTCCCTCTCTCCCTCCTTTTCTATCTGTCTATCCCTCTCTGTCTCTCAAGTAAATAAAAGTTTTAAAAAGTGAAATAAGATAAAATAAAATCAAAATGCCATTAGTGTTAACTGCTAAAATCCTGAAATTTCTGTGATAAATGTCTTTTAAAAAAATCTGTTTACAGGGCTGGAGGGATGGCTTACTTAAGGCATTAGCCTGCAAAGCCAAAGGAGCCAGGTTCAATTCCCTAGGACCTACGTTAGCCAGATGCACAAGAGGGCACACATGTCTGGAGTTCATCTGAAGTGGTTGGAGGCCCTGGTGCACCCATTCTCTCACTCTCTCTCCCTCTTTCTCTGTCAAATGAATGAATAAATAAAATACTTTTAAAAGAAAGGTCATGGTTCAATTCTGTTTCCAGGCTGGAGTGATGGCTTAAGAGTGGTTAAGGAGCATGCCTGTGAAGCCTAAAGACGGGTTCACTGTAAGTCCAATGGAAATGGGAGTTCATTTGCAGTGGCTAGAAGCCCTGGCATGCCCATTCTTACTCTTTCTCTCTCTCTCTTTCTCCCTCTCTCTGACTGTAATAAACAAAATTGAAATTAAAAATCTTCTATTTTTAAAACACCATACAGTATAGAGCTTATTGATCCATTTTTGCAGGTGAAGAACAAAGGTTGAGGAGACAAAGTTAACCACCCCACTCGGAAGCACACAGTCTCTGATGGTAATGCGGGCTGTCCCACCTCACTGGAAGGACACAGCATCTGGTGACAACGTGGGCTGTCCCACTTCACTGGAAGTTCACAGTGTCTGGTGACAACGCGGGCTGTCCCACCTCACTGGAAGGACACAGCGTCTGGTGACAACGCGGGCTGTCCCACCTCACTGGAAAGACACAGTGTCTGGTGACAACGCGGGCTGTCCCACTTCACTGGAAGGTCACAGTGTCTGGTGACAACGCGGGCTGTCCCACCTCACTGGAAGGACACAGTGTCTGGTGACAACGCGGGCTGTCCCACCTCACTGGAAGTTCACAGTGTCTGGTGACAACGCGGGCTGTCCCACCTCACTGGAAGGACACAGTGTCTGGTGACAACGCGGGCTGTCCCACTTCACTGGAAGTTCACAGTGTCTGGTGACAACGCAGGAAGTCCCACTTCACTGGAAGGACACAGTGTCTGGTGGCAACGCAGGCTGTCCCACTTCACTGGAAGTTCACAGTGTCTGATGACAATGCGGGCTGTCCCACTTCACTGGAAGGACAGAGTGTCTGGTGACAACGCGGGCTGTCCCACTTCACTGGAAGGACAGAGTGTCTGGTGACAACGCGGGCTGTCCCACTTCACTGGAAGGACACAGTGTCTGGTGACAACGCGGGCTGTCCCACTTCACTGGAAGTTCACAGTGTCTGATGACAACGCGGGCTGTCCCACCTCACTGGAAGTTCACAGTGTCTGGTGACAACGCGGGCTGTCCCACTTCACTGGAAGGACACAGTGTCTGGTGACAACGCGGGCTGTCCCACTTCACTGGAAGGACACAGCGTCTGGTGACAACGCGGGCTGTCCCACTTCACTGGAAGGACACAGCGTCTGGTGACAACGCGGGCTGTCCCACTTCACTGGAAGTTCACAGTGTCTGGTGACAACGCGGGCTGTCCCACTTCACTGGAAGGACACAGTGTCTGGTGACAGCGCGGGCTGTCCCACTTCACTGGAAGGACACAGTGTCTGGTGACAACGTGGGCTGTCCCACTTCACTGGAAGGTCACTGTGTCTGGTGACAACGCGGGCTGTCCCACTTCACTGGAAGGACACAGTGTCTGGTGACAACGCGGGCTGTCCCACTTCACTGGAAGGACACAGTGTCTGGTGACAACGCGGGCTGTCCCACTTCACTGGAAGGACACAGTGTCTGGTGACAACGTGGGCTGTCCCACTTCACTGGAAGGACACAGTGTCTGGTGACAACGTGGGCTGTCCCACTTCACTGGAAGGTCACTGTGTCTGGTGACAACGCGGGCTGTCCCACCTCACTGGAAGGACACAGTGTCTGGTGACAACGCGGGCTGTCCCACTTCACTGGAAGGACACAGTGTCTGGTGACAACGCGGGCTGTCCCACTTCACTGGAAGTTCACAGTGTCTGGTGACAACGCGGGCTGTCACACCTCACTGGAAGGACACAGTGTCTGGTGACAACGCGGGCTGTCCCACCTCACTGGAAGGACACAGTGTCTGGTGACAACGCCCGCTGTCCCACCTCACTGGAAGGACACAGTGTCTGGTGACAACGCGGGCTGTCACACCTCACTGGAAGGACGCAGTGTCTGGTGACAACGCGGGCTGTCCCACCTCACTGGAAGGACACAGTGTCTGGTGACAACGCGGGCTGTCCCACCTCACTGGAAGTTCACAGTGTCTGGTGACAACGCGGGCTGTCCCACTTCACTGGAAGTTCACAGTGTCTGGTGACAACGCGGGCTGTCCCACCTCACTGGAAGTTCACAGTGTCTGGTGACAACGCGGGCTGTCCCACTTCACTGGAAGGACAGAGTGTCTGGTGACAACGCGGGCTGTCCCACTTCACTGGAAGGACAGAGTGTCTGGTGACAACGCGGGCTGTCCCACTTCACTGGAAGGACAGAGTGTCTGGTGACAACGCGTGCTGTCCCACCTCACTGGAAGTTCACAGTGTCTGGTGACAACGCGGGCTGTCCCACCTCACTGGAAGGACACAGTGTCTGGTGACAGCGCAGGCTGTCCCACCTCACTGGAAGGACACAGTGTCTGGTGACAACGCGGGCTGTCACACTTCACTGGAAGGACGCAGTGTCTGGTGACAACGTGGGCTGTCCCACTTCACTGGAAGGACACAGTGTCTGGTGACAACGTGGGCTGTCCCACTTCACTGGAAGGACACAGTGTCTGATGGTAATGCGGAGATAATGCAACTCTATTGTCATAATGTGAGTAAGGAAAGGGAAAACTTGAATTTTTGAAAGTTTTTCAATTTATTTTTAGTTAAGGTCTTTTTCATAGTCTTTTGATTGGATAACCTTGCATCCTCCATATGAATCTTGCTTGGCCCATCTGTTATTCCATTCTCCTTGTCTTAACCATGTCCTTCATTTGAATTTACTGAGTTTATTTTCAATCTACCTTTAAATTAGGGTATTTTTCATTTTAGAAACTAAATTTAAAAAAATTATTGGGTTGAAGAGATGGTTCAGTAGTACAGGCTCTTTCTTACTAAGCCTGACTCCCTGGGTTTGATTGCCTAGCACTCACATAAATCCAGATGCACAAAGTGGCACATGCATCTGGAGTTCGTTTGCAATGGTGAGAGGCCCAGCATGCCCCCCCCTCCTTGCAAATGAATACATTATAAAAAAATGAATTGCAAAAATATAAAGTAAAATAAATTGCCACTCAATCATGTAATGCCTCTTCAATGAAATTTCATGTTTTCTACACAAGAAAATAGGAAAAAATCTTGAATAGTTTTACATCTTTATCCTAAGTTTATTTTCAAAGGACTACTATCAAAAATAATCATTAGCTAAATATTGTAAGATTACTGATCATTCCATAACTGTGGAACCAGCACTCAAGAGGCTGAGTCTGGAATGTTCTGAGCTGGAGGCAAGTCTAAGACTAAGCTATAAACAGAATCCAGTTTCAAAGGTGGGCGTGGTGGTGCACCCTTTAATCCCAGCACTGGGGAGGCAGAGGTAGGAGGATCATTGTGAGTTCGAGGCCACCCTTAGACTCCATAGTGAATTCCAAGTCAGCCTGAGCTAGAGTGAGACCCTACCTCAAAAAACAAAAATAAAAAATAAAAAAAGAATTCCAGTCTCAAAAAAGAAAAAAATATTAGTAAATGAATTTTTTTTCTTTGATTTTGATTAGGATCTCTCACTCTAGCCCAGGCTGACCTGGAACTCACTCTGTTACCCCAAGCTGGCCTTGAACTCACAACAATCCTCCTACCTCTGCCTCCCAAGTGCTGCGATTAAAGGTATGTTCCACCATGCCCAGCTAGAAAATACATAAATCTTAAGAGAAGAAAAAAAAAAGTTAGTTTTTATCCTTTTTGCTAAAATAAGAAATTGTGTTTAGTCTGGCCTTAAGTACTTTATGGTATGTATTATTTCTTTTTTAAAAATATGTTTATTAACTCTATTTCAGAGAGAAAGAAAGAGGCAAATATGGAGAGACACAGAAAGAATGGGCGTGCCAGGACTTCTGGTCATTGTAAGTGAACTCTAGACATGTGCCACCTTGGGCATCTGGCTTACATGAGTCCTGGAGGATCAAACCTGGGTACTTTGGCTTTGCAGGCAAATGCCTTAACCTCTAAGCCATCTCTCCAGCATGGTAGGCATTATTTCTAAATGTCACTAGTCATTGCTGTTGACTCTTCAGTACTTTTGACTTTCCTGTGTCCTGGCCTCCTGGGTGATTTTCTCCCAGGTCCATCACTCCTTCCACATGGCTCCCATCGGACTCTGGCTCTTCCTGCCTCCAACTGCCAACATTCTTCAAGATTCCCTCCCTTTTAGTAGATTCCTTGACTTTTCGCTTTACATTCTGCACCTCAGTGATCTGACCAAATCCCATAAACTTTAATTATCACTTATTTTACTTAAATACATACTTTACTTACTCACTTTACCATGCCACTGGTTTCCACAAATATAAATAGCTCAGAATTCTTTTTTTTTTTTAATTTATTTATTTGAGAGTGACAGACACAGAGAGAAAGACAGATAGAGGGAGAGAGAGAGAATGGGCATGCCAGGGCTTCCAGCCTCTGCAAATGAACTCCAGACGCGTGCGCCCCCTTGTGCATCTGGCTAACGTGGGACCTGGGGAACCGAGCCTCGAACCGGGGTCCTTAGGCTTCACAGGCAAGCGCTTAACCGCTAAGCCATCTCTCCAGCCCAGAATTCTTAATGCTTAACCCATATCCTTTATATCTCCGTATCTTTAGACATCTCCAAAAAGACCCCCTCCTCCCACCAACCCCACGGGCTCAGACTGAATTCTTCACGTCTCCTGTGCATGCCGTTATTTCTACACGGCTCATCCCAGCACCATCCACGCAATAGCAGGATTTGGTCAACTTAAGCTGTTGCAGTCACGTTTGCATTGCTGGTAGAAATCACCCAACCAAGAGCAGCTTGTGTGAAGAAGAGGTTTATTTTGGCTTACAGGCGCACGAGGAAGCTCCATGATGGTGGGGGAAAATGATGGCATGAGCAAAGGGTGGACATCACCCTCTGGCCCACATAAGGTAGACCCATAGTAACAGGAGAGTGTGCCAAACATTGGCAAGGGGACACTGGCTATAACACCCATAAGCCCGCCCCCAACCATACATTGCCTCCAGGAGGCGTTCATTCCCAAATCTCCATCAGTTGGGAACCTAGCATTCAGAACACCTAAGTTTATGGGGGATGCCTGAATCAAACCACTACACATGCCTTCTTGGATGTAACCAAAAGCCATTTCTTTCTGCTTTTTCTTTTCAATATCTCTCCTCTCCAATTCTCCCTCCTCTTTTTAAGATTTTATTTTTAACTAATTTTTATTTTATTTTAATTTATTTGGGAGAAGGAAAGAGGCAGTATAAGAGAGAGAGAGAGCGAATGAGCACACCAGGGCCTCCAGCCACTGCAGTCAAACTCCAGACGCATGTGCTTGTGGGCATGTACGACCTTAAGCATTGCGTCATCTTGTGCATCTGGCTTACGTGGGATATGGAGACTCAAACATGGATCCTTAGGCTTCACAGGAAAGGCCCTTACAGCTAAGCTGTCTCTGGGCCCTTTCTCCTCTTTTTTACTACCTTGACCAAAGATTCTCATCTTCTACCTGCAGTAGTTAAAAAAAAATGTGGGCATTAGCCAGGCGTGTTGGCGCACGCCTTTCATCCCAGCACTCAGGAGACAGAGGTAGGAGGATCGTTGTGAGTTCAAGGCCAACCTGAGACTCCATAGTTAATTCCAGGTCAGCCCAGGCCAGAGTGAGACCCTACCTCGAAAAACCAAAAAAAAAAAAAAAAGTGGGCATTGGCTCATTCATCAGTTTCATACACTCGCCTTTGAGGTAGAGTCTCACTCTAGTCCTGACTGACCTGAAATTCACTATATAACCCTAGGGTGGCCTTGAACTCATGGCAATCCTCCCACCTCTGCCTCCCAAGTACTGGGATTAAAGGCGTGCGCCCTTATGCCTGGCTTTGTTTCTCCTTTTTAAATCCATTGTCTCATTTTAACGATTGCATAGAACTAAATCACCTCAGTGGGACCTAAAACACACTTTCATTGCCCAGGCCTGCCTTTCTCCAAGTCATCTCTCCATACTTAATGCACACGGATCTCTGAAGACAGCTACTTAAAACCTCCCTGGCTTTACCTTAGTAAGGTACTGGAAGACCCGAGTTGGATACCCAGAACCCACATAAAAAATAAAAATTAAAAAAACAAAAATACTCAAACTGGGCGTGGTGGCGCATGCCTTTAATCCCAGCACTTGGGAGGCAGAGGTGGGAGGATCGCCGAGAGTTCGAGGCCACCCTGAGACTACAGAGTTAATTCCAGGTCAGCCTGGACTAGAGTGAGACCCTACCTCGAAAAACCAAAAACAAAACAAAACAAAAAAACGGAAAACAGCTGCAGACGTGGTGGTGCATGCTTGCATTGCAGTGCTGGGCAGGCAGGAGCAGGAGGATTGCTGGCCAGCCAGGTTATCCCAGTTAGGCAGGTTCTGGACCCCAGCGGGAGACCCGGTCTCCAAATGGATCAGTGGTGCCTGAGAATCAGCACCTGAAGTGATCGTGTGGCCCTTCGTGTGCACCGCCCCCCACGAACCCACATACACGCACGCACGCGCACACACAGCACTCAGCTTCTCTGGCATTCCTCCCATTTCATGCACCTTTCTCTATAGTGTCCCCAACTCTTAACAGCTTCACTCAGGATCCCATATGATACAGAAAATCCTCAAATCAATGGAATACAGTAATATTTCTCTACTTAGTTTCCCTTTCTTTCCTTCTTCCTTCCTTCCTCCCTTCCCTTCCCTTCCCTTCCCTTCCCTTCCCTTCCCTTCCCTTCCCTTCCCTTCCCTTCCCTTCCCTTCCCTTCCCTTCCCTTCCCTTCCCTTCCCTTCCCTTCCCTTCCCTTCCCTTCCCTTCCCTTCCCTTCCCCTTCCTTCCTTCCTTCCTTCCTTCCTTCCTTCCTTCCTTCCTTCCTTCCTTCCATCCTAGGCAGAGTAACCAAGCCTCATTTGTCCCATGAACGTACTCTTCCATGCTGTACTCAAGGCTGAGTTAAGAATACTATTCAGTAGCCAGGCGTGGTGGCACACACCTTTAATCCCAGCACTCAGGAGGCAGAGGTAGGAGGATTGCTGAGAGAGTTCGAGGCCACCCAGAGACTACTTAGTGAATTCCAGGTCAGCCTGAGCTAGAGTGAGACCCTACCTTAGAAAACCAAAATAAAAAAAAAAAAACAAAAAAAAACAAAGAATACTATTCAACTTTCTTTTTTCTCTCCTAATATGAGGTTATATCATTACACTTGGCTTTGTAATCCCAGTACTTTGTTACATGCTTAATATAACATATAAGTTCGTGGGAACTTTGAGCAAAGTTGTTTCCTTCGCTTTGGGCTTACTGTCTTCCAAACTGTTTCGGTATTGTTGATACAAATGCAAGTGCTGTATGAATAAAATAAAAATTGGGAAAATGAATGTGTTCCTTATCATTGCCAATTCTAAAGAAAAGATAAAAATTGCCCACCTGTAAGTTCTCCACAGAATTGCTGTGCCAGAAATTCTGGGTGATTTCTGCTGTTGTGTCTAATGACAACGGTGTATCAGATGTATTTTCTTATGAAATAAAGGTGTGTAATGACAGCCTTCTAAATATTTGCATCATCACAAGAGGCAACCAAGATAACACACGTTTAGGTTTCTGGGAGCTATTGTGCAAATGCCTGCCTTCACGCCCACTGTTTGCATTCCATTCCTTACAGAGAGGCTGCCAGATGTTGGGGCTGGTATTTTGCCTTGCCCGCCTCTACCTCCGCCCCCCAGGCGCGGCAGAACTTATTTGTACACGCTGTGCTTTTGCAGAGATCTCTACGCCTTCACCAGTCAGAGGTGAAAAATAAACATTCGTACACATTCCTCACAAAATCGCAGCCCTAAGAACTGCGTCTCCGTAAGACTGGAAGCAAGCCACAGCCCGTTACACACATCCTGTGGCTACTGGATCTGACAGACCTCTTGTGACCATTGAGTTTCAGGTCAAGGAAACTGGAAAATCCCAACGTTCCTGACGGATATTGGTATAATTGAGTGGGGAAATAAGAAGCCCTATCAATGGGGCTTAGGTGAACATCTATGAATAGTAAGTGCACATAATGGCTTAGCAGAGGAAAATGGGGGAAAGGAAAAACTCTAAAGTTTCTGGATAAAGGAGAAAGGGAACAATGAGAAGGGTGTTCTGATTTTTTTTTAAATTTTTATTTATTTATTTGAGAGCAACAGACACAGAGAGATAATGGGCGTGCCCGGGTTCCAGCCATTGCAAACGAACTCCAGATGTGTGTGCCCCCTTGTACATCTGGCTAATGTGGGTCTTGGGGAATCAAGCCTAGAACCGGGGTCCTTAGGCTTCCCAGGCAAGCGCTTAACCGCTAAGCCATCTCTCCAGCCTGGGTGTTCTGATTTTGCTTGGTTAGGTGTCTTGTTAGTGCAGTAGGTATTGCGTCAGCTTCGAAATTTATATTGGTGAAGAAACCCTGGATGTAGGCAGAAGGGAAAGGATGTGGTAAGACGCAGGCCCCAGGTGAATACCCTCTAGTGGAGAATGACCCAAAAATGTTAAACAGAACTAACTAGGACTTCTCAAGGAACGGAATACCAAAAGAACCTCACATCTTTGGACCAACCATTCTCCATTGTCTCCGTGTCTTAATATTCATAATTTGCATCACAAGAGGTTGTGATTCATGTGTCTGATGTTAGTTTAAGCTGATAGGCCTGGAGGAGCATGAAGTGCTTCATGCGATGCTGGGCCTCGCCTCTAGAAACCTGCCTTTGGCTATCAATAAATCCAGAGCCACAGATGACTTAATTAATTTGTCACATGGAGCTCACATAGATGGTAAGTGGCCGGCTTGGTATCGGAAGCTAAGAACCTTTCTGTACTGTGGTGTGAGGTCTGCCCTAGAACCAAGTCACATTCTGCTGCAATGGACTCAGAGGCCAAGAGGTAAGCCGCCGCCCAGAGTGTGTGAAGAACAGAACTAGAAAAAGATTACGAAGTGACAGCGTGAATGCTGGTGGATAAAATAATAAGATGGATGAGAAATGCACAACTAAATCAAACATGTTCTTTTTAAAAAAAAATATTTATTTATTTATTTACTTGAGAGAGAAAGAGGGAGAGACAGATAAAGAAAGAATGGGCGCACCAGGGCCTCCAGCCACTGCAAACAAACTCCAGACCCTCCAGATGCCACCTTGTACATCTGGCTTACGTGGGTCCTGGGGAATCAGAGGTCCTTTGGCTTTGCAGGCAAGTGCCTTAACTGCTAAGCCATTTCCCCAACCCTCAAATATGTTCTTTTTTAAAAAAATATTTATTTAGAGAGAAAATGGGCGTGCCAGGGCCTCTAGCTACTGCACATGAACTCCATGCGCATTCCTCGTTCTGCATCTCGCTCACGTGGGTCCTGGGGAATCGAACCAGGATCCTTTGGCTTTGCAGGCAAATGCCTTAAGTGCTAAGCCATCTTCTCCAGCTCCTCAAATATGTCCTTAATATGACTCTATCTTTCTGATAATATTCTGAGATCAAAAGAGCAAAAGGTTAGCTGAACATCATGGCGTCTTGTTGTCCCAGCTACTCGGGAGACTGAGGCAGGAAGGCTGTTAAGTTTAAGGCCAGTCTGGACAAGTGAGCAACACCCTGTCTCACAAAAAGGGGGCTAGCTCGGTGTGATAGTGTTTGCCTAACACAGCGAATACATGGCTTCCACTCCGGTGCCGCCAGGGCAACTGAATGCAATTAAGTCTGAAGTCACTACTTTGGTGATCAAATCCACAGATCAAATCCAGGGCTAAAAGGACACATTAAGAAGCAGTTATGTTCGTCACCCATCATCTCGCCCAGGATAAAACCAAACCCTGGTGCTGATATGACTCTCCCAAGGTCTCACAGCTTCGATGCACAGTTGTCAGAACAAAATACCAGATTAAGGGCCGGAGAGATGGCTTAGTAATTCAGGTGTTTGCCTGCAAAGCTAAAGGATACCAGTTTGATTCTCCAGGACCCATGTAAGCCAAACGCACAAGGGGTGCATGCATCTGGAGTTCATTTCCAGCGGCTAGATCTCCTGGTGTGCCCATTCTCTCTCTCTCTCAAATAAATAAATAAAATATATTTTTTGAAAAATAACAGTGAATTGGCCCACTTAGAAATCTCCCTCTTTTTAAAGTCAAGCTCAAAATTACCAAAAAGGTGTTTGTTTTTTTAACCTAAACTTCCAAACAAGTTCACAGATTACAAAACAAAACAAAACTACACTAACAGCAAACTGCCTGATTTCCCCTTTGGGAAAAAGGTTATCAAAGAGACACTGCTGCAATCTACACCAGCTCTCCCCTTTCCATGCTATTCCCACTCAGAAAAAAAGCCCCCAGGCCCTCCCTCTACGCCACTGCGCCCTCCATGAGTATGCACTGAGTTGACATTTCCAGATGTTTCTGAACGAGCAGTGGAGAAGCTGTGGGAAAGCGCAGACACACATCACTGTGAACTTGAACCAGAAAAGAGCTCTTCCCTTGCACGGCTTTGCTGTCTGGCTAGGAAAGGAACCCCAACTCACGCAGGGCTCTAGGGTGCCAGTCTGCAGGAGACCCAAGTACCTGAGCGCCCGGACTCTGCCTGCAGGGCGGTGGAGGCTCGGGAATACAGGCTGGTGGCCGTGTCCGCGTCGTCCTCCAGCATGTCCCTGGCGCTGCTGTGTTTCGCCTGCATGCTGACTCCTGCCGGCTCGGGAGACGTCAGATGGCTTCAGGCAGCTTGTCATAGTCAGTCGGGGCTCAGGAAGCCCGCATTCCTGATGTCCTCTCCCTGCCGGCTGCAGGGGAAGCCTGGGGCTCCAGTTCCTGCCTGGGAGGCCCAGCCCCTCCTCTGTATGCACAATGCCAAGTTGGCCAGGCTAGGGTGGGGGGCGATCGCTTGTTTTTCTTGTCTCAGCCAGTACCTGGGCAGTTAGTGAACTGATGGGCCTTCTCAGACCTCTTGTTTATGTTTACTCTTCTTTAAAAACCGCAGGGCACCGACTGTGAGTCCTGGAGACCTTGCAATAGCCCTGCGGGTCCTTCTGACTCCAGAGAATGGGTATCAGACAGAAGGACACAGCTTCTTACCCACCCAGGGTCGCGGAAGGAGATGAGACTCCACCACCCAGCCCCTCCCTGTCTCCAAGGGCAGGGGCATGGTTTACACGCGCGCACACACAGCGTCAGCTCAAATCTTTTTCCTTTTCCACAAAAAGGAAACTTCAGTCTGTCTAAGTGAAGTGACTTGTCCAGAGTCACAGAGCTGGGCTGGAGAGATGGCTCAGTGGTGAAGGTGCTGGCTTACAAGGCCACACCAACAAAGCTGGACACGTTCTCCCCTGTTTTCTACTTGGTGGCTTCTCTTACGACATCTGGACTTGATCTAGCATTTACAGCACTCTTGGGGCATTGCTATTAGGAAGAATTACACGTTTTATTGGGAGTTGGAACTTTCAACACTGCAACTTGGGAAGCCCTTGTACAATTTGTACCTAAGTTTCTTAAGAAAGGAGATAACATTGTTTTAGACGATGCCCCCGAAAATCTTTTTGACTCAGTACAGTGCAGTTATCTACCTTTGTAGCCTGTGCTGCAACAACAGAATGCCTGCAACTGGTATTTATTTATTTATTTTTGTTTATTTTTATTTATTTGAGAGCAAGAGGATGGGGGGAATGGGCGCGCCAGGGCTTCCAGCCACTGCAAACGAACTCCAGATGCGTGCGCCCCCTTGTGCATCTGGCTAACGTGGGTCCTGGGTAATTGAGCCTTGAACTGGGGTCCTTAGGCTTCACAGGCAAGCGCTTAACCACTAAGCCATCTCTCCAGCCTGCAACTGGTGTTTGTAAGTGATGAATATTTATTTCTCATGATTCCAGCAGCAGGGCCGTCTAAGATCAAGGTGCGGGCAGGATCCGTGGTGTGGCAAGGGCTGAACCCCTGAAGAGTGTCGTCACACTGCAGAAGGTGACTGACTGGTCCAGCCAGCTGAAAACGTGTGTGGTCCATATGTAACAGCCAAGAGAACACGTATTGCTATACCAATTCATCCACCAAGGCTTTTCCAGCTCTTAGATGATGCCTGGGCTAAATCAGACATGCAAAATGCAAACTGGTGTAGAAATTGCTGGAGTTGGGAAACTAGAGCCCATAAGAGATCAATCAGAAACTATTGATGGTGAATGCATATGTGCATCAAGCTGCGTGCTATTTAGTATCAATTTTAAAAGAAAAATATAGCCGGGCATGGTGGCGCACGCCTTTAATCCCAGCACTCAGGAGGCAGAGGTAGGAGGATTGCCGTGAGTTCGAGGCCACCCTGAGACTACTACATAGTGAATTCCAGGTCAGCCTGAACTAGAAGTGAAACCCTACCTCGAAAAACCAACAAAAAAAAAGAAAAGAAAAATATAAAGGATTCTTTTTTTCTTGAATAGTGATGTTAGAGAATCAAGATATATTTGCTTACTTGCACTGGGTTGACTATAAGTTGAATGAGAGAAAAGGCAATAAGAATCTTGAGGGTCAAGGCATCTGGAGTACGTGTGAGAGACATTAGGAAAGGTAGAATATTGAAAACCTGCAGGCCAGGTGTCACGGAGCACAATTGTAATAAAAACACAGGACCCTGAGCAAGAGGGTTACACGGAGAGACCCTGATCCAAAAGAAATAATAAAATAAATAAAGAAAGGTGGGAAGAGAAGAAGAGAAAGAAGAACAATAAAAAGCCAGAAAAAATGTAGTTGTTGCTGCTAATTATGGCTCCAATGAAACATAAAACAACAATTACAACTGTTGCCTTAGCTTCAGTTACTCAGGTGGAACCTTGATAACTTCCCCAAATCTCTTCTGACATTTATATCTTTTTGAAGGGATAAAGAACTTAGTATAATTTTGGCTCACATGTTAATTAGTATGAGAAAGCTACAGATAGCTCCCAAGTAATTTAGAAATCTCTGTTGGAAATGTAAGTGGAACTAATGGGAAAGTTCAGACAATAGTGAGACCCATCACCTCTTAAGGAAATGCAATTACATTTCAGTAGAACCTTACTTTACAGTAACGACTACAGGATTGTTGAAAATTCCAAAATAGCATATCAGAAAAATAATAAAATGTGTTTTCTATTCCAAAGTATTAATACTGATGGGTTACACTTTCAGGTTTCTTATCAACTTACTTTTCGAATTACAATATTTCAAAAGGAGAGCACTTTGCTCTAAGAGCAGCCTTCCTGTGACTTCCCACCATACATTCAACTAGTCAGAAATGTGGGGGGCGGAAGTGGCGAGGGGGCCTACTCTCTGGGTTATTTAGTCGAGGAAAAAAAGTTGGAGTCACTACTTTTTGATGATGACAATCTTAACCACTATCATAAAGGTGAAAATCAATGCTCTGTTTATAATGAATGAATTATATGAATGCTTATAATGAATGATTTACAGTGAAGAAATTTTCCCCTCCATTTCTTCATTTAGCAATTCCTAAGTGAATTTGCCTTCTACTGATGTCCTATGTACTGCTTGTGGTTGGGGAGAGATTCATGAACTAACACCGTATCCTTTCCAGTAGCAATTGTTCAGGACAGAAAGAACTCTGGCACAGGCTGGCGTTAAGCTTCCTGGCAGCCTCAAAGACGTAGCTTGTCCTCAGTGAGTTGTTAGTGGCAGAATAAAAATTCAAGCTTAGCCGCCCTCACTGCATGTCTATTAGCTGGAAAATAGTGTTGGCATCGAACTGAACCTGACAAGAGAAAGCACAGTCTCTTTATCCAGTTCTCAATGAGGATTTAAGTTCAGCGGGTCTCCTAACGTTTTCGGCTATTACTTTGACCTCCAACATCACTCTTTTCTGTTGTGTTTTCTCGTCCTCATCCAGGTCTTGTTTCCTCTGTGTGTGCACGGGTTTGCCCTTTGTACAGTCTCACCTGCTTATCTCTTCTCTGCCCACCTCACATTGAGAGCTGCTTCTTGCAGATACTGAATGAGGCAACATTGCAGACTTGGTTATAAACCTCTGACCCATGAATCCATGCACAGTTGTGAAGTGAGTTCTTCTCGGTCTCTGTGCTTCTGATAGGAAACCTGTTAAAACAAAGGGCAAGGTGGCACTTAAGACAAACGTTAGAAAAACTCTCTAAGGGTTGAAAATTAATAAGGACAGTGTTAGCTGGGCGTGGTGGCGCACGCCTTTAATCCCAGCACTGGGGAGGCAGAGGTAGGAGGATCACCGTGAGTTCAAGGCCACCCTGAGACTACATAGTAAGTTCCAGGTCAGCCTGAGCTAGAGTGAGACCCTACCTTGAAAAAAAAAAGAAAAGGACAGTGATTAACATGGTTCTCAAATACCAGTATGATTAGAATAGGAACCTTGGATTTGATTGCACTGATTCTTTTTTTTTCTTATTTTATTTTATTTTTTCTCAATTTTTTAAAAAACATTTTCCATGATTAATAAAAAATATCCCATGGTAATACCCTCCCTTCCCCAACCTTTTCCCCTTTGAAACTCTGCTCTCCATCATATCCCCTCCCCTCTCAATCAGTCTCTCTTTTATTTTGATGTCACGATCTTTCCCTCCTCTGATGAGGGTCTTGTGTAGGGAGTGTCACGCACTATGGTTGTACTGATTCTTAAGTGGTAATAGAATTGTGTCCAAAATAAAGAAGAAAAATGATTCACTTGTTTGTCAAGAAATACTACTGGTGGGGGAAAGGGAGGGAATTACCATGGGATATTTTTTTATAATCATGGAAAATGTTAATAAAAATTAAAAAAAAAAAAAAGAAAGAAATACTACTGGTGACATAAATGAGCGCCGTGTCGCTTAGTCGTTGGTCCTCAGTGCTGAAGCCGTGACCTAGTACACTACACCTTGAATATCTGTTTCTTCTTGACCCTGAGAGGAAGGAAATCCTCCTTAGACGTGACGAGGGCCCAGGCCAGCACCTCTGACTCAGGCCTCAGGGAGAATTCTGACCAGTATTCTAAATGTTCCTGATACTCAGATGAGTCCTGGACACAGGACATAACCTGACTAAGTCATTGCCACTTAGAAAACCAAGAAGTTTCAACATGTGCACACACACACAAGCCCCTACACACTCATGAACAAGCATGCACAAATATACGAGTACTAATTTAAGCTCATATTGGGAAGAATCCTCTAATTGCACGTTTAAAATTTCAAATTAACCAGGTCACTGGCGCATGCCTTTAATACCAGCACTTGAGAGGTAGAGGTAAGAGGGTCACTGTGAGTCTGAGGACAGCTTGAGACTACATAATGAATTTCAGGACAGTCTGGGCTAAAGTGAGACCCTACCTTGGAAAAAATAATAAAATAAAATTGCAAATTAAACTCAAGACAAGTGCTATGGATATATATGGAAATATATCTTGCAGACTGTTCATGAATGAATTGTGATTGGATTAGAAATGAAGAAATGAGCCAGGTGTGGTGGTGCATGTCTTTAATCCCAGCACTTGGGGGGTAGAGGTAGGAGGTTCACCATGAGTTTGAGGCTACCCTGAGACTACATAGTGAATTCCAGGTCAGCTTGAGCTAGAGCAAGACCCTAACTTAAAAGGAAAAAAAGAAAGAAAGAAAGAAAGAAAGGAAGGAAGGAAGGAAGGAAGGAAGGAAGGAAGGAAGAAGGAAGGAAAGAAGGAGAAAAGAAAGAGAGAGGAAGAAAGGGAGAGAGAGAAAGAGAGAGAGAGAGAAAGAAAGAATGCTAGATTAGGCTAATTGAGGTAGGCAGACACCATCCCAGGGGCTGGGGAGCTAGACTGCGCATAAATGAGAACGCTAACTGAGCCCCGGTTTTCATCCCCCGCCCCTCGGTTGTGACTGAAGATGCCTTGTCATAGAGACGCTGGAGGTAACGACCACAGCACACAAGCGTCAGGACTGGCGTTTGGACCCACAGCGTCCGTGTGAATGCTGGGGTGCCGGTGCAAGCCTGGAGTCCCAGTGGTCAGGAGGTGGAGACTAGTGGACCCCAGGACAAGCTGGGTGAGCCAGATGGGTAAGCTATGGGCTCAGCTGGGAGACCCCATCTCAGAAATAAAGTGGAGAATGGACCTCTGGCCTACACACACACACACACACACACACACACACACACACACACACACACACGCAGGCACGCACACACACACACACGCATGCGCGCGCACACAAAAAAGAGAAAAAGTCATGTTAGTTTACGTCTATTATAATGGGAAAGTGGGTGTCATTAAAGTGCATAAATATAAAGAGAATCTGAGTCGGGAGGCAGAAGTAGGAGGATCGCCATAAGTTGGAGGCATCCTAAGACTACATAGTGAATTCCAGGTCAGCCTAGGCTAGAGTGAGACCCTACCTCAAAAAAAAAAAAAAAAAAAAAAAGAAAGAAAGAAAGAAAGAAAGGAAGGAAGGAAAAGTAAAGAAAGGCTGTAGCTCAAGAGTCAGCATCCAGTACAAGAAATTGGAGAAATAACTCAATTTGTCACCAAGAAATTAGATAAAAGGAAGTAATAAAGATCAGGATCAAAATTAACCAAAGAAGTGATTAAAAAACAGAAAACAGGGCTGGAGGGATGGCTTAGTGGTTAAGGCGTTTGCCTGCAGAGTCAAAGGAGATCAATTCGATTCCCCAGGACCCACTTAAGCCAGATGCACAAGGTGGCACATGCAACTGGAGTTTGTTTGCAGTGGCTGGAGGCTCTGGTGTGCCTGTTCTCTCTCTCTCTCTCTTTCTCTCTGTTAAATAAATAAAAATATTTAAATTAAAAAAACTGAAAACAACAACATATAAAATTGTGTTTAAAGAAAAATCCTGGGCTGGAGAGATGGCTTAGTGGCTAAGCGCTTGCCTGTGAAGCCTAAGGACCCAGGTTCGAGGCTCAATTCCCCAGGACCCATGTTAGCCAGATGCACAAGGGGTCGCACACATCTGGAGTTCATTTGCAGTGGCTGGAGGCCCTGGTGCGCCCATTCTCTCTCTGCCTCTTTCTCTCTCTGTCTGTCACTCTCAAACAAATAAAATTAAGCAAATAATTTTTAAAAAATCCTTGCCGGGCGTGGTGGCGCATGCCTTTAATCCCAGCACTTGGGAGGCAGAGGTAGGAGGATTGCCATGAGTTCAAGGCCACCCTGAGATGACAGAGTTAATTCCAGGTCAGCCTGGACCAGAGTGAGACCCTACCTCGAAAAACCAAAAAAAAAAAAAAAAAAAAAAAATCCTTAAGGGTTCAGAGGTGGTTCAGCAATTGAGGCGCTTGCCTATAAAGCCTAAGGACCCAGGTTCAATTCCCTAGTACCCACGTAAAACCAAATGCACAAAGTGGCACATGCATCTGGAGTTCTTGCACAGTGGCTGGAAGCCCTGGTGTGCCTAAGCTCTCTGCCTGCCTCTCTTCTCTCCATCTGTCTCCACTTGCAAATAAATAAATGAAATATTTAAAAATTCATTAAATAAAACCCAGAGATTAATGAAAACAGAATAAAAACACACACAGACGTATACACACCGGTACTAGAAACTTAATATGGGAGTTTAATTGCATATTACACAAATAAATAGCAAGCAAATGAATGAAAACTGGCTCCACATAATAAAAAATGTGCGATTATGCAAATGGTAAAACATGTTGAAAATAACTATATAAGATGAGCTATTGCATGTTATCTATGTTCCAAACACAGCATATTGATCCAGAGAATCTAGTTGATTCTCCCTGAGGATCTCTCTGAGAAGGAGGATCAAGGGTGAGCGTTGTGTGTGTGGATACTTACAAACCGGACGAGAATGCCGAGCTGTCCACCCACAGCCATGGTCCCTCGGGCGGAAGGCGAGAAAGCCCTATCCAGAACGAATGAGCACCATGAAGCGACAGCTGGTTTTTGATAAAATCCTGTAAACAAAATGGAAAGGAGAAAGAGAGGGGGGAAGAGAGGGAAGGGAATGATTGAAAATGAATAGAACCCTTTGGGGAAGAATGCCTCTGCAGGCTGATAGTCTAGGAAGAAGCGGCAATGCTTGACTGTTGTTACATGTCTTAAAAGATGTAGCTCATAAAATTTAAAAAAAAAAATGTATATATCTTAGGGGCTGGAGAGATGGCTTAGCAGTTAAGGCGTTTACCTGCAAAGCCAAAAGACCTCGGTTCGATTCTCCAGGACCCACGTAAGCCAGATGCACAAGGTGGTGCACGTGTCTGGAGTTCATTTGCAGTGGCTGGAGGCTCTGATGTGCCCGTTCTCTGTCTCTCTGTCTCTCTCTCTCTCTGTCTCTCTCTCTCTCTCTCTCTGCCTCTTTCCCTCTCTCAAATAAATGAATTAATGTTTTTGTTTAAAAAAAAAACAAAACAAAAAATGATGTAGTTCATTTTCTAGAGTCATTGTCACTTAATTTCCCATAAATAATTTGAGGTCAGAATGTGTTAGTGAGTTCCAGCCAGTGAGCTGGGCTAATATACTTTATCGCAAAACAAACAAACAAACAAGCAAACAAAAAAAGTTCTCTCTCTCTTTGTCTGACCCAGTAATTGCAAAGAAGAAATAACTTGTGAGGGGAGGGAATTACCATGGTTTATTGTCTATAATTATGGATGTTGTAAATAAAAATAAATAATTTTTTAAAAAAGAAATTATTTGTAAATGTGTATTATCATTGATGTTATTTTTTGATAATTAAAATAAGTGGGTCTTTTTTTTTTTTATCCCTATCATGTTTAGACATTGAAATGCAATCCCACAAAAATTTATAGAAACCTGACTACGGTATACAAACAACCATGCAGTTTGTTTGAAATTATTTACTTTAAAGCAAAATATAGAGTTTTTTAATTAATGAATCAAAAAAGCATGTATTAGGCATCATTCCAAATTCTTAGTGCAAGTGGAATTTGTAGTCATGGAGAACATTTAAGATGTTATTATTACCACTTGGAATCTCCCTGGATTTTCCTGCTGCATATATTACACTGAAGTCCACATTTGCACATTATTTTATATTATTGCTTATGAACTGTCTCCTACTTCCATTCCATGAATCTAGCGACATGCTAAATAGATAACAGCTCCTCTCATGTACAGTCCAATTAGGGGGACAAGACGGCAAAAAGTATCCTATAAGCAAAAGATAATATTATGACTCTTATGAAAAAAAGTGTGTTGGTCATATTCCCATCAAAGTATACAGTTTTTTTTTTAAATTTTTTTTTTAATTTACTTGAGAGCGACACAGAGAGAAAGACAGATAGAGGGAGAGAGAGAATGGGCGCGCCAGGGCTTCCAGCCTCTGCAAATGAACTCCAGACGCGTGTGCCCCCTTGTGTATCTGGCTAACGTGGGTCCTGGGGAACTGAGCCTCCAACTGGGGTCCTTAGGCTTCACAGGCAAGCGCTTAACCGCTAAGCCATCTCTCCAGCCCTACAGTTTTTTTTTTAAACCACTTTATTTTTAGTCTTATTCATTTTAGTTGAGAGAAAGAGGCAGAAAAAGAGAGAGAAAGAGAGGGAGAATGGGCATGCCAGGGCCTCTAGCCACTGCAAATGAATTCCAGATGCATATGCCACCCTGTGTATCTGCTTTATGTGGGTCCTGGAGAATCAAACCTAGGACTTTTAGCTTTGCAGGCAAGCACCTTAACAGCTAAGCCATCCCTCCAGCCCCCATTAGATTCTTATTATCCTCTTCCCCACCTGTATTCCACTGAGGGCCCTCCTCAGTGAGGTTATTGATATTCACCATGGGTTAATGACTATACCAGTCTCTGTAGAGGGGACAAGGCTTCAGGACACTCCATCCCCCTCTTCTGCAATGTTCCCTGAGTGTTGGCAGGTGTGTTATAAGTCTACTTTAGTGTTGAGCTCTCTGCAACCTCTGGATTTCTGTTCTGATGAGCTTTGAGTGTCCTCAGTGTCTATCCCCATGTCCCTGGAGCTGGTTGTCAGGCTAGCAGTGAGAGCAGCACTCATGTTTACATTGCAACTTCCTCCATGGTGTCTTCTGAGCCCTGGCAGATGTAATAGAGGAGTCTTGTCTTGTGCTAGGCCATCAGCTATTACTCACAAATTCTTTGGAGTTTTCTATCTTCAGTAGGCTAGAGCCCAGCTGGGAACATTGTCTCCTACTTCCATTCCATGAATCTAGCGACATGCTAAATAGATAACAGCTCCTCTCATGTACAGTCCAATTAGGGGGACAAGACGGCGAAAAGTATCCTATAAGCAAAAGATAATATTATGACTCTGATGGTGTCCACAGTGTAACAATTCATTCTTTTGGTGTAAGTACCATTATCTCACAAGTAATAACCAATGAGTTGCCATTAATGCATATTTAATTTTTAATTCAAACTATACAGATCTTATCACAAAATATGTTCAAATCCTACCATTCATTCTAAAATTTAAAATATGTTGAGTAACCACAAATAAACAGTGTCTTAAGTGACAGCCATCTTTTCTTTTGGGCTTGTCTTCTATTACTTCAAAGTCAGCCCAAAACTGTTTCTCTACTTCAACTCCCTAAAATAAATATTCTCACAATTGTGGCCTTGGCCTGCACAGCAATTTCATGCTGCCTAGTTCATTTTATGGAATGAGGTCCATTTTAAACCAGGGGAGCATAAGGACAATTGTTTCTATTTCAAAGAATCTTTTTAGGTATTATTAGCTACTTGATGAAAGCAGTGAGGAGATGTGAGTCCAGAGGTGTAAAATTGAAGAGACATAATTTCTCTTCATCATAATCAACTATAACTCAATAAGAAATAATTGTCACATATGTAAGAATTATCATGAAATCAATGAAATGACATGATTAAATGCAGTTAGGTAGAGTTTCCAGTAATGTATGTATTAGATCCATCTCTTCTACATAGATATTATACATACTATATTATAACATATATAATATATTTTATATATTACATTATATATATATATATATATATATATATATATATAATTTTTTGTTGTTGTTGTTTATCAAGGTAGGGTATTGCTTTAGCCCAGGCTGACCTGGAACTCACTATTGACCTTGAACTCAAGTGAACCTCCTACCTCTGCCTCCTCATGCTGCGATTAAAGGTATGCACCACCACACCCAGTGCCCCCCCTTACATGTTTTTAAGTTGCTAACATTCTTCCTTTTTCTCCTGACATCCTTTTTTTGTTTTGTCTCATATGTTGTTTCTTATTCTAATTGTGTCCCTTTCAAGTAAATCAGTTCCTGAAGGAGGAAAAGCTTTCTCCTTTCTTTTTCTATCAACTGGTATACTGCCCCTCAGATGCAGGCACATGGTGGGAGCAAGCCTGTTGGTAATGTTTCCAAAGAGGCGACTTACTCCTGTTCAGCCATGGGTGTCATGAACTCACTTTACTGTGAGTCTGCCAGGGACATGTCATCTACCATGGCAGTGACAAGTGTACTTTGAATCCATGCTGGTTAGATCTAAGCACATGTTCTCTCTTTTTCCCTGACCCACACCCCAGTACCAGGAAATTCCCTTTTGAATCACAGATTCCATGGAACCTTGAGTTCTGCCCTTGCCTGTGGTTTGGGGAACCTTGGAAGGAGCCACAGTCTTGCTTAAAGATGACTTTGTGGGTTTGTAGTTCTCATGACTCCTTGAGGGGAAGCTGTCGCTCTCCACTGGCCTTCTCCCTGAATTGGATAATGCTTCATATCACATACACACAAAAAATAATAGCAACAGAAAAAAAGTCATCCTGTTGTGTTTGAAAATTAAAATGCCAAATCCATATTTTATTGAAACACAGAGGGAAGCACTCATGGCTAACTGTGAATAAATGATATATTGCTGAAGGAAAGAGAGAAGATACCAAATGATTGATAGATAGATAGATAGATAGATAGATAGATAGATAGATAGATAGATAGATAGATAAAAGATAGAGGAAATGTCAAGGACTTAATAACTTCCATAAAGGAGGTAGAAGATGGTCAGCATAGTAATCCTTCTGATTTTTTATTACTTAAAAATGACAACTTCTTGAGAACTACCCAGCCCCAAGTACATAGAATATATCATACTCAGCAAAGCACTTGAGAATCTCAAGGAAACTCTCTGAAGGCATAAGAAAATATTGACAACAGAGATATACAAATCCAAGCAGATTTATTCATCTTCTGATGAATATTGCAAAATACCTACTTAGTACCTAACCAAAGTACCTCAGGCAACTCCTGGTATACAAAAAAATGCTTCATGTTAAAGATTAGGCATACGGGCTGGAGAGATGGCTTAGCGGTTAAGCGCTTGCCTGTGAAGCCTTAGGACCCTGGTTCGAGGCTCGGTTCCCCAGGTCCCACGTTAGCCAGATGCACAAGGGGGCGCACGCGTCTGGAGTTTGTTTGCAGAGGCTGGAAGCTTTGGCGCGCCCATTCTCTCTCTCTCCCTCTATCTGTCTTTCTCTCTATGTCTGTTGCTCTCAAATAAATAAATAGATAATTAAATTAAAAAAAAGAAAATTAAAAAAAAGATTAGGCATGCAACAATGTTCACGTCATATGAGACTCACAAAATAGCATGCAGCCTATTTGGTAGACATATTTCATAATGAAGATGATATTCTACTGTATTCCTTCCCCAGCTCCACACGTTTCCTTCCACTAACTTACCCTCCAAATTGTGTTTTGTAAACAGCTCTTCACTGGGAATAATAGAACAACATAGTTAATATATGTCTTTTTTTTTAAAAAAAATATTTTTTGTTCAATTTTTATTTATTTATTTGAGAGTGACAGACAGAGAGAAAGACAGATAGAGGGAGAGAGAGAGAATGGGTGCGCCAGGGCTTCCAGCCACTGCAAACGAACTCCAGACGTGTGTGCCCCCTTGTGCATCTGGCTAATGTGGGACCTGGGGAACCGAGCCTCGAACCAGGGTCCTTAGGCTTCATAAGCAAGTGCTTAACCGCTAAGCCATCTCTCCAGCCCTTAATATATGTCTTTAAACAGTGTCTAAAGTTCTAATCATGATCTCACCACTAACTATTTTTTAAAATTTACTTCTTTTCTTTTCTTTTTTTTTTTTTTTTTGAGGTAGGGTCTCACTCTAGCCAAGGCTGATCTGGAACTATGTAATCTCAGGGTGGCTAAAACTCACAGCAATCCTCCTACCTCTGCCTCCCAAGTGCTGGAATTAAAGGTGTGTGCCACCATGCCCTGCAATTTATTTTCTTTATTTGAGAGAGAGAAAGAGAGAGAGAGAGAGAGAGAGAGAGAGAGAGAGAGAGAGAGAGAGGCAAACAGAAAAAGAGAGAATGGGCTCACCAGGGCCTTCAGCCTGTGCAAATAAACTCCAGTGTAAACAAACGTCACCTTGTGCGTCTGGCTTACATATGTACTGGGGAATCGAATCTGGGTCCTTTGGCTTTGCAGGCAAGGGCCTTAACCGCTGAGCCACCTCTCCAGCCCACTGACTTGTTTTCTGACTGTGGGAAAGTGCCCCTCCTGGTATCCCAACTCCATTATAAGTGAAGTGGGGATTAACGGCACTGTCCCAGTAGGGTTAATGTACAGATGAAATTATAGTGTACATGCCAAGCCCTTACAAGAGTCCCTGACGCATACGTGTGTGACCGTCCTTAATCTTCCTCACCCATACTCACCCAGGGCACCCAAGACTGCAGCAACCACCAGTAGAACCAAGCACAGTGTGCCCGCAATCACAGCAATGAGCCGCCAAGGAGGAGATGCCGCTTGAATTCCTGAAGCGAGAGAGCCAGACACAAACTGAACCAAGAAGACTTTGGGCAGAACCCTCTAATTCAGCAGTTCATTAAAATGTGGCCAATTCTAAAGTAATCAATAATCGCTGGTGGCTAAGATAATGCCATCTTACAGGATTAGTCTCCCATTTTCCACACCTTTAAGATAGCTCTTCTTCAATTCCTTGCAATGTAATTTGAGCACACTGCCAAAGTATCTGCCCATTCCATTCCATTTCTATGTGTCTGTCAGTCTTGACATTATTCACCTGGGCCGCTGAAATACCACTTGTTCTCAGAGGAAACAGTTCCATGCAGGGAAATAGCATTAACACCATGGAAGCTTGCTGCTTTCATTTATTGTGCATAACTTGGACAGATTATGTCTTTTTTATTTTCTGTTTCTGTATAAAATTGGTGTAGGAACTCCCCAAGGATTGTTGTTGGAAGTCAACAAGGTAACACGTGCAAAACCATCATTTTCAGAAATTACAAGCATATTGTAGGTTGCTCATGTTTTGTTAAAAATATTTTTTATTTATTTGAGAAACAGAGAGAGAAGCAGATAGAAAGAGAATGGGCATGCCAGGGCCTTTAGCCACTGCAAATAAACTCCAGACTCATGCGCCTCCTTGTACGTCTGGCTTAAGCTGGTCCTGGGGAATTGAACTGGGGTTCTTAGCTTTGCAAGCAAACGCCTTAACTGCTAAACCATCTCTCCAGCCCCTGTTTTTTTCTATGTATAAATGTAAATACATGCCTGCTTCTTTTCTTTACTTAAGTTTTCTCAAGAAGTTACCCAAGCCAAAATAAAAAAAAAAATTGTGTAAGCTATAAGAGGAAAATAATTGCATAATGTGGCTGCAAAACAAAAGCAAAAGAAACAAATTCTGTTGTCAAGTGTCAGTGAATCATCTCTATCTTGAAGATAGCAGGAGTGATTTTTGTATTAACAACACCACATCAAGAAGCAAAGCAGTGAGAGAATTTCATAGAGCTGTCAATGGGAGACTCAGCGAACACTCAACACACATTCCATTCAGAGAGAGAGCTGGTAGTGTCTTCCTCCAAATTTTATTCTTTACTTTTAAGAGTCCTGTCCTACTAATGAGGTATTTTTTCATGTAACATGTTTTCCTTGGCTGATATGCCAAGAACCCATTGTTGCTTGAAAAAATTGAAGCAGGGCTGGAGAGAAGGCTTAGCAGTTAAGGCATTTGTCTGTGAAGCCTAAAGACCCAGTTGTGATTCCCCAAAACCATGTAAGCTAGATGCATAAGGTGGTGCATACGTCTGGAATTCATTTGCAGGGGCTGGAGGCCCTGATGCTCCCATCCTCTCTCTCTCTCCCTCTCAAATAAATAAATAAATAAATAAAATATTTTTAAAACTTGAAGTAGGCCGGGCGTGGTGGCCCATGCCTTTAATCCCAGCACTCAGGAGGCAGAGGTAGGAGGATTGCCATGAGTTCGAGGCCACCCTGAGACTCCATAGTGAATTCCAGGTCAGCCTGGGCTAGAGTGAGACCCTACCTCGAAAAACCAAAAAAAAAAAAAAAATTAAAAAAAAAACTTGAAGTAGATTCATTACCATAAAACCACTCCAGATTTGGGATTTGATTTGAAATTTCATGACTTTTAGATTCCCTTTGATTTTAGCTATAAAATGCATGCTTTTGCTTTTTCTCACTTTTCTCGTTGATATCTCCTGTGAGTTGTGGAGACTGCATGTGTTGTTCATATATGTTTCTTTAAGCTTCCTAGCCCTCTTCCTCAATGCATTCCTTTTAGTCTATAAAACCATCAGCAAGTCATTCTACTGAAATTCTTTCATCTCTGTATGCCATGATACATCACCAGCCCCTCACCGATGAAGTGACAATGTCTAAATATCATGACACACATCATCAGCCCCTCACCGATGAAGTGACAGTCTCTATGTAACAGAGAAGTTAGCTTCCCTCGGACTCATGATAAGTAAATGAGATGACAATGGTTGGATAATTTCTAGGAAAAGAGGCTTAGCATATGTGCAAATGAGCTGTGGCAACTTCTAAAAACCTTGTACAATATATATTAATGAAAATTCTACAATTCATAAATCTTTCAAATTTTCTCCACTTAAAATATTTCAGAAGCTGAGAGTGCATGGCTTTTAGTCCCAGCACTTGGGAGGCAGAGGTAGGAGGATCACCATAAGTTCGAGGCCAGCCTGAGACTACTTAGTGAATTCCAGGTCAGCCTGGGCTAGAGCAAGACCCTATCTAAGAAAAAGAAAAAAGAAAAAAGAAAAAAATCATTTAGATGCTAAAGGCAGAAAGAAAGACTATACCTTTTTTTGAGACCGTGGGTCTTCTGGTGATGTCACGCAAGTTAAAGTTTAATTGAGTATATCCATCTTCATCCAGAATTTCTAAATTATTTTTAGAGTGCATTGTGCTACGGGAGTTTAAGCAGACAGAGTGTTTGAGGGTTCCTTCCTTTCTTCCTACTAAAGTGACTGCCCAGACAAAAGAGGATTTCACTTTAAGTCAAATCATGTGAAATGGGCATCTTCAACTAGTTCAGTTTACGTAGGCCGACCAGATACCCAGAAGCAGGAAATGAAAACTTTTTTGAAGCAATTTCCCATTTTTACCTTTAGATCCTGTTTTTCAAGCTGTGAATTCCTAAGAAAACTGAAATATTGGGTGGCAGTCATTGTTTCAGGCTGACTCTGTGACAGCTGCATAGGTTGTCATTGTATGAGGCCTTCATTATACCCACAACTGAATTTGGCATAATTAACTGACTTGGCCTATGTAAACTATTCAATAATTTATAAAGCCACTTGAATTCACTCTCCATTTCTTTCTTTTTGTTTATTTATTTTATTTATTTGAGAGCGACAGACAGACAGTGAGAAAGAAGCAGATAGAGAGAGAGAGGGAGGGAGAGAGAGAGAGAGAATGGGTGTACCAGGGCTTCCAGCCACTGCAAACAAACTCGAGACGTGTGCACCTTCTTATGCATCTGGTTAACATGGGTCCTGGGGAATCGAGCCTTGAACCAGGGTCCTTAGGCTTCACAGGCAAGCATTTAACCGCTAAACCATTTCTCCAGCCCCTCACTCTCCATTTCTTATCACTCTATATGCATGCACGCATTCCAGTGTGTGTTCATTCAGTAGATGCCTATTAAATACCTCCTGGTTGGCGAGAGATAGAGATACATGGAAAATGATATTCATGAAGAAATCCATTGCCTGATGGATGAAACTTTAGATACGCATTAAAAGGACGCCAAAAGGAGGCACAGTCTTATAACAATAGAGGGGAAACAATTCTCTTTGGGATTTATCATGGATGAAAAATATATACAGGGTTGGGCTGGAGAGATGGCTTAGCAGTTAAGGGCTTCCCTATGAAGCCTAAGGACCCTGGTTCGAGGCTCAATTCCCTAGGACCCACATAAGCCAGATGCATCAGGTGGTACATGTATCTGGAGTTTGTTTGCAGTGGCTGTAGGCCCTGGCACACCCATTCTCTCTCTCTCTCTGCCCCTTCCTCTCTCTGTCTGTCACTCTCAAATAAATAAAAATAAAAAATAAAGTTACAAATTAATGAGTTTAATATATAATATATATATATATATATATATATATATATATATATATATATATATATACACATTCATATGTATATACGTACATACACACACACATATACAGGGAGGCCTGGCATGGTAGCACAAGCCTTTAATCCCAGCACTTGGGAGGCAGAGGTAGGAGGATTGCCGTGAGTTCGAGGCCACCCTGAGTCTACACAGTGAATTCCAGGTCAGCCTGGGCTAGAGTGAGATCCTACCTTGAGAAAACAAAAAACAACTATATATATATATACAGACATATATTTCAAGCTGGGCATGGTGGTGCATGCTTTTAATCCCAGCACTCGGGAGGCAGAGGTAGGAGGTTCACCGTGAGTTTGAGGCCAGCCTGAGACTATGCAGTGAATTCCAGGACAGCCTGGGCTAGAGTGAGACCCTACCTCGAAAAACCAAAAACAACTACAACAACAAAAAGAGTAAATGGAAAGCAATGCCCCTTCAACTGTCATTAGCCCTAGGAAGTAATGACTACCATTGTCTGGTTAATGCATATTTTATGGCCACCAAACTGCCCTGTAGGCACTGTTTTATGTTTATGTTTATGCCTGTATATTCATGCTACTTTCACTTTTGGTTAGAGAAGCTTCTCTTTTCAGATGGCAATGACCACTGGGGTGACTCAAAAGTCACCATAGTGCTGAAAGGCATGAACATGAAGTGCTCAGCACTGAGACATCTCTCCTCTCTCCTCCCCCCACCGCCTCTCCCTTCAAGACTCAGGGTCTGTGGTAGACAGCTTCAGGTTCACTGAGATGAACTTCCAGACCAGGAATAGTTATGGAGGAAGGGATTTATTGAAGCTTACAGATCCAGGGGAAGTTCCATGATGGCAGAAGAAGCTGGCCTGCTTTCATAGAGTGCAAACACAGAGAGGAAGAGAGAGAGAAGCACAAGCCTAAAAGCCAAAAGCCACACAGCACACTTCAGGAACTCCAGCTAGGCACACTTTGCATATCTTTAGATTGAAATCTCACACCCACCACCACACCTTAAGATCCACCCAGTGACGCTGCCTCCAGCCAGGTGGCTGCAGATGCAAACTACAAACAAATAAAAAACTGAATGTGGGCTGGAGAGATGGCTTAGCGGTTCAGCGCTTGCCTGTGAAGCCTAAGGACCCCAGTTCGAGGCTCAGTTCCACAGGTCCCACGTTAGCCAGATGCACAAGGGGGCGCACGCATCTGGAGTTCATTTGCAGAGGCTGGAAGCCCTGGCGAGCCCATTCTCTCTCTCTCTCCCTCTATCTGTCTTTCTCTCTGTGTCTGTTGCTCTCAAATAAATAAATAAAAAATTTAAAAAAAAATAAAAATAAAATTAAAAAAAAACTGAATGTATTGGGGGCCATCTATTCAAACCACCGCAGGGTCCATTGTGGAAGAGGTGGTAGAAAGAACTTAAGAGCCAAAGGAAGGGGTCTGCTCGCAATGCTGGCTTCCAGATACAAAGTGGCCTTGATATTCATGGCTGATGCTACCTACATAAGACCTGCATCATAAGAGGGGAAAAATGATGACATCAAAGTAGAAAAGAGCCTAATTGGAAAGAAGAAGAGGTACAATGGAGGGGGGATTTGGGAGGAAAAATGGGGGTGGTGGGAGGGTATTATGATCATATTATATTGTCTGTACTTATGGAAGTTTTCAAGAAAAAGATAAGGGCTACAGAGATGGCTTAGTAGTTAAGGCACTTACCTGCAAAGCCTAAGGACCCATGTTCAATCTCTCTCCAGATCCCACGTAAGCCAGATGCACAAAGGTGACGGAAGCACAAGGTGGCACATGCCCACTAGGTGGCGCAAGCATCTGGAGTTAGCTTTCAGTGGCTGAGGCCCTGACATGCCAATTCTCTCTTTCTCTCTCACTCTCTAAAAAAAGGTTAAAAAAAGCTGGGCATGGTGGTGCACACCTTTAATATTATCTCCCCCCACGAAAAGCTAAAGAATAAATAAAAATAAATAATCAAACTGATGACTCAAATGGTCAGCAGACTGGCAAAAGAAACCCCCCCCCATCAATTCAAGATAGTGTGGGGGAGAGTCCATAAATTCTGAGAAAAAAATGCCCCAGATTAGACAGACATTAATGCAATAAACTGATGAAAACAAACCAACCTAACCAATAAAGAAACAAAATGACAATTAATACTAAAAAGTCCCCCAAATTATCTAATTCATATTCTCAATGAAATGTGAGGAAAAAGTACATGTGAGTTAAGAATCTTGCATGTTATCCACTGAAGTTTCTTAAGAAAATAAGACAATATGGTAGCTTCTGATTCATCAAATAAGTCTGAAGAATTCAACGTGTTGACTTAATGAATAAATCAATATCATTATGAATTTTATGCATTTGTAGAAATTAAAAATATAGGGCTGGAGAGATGGCTTAGCGGTTAAGCGCTTGCCTGTGAAGCCTAAGGACCCTGGTTCGAGGCTCGATTCCCCAGGACCCACGTTAGCCAGATGCACAAGGGGGCACATGTATCCGGAGTTTGTTTGCAGTGGCTGGAGGCCCTGGCACACCCATTCTTTCTCTATCTGCCTCTTTCTCTCTCTCTCTCTCTGTCACTATTAAATAAATAAATAAATAAAAATGAACAAAAAAATTAAAAATATATATTTCAGAGCCAGGCATGGTGGCACACGCCTTTAATCCCAGCACTCAGGAGGCAGAGGTAGGAGGATCACCATGAATTTGAGGCCACCCTGAGACTACATAGTAAATTCCAGGTCAGCCTGAGCTTGAGTGAGACCCTACCTCGAAAAACCAATGTGTGTGTATATATATATATATATATATATATATATATATATACACACACACACACACACACACACACACACACACATATATATGCACACACACATATATATATGTGTATATATATATATTTCAAAAAAAGCAATCTATCATTCTTCATGTTGATGATTTCTTTGTTTGCTGACACGCCCATAATCTCAATACTTGAGAGGCTGAAGTGAGAGGATTGCAATCTCGAACAAGTCTGGGATAAATTATGACCATGGTTTCACACATACACAAATTATTTGTATTTTTTATTAAATGATTTTACTTCAAAAGAAAATGCATCATATATTACCGCCTAAGCGTCGACATTCTTTGTAGCAAATCCTATTGTCTGATTCAGTTCATAATCTTCAAGAGGAAGAGCAAGGGCCTCTGAGTTCAGGGTTTGGCACCAGCCTCAGCAATCCCCGCCTGGTGTCCGGCAAGGAAACAAGCAGCCACGCTTGTACGTACATGCAGGTGCGCATGTGTGGGGGCACACGTGTTTGTCCAACTGAGTGGAGGCCAGAGGCTGATGGCTGTGGTCGTCCTCGATTGCTCTGCACACTCTTTACCGAGCCAGAGTCTCTCACTAGAGATCTGAGCTCTTGAACCCAGAGCTCACTGATTGGGCCAGTTTGCATGGGGATTCCGTGTGTCTCCCTCCAGAGCACTGTAGCTCCGAGGAGCTGCCACACTCACTCGGTGCTCACGTGGGGGCTGCGGATCTGAACTCAGGACTTTAGGCTTCTTTCCCTGAGCCATCATCTCGTCAGCTCTAGTCCTGAGCTCTTCAAACAAGATTCATACTTGATAGCAAAACAGCAGAATAATAAGGTTCTCTCAACTGGTGTCACTGCTTTGCTTCCGCAATAGCATCTCTGAGGTTGCTTGTTTTATACATGGGAACTTAATGAACAATGTTATCTAGAATGAAGCAATTGAGCTAGAAGACATTGGAAGCAATTCACCTAGTTCCCCCCCCTCCCCCCGCCCAGTGCTTTTATTTATTTACTTCTTGGTTTTTGAGGTAGGGTCTCACTCTGGCCCAGGCTGACCTGGAATTAACTATGTAGTCTCAGGGTGACCTTGAACTCATGGCAATCCTACCTCTGCCTCCCAAGTGCTGAGATCAAAGGTGTGTGCCACCTGCCCAGCTTGTTTTATTTTTTTATATATATTTTATTTATTTATTTTTTTGAGAGGGGAGACAGATAGAAATAGCAAGAGACAATGGCTGTGCCAGGGCCTCCAGCCACTGCAAAGAAACTCCACATACATGCACCATCTTGTGCATCTGGCTTATGTGGGTCCTGGGGAATCTAACCTGAGTCCTTTGGCTTTGCAGGCAAGCGCTTAACCGCTAAGCCATCTCTCCAGCCCAAGGTTGAGCACTTGCCTGTGAAGCCTAAGGACCCCGGTTCAAAGCTTGATTCCCCAGGACCCACGTAGCCATATGCACAAGGAGGTACAGGCATCTGGAGTTCATTTGCAGTGACTGGAGGTCCTGGGGTGCCCATTCTCTGTCTCTCTCTCTCTCTGCCTCTTTCTCTCTGCCTGTCGCTCTCAAATAAATAAATAAAAATAAACAAAAAGATTAAAATATAGAGAGAGGTATGTACATTTTGACCAGATGTGCCCCAGATCACCGTCTTTTACTCTTCTCAGTCTCACTGTGTTCCTTCTCATCCCTTACCAATGGCTGTGCACAGAAGCGTGAGCCCCTCCCAACCTTTAACTGTCATGAGCTCATTAGGAAGGGGCATGGCCACCCAAGACTCTCCACTATCTTTTTAATTTTAATTTAATTTAATTTTAAATATATTTTATAATTATTTATTTATTTGGCAGAGAAAGAAGGAGAGATAGAGAGAGAGAATGAGCATGCCAGAGCCTCCAGCCACTGCAAATGAACTCCAGATGCGTGCACCCCCTTGTGCACGTGACTGACATGGGTCCTGGGGAATCGAACCCGGGTCCTTTGGCTTTGCAGGCAAATGCCTTAACTGCTAAGCCATCCCTCCAGCCCAATTTTTTTTATTTTATTTATTTATTTTTTATTTATTTATTTGAGAGAGACAGACACAGAGAGAAAGACAGATAGAGGGAGAGAGAGAGAATGGGCGCGCCAGGGCTTCCAGCCTCTGCAAACGAACTCCAGACGCGTGCGCCCCCTTGTGCATCTGGCTAACGTGGGACCTGGGGAACCGAGCCTCGAACCGGGGTCCTTAGGCTTCACAGGCAAGCGCTTAGCCGCTAAGCCATCTCTCCAGCCCTTTTTTTTATTTTAAAGAGAGAGATAATTGGTATTCCAGGGCCTCGGCTACTGTAGTCGAACTCCAGACGCTTGCACCACCTAGTGGGCATTGCAACATTGTGCTTGCTTCACCTTTGTGTGTCTGGCTTATGTGGGATCTGGAGAGTTGAACATGGGTCCTTAGCCTTCGCAGGCAAGTGCCTTAACCACCGAGCCATCTCTCCAGCCCGACCCTGTGTCATCAATAACAGAATGATGAGGGTCCATCATGTGCAGGTCTTCTGCAGGTAACCATGGCTGTGAGTTCATCAGTGCGACGGTCTTGCATGCTCAGATGACAGAGCCCCGGCATGTTCCCCCACCCTTGGGCTCTCACATTCTTTCTGTCCTGTCTCCCGTGATACTCCTAAGCCCTGGAGGGACGATGTTTATGACTTGTTTATGGCCAAACATTCATCAATTACTTGCTTTTAGCATCAGTTATGAATCTCTGCATGGACTGCCTCCCACTGCCAAATGAAAAACAAAACAAACAGGGCTGGAGAGATGGCTTGGTGCTTAAGCGCTTGCCTGTGAAGCCTAAGGACCCCGGTTCAAGGCTCGATTCCCCAGGACCCTTGTTAGCCAGATGCACAAGGGGGGCTCATGCATCTGGAGTTCGTTTGCAGTGTCTGGAAGCCCTGGAGTGCCCGTTCTCTCTCTCTCTCTCTCTTTCTCTGCCTCTTTCTCTCTCTGTCTGTTGCTTTCAAATAAATAATAAACGAAAAACAAAACAAACATACAAAAAAAGCCAAAGCTTTTCTGAGTGGGGCTGAGAGCAGAACTTTAGATGTAAAGGTAAATACTTGGGAGGCAATTTGACCAAAAATAAATCTATTTAGCAATACAGCAATAGGTGGTGCAGGGTGGAGTGGAGGAGGGGAGGACACACTGGGTTCACCACAGTGGCAGAGGTGGCATGGTCACATGGTGTATTTTAAGGAAAGGAAATAGCCAGGCATGGTAGCGCATGCCTTTAATCCCAGTACTCGGGAGGCAAAGGTAGGAGGATCACCGGGAGTTTGAGGCCACCCTGAGACTGCATAGTGAATTCCAGGTCAGCCTGTGCTAAAGCGAGACCCTACCTCGAAAAACCAAAAAATAAATATAAAGAGAGGAGCCAGGCGTGGTGGCACACGCCTTTAATCCCAGCACTCAGGAGGCAGAGGTAGGAGGATCGCCATGAGTTAGAAGCCACCTGAGACTGCATATTGAATTCCAGGTCAGCCTGTGCTAGAATGAGACCCTACCTTGAAAAACCAAAACAATAAAAGAAAATAAAGAGAGGAAAAAAAATCTTGACAAAGGAATTGAATCACAGTTTAGGCCTTTGATCCCCTTCTAACTATAGAGTCCATGGTGTTCAGTTCAGCCTGTCAGGGACTGTATGACATCAGCGATGGTCCAGTTTCTGAGCTTGCCTCCTCCCGTGTAAGGTGATGATGGTCTAAAATCTCCACCCGGATCCTTGTACAAAGAAAACAAAGAAGTGAAGGAAAACTGATCAATGAAGAGGCAGTGTGAATTAACCAAGATGACTGAGAAAAACCAGGCAGGAATGAACTGGGAGACAGCGCCATCTGCAGCTTGGGTGGAGGAATTTCAGGGCAAATCAGAGAAAGATGGACCATTTTATTGGGGACTGAAGTTGAAGACTTACTAGGCCGGACCTAGATCATAAATAAATAAAATAGCCGTGTGTGGTGGTGCACGCCTTTAATCCCAGCACTTGGGAGGTAGAGGTAGGAGGATCACCATGAGTTTTAGGCCAGCCTGAAACTACAGAATGGATTCCAGGTCAGCCTGGGCTAGAGTGAGACCCTACCTCGATAAAACAAAACATAAATAAATAAATAAAATATAAAATAAAAACTGCTAGCTGGAGAACTAACTTAGTGGTTAAGGTGTTTGCCTGCAAAGCCAAAGGACCCAGGTTCAATTCCCCAGGACCCACGTAAGCCAGCTACACAAGAGGGCACATGTATCTGGAGTTCAGTTTGCAGCAGCTAGAGGCCCTGGCGTGCCTATTCTCTCTCTGCCAGCCCCCTGCCTGTAGTAAATAATAAAATGAAACTTTAAAAAGGAAAAAAAGGTACTGCTAAATAGTTTCTGCTGCTTCTTCTGGAAGGAAATAATGGTTTTTAGAGTTGGCTTGTGTTTTAGCTTTTGGTATTTCTTTGGTAATGACCATATATGCCTGTCTTATTTGTGAGTTTGTTGTTTGTTTTCTTCCTTTTCGAGATAGGGTTTCACTCTAGCTCAGGCTGATCTGGAATTCACTATGCAGTCTCAGGGTGGCCTCTAACTCACAGTGATCCTCCTACCTCTGCCTTTTGAGTGCTGGGATTAAAGGTGTGTGCCACCATACCTGGCTCATTTCTGATTTTGTTTTAAAATTTTTGTCGTTGTTTTTTATTTATTTGAGAGTGACAGAGAGAGAAAGAATGAGAGAGAGAGAGTGAGAGAGAGAACAGGCTCGCCAGGGCCTCCAGCCACTTTAAACGAACTCCAGATGCCTGCGCCCCCTTGTGCATCTGGCTAACGTGGGTCCTAGGGAATAAAGCCTCGAACCGGGTCCTTAGTCTTCACAGGCAAGTGCTTAACCACTAAGCCATCTCTCCAGACCTCATTTCTGATTTTTAATGTCTGCTCTTAAATTACAAGTTCCCAGAGGTGGAGCTGAAGAGATGGCTTAGTGGTTAAGATACTTGCCTGCATGCCAAGGTACCCAGGTTCGATTCCCCAGGACCCACGTAAGCCAGATGCACAAGGGAGGGCACGCATCTGGAGTTTGTTTGCAGTGTGGCTGGAGGCCCTGGTACACCCATTCTCTCTGTGGCTCTCTCTCCATAAACAAAGAAAAATAAAATATTTTTTGAAAACCCAAGTTCCCAGAGGGAAAGTGTTAGAACGCGAATTTCTCTACTTTTGAACTCTGACTGCCATTTTACAATTATAAAGCTGTGTTTCCAAGAAATGACCCTGGCCCCATTTCTCAGTTACAAGTGAATTGTCATTTCCCTGAAATGGTGCAAACCGCCTTTCTACTAATTATCATTGCTACCCCTCCCCCCGCCACGTTACTTAAGCCCTAGGCAAGGCAGAATGCCTCCCAGGAATTTCAGTGAGCCCACTGTGATCAGAACTCCCTAGTCTGTAAGGGACATTAGTGGCTTCTGACCAACCCCGCCAGGACCTTTCTCAGCCTTTCCCTGAATAAAGCCGATCTTAGTTGTTGAGCCAAGTCTTTTCTCTTCTCATTTGCTGATTTTTGCCTAACGGAAAGAAACTTGCCTTATTTAGGACCAATCCCCAAATCCGGTTCCTGCCCTGTATTTAATGAATGAATAAAATTATAGGTGATTAGAATTAGTCCACTTCTTTATTTTCTTATTCCACACTAGGCCGTGAAAATCGTGAGAACCGTTTGCATGTGTTGCTTGGTGTTTTTATGTTATTTTTGTCTTTTTGAGATAGGGTCTTATTCTAGCCTGGGCGTACGTGGAGCTCTTTTTCTCGCTGTAGCCCAGGCTGGCCTCAAACTCACCGCTGTCCTCTTACCTCAGCATCCAGAGCGCTGGGATTATAGGGGGAGCCAGTGCACCTGGCTGAAAAACTTTTTTTGTTTGTTTGTTTTTGTTTTTTATAGGTAGGGTCTCACTCTAGCTCAGGCCATCCTGGAATTTGCTATGTAGTCTCAGGGTGGTCTCGAACTCATGATGATCCTCGTACTTCTGTCTCCTGAGTGCTGGGATTAAAGGCGTGTGCCACCATGCCAGGCAGAACATTTTTTTTTTTAATTTATTTATTTATTTATTTATTTGAGAGCGACAGACACAGAGAGAAAGACAGACAGAGAGAAGGACAGATAGAGGGAGAGAGAGAGAATGGGGGCGCCAGGGCTTCCAGCCTCTGCAAACGAACTCCAGACTCGTGCACCCCCTTGTGCATCTGGCTAACGTGGGACCTGGGGAACTGAGCCTCGAACCGGGGTCCTTAGGCTTCACAGGCAAGCGCTTAACCGCTAAGCCATCTCTCCAGCCCCATTTTTTATGACTGTTCTCTACTGTGTACCGTTGGCATTGAACACTGCCTTCTGTAGAATTCACATTCACCAGTCATTGAATGAATGAATAAATGTTCTAAAAATGAGGAAGGGCTGGAGAGTTAGTTTAGGGATTAAGGCACTTGCCTGCAAAGCCTAAGGATCCAGGTTTGAGTCCCCAGTACCCACATAAGCACAAGGTGGCATATGCATCTAGAATTCATTTGCAGTGGCTAGAGGCCCTGGGGTGCCCATTCTCTATCAGAATCTTTCTTTCTCTCTCAAATCAATAAATAGATAAATAAATAAATCAATACAATATGTTAAACGTGAGGAAATTGTCCTCATCTATATTCCTTTGTCAAGGTTAAGGAAAATAATTTGGGAAGCTGGGCATGGTGGCACATGCTTTCAATCATAGCACTCGGGAGGCAGAGGTAGGAGGATCGCCGTGAGTTCGAGGCCACCCTGAGACTCCATAGTGAATTCCAGGTCAGCCTGGGCTAGAGGAGACCCTACCTCGAAAAACCAATAAATAAATAAATAAAAGTGTAAAATAAATAACTTGGGAAAGCAAAATACCTGACATTTACATTGGCATCTGAGCTACTGAAGCATAGAGGCAGCATTTTGGGAGGGGCCTTTGTGGGGGGCGGGCAGGGCCTTACACGGTAACCGAGCAGGGAGTTAGGAATCCCCGAAGGTTATAAACACACTTACCAGGGAAGGGCAACTTCTCTTGGCAGCTCCTTTATGAGTCACGAACCTCCAGGTTCTGGTGAGTTTCCCCTTCTTGGCCCAGCTCGGGTACAGAACCCCTAACCCTCCTTCCCACACGAGCTCTCCCCCCCCCCCCCCCCGCCCTTCATACATAGGAGCTCTTTGTACTTTCTTTTCTTTCCTGTCTCTCTTGGGATTTCAGACCATGTGGGTGTTTTCATTTTCCTTCCCTTGGTTCTTTGACTGCCCTCAATAAATACAATAATTTAATAGTTATCCTTCTCAGTCCTATTTTATCCAATTCTTTGGTTAGAAGTAGACATGAACGCAGGATTTTGGGTTCAAGGACTGTATTTCTGAACCCCGAATGCCTGCTTCACTTGTAAGTGATTGGATTACAGACATGTGCCATCACGTGTGACTCTAGACAGGTTTTATTTTATTTATTTATTTACTTTTTTGAGGTAGGGTCTCACCGTAGCTCAGGCTGACCTGGAATTCACTATGGAGTCTCAGGGTGGCCTCACACTCACTGCGATTCTCCTACCTCTGCCTCCCAAGTGCTGAGATTAAAAGCATGCACCACCATGCCCAGCTTTCTACACAAGTTTTAAAAATTACATACTCGACAATCTTTATGATTTATAAAACATGCTTGATAAGACAGGCAAGACCTGTCTAAATAATTGCACATTTTCATTTTATTTAAGGCTTGGAATTGAAGGAGTGAGAGTGCCGTGTAAGCATTCGTAACCAACAGCTTAACAAAAGACAGATGACTTGACATCTATGAATATATTGTATGTTCCTGTCACCTGTAAATAAAGGATGTTTTGCTGCCTTTAAATTATTGATGCTGCTATTGACTTGTTCAGCCTGCTTGTTTAGGAGTTGAATTATAAAGGAACTGCCAGGCGTGCTCCTAACAAGCAAGGCTGCGCGAGAAGAGCTGAGATGCGATGGTGCCGCACTGAGTTGAACTGTGTTGTCCTTCCCAAAGCCCCCAGACCACCGCGAACTCCAGGCACGAGTCGGGGGATAATACAGCTCTGCAAGGCTCAGCACTCCTCACTCCTCTCTCACTTGTTTTAAGATTCACCCCCACGGGGCTGGAGAGATGGCTTAGTGGTTAAGCACTTGCCTGTGAAGCCTAAGGACCCCGGTTCGAGGCTCGATTCCCCAGGACGCACGTTAGCCAGATGCACAAGGGGGCACACGCATCTGGAGTTCGTTTGCGGTGGCTGGAAGCCCTGGTGCACCCATTCTCTCTCTCTCTCTCTCTCTCTCTCTGTCACTCTCAAATAAATAAATAAATGAACAACAAAAAAAGATTCACCCCAGGAGACTGGTGGTCTCCTAAACCAGCATCCTGTACAGGTTAATAATGCCCCTGCCTGGCATTACAAAGTAGATGCCAAGAAAAGAACTTTTGAACATATTCAGATACAGAGATTTCATGTTTTATTTTCATTTACTTGTTTTGGTTTGTTGAAACAGAGATTGGAGACTTCATTTTTTTTCTTTGCATATTTTAGCTGTTGAAACATGTCCAGCTGGCCTAGAACTCACTATGTAGTCCAAGTTGGCCTTGGACTCACAGCAATGCTCCTGCTTCAGCCTCCTGAGTGCTCTGATTATGTGGGTGAGCTGCTAGCCTGGCGTCAAGATCAGGTATTTCAAATATATGCGTTTTACTTGATGGATTATAAACTATTTGAAAATAGATTCAGGGAAGTCTCTCTCTGCACATTGCTAAATCACAATGACAGATTTTCTGGGTAAAATACTCTACAGTAATCCACTCTTTGACATTCTATGCACTCATAAACCATCTACTCCTGACCTGAGCCAAATATCCTTCATGACCCTAATAGACTTTAGAAAAGCATATGCAAAAAAAAAAAAAAAAAAAAAAAAAAAGGGAGAAATGCTGAATACTCCCTTTAACATCCAGCAAGAGTACATTCCATATAGCACACTATCTCAACACAACAAAGGGATCCTCGGAAACATTTACACAAAGAGTTGAGCCCAAATTAATGTCTGATTTTTGTTTGTTTGATTTTTTTCAAGGTAGGGTCTCTCTCTAGCCCAGGCTGACCTGGAATTCACTGTGTAGTCTCAGGGTGGCCTCGAACTCACGGCGATCCTCCTACCTCTGCCTCCCGAGTGCTGGGATTAAAGACACGCGCCACCACGCCCAGCCTAAATTAATTTTTCAATATGCCACAAGAGCTCTAGAACCGACTAACCAAACCAGAACATTTGCAGGGTGTTAGGAGGGCAGGGCTAAATGAGGGAGCAGAGTATATGCGGCTGAAGTCTCTCGAACTCTTCACCAAATTCTAGGTACTACGTAAAGCATTGTCCAGTTAAACCCTCACATACCACGAGGCAGCTGTTAGGTTATTATCTTCTTCAAAGCTCTTGTGTTAAAATACCAAGAGCGTGTTTCAAAATTTCAGGTCCTTACGGTCTGCTCTCTCTCTCTCTCTCTCTCTCTCTCTCTCTCTCTCTCTCTCTATATATATATATATATATATATATATATACACACACACACATATACACACTTATTTATTTGAGAGAGAGAATGGGCGCACCCGGACCTTCAGTCTGCTGCTTCATGAACGCCAGACGTGTGCGCCCCCTTGTGGCACATGTGTGACATTGTGCACTAGGGTCACTGTGTGTCTGGCTTATGTGGGGACCTACAGATTGGAACATGAGGTCTTAGGCTTCACAGGCAAGTTCTAAGCCATCTCTCCAGCCTGCGTATTTACTTTTTAAATTTTTAATTAATTTATCTGTTCGACAGAGAAAGAGGGAGAGAGAGAGAATGGGTGCACCAGGGCCTCCAGCCACTGAAAACAAACTCCAGACACATGTGCCTCCTTGTGCATCTGGCTAACGTGGGCTCTGGGGAATCGAACCTGGGTCCTTTGGCTTTGTAGGCTAACACCTTACCTGCTAAGCCATCCCTCCTGCCCTTCCATATTTATTTTTAATAACCCTTTTGAAAAGATGTGAGCACCAGTCTCAGCTCACAGGGTATGAGAAACAAGGCTGCACACTCTGTAATTGGAGACCTGATTTAAATAATATCAAGCGTAGGAACGTTTTCAGTAGCTGGGGTCATGACTCGTTATATGAGCTAAGTGAAGGAGAAGAGTCGGTCAGTGTGGATGAGGGAGACCACCTACGAGCTGAGCTCAGGAATCAGTGCGCCCGAGTGCACAGTCTGCAGACCTCAGCAGGGTGACTCACGGGTGCAGTCGGCAGGGCCAAACAGGACAGTCCTATCAGCAGCTTCAAAGACAGAACTGTACCAGATGGCCAAGAAATTCATCTTCCTGTCTTGGACTAGAATCTGTTTGGGGGATGCTATCAGCCTAATGCATCTTTGTTCAGTTATGAGTCCTGCGGCACGGAATGCTTCCCTTAAGACCGTTCTTGCAGCCAGGAGGAGTAGCAAGGACATCTACTGCAAAGCCACAGTTTTCTAAATGAGTGACAGCAAGCTTCAAATGACACTCACAGAGATGGAAATCAAGAGTGAGCTCTGGGGCTGGAGAGATGGCTTAGCGGTTAAGCGCTTGCCTGTGAAGCCTAAGGACCCCGGTTCGAGGCTCGGTTCCCCAGGTCCCACGTTAGCCAGATGCACAAGGGGGCGCATGCGTCTGGAGTTCGTTTGCAGAGGCTGGAAGCCCTGGCGCGCCCATTCTCTCTCTCTCCCTCTGTCTGTCTTTCTCTCTGTGTCTGTTGCTCTCAAAATAAAATAAATAAATAAATTAAAAAAAAAAAAAGAGTGAGCTCTGCCGGGCGTGGTGGCACCCTTCTTTAATCTCAGCACTTAGGAGGCAGAGGTAGGAGGATCACCATGAGTTCGAGGTCACCCTGAGACTACATGGTGAATTCCAGGTCAGCCTGAGCTAGAGTGAGACCCTATCTCAAAAAACCAAAAAAAAAAAAAAAAAAAGGACTGAGTTCTGTGGTTTCCCTAGGTTACCATGGAGGGAAGGGAGCAGACGAGGATGCTGGGGAACTCCCAGTTGAGGAAATAGGTTGAGAGTTTGTAAAAACAAAGGTAGTGAGAGTTCACAAGAGAGAACAAGGGAGGGAAGAACTGCCGAGAGAAAGGCTCTTATAAATCTTCCCAAGGTCCACCCTGAATAACCAGGAGAAAATATATCAGAGCCAAAGGATCGGAGGACAAGGACCGAGGGCTCACACAGACAGTGAACGCCGCCCTGGGCCCACACTCAAGAGAGGGGGAGGGCAAAAGAGAAGAGAAGAGAGAAGAAAAGAAGGGAGGTGGGAGAGGCAGATGAGAAGGAGAAAGAGAAGAAGGAGACAGGAAATGTGCAATGATTTCTAACTGCGTAACTTATGTGTACTGGGGTCCTCTGAAAAATGTGTGGATGGAGGCAGGAAGGATGAGGAACCTAAAGGGACCTGAATTCGATTCCCCAGCACCCACATAAATAGCTGGGGCCTGGCCATGCATGTCTATAAATCCAGTCTGATGGGGAGCAGAGACCAGAGAACCAGAGGTCTCACACGAACAGCAGAGTTGGGAATCAGGGAGAGACTCCGGCTCAAGGAAACGTGTGGATGAGAGGGGGAGGGTCATTCGAAAACGCTCCTCTGGCCTTTTCACACACACACGCCACCCCCACACCACACACACACCACACACGTGTGAGACAAAAGTGTGTGGGCCGAGGAATGGGAGCAAAGCATCTAGAGTATACATTTTTATGAATTAATAAAAATTGTAAACTAATAGTTCCAAAAGTTTAATGATTGCTAAATACAAAAAGATGGCAAAGTTCTATGCCAAGCCATATTATAGCAATAACACATAGAACCCCTGCAAAAAGTAAAATAATCAAGCCATCTACAAAGAGAGTCATGTGCAGAGTGACAAAGTTAAAAATAACAGACTGCCCAAAGTGCAATCTTCCACACCCAAAATGGCCTGGATACCCATGACCTCACAGTGCCTGACGCTACCTACACAAGACCCTCATCATAGAAGGAAAAGATGATGACATCAAAATAAAAGAGACTGATTGAGAGGTGAAGACCCCTTATCCCTTATTGTGATAGAGAGTGGAGTTATCATGGTTTATTGTCTATAATTATGGAAGTTGTTAATTTTAAAAGTGTACAAAAAAGAATAAATATGTGTTGCTCAAAACTAAAAAAGTGTAAGAAAAAGAATAATAAAATATGTGTTGCTCAAAACAGTAGTTGGGGGCTAGAGAGATGGCTAAGTGGTGAAGGTGCTTGCTTGCAAAGTCTAATGGCCCAGGTTCAATTCCCCAGTATCCATGTAAAGCCAGATGCACAAAGTGGTGCATGCATGTGGAGTTCATTTGTAGCAGCCAGAGGCCCTGGTGCACCCATTCTCTCTTTTCCTGTCTCCACTTGCAAATAAATAAAAATATCTATTTTTAAAATTATTTTATTTATTTATTTTTTGTTATTGACAAGTTCCACAATTATAGCCAATAAACTATGATAATCTTTCCCCTCCCCCACTTTCCCCTTCACAGCTCCACTCTCCATCATAGCCCCTCCCCCTCTCAGTCAGTCCCTCTTTTATTTTGATGTCATCATCTTTTCCTCCTACTATACTGGTCTTGTGTAGGTAGTGCCAGGCACTGTGAGGTCAAGGATACGCAGGTCATTGTGTGTCTGGGATAGTTCATTGTAAGCAGTCCTACCCTTCCTTTGGCTCTTACATTCTTCCCACCACCTCTTCTGCAATGTGCACTGAACGTTGGGAGGTGTGATAGCAATGTCTCAGCACTCCTCTGCCACTTCTTCTCAGCACTCTGGTGTCTTCTTAAAAGCAAAATAAAATAAAATAAAACAGCGGTAGAGCCGGGCGTGGTGGCGCACGCCTTTAATCCCAGCACTCGGGAGGCAGAGGTAGGAGGATCGCCATGAGTTCGAGGCCACCCTGAGACTACAGAGTTAATTCCAGGTCAGCCTGGACCAGAGTGAGACCCTACCTTGAAACACCAAAAAAAAAAAAAAAAAAAAAAAAAAAAAACAGCGGTAGTGAGACAATTGTAGAAGAGTATATCTGAAGGAAAGGAAAATCTGTCGATCTGGTATTCTATCTTCAATGACAAGACTTTGTACAAATGTTGATGAAACAATGTTATAAATCAGGCATAAGAAGACATAGGAAAGTTCAAGGAAGACCTTTAAGAAAAATGCAGAAAAAGTAGATCTACTAAAAGGAAGGCATAACAGTAGAAATAACCCATGGGCAAATACCTAAGCTATTTTCCTATTATTTAAACATGGTTAAAGCATGACTTATTAAATTTATAAAGGCCATCTACGAAAAATCTATAGCTTGCATCATACTTGAGTTAAACATTGAAAGGTGTCAACCTAAGATCAAGGTCAAAATAAGGATGGTGATTCTCACTACTTCTGCAGAGCATTGGCTTGGAGAGCCCAGCCTGTGCGATCGGACAAGGAAAACAAACAAGAGCCTGTAGATGGGGTGGCGTGGTAGTTATGTAATCTCATCGTTGGCACAAAGCACCCTATAAACGTCAGCGTGAGGGAGGTCTTAGCTCAGCTCATGGGCCAGGCTCCGGTCTGCCACAGAGAAGCAGGTGTGGCAGGGGAAGCTTGAAGCAGATGGAAGCAAGTCAACAGCGAGGAAGGAGAGACTGACAAATGTTGGTCTCGGCCACCTCTCTGCTTCTGATATAGTCCAGGACCCCAGCCCATGGGATGGGGCCGCCCACAGTTAAGGTGGGTCTTCCCACCTTAATCAGTCCTCACAGACCTGCACAGGGGCTAATTTAATCTTCATAACCCCTCAGGAGATTCCAGGTTCTATTAAATTGACAAGTAGTGTAAACTATTACAGATGGTAAAGTGTGAAAGCATTTTGACTTGAACATGCTATGACTACCTATATATATAGATGAGCTGACAACATATGCACTTGCTGAAAAGTTACTAGAAGGCTAACGTGAGCTTTGTCAGGTTTGAGGATAATATATAAGGCTAGCACAGAAAACCCATTATTAAAAAAAATAATTTATTTATTTATTTACTCGAGAGACAGAGAGAGAGAATGGGTGCACCAGGTCTTTCAGCTACTGCAAATGAACTCCAGTTGCATGTGCCCCCTTGTGTATCTGGCTTATGTGACTTCTGGAGAATCAAACCAGGATCCTTTGGCTTTGCAGGCAAACGCTTTAACTGCTAAGCCATCTCTCCAGCCCAGAAAACCCATTATATTCCTTTAAATATACTAGCAACAAATACTTATAACTCAAAATTATAAATGAAAATTTTCATCAACAGTAATTTCAACAATATAAAATCATGTATAAATATTAATTGAATATTATATAACATAAATATTAATTTTTAAATGTTTCAAATAACTGTACAGAGAAAAACATAAAATATTTCCCAGAGAAATTAAAAAGTGCCTGAATAAATACACTGTTTAGAAATGAGATAAGTTGCTATTTTTAAGACTTTTAGTTCTCTTGAAATTTTATCTATAGTTTAAATGCAACTAAAACCAAAATTCCAACAGAATTTTGTAAATTTTTGTAAAATGAATAAGCCAATTAAAAATTTATTATAGGACCGGAAAGATGGCTGAGTGGTTAAGGCAGTTGCCTCAAGGCCAAAGGACCCAGGTTTGATTCCCCACGATCCACGTAAGCCAGATGCACGAGGTGCCACATGTGTCTGGAGTTTGTTTGCAGTGGCTGGAGGCCCTGGTGCACCTATTTTCTCTTTCTCTCTCTCTCTTTTTCTCTACATTTTTCTGAAATAAATAAGTACTTTTTAAAGTGATTATGAAAATAGAATCACATAAATCAGATAAAACATCTTTGATACAGAAGAATAAACTTGAAGGAATGTCAGCTCCTGATTTCAGTGTGCACAATGTGGCTCATGAGTTTATAGCTTGTTTGCAGTAGCTAGAGGCCCCGGCACACCCATTCTCTCTCTTCCTCTTTCTCTCTCTCTCAAATAAATAAACAAAATATTTTATTTAAAAAAAAACCTACCACATACTTTTGCTGCAAATTCACTAAGAAATACTGCTGGAGCTGAGCTTAAAACTTCCTCTGTGTTGGGCTGGAGAGATGGCTTAGCGGTTAAGCGCTTGCCTGTGAAGCCTAAGGACCCCGGTTCGAGGCTCAGTTCCCCAGGTCCCACGTTAGCCAGATGCACAAGGGGGCGCACGCGTCTGGAGTTCGTTTGCAGAGGCTGGAAGCCCTGGTGCGCCCATTCTCTCTCTCTCCCTCTATCTGTATTTCTCTCTGTGTCTGTCGCTCTTAAAAAACAAAAAAAAAAAAACAAAAAAAAAAACTTCCTCTGTGTAAACCAGCTGGTAGAAAGCTGGATAAAGCTATGTTGCATGCAGTTCCATGGGAGAGAGAGAAATCACTAATGGAGATAAACAACAGTGGACACTACAAGCCCTAAATTTGGCCAGCCAGGCCAAATGAGCCAAGGGGTGCAATAATGGCATGTCTATTGTAGGGGAAACCAACCACTCTCTAAATGGACTGGAGGCCCACTCCACAGGAGGGAATATATGCCTGATGCTAAAAACCTACGATAGGGGATGTTGTGAGCCTAGAAGTGTAACGTCTGCTGTTTTCTGGCTAAATGTATATATTATGCTCATCAAACTGCCCAGTGAGCACTTCTCTTAGTGTTCATACCCATATATTAATGCTACTCTCACTTTTGGTTAGAGAAGCTTCTCTTTTCAGATGGCAGTGACCTTGGGATGACCCAGAAGGCATCATGGTGCTGAGAAGAAGTGACAGAGGAGTGCTCAGCCCTGAAACATCTCTATCACCCCTTCCAAGGCTCAGGGTCCATTGCAGGAGAGGTGGCAGAAAGAATGTAAGAGCCTAAGGAAGGGGAGGCCTCCTTACAACGTGCTCCTCCAGACACAAAATGGCCTGAATATCCATGACCTCACAGTGCCTGACACTACCTACACAAGACCACCATAATAGGAGGAAAAAATCATGACATCAAAATAAAAGAGAGACTGATTGAGAGGGGGAGGGGATATGATGGAGAGTGGAGTTTCAAAGGCAAAGTGTGGAGGCAGGAATTACCATGGTTAACTGTCTATAATTATGGAAGCTGTCAATAAAAAACAACAACAAAACTGTAGTATCTAAATAGTGTCCAAATCACAGTGTAAAAATACACAAATAAAGCTGGGTGTGGCAGCGCACGCCTTTAATCCCCGCACTCGGGAGGCAGAGGTGGGAGGATCGCTGCAAGCTTGAGGCCAGCCTGGGCTAGAGTGAGACCCTACCTCAAATAATGAATGAATAAATAAATAACAAATAAGGTCATGGGAAGAATAAGGAGCACAAAAAGAGACCCATGACCTCCCTCTGGCAGCTGAGTGCTGGTCAAGGTGCGGTGGCAGCCCCGCAAGGGAAAGAGACCCTGAGGTCATCCAACCCCGCTGGCTTCAGGGCGGAACTGACCAGGAATGATGTCAGCGTCACACCTGAGATGATGAAATATGCCGGAGGGGCAAAAATGCCCCGGAGAAATAATGCGCGGTGTTAAAGCAGGCAGATGGTGACAGCGGCGTTAGAATGGCTTCCTAAAAATCACAACAAATGTCTGCTTTTCTTGTCCAAGGAACAAAAAGGCAGTGAGTGTGTGGACTCAGTGAAGTCCCAAGTCTCACACTAGAGACAACATTTGCTCAAATATGTGGAACTCTCCTCTGAGCAGTAAGAAAACAACCTAGTTAGGGATTCTCCAAAGAGGTACACAGTTGCTCGGCCATAGAAAATGCACACAGCAAGTAAGGACATGCAGATGTGCTCACGACCATCTGCAGCCGGGGAATGTCAATTAAGGCATACGGTGACCACTCGATCCCTGTGCCCCGACTCTGGCTCAGCTGAGGCGGAAACAGCCAATATGTGTGTGCCAGTGAAAACCAGGTTAGCAGTCTCTAAATAGCTAAACGTACACACTCTGGATTGCTTCCAAAGGTGGTCCTCTGGTTTTTGCAAAGATGTAGGCATGATGCTCAAAGCAGCTTTATTTGTAATAATCCCAAAACAGCAATAACCCCAACACCCTCATTGGTAAAACAGATAATGATAACAATAATAAAAAAAAAAAACACCTTGCAGTCTGTCCACACTATTTGACGAGAAATGATAATTGATATAGTTAGTGAGATGGATGTGTGTAAATACCACAACAATAATACAAAATTAAAGAAGTTGGGGGAAAAGAAAGCATTGTCTAGACAATTTGATTCACACAAACTGGACAGATACAACCTGAAAACAAATTGGTGTTTTTCTGGGGAGGAAGCGTTTGGTGGGGAGAGCAAGAGGGATGGATACGGTCATTGTGTTTACTGTGGCAGCATAATTATGTGGAGGAATATATCAAATTGGCTGCTTCAAATATGTGCAGTTTATTAAACATTAATTACACAGCAAAGCTGTTGACAAAATGACAAAAAAAAAAAAAACCCTGAGTCCCTGAACTGTCTTCCCAGGGATAACATTGACAACGCTGACAACAAAGTATAAAGGATGTGGAGGGGAGAGGCTCTGAGGACAGAAGAGAAGCTTGAAGTGCATCTCTTTCCCTTTAGCAGGATTCACTTACCTGGCTCAGTTTGTTCTAGAATTTATTGTTAGAGCTGGAGAAATAGCTTAGCAGTTAAGGCGCTTGTCTGCAAAGTGAAAGAACCCAGGATCGATTCCCCAGGCCCTGTGTAAGCCCGATTCACAAAGTGGTGTGTGCATCTGGAGTTTGTTTGCAGGGCTAGGAGCCCTGGTGCATCCATTCCCTCTCTCTGTCTGTTTCTTTCTCTCCCCCTTGCTCTCAAATAAATAAATAGAATAAAATAAAATAAAAAGAAATGGGATTAGTTATTAGTCCTATAATTACATGCCTTTTTGCAGGGGAAGTTGTTTAGTTTTGTTTTGGGTTTGGGTTTTTAAAAAAATTTTGGCCTTGCATAGTGTGAATTATACAATAACACAACAGAATCAAGGAGAGGTTGTCCATAGAGGGTGGACAAAATTTAGGGGGAAATTATAGGTTTTTGCTTTTTGGCCACATATCCTGTGATTCTAAGCAATGTGTTTTGAAGGGTTCAAACTTTTACATTGCTCTTGGGCACAGAAAAAGATGAAGAAATAATAACCGATTCAGGAGCTGATGATGGCCTGTGGGTTAGCTCGTGGGGAAAAACAAGAACAACAACATGCAGTTACTGTCTCCTGATGGACCACAACTGCCCCAGAATGAGTGTGTGTGTGTGTGTGTATGTGAGCGTGTGTGAGCGTGTGTGTGCGTGCTGGAGTGTGGAGATGAACTTCATTGCAAAGATCGACAAACAGGGGCACTGAAAGCAGAGAGCATGCATTGCTCTTGCTGGCAGTGTGGCCTTTGCTCTGTTCCGTCTCCCGGGCACTCTTTCCCAGGCTTATTTCCATATTTCCCCTTTCTTCCCCCTCTGCCTACACATGGTCATTGTTACCACATCTATCTTCCACGCAGTTTTAGAAGGCAGCACTGAAGAAGGGAAGAACAGAGAGAGCTCTGGAGGCCAGAGAGGAGTCACATTTTGCTTAGTGGTTAAAGCACTTGCTTGCAAAGCCTAAGGACCCATTTTCGACTCCCTAGATCCCACCTTAGCCAGACACACAAAGGTGAGGCAAGTGTAAGGTCACATATGTCCACTAGGGGGTGCAAGCACCCGGAGTTCGATTTCAGTGGCTGAGGCCCTGGCTTCTCTCTCTCCCTTCCTCTGTCTCTCCCTCTCTCTCTCTCTGTCTCTCCCTTTCACTCGCTCATTCTCTAAAATAAAAATAAAGACAGTTGGATATTGATAGGAAGGCTTGGGAAAAATAACAGGTGGGTAGATGGAATCATATGCTTTGATATATAGGTGTCTGATGCCTGGATGCCCAGTCTTGGGTTATAATTAGCCCCGGAAACAGTCTGTCCAGGTCCTTCTGCAGTCACTTAGAGCAACAGTCAGTTCCTAGAGCCACCCGTTCGCATCCAAGCAAAGAAGAAGAGCTTGAATTCCAGGAAAAGCAGTCAAAGACCTTCTTCTGTTCATCTAGATCCTTCCAATCGGCTGCGATCTCCACAGATCTGCCTTCTTCTGACATATGCTGAACGCAGCTAAAATGCAGTTTTCAGCAAAAACCACTCCCTGTTGGAGGTATGCGCAGGTGCGTGAGTGTGTCTGGGAAGAACCACCCTGGAGCCTGAACCTGTAGGTGGAGAGAAAAGATGTACTGAACCCTGTGTCAGACACTTACCTGTCTCGAAGCGACTGAGCAGTCGCAATGTGGAAGGTGTTAGATCACAGAGGTGACCGCTCTAAGAGGTCAGGTGCTGCCTGAGGCCTGGGGCCTAGTGGCAAGGAAAACCGAATCCCTGTCGCAGGGGTCCAGGCCACCTAACTTATGGCCTTCAGTCCTCTCTGGTGCTTTCCTGACTTCCTCCACCCCAATCTGGCATCACTAGAACAGGTCACGTGGTGTGGAGCCTTCCCCTCCTCTGTAAACCGGTGTAAAGGGACACTTCCCTTCATCCCTCAATACCGAAGCCTCTCTCTGGCTTTGGAATCCAGCCATGATTTTCCATGGTGTAACAATACATCCCCTTCCCAATGGACTTCCCCCTTAAGAGAATTCCATTTTGGTGTCTCTCTACCATCACTGACCTCAGAATCTTTCTTTTTAAAAATAAAATATAAAGCCAGGCATGGTGGCACATGCCTTTAATCCCAGCACTCAGGAGGCAGAGGTGGGAGGATCGCCATGAGTTCGAGGCCACCCTGAGACTCCATAGAAAATTCCAGGTCAGCCTGGGCTAGAGTGAGACCGTACCTTGAAAAACAGACAAACAAACAAAAAGTCCAAATAGTTAAATAGGCAAATTCTTTTAAAAGAAGGGAAAGGAAGGCGATGTCTGTAACCCCCACACTTGATTCTGGCAAAAACAGAACATTGGTAGAAAGTGGTGGTGACTTCACAGCAGGTTCTGCAAGGAACGTAAAACTTACAATGACCCTCCCCCAAACATTAGCAAACTTACAAGCGGGGCTTCAAAGGAGAACCGTCTTCCCAGAGCCATGAGCGGTTGGGTTTCCTCAGAGATAACCCTACCCAGAATGGAGAGCTAGAATGAGCAATGGCTCGCTGGATGAAGTCCTGTGGAAAGTCAGGTTTAGAATCGGAATATCAGTTATCATTAGATTCACAAAACTGAAAAATAAAGAAGGAGGCTAGAGAGATGGCTTAGTGGTTAAGGTGTTTGCCTGCGAGGCCAAAGGAACCAGGTTCAATTCCCCTGGACCCACGTTAGCCAGATGCACAAGGTGGCGCATGCATTTGGAGTTCATTTGCAGTGGCTGGTAGCCCGGCCATGCCCATTCTCACTCTGTCTCCCTCATTCTCTCTTGCTCAAATAAATAAATAAATAAATAAATATAAAAATACTCTTAAAAAATTTACAAAGGATCTTCGACATTCACTGATGGTTTACTGAAACTATTTACTGAAGCCTAAAGCTATGGGATAGCTTGTCAGCTCAAGATCAACTATGTAATTAGTGTTCAGTCAAGATGGAAAAACAGCTATTTTGGCTCTCAAACAAATGCTCCCTTCCCGAGTCTAAACCAGATCGATTTTCCCATCAACCGATCCGCCAGTCCTCCGTCACCCAAGCCACTCACCAGATCATCTGTACTGTTAATTTTCAGCAGCTGAGCATTCAAGAGCAGGCAGTTCTCCCGGCTCTTTCCCCAGTCCAATGGTCCAGAGGAGAACGCGTAACAGTCTTCCCCATGCCAGATCCAGCCTTGTGGACAAGGGCCTGGGAAGTGTGAAAGCAATCAGTGAGGCCCCAGTGTGAGTGTCTCCACAGCTCTCCACCAGAACAACATCCAGACTCCGCAAATACCCGAATAGCCCCAGAGCTTTTATCCCCACCTTTTTCATCGGAAGGAAACAGAAAGAAAGTGATGATAATCCACTAAACTAAATTGATTTTTATTTATTTATTTATTTATTTATTTATTTATTTATTTATTTATTTGATTTTTCAAGGTAGGGTCTCACTCTAGCTCAGGCTGACCTGGAACTCACTATGTAGTCTCAGGGTGGCCTCAAACTCACGGGGATCCTCCTACCCCTGCCTCCCAAGTGCTGGGATTAGTTGCATCAGCCACCCCGCCTTTCTTAAATTGACTTCTTATATAGCATTTCATTTCCCCCTCTCGGGAGTAGGAATGTAAGTTTGGATCTTAAAGTGATGCTTGGACACTAAGGATGTAGCTCTGTCTGGAGAGTCCCTTCTGACCCTGCATGAGGCCCGAGTTTGATCCCCAACACCATTTCAACAGAGGAGCGGGGCAGGATGGGGCTGGGGTGCACATGCTTATAACCCCACAACTCTTGAGGTAGAGGCAGGAGTATCAAAAGTTCAAGGTCACCCTTGGTACAGTTGCTTCGGTCTATCACTAGTGCCCCATGGGGCAAACAGACATGCGCTCTCATCTCCTTAGGAAACGTTATACAGTAAAAACACTACCCCCTCTCCAACTTCTTCTTCTTCTTTTCCCCCTCTTTCGGGGTAGGGTCTCACTCTAGCCCAGGCTGACCTGGAATTCACTATGTAGTTTCAACTCACAGCAATCCTTCTACCTCTGCCTCCCGAGTGCCAGGATTAAAGCGTGCGTCACCATTCCCGACTCATATGGTATTTTAGCAGTGTTGTTTTTTGATACTCTCCTCAAAGCTGCTTGATGGAAGCCAACATTCACTTGGTTTCTCTACGACTTGGCCATTGTGGTGGTTTGATTCAGGTGTCCCCCATAAACTTAGGTGTTCTGAATGCTAGGTTCCTAGCTGATGGATATTTGGGAATTAATGCCTCCTGCAGGGAGTGTATTGTTGGGGGTGGGCTTATGGGCTTTATAGCCAGTTTCCCCATGCCAGTGTTTGGCACACCCTCCTGTTGCTGTGTTCCACCTTATGTTGGCCAGGGGGTGATGTCCACCCTCTGCTCATGCCATCGTTTTCCCCTGCCATCGTGGAGCTTCCCCTCAAGCCTGTAAGCCAAATAAACCTCTTTTACCCAGAAGCTGCTCTTGGTTAGGTGATTTCTAACAGCGATGCGAACCGGACTGCAACAGCCATCGTCTGATGTTATGAGGAAACAGAACACATTACGTAGTATATGTGCCAACCGGAGACATTGTAATTGCTACGATTGATTCATTGTCGATGGAGACAATTCTGGATGCTGCTGACATAGATTTTATCCTATACAGTTATAGCTGATACACCCCAAAGCTTTCTACATCCACATCTGTGACATAGACCACTGGTTGGCATGTAGGCATGCCGAAACCGCCCATACTTGATGTATGAACCTGTGTTCCTAAATCTCATCTGAATTGTTACATTCATTAATCCCATTAATTGAAAGCACCCTCCCAAAGTAAATTAAATATATGTTTGACATTGGGGAAAGGTCAGTTCATCTAAAAATTCTGCTTGTTTAGGAAATGTAAATTGTTCTGTGCCTAGTGAAAGGACTTAGAAACTGTAAAAACTTCATATGAAATATTGTTAAACTAGGGCTGGAGAGATGGCTCAGCAGTTAAGGTACTTGCTTGCAAAGCCCAATGAACTGGGTTCGATCCCTCAGTACCCACATATAGCAGGATGCACAAAGTGGTGTGTGTGACTGGAGTTCCTTTGTTCCCTTGCAGCACCAAGAGGCCCTGATGTGTATATTTCTCTCCCTGTCTCTCTCTCTCTCTCTTTGCAAATAAGAATAGTTAAAAAAAAGAAAAATAAGCCTGAGCCAGAGTGAGACCCTACCTTGAAAAACCAAAAAAAAAAAAAAAAAGAAAAGAAAAATAATTTTAAAGCATATTATTAAACTATCTTGGTCTCAGTGGTTTATGTTTTAACTGCTTATTCAATAAGTTTATTGATGTTATTAAAACAATCTTCAGCCAGCTGTGGTGGTGCACATCTTTAATCCCAGCACTCAGGAGGCAGAGGTAGAAGGATTGCTGTGAGTCCGAGGCCACCCTGAGATTCCATAGTGAATTCCAGGTCAGTCTGGGCTAGAGTGAGACCCTACCTCAAAAAACAAACAAACAAAAAAATCTTCATTGAAAATTGCTTTAGTTGTATTCCTGGTCTCTAAGGAAGTTTGTCTTTTTTTGAGCTGCTTGAACTTCTGGGCAAGAGTCATTTGGGGATGATCCTCCTTTTCCTTTTCTAAAATATTTATTAATTTAATTTATTTGTTTGACAGAGAGAGAGAGAGAATGGGCACGCCAGGGCCTCCAGCTGCTGCAAATGAATTCCAGATGCAAGTGTCCCCTTGGGCATCTGGCTTATGTGGGTCCTGGGGAAATCGAACCTGGGTTCTTTGGCTTTGCAGGCAAATGCCTTAACCACTAAGCCATCTCTCCATCCCAAGCCCTTCTCCTTAACTAGTCTCTTTGGCTTCTTCTCATAGACTGGACTCTCTCCCGTAGAGGCATGGGCTTTCATACGCATCTCCACCTCTCTGGAGTGGTGCTGTTCTGGATACACCGAGAAGGTTGCTTCCTGCAAGAACCCTCATCTTTCTTCCTCCAATAGCTAATGCATACAATCTGCCGTGCTCTGACCACGATGCAGGGAATCCTCTGATGCTGTGAGGGGTAGATGAGCCTCTAGCTACATCTCCCTTCAGGACCCCAAACCTTCTTGCTACTTTTATTTTTATTTTTTAAAATTTATTTATTTGAGAGCGACAGACACAGAGAGTAAGACAGATAGAGGGAGAGAGAGAGAAAGGGCGCGCCAGGGCTTCCAGCCTCTGCAAATGAACTCCAGACGCGTGCGCCCCCTTGTGCATCTGGCTAACGTGGGACCTGGGGAACCGAGCCTCGAACTGGGGTCCTTAGGCTTCACAGGCAAGCGCTTAACCGCTAAGCCATCTCTCCAGCCCACCTTCTTGCTACTTTTAGTTCTAGCAAGGCCTGCGTCTGACCAGGTTGGCCGTCCATGCTTTCCACATCACAGTCGCCTCCTGTCACCTCTGCTCAGCCTTCATAGACCCTGTCCACGCCGATCCCACCGAGAAGCCTGGGGGCCAGCAGCAGGCCGGGACAAGGGGCTGTAGCGTAATGTGTGAAGCCAACTTTCGCGTTGTACATGGTAACTCACGTGCACACATATGACAGGCAGTTCATACTCTTTTGTGCACAGACATAAGTCATCTAACAAATGACACCTATTTTAGCTACAAGAACTATAAATCCTGCCTCGGGGTGTGTCACCCTTGTGCTTGGCTTGAATCTCCAAGCAACGCGAAACTTCGTGGTTGACTTGGCCCTCTTGCCTCCACCTAAATTTCACTGGGTATCTCCAGCAAGAAGCTAGGGAAAATTGACTTCTTGTGGCACTTAGTTGCGTCTTTCTTCATGTTCCTCATGAGAAGGGACAATTGCTGAAAGCGGCTCCGCGTCACGCTTTCTAACTCTATGACTAGATGCATACACCTGACTTAGGACTCCATAGAAATACCGCACAATGTGAGCAGAGTTCACAGCACGGTGTGTGATTTCTGTCCACCTCCTAGATTCGGAGTGACTTCAGGCCAGCTTGATTCTTGACCATGCAAGCTAACCTCCCAGACCTCTCATTTGGGTCCCACCTGCAGGCTCTACCCATCCCTATGTCACCTCCACTGACTCTACTGGGAAGATGCAGCACATGCTGAAGAACCTGTCAAGAATGGAGCTGGTGCAGAAGGAAGGGCGAAGAACTGCAGCAACAATGGGCTGGAGGGATGGCTTAGTGGTTAAGGCATTTGCCTGCAAAGCCAAAGGACCCAGGTTAGATTCCCCAGATACACAAAGGGGCGCATGCATCTGGAGTTTGTTTGCAGTGGCTGGAGGCCCTGGTGTGCCCATTCTCTCTCTCTGTCTCCCCCACTCTGTCAAATAAATAACTAAAAACCAATCGATCAACCAATCAATAAAAAGTGCTTGCTTGCAAAGCCTGTAAGTCCTGGTTCAATTCCTAAACCACCCATGTAAGATGGATGCAAAAAAGTGGTTCAAAAAAAAGGGGTGCAAGCAATAATTGCAGCAACAAGACCCCTTAGAAAAACAAAGCCAGTGGTTAAGATGCACATGGAAATAGGGACATATCTCCTTATCTCCTGCAAGAGGGGAAAGTGAGACGGTTCTTCTACGTAAAGCTAAAGTCTTCAAAGGAAGTAGGTGACTCTTTTAAAGAAGAAAGCATTGTCTGTGAAAAGGTGTGTGGAGGTCTGCATGTAAACGATCTTCCGTCACCTCGTGTGTTCATAAGTGAGCAGCACACTGGATGCCCAGCCGCTGGAGCCTTGGAGGCAGAGGTGTGTCACTGAGGACCAACCTCCTGTGTGTGCCCGCCCAGCCACACTCGGCTTCGCCCTGTCCCTGCTACCTCCCCGCTAGTGTGGAAATGTCACGCCCGGCTGTCTCCTTCTGCCAAGCTTTCTGTGCCATGGTGACACTCCCTCTTGGAACTGCGAGGCAGGGAAAAATGAACCCTTTCCTTCCTTCCGAAAACAGCTTCAGGTCGGGTGTTTTGTCCCAGCAAAGAGCGGAAAAGCGCTCCAGGTATGCTCAATGAAGTCAGTTGTTTCCACTGCTGGACACACGGTAGAGCAGAAATGACTTTCTGTGTGGCACATCTGAACGAATGACACATTTATCAATATGACAACTTTGTGCCCAGGGATATTTGCAAAAATATACTTATGATTGACCAGAACAGCAGCTACCACTTTTCTTCACTGTCCCCCCCCCCAGGTACCTGAAAAGTTTGCCACTTTCTGCAGAGCCTCTTGGAGATGCAGGTTGTGCTGGTGGAGTTCCATTTGTTTTTGAGATTTCTCATGCAGCTGCTGGGAAAGGGTTTCTATCGCGTCCCTGAGCTCCCTCTGTGACATCTGGGAGGCGTTTTCTGCCTGCTGCTGGGCTAAGATCTGCCCCTGCAAGACGTTCTCCTGCTGAGTAAGGTTCCCTCCATATTGCTTCAGGAGGTTGGATACCTGGAATACTAAGTCATAACCGAATTAAGACTCCACGCTTGGGGGCTGGAGAGATGGTTCAGTGGTTAAAGGTGCTTGCTTGCAAAGCGTGATGGAGGCCGGGGTTTGAGTGCCCCAGTACCCATGGTAATGCCAGCTGCCCAAAGTGACCCACGCATCTGGAGTTTGTTTACAGTGGCAGGAGGCCCTGACACACTCATATTCTTTTTTTTTTTTGTAATTATTTTTTAAGATTTATTTTTATTTATTTATTTATTTATGAGAGAGAGAGAGAGAGAGAGAGAGAGAGAGAGAGAGAGAGAATGGGCATGCCAGAGCTTCTAGCCACTGCAAACAAACTCCAGATGCAGATGCCACCATGTGCATCTGGCTTACGTGGGACCTGGAGAATCAAACCTGGATCCTTAGGCTTCGCAGGCATGCGCCATAACCACTAAGCCATCTCTCCAGTCCACACTTAGACTCTTATCTGCCTCTTTCTCTGTCTCTCTCTCAAATAAATCAATAAAAATTGCTGTGGCTTCTCAGAGGTGCTCACAAGTGTCTGGGACAACGCTTTGGGAACAGGCTCCCATTCTACCAGACGGGAGGGATTGCACAGAAGAATCTAGATGTCATGTAGGAAGTGGTTTGGGAAGAGGAAATGCTGCTGAGATCACCCAGAAACTGGAGAAACAGAAGAAATCCTTAAAGAAAGGGGGGGGAACCTAAAAAAAAAAAAAGAAAGAAAGAAAGAAAGAAAGAAAGAAAGAAAGAAAGAAAGAAAGAAAGAAAGAAAGGAACAGTGCCCAGGAGGTTCCTTGGGAAAATGGAATGGGAGCTTCACCTGTCGCTGTGCCTAAGCCCAAGAAAAAGGAAGCTTTTTCCAAAGAGGAGGTTTGAGGCACCACTAGTCTCCCCAAGAGGAAAAGAGAAGAGGTGGGTGACAAGAGCGTCTCCGAGAAGAGAACTTCTCTTCCATGGAGGACTAGTTGGAAGTGGGCCTGAAGGGGCTTCTGGAAGCAAGAGCAGCGCCAAAATAAAATAAAAATAAAATAAAATATTTAAAAAATAAAATTAAAATTAAAATAATAAAATAAATAAAGATTGTTGGTGTTACCCACTGGCACCAGCTGAATTTGAATCCAGGACCTAAAAGACCAGTGTGGAGGCCAAGGTGAGCCAACAGAGAACCGGAGGACTCAGGGCTGTGCCCACCACAGTTGGCAGAGCTTCAGCTCATGCAGCTCTGTGCACAGGGTTCATGGAGAGTTCAGGCAAGGGAGGGCTTCAGCCAAACAAAGCCGACAGCAGCTTCCCCATCGCAGAAGCAGGAGCCCTTCTGGCTAGCTTGAGACTACCAAGCAAAATTAGATCACCTGCCAGCGGGACACCAGCCATTACCAGCTCTGTTCCCAGCATCCCGGGTCAACACAGGTGTCCTTCTCAAAACATAAGTGTAGGCGGAATCAGAGTGTTCTGCAAGCAGAATGCTTTTGCCTCAGTAGGCTAAAAACCACCTACAAAAAATATTTAAAAAAATCAATGTGAGCCAGGTGTGGAGGCGCATGCCTTTAATCCCAGCACTCGGGAGACAGAGGTAGGAGGGTCGCCATCAGTTCAAGGCCACCCTGAAAGTACAGAGTGAATTCCAGGTCAGCCTAAGATAGAGTGAGGCCCTACCTCGGAAAAAAACAAACAACAACAAAAACCAAAAAATAAAAAATAAAAAAATTTTAAAAAGTCTGGAGAGATTGCTTATTGATTAAGGCACAAAGCCAAAGAACTTAGGTTTCATTCCACATGAGCCATGTAAACTGGATGCACAAGGTGGCACATGCATCTGGAGTTTGTTTGCCATGACTGGAGGCCCTGGTGTGCCCATTCTCTCTCTCTAATAAATAAACATAAATAAAGAAAAACAAAACACACCTCAAAGGCTGCTGGAAAATACCCAAATTTCTGATGAAATCATAGACTTGGCAGTTATTAAACAGTACTGCACACTTTTTGGTCAAGTATTATGTAAATATGGGCTGGAGAGATAGCTTAGCACTTGCAGTGCTTCCCTGAGAAGCCGAAAGGGCCCAGGTTCAATTCTCCAGATCCCACGTAAGACAAATCCACATGTGTCTGGAGTTCATTTACAGTGGCTAGAGGCCCTGGTGTGTCCATTCTCTCTCTCTCTCTCCCCCGCTCTCTCTGACTTTAATAAATAAAAAAGAAATAAAAATAAAGAAGGATTATGTAAATATTTCTGAATTTTAAAATTATGTAAGATTTTATTTATTGTTTGGAGTTATACACCAATTAGAAGTGAAGACAAGGAAAGTAAGGATGCCGTTTGGTAGCAGAGCGTTTGCTTAGTGGGCATAGGCCCTGGTTCAGTCCTCAGCATGGGAGAGACAAAAGGGGGGTAGAGAGGATGAGAGAGAGGTGGGGAAAGAACAGCAAGAGAAATGTTTAACTACACTTTTATAGTGAAATAGGGTAAATATGGACAACCTAAAGTAGTCATTTCCCATCATACTCTTTTTTTTTTTTTTTTTTTTTTTTGGCTTTTCGAGGTAGGGTCTCACTCTAGCCCAGGCTGACCTGGAATTCACTATGGAGTCTCAGGGTGGCCTCGAACTCATGGCGATCCTCCTGCCTCTGCCTCCCGAGTGCAGTATTCTGACTCTTAGCGGGAGTTTTCATTCGTGTTTCATTCTGTGTGTTTAATTCCTGTATAACTCCTCCCCTACTGCCTGCCCTGCCACACTTCCTGCTTTTATTTGGGAACTGTGACCCTTGACCTTTCTGAGACAGGCGCCCAAGGAATGGTAAGCTATTGCATCACAGGGTTTGTGGTAACATTCTTTTAGCCCTGGGACATTTTAGGAAGGGCGGAGGTGACAAAATGAAGGATGTGAAACAAGTGACCAGTGCCTGAAAGGAAGACTCCTCCAGATGTCACCACAGAGGGGGAGCCATTATTAGGGACAGCCCTACATGTCCACAGAGTAAAAATAAAAATATTTTGAAGCTGGAGAGACGGCTTAGTGGTTAAGGTGTTTGCCTGCAAAGCCAAATGATTCCGGTTTGATTCTCCAGGACCCACATGAGTCAGATGCACAAGGGGGCGCATGCATCTGGAGTTCATTTGCAGTGGATGGAGGCCCTGGCATGCCCATTCTCTCTCTCTCCCTCCCTCTTTCTCTCTCTCTCAAATAAATAAATAAATAAAATATTTGTTTTTTAAAGAGACTAAGTGATGAACTATGCTCATAAGCCCTCAGCCCACCCCACGTCCCATTTTACTTACACCTTGTCTCCAGCACTATGATGGTCACCAATAAGCCCAGGCAAATGACACCCAATGTCATAGCCACAGGGAACCACCATGGAGAAGAAAGAAAGGCCAGACCTAGAGGGAAGGAGGGAGAAACAGAAGGACAGAACTAATCAGACGAGGCTTTCCATCCTGTTTGTATATGATGTCCTGTGTCCCAAGGAGTGCATCCTGCCATTGGCTCACAAATTATTCATCAAACAAAGCCTGGCGTGGTGGCGCACACCTTTAATCCCAGCACTCGGGAGGCAGAGGTAGGAGGATCACTGTGAGTTCTAGGCCACCCTGAGACGACATAGCGAACTCCAGGTCAGCCTGAGCTAGAGTGACACTCTACCTTGGAAAACCAGAAGAAAAAAAAAAAAACTATTCATCAAACAGATGAAACCTATGGATGGTTACCAAACATGAAATTGTAAATAGTGTCACTTTGACAAATTCTAGAATCACCAGAGACACAATCCTGGGCATGACTGGGAGAGAATTTTAAGATCAGGTTCACCGAGTAAGGAAGACCCACTTGTAGGTTGCACCATTTCAAGGGCTTTTAATTGCATGTATTCAGTCTCAGACAGAGTAAAAAGAAGAAAGCTGAACTGAGTACCAGCATTCATTGCCCTCTGCTTCCTGACTACGGATTGAATGTGAAGACCTGCTTCCTGCCCCTCCCACCACGCCTTCTCGACCATGGCGATCTGTGTGTCCTGGAACGGTAAGCCAAAACTAATCCTCCTGACCTTATGTTGCTTCACAGGTATCTTGCTACAGCAGCAACGAAAGTACACACTGGTAAATTTAGGAGTTAGAATCCAATACCAGATATTTGGATCTAAGTATCTGACTTAACAGTTTGTATGTTGTCTTCTCTTTTTGCAATGACCCTTTATGGAATTCTCAATCCATTGTAATAAGACGGAATTCAGCCAGGCATGGTGGCACACGCCTTTACTCCTAGCACTTGGGAGGCACAGGTAGGAGGGCCGCCAGGAGTCCGAGGTCACCCTGAAATTACATAGTGAATTCCAGGTCTGCCTGGGCTAGAGCAAGACCCTATCTCACAAACAAACACAGAGGTTGAAGGTAAGACCCTACTGCTGAAGACACCGTATGCTGTCGGCATGGACCATGGAGAGACCTGGTTGGAATCCAGAAGAGAGCCAGTCCCCAGACACTTAGCCCATCTAGTGCTGGAAGGCGCTACATGAGCTATCGGGGGAAAGTGGGCAACATCTTTCAGAGCAACTCAAAGTCTAAGTGACTCAGAAGCAAACAACCTGACATGATGCTCACAAAAGTGTAATAGTGGCACACAGCCATGGTGGGTAACCAGCTGCTCTTGGATTGGCTAACAGGTCCACTCAATGAAAAGGAAACCATAGGCTGGAGGGATGGCTTATCAGTTAAGGCATTTGCCTGCAAAGCCAAAGGACCCAGGTTCGATTCCCCAAGACCCACGTTAGCCAGGTGCTCAAGGGGACCCACACATCTGGAGTTCATTTGCAGTGGTTGGAGGCCCTGGCTTGCCCATTCATTCTCTCTCTCTCTCTTTCTCTGTCAAATAAATAAATATGTAAATAAGAAAAGGAAACCATATCTGGAACTGGGAAATAAGTCAGAATCGTATCCAGATAATGATTCCACTTTCCATTGTCAAGCTCCCACTAACCTTACACTGTAAGAGTGTCTACACCCTTTCAATTCTCTCCAAATTAATAATGGTTATTGCATTTAACCGGTGCAGACTTCATTCTCCT